>NC_134208.1:49965000-50590000 GCF_965140235.1 Caretta caretta | reverse complement strand
GCCTCTCACCTCCAGAAATTCAAGCAAAGTTTCTCACCACATGCTTACAGCAGTCTTACTGACCAAACTCTGTAGATTAGGACCCCTTCTCCCAGAGTCCAATAAATGCTTCCTTTGTCACTTCAGGTGCCATGAATGAAATGGATAGGAATAGAGAGGGGGTCCCTTGGGATGCCTGTCCTTAATTTTTTTATAGTTTCAGTCCCTCTCTTGAAAAATATTTCCAGATGGGCATCAGGAGACACAGTCTATGTGGAAGGATGTTCCCTGCTGCTTTTTCTCATCTATTTGAGCTTTCTCTGTTTCGCTTCCTGCTTGACGACTCTGTTTACTGCTTAAATGCAAATTAAACAGAGCACACATTCCTCTGTTTAGGATAGACCTGTTTTACAACCTCAGTTTGAGTAGGGCTGTGGGGTTTGGAACATGTGTTAATAATATCATACAGAGAAATTGTATAACTTTATATACAGTGTTGCCACACACATTTTACCAGAATGATACTGACCATCGAATTATGAGTTTTCAAATGCTATCTGATAAAATATGGCTTGTACAAAGTTATTACAATAGTGTGTAGGGTGTGAACACAGAAGTAAATTCTGTCACAGGGTGCTAAAGTGAAAAAACCCTGCAACACTTCATCTGAACATATGGAGGCGCTCTGGAGGTGAGAGGCTCGTCTCTAACAAGCAGTAGGTATTTTTGATCTTGGACAAGTGTCTTTGTGTATATAGTCACAGTTTCAATCCTTTCCTAGGTCTGCTGCGTCATAAGGAAAAATGTTATTTGGAATATTTGATTCTCTCTTGAAGACTACTCAGGTCCTGTCTACACTACAAGCTTAGGAGTCATGTTAGGAAGCCACATTAAGTCGATGTAATAATGTATGTGTCTACACTACCGAGTCCCATCCACAGACTTAAGTTGCCTGTAAAGCGCTTGATTCAACATCCACAGATTGACATGGAGATAGTGTAGACACCTTATTGTATAATTAGAATGAACTGGCCTCCAGGAGGTATCTCTCAGTGCTCCGCTGTGACTGCTCTGCAGAGCACTTTGCACTCCACTGTACGTCAGCCAGGTACACAGGAATCAGCCCCTCCCCTGTTAAAGCCCAGGGAATTTTCATTTCCTGTTTCGTCAGCATGGAGAGCTCGCCAGCACAGCTGAACATAGAGACTCAAGGCCGCAAACGCATGCCAGCATGGAGAACACAGGAGGTGGTGGGTCTTATCCCTGCGTCGGGAGAAGAGTCTGTGCAGGCAGAGCTCTGATCCAGCAGAAGAAATGCTGACATCTATGCCAAGATCAAGCAGGCCATGGGAGAGAAGGGCTTCACCAGGGACATGCAGCAGCGCCATGTGAAAATAAAGGAACTTCATCAAGTGTATCAGAAGACAAGTGAGATGAACAGTCTTTCTGGTACTGCCCCACAGACTTGCTGCTTTTATGAGGAGCTGCATGCGATTCTCGGTGGTAACCCCACCACTACCCCAAAAGGCAAGTGGATTCCTCCCAGGAGTCCCAGGCCACCTAGGTCAACAACAAGGAGGACTTGTTGACAAGGAAGAGGAGGAGGAGGGGAATGGGAGGCAGGCAAGTGGAGGATCCAGTACCCCTGACAGCCAAGAACTGTTTTTAACCCTGGAGCCCATCCCTTCACAGGACCAATTGGCGTCTAAGTGTGATGCCGGGGAAGGCACCTCTCGTGCACGCACATTTCCAATAAAACGGTAGGGGTTACATGCTATTATTTTTATGTTTAATCTGAACAAAAAAGGAAGTGTAATGGGTATCAGTGGCCACTGCAGCTACGCAGGTGGTGCTCTCCGAAAAAGACTGTTTAAGTGGACAGGGATGACTCAGGAGGATATGTTCAATGAGTTAATGCACACCTCCAAGACTGAAAAGATGGAGCTCAGAGCATGGAGGATTTCACTGTCCGAGAACCTGGACATGGACAGAGGACAGGAGAGCATGCAGGGAACAAAAGCACGCCACTCAGGATGAGATGCTGAGGATTATGAAGGAGCAATCAGACATGTTGAGGCATCTGGTTGAGCTGGCTGTTAGATTCCCTCTGCAGTCTTGCTGAACTTCCTGTCATCATTGCCCAATTCTCAATCCTCTACCCCAAATGTCCTATGAGGCGGGGTGGGGGAGAGAGAGTTAGATATCCCTTGCACTCAACGCCAGGGGAAGGTTCAGGGAACTGAAGGCACCCATTCCCAGACCTTTGATTGTTATTGCAGTGAATCTGTAAGCAAGCTGTCCTTGTTTCTCCCCTCATAGTGTTATCAGCCCTTCTGCCCCAGGTTATCTTTCTTTTTTTTGCTGTCTGTGTGCATCATAATACTAAATGGATTGTGAAGAAAAGGCTCTTTATTCATTCCACACACGGTGGTTGGTTGAGGGTGGAGTTTACAGGGGAGAAAATGCAATGGAATGTTTGGTAAGGAACAACACAGATTACTGTCACATTACTCTGGCTCATTGCTGAAACTGGTCTTCAAAGCCTAACAGAGACACAGAGCCCCTCAATGTGCTCTTCCTATTGCCTAGCATCTGGCTGCTCAAAATTGGCTGCCAGGCGATCTGCCTCAATCCCCCACCCCGATGGAAACTTTCCTCCCTTTGTTTCACAGATATTATGGAGCACACAGCAGGCAGCAACAACAATGGGGATATTGCTTTCACTGAGGTCTAGCAAGCAAACAGCATCAGCGGTCTTTTAAACACCCCAAGGCACATTCCACTACCATTCTGCACTTGCTCAGCCTATGGTTGAACTGGTCCTTATTGCTGTCCAGGCTGCCAGTGTATGGCTTCATGAGCCATGGAAGCAAGTGGTAGGCTGCGTCTCCCAGGATCATGATTGGCATTTCATGATCATCAATGGTTATTTTGCACTCTGGAAAGGAAGTCCTTGCTTGCAGCTTTCTGAACAGACTTGTGTTCCTAAAGATGCACGCATCATGCACCTTTCCTGACCATTCCACTTTGATGTTGGTGAAATGGCCCGTGTGATCCACCAGCACTTGCAACACCATTGAGAAGTATCCCTTTTGGCTTATGTACTCTTTTGCAACTTGATCTGATGCCAAGATAGGTATATGTGTTCAGCCTATAGCCCCACTGCAGTTAGGGAACTCCATTGGGACAAAACCATCCATTATGTCTGCACGTTGCCCAGAGTCACTATCTTTCTTAGCAAAAGTCTGTTGAGCGCCCTGAAAACTTGGATCACAACAGATCCCATGGTAGATTTACCCACTCCAAATTGATGCCCCATGGACCGGTAGCAGGCTGGCATTGCAAGCTTCCACAGAGTGATTGTGACTCGCTTCTCCACTGCTAGAGCAATTCTCATTTTAGTATTGCTGAACTTCAGGGCTGGGGAAAACTCTGCACAGAGTTCCTGGAAAGTGGCCTTACTCATTCAAAAGTTCTGCAGCCACTGCTTGTCATCCCATAGCTGCATTACAATCTGGTCCCATCAGTCAGTGCTTGTTTCCGAAGGACCAGAAATGGTGCTCAACTGTGTTCAGCTGAGGCGTTACTGTTCCTAGCAACCACTAATTGTTTTGCTCTATGGCTTGCAGCAGGACTGCTTGCGTGGCATCACATTGTTCTGCGCGACAGCTCCTGTCTCAGCTGTGGAAATACTGCAGGATAAGGCGTGAGGTATTTGCAATGCTCACAACAAGAGTGTACAGCTGAGCAGGGTTCATGCTTATCATGCTATGGTGTCCAGGGCTAACCCAAGCTTTTGAAAAAAGGGATGAAAAAGCCTTGGTTTGCCATTGATTTCAGGGACGCAGGGAGGTAAGTGCATCATGGGATGCTAACACCATGTTCCCATAACCACCTGCGCCAACTGTTTTAGTCACATAAGGCATTGCATTTCAGAATTCCAGAATTCCATTTGGCTATATGCACTGTGGGATAGCTACTCATAGTGCAGTGGTCCGTGCATTCATGCAAGCGCTGCTAGTGAGGATGCACGCTGCCAACATAATGAGCGTGGTGTGGACACACAAGATTGACTTGCTTAAATCAGAGGTTTGATGTCGACTTACATAAAGTCGACTTAACTTCATAGTACAGATGTGGCCTAAGTCACTGTTAGACGAACTGCTGTATACTATGATTTGCTGTCTCCTCAAAGAGACTGTATCTGTATTGTCTTGTATGAGGGAATGAATGGCAACTTCTAAAAATGGCCGTTTCACTGACAGTCATGGGAAATAGCATCTTGGATGGCATTCTGTAATAGGATAGACCAATGGATTATTAAAGCATCAGCAAAGGTTTAGGGCTTTCCTTGAACCTATGTGCGCCCTATAGCACATTTGCTTTTCTCCCTCTGCTGCGGTTCTCTCTTCCATTAAGTATCATGAACATTTCTAACCTACCATCAGTGTATGATTGCTTCCTCTTGATCTTTCTAATCCTGGCTTGCTGCTGCTGGACATACTTTGGTTTTGGACATCATCACAGTTTTTCTAGTGTCATGTCACTGTCCAACACCATTTGCCCTGGCCAGAGTTCTACTATGAGTGTACTGCAGATTAGCTTCTTCATCATTACACCATAGAAGCATATTTCTGCTAGCTGATACCATTCCTTCATTCCTGGGGTTGATAATGAATTTGGGGGGTAAGGTAACAGAGCCAGGCCTTCTTCGACTACACTGACAACTTGGCATCATTAGCATATCCCCCCTCTGGGATAATGGTTTTTTTCTGATGACCGATTACAAAGGTAGTCCTCTAGCTCAAGTGGTAGAAGTCTGTGCTGAATGAAGATTCAGGGTTGAAACCCCAACGATGATGCATCATAGAATGTTACAGTTGTGCATATGAGAATTTGTTTTTATGTTTTTCCTTTTTTTAAAAAGGAAATTGTATCCCATAAGCTACATTTAGGTTGCAAAGACCAGCACTCAAAAGAAAGGAAATGCCAAATTTCCTGTGCAATTTTAATTCTGCCCCCTTGGGCTTATACATTATGACACAACCTTTAATTACATGTCCACATACTACTTTTGAACAGGACCCCTGCCTCGTTCAGTGCACAGTCTGTTGTGAGCAGAAGCCAATCTGGGTAGTATCAAGGAGATAGGTGAAGGAGGGCAAGTCACAGCATAAGAAAGACATTGTATCGACTCACTCTTTTATCACTTAGAGATAATGACCTTATCGCATGTTAAGTGGTGGGGGCCGTTGTCTGGCTTGTTGGAAAAGGTTTGCGCCTCTTTAAGGGCTAGAGAGCCTGGGATTAATTTTCTTCTGCTTCAGCTGCAGAACAGGTTAGCAAGGGGACGCTGATATATCCCACCCTCACGGGTAACTGGAAGAGAGGGGGGACTATATAGGTCAATGCCAGTGTAGGAAAAGCCCTCTTTTACCTGGACCAGGCAGAGAAGCACCCACACTCCCACCCATGGAAATGGTGAAATACTGGATTTTGTCAGGATCTGCTCTGGGCACTGTGCACTAGTCGCTTCTTACTTCAGGGGCTGGAAATGAATTGTTCCATCACAGCCAGATTTGCCAAGGCAAAGTGATTTTTTTTTCACTTTCACTATAGCAGATTTGGGGGTGCTAAATTGGGCAAACATGAAATAGAAGTTAGGCTATGATGTCACAATTCATTATGTAAATGTGGTGTGGATGTCCAGTGCAGGTACTCCGTAGGGTGGGGATAGAGTGATCAGATAATATGGATTGGCAAAGAACTTTAAGGAGGTATTCTTTAAAGGAGCAGAAATAGTGAAGGGCAGGTTTCGGGGCTCCTGTGACTGATATAGCAGGGAGCCACCCCCCCCCAAGTCTCATTGGGGGGGGGGTTAGGACCCAGCAGCAGTGTGGCTGGGGACCAAGATGGGTAAGGGGGAGGGATGATGGAAGCCCCCCTGGGTATAAAAAGTGAAATGATTATAGGATTAACTGTACAGGCCTCAACTTTCCAAAGTACCAGGGGGTGCTCGAACCCTGGCTCTGCTCCAGGCCATGCCCCCCACTCCACCCTGCCCCTGAGACCCCACCCCTACTATGCCTCTTCCCACCACTGCTCCACCCCCACCCGGCCTCTTCCCACTCAGTTCCACCCCCTTCCCCAAGCACACTGCATCCTCGCTCCTCTCCTCTCCCCACCAACTTTCTGCATGCCACAAAACAGCTGATCACGGCAAGCAGGAGGCATGGGGCCCGCTGGGAGGCGGGACGTGCTGAGAGGGTGGGGGGAAGCTGATGGGGGACTGTCGGTCAGCACCCACCATTTTTTCCCTGTGGGTGCTCCAGCCCTGGAGTACCCATGGAGTCGGTGGCTATGATTACCTGCACTGTATGCTTTTATCTGTGGTGTACATCCAGACATTTAAGAATAAAGTTGTGACCCAATTAAAGCACATCCAGTGTCTCCTGTCCTCCTTCCAGCATAGCCAGACAAAAAGGAGTTAGTAGACAGGGTAAAAGAGAAAAGAGGAGTAAAATGATTTATTCAAAATAGGAAAACATTAATGCACTGGAATACAGAGGGGAAAAGTCAAAGGAGAGAGATTCTCTGATAACAGACAGAGAAAGGATGAGGAGAGAGAAAAGGCAGTTAGGAGGCAAGAGGAGGAAGTTGTTCACAGAAAAATGGTGGTATCTCCCTCCTCTCAACACAAATTTAATAGCAGGGTACTGTAATGAGGTTTTATATTTCGAGAAAGGATGAGGAGAGAGAAAAGGCAGTTAGGAGGCAAGAGGAGGAAGTTGTTCACAGAAAAATGGTGGTATCTCCCTCCTCTCAACACAAATTTAATAGCAGGGTACTGTAATGAGGTTTTATATTTCTTAGACTTCATTACTATTTCAAGATAAACTACAGAACATTTATTAGTGTAATATGAAGTATCATAAATAATGTAAACTAAACTAGTTTTTGAGGAGATTAAAAGTTTGGTTGATAACAGTAATAGTGTTGATGTAATATACTTATACTTCTTCAAGGCATTTGACATGGTACTGCACAAAATTTTGATTAAGAAACTAGAAAGATATAAAATTAAAATGGCATGTATTCAGTGGTTTAAAAATTGACTAACTGATAGGTCTCAAATATAATTATAAATGGAGAATCATTATTGTATGGGTGTGTTGCTAGTCAGGTCCCACAGGGATCAGTTCTTAATCCTATGTTGTTGTTTTTTTTTTTATTAATGACCTGGAAGAAAACATAAAATCATCACTGAAAGTTTGCATATAATACAAAAATTGGGGAAGTGGTCAATAATGAAGAGGACAGGTCAAGGATATAGAGAACATAAGAACATAAGAATGGCCCAACTGGGTCAGATCAAAGATCCATCTAGCCCAGTATCCTGTCTTCCAACATTGGCCAGTACCAGGTGCCCCAGAGAGAATGAACAGGACAGGTAATCATTAAACGATCCATCCCCTGTCATTCATTCCCAGCTTCTGGCAAACAGAGGCTAGGGACACCATTCCTGCCCATTCTGACTAATAGCCATTGATGGACCTATCCTCCATGAATTTATCTAGGTTTTTTTTAACCCTGTTATGGTCTTGGCCTTCACAACATCCTCTAGCAAGGAGTTCCACAGGTTGACCGTGTGCTGTGTGAAGAAATACTTCCTTTTATTTGTTTTAAACCTGCTGCCTATTAATTTCATTTGGTGACCCCTAGTTCTTGTGTTATGAGAAGTAGTAAACAACACTTCCTTATCTACTTTCTCTAATCCAGTCATGATTTTATAGACCTCAATTATATCTCCCCCTAACCATATCTTTTCCAAGCCAAAAAGTCCCAGTCTTATAAATCTCTCCTCATACAGAAGCCATTCCATGCCCCAATCATTTTTGTTGCCCTTTTCTGAACCTTTTCCAATTCCAATATATCTTTTTTGAGATGGAGCGACCACATCTACACACTGTATTCAAAATGTGGGCATACCATGGATTTATATAGAGGCAACATCATAGTTTCTGTCCTATTATCTATCCCTTTCTTAATTATTCCTACCATTCTGTTCACTTTTTTGACTGCCGCTGCATATTGAATGAATGTTTTCAGAGAACTATCCACAATGACTCCAAGATCTTTTTCTTGAGTGGTAACAGCTAATTTAGACCCCGTCACTTTATATGTATAGTTGAGATTATGCTTTCCAATGTGCATTACTTTGCATTTATCAACATTAAGTTTCATCTACCATTTTGTTGCCTAGTCACCCAGTTTTGAGAGATCCTTTTGTAGCTCTTCGCAGTCTGCCTGGGTCTTAACTATCTTTAGTAATTTTGTATTATCTGCATTTTTTGCCACCTCACTGTTTATCCCTTTTTTCAGATCATTTATGAATATGTTGAATAGTACTGGTCAGAACAGACTCCTGGGGGACACCACTATTTACCTCTCTCCATTCTGAAAACTGACCATTTGTATCTACCCTTTGTTTCCTATTTTTTAACCAGTTACCGATCCATGAGAGCACCTTCCCTCTTATTCTATGGCAGCTTACTTTGTGTAAGAGCCTTTGGTGAGGGACCTTGTCAAAGGCTTTCTGAAAATCTAAGTGCACTATATCCACTGGATCCCGTTGGTCCACATGCTTGTTGACCCCCTCAAAGAATTCTAGTAGATTGGTGAGACATGATTTCCCTTTACAAAAACCACGTTGACTCTTCCTCAACAAATTATGTTCATCTATATGTCTGAAAATATTGTACTTTACTATAGTTTCAACCAGTTTCCCCAGTACTGAAGTCAGGTGTAGATGCTTGTAATTGCCGGGATCACCTCTGGAGTTCTTTTTAACAATTGGCGTCACATTAGCTATCATCCAGTCATCTGGTACAGAAGCTGATTTAAATGATAGGTTACAGACTACAGTTAGTAGTTCTGCAATTTCACATTTGAGTTCCTTCAGAACTCTTGGGTGAATACAATCTGGTCCTGGTGACTTAACTGCTGTTTATCAAATTGTTCCAAAACCTCCTTTAATGATACCTCAGTCTGGGACAGTTCCTCAGATCTGCCACCTAAAAAGAATGGCTCAGGTTTGGGAATCTCCCTCACATCCTCAGCCATGAAGACCGATGCAAAGAATTCATTTAATTTCTCCACAATGGCCTTATCGTCCTTGACTGGTCCTTTAGCACCTCAATCATCCAGTGGCCCCACTGGTTGTTTAGCAGGCTTCCTGCTTCTGATGTACTTAAAAAAAATTGCTATTACTTTTTGAGTCTTTCGCTAACTGTTCCTCAAATTCTTTTGGGCCTTCCTAATTGTATTTTTACATTTCATTTGCCAGCATTTATGCTCCTTTCTATTTTCTTCACTAGGATTTATCTTCCACTTTTTAAAGGATGCCTTTTTGCCTCTCACTGCATCTTTTACTTTGTTGTTTAGCCACGGTGGCTCTTTTTTGGTTCTCTTACTGTGTTTTTTAATTTGGGGCATATATTTAAGTTGAGCCTCTATTATGGTGTCTTTAAAAAGTTCCCCCACAGCTTGCAGAGATTTCACTTTTGGCACTGTACCCTTTAATTTCTGTTCAACTACCTTTTTGTGTAGTTCCCCTTTCTGAAATTAAATGCTACAGTGTTGGGCCACTGTGGTGTTTTTCCTGCCACAGGGATATTAAATTTAATTATATCATTGTCACTATTACCAAGTGGTCCAGCTATATTCACCTCTTGGACCAGATCCTGTGCTATCTGGATTGTTTGATAAACTGGGCACAAGCATACAATATGCATTTTAATATGGCTAAATGTAAATGAATGCCCCTAGGAACAAGCTACTTCCAAGATGGGAAGCAGTGACTCTGGAAAAGATTTTGGGTCATGGTAGACAGGCAGCTGAACATGAGCTCCCAGGTGATGCTGTAGCCCAAAGAGCTAATACAATCCTTGAATACATTCTCAAGTAGGAGTAAAGAGGTTATTTTACTTCTGTATTTGAGACTGCCGAGACCGCAGCTGGAATACCATGTCTGGATCTGGGTCCACAATTCAACAAGGATGTTGAAAAATTGGAGAAGTTCCAAAGAAGAGCCATGAGAATGACTAGAGAACATGTTCAAAGGTTGTTAAAAGAGGGAAGGAGAAAAATTATTCTCCTTAACCTCTGAGGATAGGACAAGAAGCAATGGGCTTGAATTGCAGCAAGGGTGGTTTAGGTTAGACATGAGGAAAAACTTCCTATCATGGTGGTTAAGCATGGGAAAAAATTTCCTAGAGAGGTTGTGGAATCTTCATCATTGGAGATTTTTAAGAGCAGGTTAGACAAACCCCAGGCAGGGATGGTCTAGATAATACTTAGTCCTGCCATGCGTGCAGGGGACTGGACTAGATGACCTATTGAGGTCCATTCCAGTCTTATGATTCTATAATGGCTAATCCTCCCTCAGCACTATGATGGGACATTTGTACTGTGCCAACTCAAAAAAAGAGAGTCACCCACTGATTCACCAAAAGTATGTCCTTTACAGCCTTATATTTTTCTTGAAGATTATGGGGAGTAGTGTCACAGATACCTCCATCGAGATATTATTATGATACGATTATGGCATAACTATGATGTATTTCATGCAAGATGAGGCATGTGAGATATCATTGGAAAGGTTATGATTTACTGAATACAATTATCCTATTTGTATGCATGTATCATTTTTGTATCTGAAGTTAGAAATATTGTCTATGCATCTATTACAAATGTGTTTACACCTGGGGAATGCCCACTAGTCAAAATGCAATCAGTCTGGATGGCTGGTTGGGAAGGGACATTAGGGAAAACAACAGGTCTTTGAAGATGCTAATCTCTCACCCGGACGTCTTCCTGGGGATGCTACAAACAGCCTCTGAGTTATGGCTGCAGGGACATGTGATCAGGTCACCTGGTACTGGACTCTATGATAATACTAGTTGTCATTAATATAAAGGAAAGGGTAACCACTTTTCTATATACAGTGCTATAAAATCCCTCCTGGCCAGAGGCAAAATCCTTTCACCTGTAAAGGGTTAAGAAGCTAAGGTAATCCCGCTGGCACCTGACCCAAAATGACCAATGAGGGGACAAGATACTTTCAAATCTGGAGGGGGGGGGGGGGGGGACAAAGGAATTGTGCTGTCTGTGCGATGCTTTTGCCAGGAACAGATCAGGAATGCAAGCCTTCCAACTCCTGTAAAGTTAGTAAGTAATCTAGCTAGAAAATGTGTTAGATTTTCTTTTGTTTAATGGCTTGCAAAATAAGCTGTGCTGGAGGGAATGTGTATTCCTTAAGTTACAGAAAGACACAAAAACAGGTTTTGCCTAGAGGGAATCTCTATATTTTGAATCTGATTACCCTGTAAAGTATTTATGATCCTGAATTTATAGAGGTGATTCTTTTACCTTTTCTTTAAATAAAATTCTTCTTTTAAGAACCTGATTGATTTTTCATTGTTCTTAAGATCCAAGAGTTTGGGTCTGTGTTCATCTGTACCAATTGGTGAGGATATTATCATCAAGCCTTCCCCAGGAAAGGGGGTGTAGGGCTTCGGGGGTATTTTGGGGGGAGACATCTCCAAGTGGGCTATTTCCCTGTTCTTTGTTTAAAATGCTTGGTGGTGGCAGCATTCTGTACAAGGACAAGGCAAAGTTTGTACCTTGGGGAAGTTTTTAACCTAAGCTGGTAAGAATAAGCTTAGGGGGGTCTTTCATGCAGGTCCCCACTTCTGTACCCTAGAGGTCAGAGTGAGGAAGGAACCTTGACACTAGTGTTTTTCCACTGACCGGGGTTGGGAATCAAACTGGGAGACAAAGGACTCCTGCCATATGCAAAGACTATTTAAGGCAAGAGAGGGACATCATTAGGGGTTCTTCATTGATTCCCCACCCAAGAAAGAGGACTTCTGGAAACACCTGAAAAAAAAAAAGACTGGACTAGGGGAGTAGGGCTGAACCCAGGCTAGAGGGTGGTCTAACCTGTGAATGGAATATATGGAGTTTTAAGCTGCAAGCAAGTGCAGCTTGCCTTCAAAAACCTCTGCAATCTGCCTGAAACATTTAGGGTGAGAATTTGCTACTTATAACCAGTCTCTTTAGTATATTAAGCTTAGAATGTGCGTTTGTTTTAGTTGCTAGGTAGTCTGCTTTGAGCTGTTTGTTATCCCTTATAATCACTCAAAATCTATCTTTTGTATTTCATAAACTTGCTGTAGTTTTATCTAAAACAAGTGTGTGGGGAAATCAATTTGGGGCAGAAAGCTGTGTATATCTCTCTCTCCTCATTGAGGGAGGGAGCGAATTTCATGAGCTTACGCTCTACAGTTCTCTGGGCAGCACAAGATAGCACAATTTTGGGTTTACCCTCTAGAGTGGGGTGTGGACTTGAGTACTGGACAATTCCTTAGCTGAGCCTTCCCATGCAGAGCTGATCTCAGCATGTGTGTGTATAGCGGCAGCTGGGTGTGCCCATAGCTGTATCTGTGCTGGTAAAGTGCAGTCTGAAGCCCGAGGGAGGGCTTGGCTGGCTTGCCTCAGCAATACAATGTAAAGGGAGCCCAGAATGGTGGGTCAGGCATGCTCAGTGGTACCCCAATCCTAGATGGCACCCTGAAGAGTGGGAAGGAACCCATCACAGTCTCTCCTCCAGCTATTACCCCAGCCTGACAAGTGGAAGCCTTGTTTAATATTAAATTATAAATAATTCTGATCAGGTGACTATCACATGAAAAACAATAAATGGGGAAAAATTAAGAATGAGCTACAAAGTAACATAGTCAGGATGAATGGATTGGCTTATTTTCATAAAAGTGAGAATCATTACAAAAGATATAAAAATGGTTTGAGGAGCATGCAAAAGCAAAGAAAAACTCCCTTCTCCCCTGATTCACATTCCCATTTCAACTGTATTTTATTGGCATTAGGCTTAGAAAGCCATTTGAACTAAATGACCTGCCTTCAGCAGGAAGATGGTTTGTGAGCAGTGGTTAGTAAGTGTGTATAATGTGCCCATGCACCCCATTCTGATACCCAAACTGGTTCAGCCAATCTCTAATTTAGTTCACGTCAATCAATATTTTACAAAACACAATTTGTTGCTTTCTGGTTTTTCTTAACAAAGAGCTACCCACTGAAAGACTTTTCATGCACTGAATATAAATGTGAGATACCCCTTTTTATTGCATTTTGACAAGGAACACAAGTTGAATTGACTAAGAACATTCTGTCTCAGAATGCAATAAAAACAGATATTGTTACCCTCAATACAGTAGCTGCATTAATCCAATCAGCTCTTTCATTCTTACAAATCCCCATTTCCAAGACGAACACATCCATACCTAGCTTATTGACTTTTTTGCATAGGTATATTTCCATCACTGTACTATTTATGTGATGAGAATTTCTATTTTATATGAATATGGACTCAAAGTGTCAGACAAAATCAGTGGTTCTCAAACTATGGGTGAGGACCCCAAAATGTGTCGTAACCCCATTTTAATGGGGTCGCCAGGGCTGGCATTAGACTTGCTGGGGCCCGGGGCCAAAGCCCAAGTCTGAGGGTTTCAGCCCTGGCTGGCGGGGCTCAGATTACACTCCCTCCACCTGGGGCTGAAGCACTTGGGCTTTGGCACTGGCTGCGCCACCCAGGACATAGGGGCTCGGATGGGCTCAGACTTTGATTCCTCCTCCTGGGGTCATGTAGTAATTTTTATTGTCAGAAGGGTGTTGCGGTACAATGAAGTTTGAGAACCCCTGGACAAGATAATCACTTTCACAAGTTTTACATTTATAAAACAGCTGCCTGCTAAAAACACTGTAGAATAAACTATTGAAGGAGCCTGTCCCAAATCCGCAAAAAGAAGAGGAGTACTTGTGGCACCTTAGAGACTAACAAATTTATTTGAGCATAAGCTTTCATGAGCTCTGTAGCTCACGAAAGGTTATGCTCAAATAAATTTGTTAGTCTCTAAGGTGCCACAAGTACTCCTTTTCTTTTTGCGGATACAGACTAACACGGCTGCTACTCTGAAACCTGTCCCAAATCCAACACTAAACTCAGGCATTTACAGTATCTAATATACTTTATATAATATTAAAAAAGAAAAATTCCTATGTACCTATTCCAGTACTTAAATTATCATTGTTACTATTATTATATTCAATTAAAATTTATTCTAGATTACAATTAATAAGGAGTTAAAATTAATGTTTTAATAATTTAGCTTAACATAATTATAGTTTTCTTTGACAAAGGAGTAAAATTTACTTTTGTATGGTTTATAAACTAGACTACTCATGCTCATGGACAACTTTGAATAATAATAAATATACATACATTTTTGTGGTGGGGAACGGTTCATATCTTGCCTTATAATATTTTTAATTAGAGATGTATGTAGATAAACAGGATTTCTAATTCTTAAGAGTTAAACGGCATCTGCTGTTTATTTTATGAGTGAAGTCATAATCTCCTGTTTGTGGCATCAAAATTGGTTTCTGTGGAAATGATTATCATATCACAAACAGGATTATGACTTCTGGTGGGGAATAATCAGCAGGGAAGATAAACTCTAAAGGCTACATGATACCATCAGGCAGACACTGCAGAGCTCTGAAATTTGGCTTTATGTATGTGTTTAGGGGGACAAGGGCAGCTTCCAGACTTAATTGAAGATCCACTGATATATTTCTGTCCTCCAAAAAGGATGGTTATCTGCACATGTTCCACAAATGTGTTGTAAAAGTACCGAGAAGAAGAGTACTTTGAACAAAAGCAGTTAAAATCAGGGAGAAAAAAGATCTTATCAACAGAAAAACATGATATTGGAGAATATTTATAGTATAAATAAAATATCAAGCTTTGTAGGATTAGCATGTGCTCTTAAGTATCTGCAGCTGCATAGTCATTAAGGTGTTGTCCACTCTGATGTGTTTGTACACATCTGTCAGCTAAATCAGAGACCTGAAAGAACAATGTAATGCTCAAGGACATCATGTGGATTTCTGAAATTCTTTGAAGAAGTTTGGATCTACAAACCACTGAATGGATTATGAAGAGATACAAAAAGATTTTCTTCAATGGCAAATATATTTTAATCTAATATTGCTTGTTATGTGAAGGAAAATTGTATTCATTTTACCCAGACCAGAATCCACATTTATGATGGAAAGAAACTTCTCTATGCATGAAAAAAATGAACTTCCTGGCAATTAATTTTGCATGTTCAGTAAAAACTTCTGGGATAAGTAAACAGGATGCCATTTAAAAAATAATTTTGTAAAAGTTCATGTGACCAATGGAACTGAAATTGTTCATCCAAATTTCTAAAAAGAGTTGCATCATTTTGCAGCATGAACCAGTCCTGAAAGATACAATGAAAGGCAGCTCACACATGTGCTTTTTGGTTGTAGTTTACTGTATGATTCCTAAAATCTGCATCTTTCAATAAATCACCACACCTAATTGACTTATGACTGGGAATCCTACTTTTCCACGATAAAAAAACAAAAACTCTCTGATTTTGCGATTAAAATGAAATCTAAAAATGGGACCCCGCCCCCTTGGGGCTGACAGCCGGAACCCCACCACTTGGGGCTAAAGTATCAATATCCCATATTCTTGTGTGCATGCTGGTGGCATGGGGTTCTACCTTATATGATTTTATTTTTTCACAAAATTTAAAAACTAAAGATTCTCTAGAAAAATGCAAATTCCAAGTTTTTCTGTGCCATAAGGTTTTCTAGGATCCCTGCTTCTGACAACATGTACAAAACGTACACTAGGTGTGACATGACCCACAATCAGTTTTGGCAACCCTAAGTGTTCAAAACTCATGAGTCAGGCCCCCCAAAATCATGATATTGACTTAAAATTCACAAGATTTTTAAAGAGAACATTATGGTTCTTTTTTATTTGCCTTCAGGTTTTTGGGATATTTCAGGGACCCCAGCGTCACATTTTCAAGCTTTTCCCCCACAACAACTATGAGAGTTAAAACCTATTTTTGTTTTAAAATGAAAAATTAGATTCTCACATTTTCAAATTACTCCAGAAATAAATATCCTGAGACCTGTGATAAAAATCACAAGAATTGGCAACAGATAGGAATAATACACCTATGCACCTGAGAAAAAAAGAAGTGATTATGCTATAAAGTGGATGCACATTTGGTTGAAAAAACAACCTGATAGATTAGTTTTCAATGGTTTGCTGTCAAACTGGGAGGATTTATCAAGTGGGGTCAGGTTACAAAGGGAGGCTGTGGGAACAGGTTATGTATGGAGGTTCTGGAATCCATGTCACTAGAGGGTTTATTGAACAGGTTACAAATACAACAGGGAAGGTCTAGGTTTACTTAATCCTGTCTCAGTATGGGAGGGTGGACTAGATTTCCTCTTGTGATCCCTTTCAGACCTACATTTCTATAATTATAGCAGGGACTAGGAAGCAAAATATACCCCCAACAAATCTGATTACATGTGCCTATAAATGCTAGTCCCTCAGAAGGGAAAAATGTGGCTTAGGGAAGCATGTGCTCACAGGGTGAAAAATGTGACTTCAGTAGCTCTTGAGGACCTCTGAGATGTTTAGAGCCCTTTCTGATACCTAGGTAAAGAAATGAGGGCTTGGTTGAAGCGAAGCTGGCCATGTCATGTCATTTTACAACATTTAAGTTTGGGCAGCATTAAACTGTTACAAATCTCCCCTTGCTTAGTCTTAATCTGGAAGGACACTGATTTAAGATGTCAAAGGTTTGATACCAAGGCTGGAAGGGCACCACCTCAGGTGCAACTTCCACAGCATGCCACAATATTTAGCAATTTGCTTTGCTTAATATTTCATTACAATGCAGAAAAAACGGGTGTACTATATATTGGATTGCTACAGCAATGTCATTCAGGGATTGGGAAGATCTTACAATGCTAAAGCTTGGTATCATTTAGGCAATGACAAAACTCCCATTGACTTCAAATAAATATAACTCTGTCACAAAGATTCTCAGTTTACTTTAAAAAATATCTAAAAGCTACATACTTTTATCTTTTCAAGGCTGAATAAGGTACCTGGACTTAATATAAACACTTAGGTTTAACTTTAGATCTGATTCTAATTATTGATTGAAGAATGACCAGATGTTTCTAAATGTAGCTCTGTAAAGCTCACGCAGACAGATGCACATAGCCAAACTGCATATGAGGAAAGTCATGATACGGTGGATATTCTGCCACCATTGCAACATGCAAGTTTCTGGAAATACACCACAAATTTCACAACACACAAATAGATCACTATTTTTCCCCAAAAGGATAGGATTTAGACAGAATGTGTTCCTAAGTAACAAGCAATGAAAGTAGGACAGTAGAATTGTTTACAAATTGAAGGATTTTCAAAAGTTTTCCAGGAGGCTCAAGCAGTTTTTTAACCAATTCTTGCCTAAATTTACATCTCATTTCCACCTATTTCTATTTTTCCCCAAATGAATGAACATTTATTCTTTTACACACCTTCATCAAATATTTCATCACGAGAAATACTCATTCTAAGGGCTATTTCCCAGGAAATTAACTATAAATCTTTGAAATCCCAATGGAGAAAAATGCAAAGTTTTACAATGTAATTAAAATCCAAGAACAGGATTTCATTTAAAAGTACCATACTACTCTGAAATGAGCCTGAAGAATATTACATGTTGTTATTAATCAGATCTGCTGCCTGCATGTATCCAGAGCTGATCCTGCTTACTTTAGAGAAAAAAATATGCTTTTACTCCTTTTTATTGGGATTACCTACCATTTAAAAAGGACTGAGCTGGATTCCATTCCTTCTTTCATATCATCAGTAGAATTGTTTCTAAATTCTAAACACAGAGCCAACCACCAGTAGTGTTTGCACCCACTAAAGGCAATAGGAAAGCACAGGTTACATGGAGGGCATAATCACAAGAAAATGGTGTAAGAGAAGGCATAATCTGGCTTCAGACACTTTATTACCGGGGATGAAGTATTAGAAAGAAAGAACCAAGCAGATTTTTCAGGTTCCTGGTTGATTCTGCAAGGCTAGCAGTTTGGAAAAATATATTTTTACTTACTTTTTCACACAACCCACAGTTAACCTGTGGAACTCTTTGCCAGAGGATTTTGT
Source organism: Caretta caretta (assembly GCF_965140235.1). Classification (NCBI taxonomy): domain Eukaryota; kingdom Metazoa; phylum Chordata; order Testudines; family Cheloniidae; genus Caretta; species Caretta caretta. The sequence goes on along the minus strand of NC_134208.1, from coordinate 50,571,855 downwards.
GAAGGCCAAGACTATATCAGGGTTCAAAAAAGAATTAGATAAATTCATGGAGGATAGGTCCATCAATGGCTATTATCCAGGATGGACAGGGATGGTTCCCTAGCCTCTGTTTGCCAGAAGCTGGGAATGGATGACAGGGGATGGATCACTTGATGATTACCTGTTCCGTTCATTCCCTCTGGGGCACCTGGTATTGGCCACTGTCAGAAGACAGGATACTGGGTTAGATGGACCTTTGGTCTGACCCAGTATGGCTATTCTTATGTTATTATAAACCGAGGAAATTTAAACTCAGTCAATAGAAAAATAAACATGGAATCCCAGAATGCCACTTCTGTGGTCACTTTTCTGAACGGACCTGCACTTTAATTCTTCATGTAATTTATTGGTGATCTTAATCCAACAAACATTGAATTGGAGAGGTAGTAAACAAAATAAAAAAAAAAGATATCTCTCTCACTCCAGGGCACTGCACCTGTATTGCCCCCTATGGTCCAGGAAGGCCCCACTCTTTTAGGATTCTATCTTTGGAATCACAGAATCATAGAATATCAGGGTTGGAAGGGACCTCAGGAGGTCATCTAGTCCAACCCCCTGCTCAAAGCAGGACGAATCCCCAATTAAATCATCCCAGCTAGGGCTTTGTCAAGCCTGACCTTAAAAACTTCTAAGGAAGGAGATTCTACCACCTCCCTAGGTAACGCATTCCAGTGTTTCACCACCCTCTTAGTGAAAAAGTTTTTCCTAATATCCAACCTAAAACTCCCCCACTGTAACTTGAGACCATTACTCCTTGTCCTGTCCTCTTCTACCACTGAGAATAGTCTAGAACCATCCTCTCTGGAACCACCTCTCAGGTAGTTGAAAGCAGCTATCAAATCCCCTCTCATTCTTCTCTTCTGCAGACTAAACAATCCCAGTTCCCTCAGCCTCTTCTCATAAGTCATGTGTTCCAGACCCCTAATCATTTTTGTTGCCCTTCGCTGGACTCTCTCCACTTTATCCACATCCTTCTTGTAGTGTGGGGCCCAAAACTGGACACAGTACTCCAGATGAGGCCTCACCAATGTTGAATAGAGGGGGACGATCACATCCCTCGATCTGCTCGCTATGCCCCTACTTATACATCCCAAAATGCCATTGGCCTTCATATCCAGCTTCTCGTCCACTGTCACCCCTAGGTCCTTTTCCGCAGAACTGCTGCCTAACCATTCAGTCCCTAGTCTGTAGCTGTGCATTGGGTTCTTCCGTCCTAAGTGCAGGACCCTGCACTTATCCTTATTGAACCTTATCAGATTTCTTTTGGCCCAATCCTCCAATTTGTCTAGATCCCTCTGTATCCTATCCCTGCCCTCCAGCATATCTACCACTCCTCCCAGTTTAGTATCATCCGCAAATTTGCTGAGAGTGCAATCCACACCATCCTCCAGATCATTTATGAAGATATTGAACAAAACCGGCCCCAGGACCGACCCCTGGGGCACTCCACTTGACACCGGCTGCCAACTAGACATGGAGCCATTGATCACTACCCGTTGAGCCCGACAATCTAGCCAACTTTCTACCCACCTTATAGTGCATTCATCCAGCCCGTACTTCTTTAACTTGCTGACAAGAATACTGTGGGAGACCGTGTCAAAAGCTTTGCTAAAGTCAAGAAACAATACATCCACTGCTTTCCCTTCATCCACAGAACCAGTAATCTCATCATAGAAGGCGATTAGATTAGTCAGGCATGACCTTCCCTTGGTGAATCCATGCTGACTGTTCCTGATCACTTTCCTCTCATGTAAGTGCTTCAGGATTGATTCTTTGAGGACCTGCTCCATGATTTTTCTGGGGACTGAGGTGAGGCTGACTGGCCTGGAGTTTCTTTTGAGCAGAGACACCCAACTCCGTTCCTCCTGACCAGGTTATTTTCAGGCTGCACAATTCCCTGCCTACCCAGCAAAATCAGACTGCAGGCCAGTTAAGCAGGTCTGCTTTACTTTTCTCCTCAGCGATGGTAATGGTGTATTGACCACAATTAAGTTACCACACAGCACTTTATAAGCAAGCACATTTATTCTTAATGTAAGAGTATAATGGAGAAAACATTAAAACTGTAAAAGAACCTACACGCATACTGATAACCTTATCAGAGATCACCCCCTAACTCCAACAAAGGCACTGGCCAGTGAACTGTCCTTTAAATCCTTCCCCCCCCCCTTCCCCCCCCCACTCAGGGTTTTCCTGCGATCAGAAGTTCATAACTCCTTTTGCTCACAACAAGAAGCCCCATGAATCTGAGTTACTTCTTTATGCCATTTGGTCCTTTTGATATTGGGCATAGGTAATTCGTAGATGTAGATTTCCTCCCCAGGGCGAAGCTTCAAAAGATCAGGTCCAGAAATGGGCATTTGTATTCACCTCCTCCCAAGTATTTTCTAGGAAACCCTCCCAACTAACGTTCATTCTTGTCTTAGCCTATTGTGTAAAAGAGTCCTCTGAAGCTCATTAGCCATGTCTCCTAGACAAGTTACATACAATCCCACAGTAACACAAACATTTGTGTTTTGAATACAATGAGCTCCTGAAATAATTAAACTTAATTCAATAACATTTATCCAGGATATTGCCATACTTGTCACAATCCCCTTCATGTCCTGCCAATAAACCTATATGAGATTTAGCCCTATTTGTGATCTCTTCAGTTTCTCAGAGTGACAGATGTGACATCCATCAGTTTTTCACCTTCACCACAGCTTTCGCCCCCAGTTATTAAATTCACCTGAAGATGACTAGTCCCATTTCCACAATAGGTACCAAATGTTCGCATAGTTCTTAAATTTCACGGATATGCTATTAAGCAATGTAGAACTGTGACTGACATTTATTTTGTGTTTGTACAATGCCTAGCATAATGGATCCCCATATGCAAAATGAGTTTTGAATAATTAAATTAGACATCTAAAAGTCTCTTATAGCAGCACTATGGTTACAGTTGTGCTGGCACTCATTTCTAAACCCCTGTTTTCCATTTATTGAACTTTCTCAAAAATAATGTCCAAGAGAGTGTTAGGCACGAAAAGAAAGAAAGAAAGATAGATAATAGGCACTTATTGGTATTGTTGAAATGGCTCTTCAAGACTAACATCTTTATCTTCAGTAGCATATTTGATTTCTCTTGGTTCAGAAGTGAATTTATTTCAGAGCACTAATATAATGAGCTTCCAGAACATTTATTCAGCTATTTTGGAAGGCAAGATACTCAATTAAGTTAACAAAAGATTTTTGATTATTCTTCTCTTTCAATTTGCTTCTGTCTTTAAAAACATGAAATAAAAGTTCTATGTTAATATTATGTTTGAGACATTAAACATAAATAAGTCAGAAAATTCTAAATTTAAGGGGCCAGATTCATCCCTAGTTTAAACCCATTGATTTTGGTACTTTTACTCAAGGGATGAATTTGACCCAAGTTCCTGCAACAATGTTTTCTTGCTCACAAGTATGTGTAGTTATTTCATATGCTGTTAGTTGTATATCTTAATATGGGGTGACTTAGATAAGTTCAGGGAGGTTTGGTCCACCAATCGCTATTAGCCAAGATGGCTAGGGATGTAACCCCATGCTCTGGGTGGTCCTAAACCTCTGACCACCAGAACCTGGTATTGGAAGACTGGGGATGGATCACTTGATAACTGCCCTGTTCTGTTCATTCTCTCTGCAGCACCTGGCACCGGCCACTGTTGGAAGATAAGATACTGGGCTAGATGGACCACTGGTCTAACCCAATATGGCCTCTCTCACATACTTATTGTGGCAAGGTTAAAAATGTTTTGGGGATTTTAAAAACTGAATCAGAAGGTTCAAAAGTTAAATTCTTATAATTACATCAACATACTTTCCCCTGTTTAATAATCTTGAGGTCCTAGAACAAGATCCAAAGTCCGCTGAAGGCAATACAAGGAACCCCACTGACTCTAAGAGGGTTTAGATCTAGCATTAGTGATGAAAAAGAGGGAGGAAATGGGAAAAGAAATCCTTAATAATGAACTCCTTAGAAGAATGTACTTGTCCGCCTCCCCTACAAACATTGCTATTTGCAAATTAGCTTTTTTTTTTTATACAAAGAGACACATTCTGTTCTTGAATGATGGCAAATTACTCCCACTGAAGACAGCAGGAGTTGTGCATGCAAGTCCAAGGATAAAATTTGGCCCTAAGTATCAATTTTAGTTCCCTAATTTTAGTCTTGACTTTGTGCATTATCTTAGGAGCCATAGCACTAAATTTAATACTTGAGTAAAATGTATGCCAATATATTCCTTTTCCTCTTATAACCATTTGAGCTGTTACTCTCAATGTTTTATATTCTATTAAGTCTGTTATTAAATGTGACCTCTCAGCTTTATTTAGGGGCTCTTTTCCATTTTTCAATACCTGTATCCCATTTTTTATTCCACTAAGAAATTGAATGTTTTTATTACTGTCCTTTCGTAAGCAGATGACTTTGAATATTTTAATAGCTGCTCCTATAACTACATTCAGCATCTTTATATAAATGAGTCAATATCATCACATAAATTTTTGTGACTGTCTCAGCATTTAATGTCCTATAAAGAGAACCAGTTAGTTTTCCTAAATTTCATCTTAAACTATAGCCTTCATTTAACATTTCACACTTAAGTTTGAATCATTGGTTTAAAGCAATGTATTATTTAGAGCCCAAATAGGACCTACTTTAAAACTGATACTCTGCTCTGATGGGAAATATCATCTGGAGTTTAAATTTCCATTTAAAATAAATCTATCACGGTATTACAAACAGATTAAAATAATCAAAACCAATAGTTACCATGGTGATGTGACACAGCACACAATTTGGGTGTTCCTTTAACTGCTTTACAGCATCATGTTGCTAACGCCCAGACTGCACACAGGCCCTGAGACCAGGAGACTTTTAGGGATGGTGGAGCAAGATTCCCCTCTCTCCCAGTCAGCCGAGACAGAAATTTGGGTCATTAGACCCACCTGGGAAGGCTAGAGGGAATGGTTAGATGACTGGCCAAGTGAATTAAAAAGCAGGCTCCAAGCCTAGTCAAGAATAGTCCACTGAGAGGAAGAATTCAGCAAGGTCACAATCCCCAAAAGAAGGGCTGTGAAATCGTGAAATTAAGGGGAGAGTTTGCACACCAGGGAGGGCAGGCCAAGAAACTCACAGTCCAGAGGAGGACCTTGGAGCCCTTAACCAAAGGAGGACCAAAATGGGGGTGGGTCTTTTTGGGAACTAGATAATGCTCAATAAATTAGACCTCCTCAGGAGGGTGGCGTATATCATTTTTAAAGACAGTATAATTAGATTATTCCTGAACGTCAAAGGGAAATGGAGGCAGGGGAGACTGCCACACCACAAGGGGGCTCCTACAGAGCCATATAATTTATACTTGGAGATCTTTTTAAATTTCAGTGTGTCCACCTGACAGAATTATATGACTATCACTATTTTCTCCCTGTGTTTCTCAGTAGTAATTTTACTTTAAACTTACAGAACATTTTAGTTGTTGTAAATGTCTGGATGAGGACACCAAATCGAGGAACTACTAAAATAAGGAAGAAAAGACAGACATTAGGGTTAAAGCAGTCCCACTCTATCTCTGTCGATATCAGACAACTGAGTGTAACAAAATTTGCTAGCTGACACCTTTTAAACCACAATGTTTGTAAACTCTAGTGTACACAGGGACATTAACATCTTTAATCCATGATAGATGGTCATGGCCAAGTGCAGGGCAGAAAGCCTAATGATCAGTTATTGTGTTTTTATTAAACACAATCTATTTTGCTGGCCTTAATATGTCCTCTGTTGTACTTCACAGAGAATAATGGTACAGACAAACTTGTTACCTTCAGCTCAACCATCTCAGGCAATGCATTGTAGTAGAGTGGTTGACATAAACAGTAAATTCTTACCAAGAGTTATCACAAAGCAATATCTGAGAAACTGCAGCATGCCCTTCTCATAAAAGAAAAACATCAATATTTCAGGTATTGTGATGTGTTAACTATTGGTAAATATTGATTTTTGAATGGCACCCACAGAGACACATACAGTTTTCTACTTTCACAGTGCAATATTGTATATACAGACCAATCTTCAAGCTGTAGATAAAGACAGTCACTGTGCACTTTTTTTTCCTCTATAATCTGTCTTGCTGTTTGTCAGAACCTACCTATAATAGACATTCTTTAGAGAGCTGCCACAGGTATTATGGAGAATAATAAGGCATACACTATGTAGGGCTGAGAGAAGCAAAAGGGGAGAAGTGAGTCAGGTTAACCAAATGGAAGGAAAAACCACACCCAACCCATGCTATAGTCATTTCTACCTTTCACAGGATGTTTTGTTAAAGCTCAGCTTATCTCTGAGATAGTTCTGTGTAAGCCAGCAGAAGTGGCGTGGAGTTCTAGACATCAGCACCCTCAGTAGCATGCTCCACTCTCACAGTGTAACCCACGCTTACTCAGTGTGGTCCTCAGACCCCCATTAGTGGCTGAACACTCAGATGATGACGAGCATGCTGCTTTTCAGCTAGCAGAGCTGTCTCTCTCAGCTCTGGTAGCAGAAGCTCATGCTTTAAGATCCAGAGTTCTCAGGTTAAAACCCTGCTGCCAAGGGTGTACCAGGCATGTCAGGTTACAAGTGGTGGCACATATGGGAATTTGAACTGGGTGAACTGCTGAAGCTGGGGCCAAGCTTCTCCAGTCTTGGAAAGTGCATAGCTCTCTGTCCCCATCTCTGCTTTTCTAGTTCAGGTATCAGAAGCCATACTTTTAGATTCAGAGATCCTAGTTTCTGTCTCTGCTGCCAACGACCAACTCAGGGGTATCATATTTCAAATATGTTGCGATTTATGAAGCAATTTCCATTATAAAGCACTGCTGATCGGAGTTAAACTAGACATGTAAATAAATACAAAATCATTCCAAATTCAGGAATTTTCACTCCCACCTTCCTCCTTCAGAACAAATGCAGACAAGTTTTTTGAGTGAAACTGTCAAAGCCACAATGACTCTTAAATCAAACGTACAGAAAAAAATTATGTATTCACCATAAAATATTGATTTCATTAAAACAGTTACTAATTAAAATCAGTGGAGGTGAGGAGTGGTAATGAAAAAAATCACATAGAAAAACAAACTTTTGTATGTAATTCTGCTAAAAAAAATGGTAAAGTCTGCATAGCTTTAGCTCAATCACAGTAATGACTTATGCATACTGACTGAGCAAGTGTTTGTTCATTTGACTCTAATAAGGAGATCCAGAATCCAATATCCTATCATACAAAAGTTCATAGATGCATGGTTTATCTCAGATGTTTGGGGCCTTAGGTTTGTGATAGCTGATAAAGAAGGCAATGATGCTGTCATAAAAATAAAGGGAAGGGTAAAACCCCTTTAAAATCCCTCCTGGCCAGAGGAAAAATCCTCTCACCTGTAAAGGGTGAAGAAGCTAAAGGTAACCTCGCTGGCACATTACCAAAATGACCAATGAGGAGACAAGATACTTTCAAAAGCTGGGAGGAGGGAGAAAAACAAAGGGTCTGTGTCTGTCTGTATGATGCTTTTGCCGGGGACAGAACAGGAATGGAGTCTTAGAACTTAGTAAGTAATCTAGCTAGGTATGTGTTAGATTATGATTTCTTTAAATGGCTGAGAAAATAGCTGTGCTGAATAGAATGAATATTCCTGTCTGTGTGTCTTTTTTGTAACTTAAGGTTTTGCCTAGAGGGATTCTCTATGTTTTGACTCTAATTACCCTGTAAGATATTTACCATCCTGATTTTACAGAGATGATTTTTTTTTTACTTCTATTAAAAGTCTTCTTGTAAGGAAACTGAATGCTTTTTCATTGTTCTAAGATCCAAGGGTTTGGGTCTGTGGTCACCTATGCAAATTGGTGAGGATTTTTTACCAAACCTTCCCCAGGAAGTGGGGTGCAAGGATTGGGAGGATTTTGGGGGAAAGACGTGTCCAAACTCCATTTTTTCAGGAACCCAGATAAAGTTTGGTGGTGGCAGTGGAAATCCAAGGGCAAAGAGTAAAATAATTTTGTACCTTGGGGAAGTTTAACCTAAGCTGGTAAAAGTAAGCTTAGGAGGTTTTCATGCGGTCCCCACTTCTGTACCCAAGAGTTCAGAGTGGGGAAGGAAGCTTGACAGATGCCTAGACACAAATTAGTTGAAATAGTGATTTAGGAAGTGGTTAATCTAATACAGTACAATATCTGCATGTTAAAAGAAGAAAAGATCAGGCCCTTCTTTGCAAACGGTCTGCATACAGTACATTCCCAACTTAAACAAAAATGGGATCCTTTATTCAATTGAGCTGTATAACATCTACTGTCAGAACAGCTAGGGGCTTATCTCCACTATCAGCTCTGCTGTAGTGCTACTTTTTTATTAGGCTATTATAGACCATAGTGGAGAGGTTTACAATTGGTTTCACTTATGGTTTACAGGCTGTCTGCCTGTTTGTGTGTAAATTGAACATTTCAGAGGTATCTGACCTGCTTCTGTTCATTGCAGCTTTTAAATACTTTTCAATGTGTCATGTGTCTGAGCATAAGGCAGTAATGTAGGTCTTATTAGGGGGGTTGAAATGCTATATTGGGGACCAAATTTTCCAGTTGGTGTGTATGTAAGGGGACTGTTGCCCCCTTACTAACATTCAGTGGGGGTGTCTTAGTTGCTAGCTCCCAGTACTAAAAAGGGGGAAGGGTCAATGGGGAATCAGGACCCTGAGACTGATCATCCCTAGGAACAATGGGGAGAGGCCAATGCTCCAAGTCAGCCTGAATGACGGGGCGGGCAGGCTAATCAGGGAGTCAGGAGGCCAGGGAGGTGCCATCCTCCGTGTGAGCTGGAATTACATAGGTCAGACAGAGTGGGGCCGAGCTAAGGAGAAAGCAGGTGCCCAAGCTAAGCTGGGGAGCAGAGCTGGGCCAGATCCAGAGAGCCCAGAGAGAGCAGACCCTGTCCTGGGAGCAGAGCTGCAGACCCAAAGCCAGAGGCACAACCCAGAGAGAGCAGACCTTTCCTGGGAGCAGAGCTGCAGCAACCAGAGCCAGAGGGGCGAGAAAAGCAGCCCAGGAAGCAGGTCAGTGCTGGAGCAGAGTCACAGAAGCAGCCTGCAGAGCAGACCTGTCCTGGGAGCAGAGCTGTAGAAACCAGAGGCAGAGGGGTTAAAGAAGCAGCCCAAGGAGCTGCAGGCAGAGCAACAGCAGCAGTGCAGAGACAGTGGTGGAGCTAGGGCTGGAGCAGTCCGGAGCTGGGTGTCGTGAGCAGCTGGGGAGAGCGAGGGGGACCCTGGGAAGCAGGCCCAGCACAGGGAGACACCTCAGCCAAGAGGCTCTGCAGGCCAGGCTTGGATCATAACCCTGACAGGGCATGGGCAACACTGGGAAGAAGGGTCCTACCACTTAGAGCCTGAGAGCATGTGGCCACCACCAGAGCAAGTGTCCAACCCACAGCATCCCTGCAGCACAGCCAGGGCCTGAGAAGAAGGCCTGGGACTTACAAGGAACAGACTGTGAACTGCCCTGACATTCCAGAGACGCTGTTTGTGATGTTGCCTGCCACAGAGCGGGTTGATGTGATTCCTTTAACCTTTCCCATTTTTCCTTATTCTTTTTAAAATTAATTGTTGATTGAATAACTTGCATTTGCTTTAACTTGTATGTAATGGTCAGTGGGTCAGAGAAGTGCTCAGTGCAGAGAGAGTACACCGGAGTAGGGACACCCTAGCCCCTGTCCTAGGTGACCACAGCAGGGTTGGGGGTCGAGCCCCCAGGAATCCTGGGCCCAGCCTTGTTGGGGTTACGAGAACTCTGCCAGGCAAGAGAGTGGAAGGGGAGTCCTCAAGGGCAGGGAGGCAACTGGGTAAAGGAAGTGGGAGCAAGGACTCAGATCCTTTTGCTAGCCCACTTCACCAGGGTAGTACAGAAGCCAGGAAAATTCCCCACGATAACAGGACTATTCCCCCGCTTACATGTATATAAATATATTTTACGTCTCTAGATTCTACCATTTGTAAAGGAGAGTAGGCAAAAAGTTGGGCACACGAGTGATTTATATGTACAAATGGAGGTCAGCCGAAAAAATTGTTCCTGGACCTGAATCAGTTACTAATTATCTTAATATTTCTAGTCCAACTTTTACTTTGAATCTCTGCTGCTTCCTGCTGCACAGAGCTATCCAAGGAAAGAAATGTGAACTACATAATTTACTTTTGAATAGAATAACTATGGATATGTCTACACTTCACGCCGAGGGTGCAATTCCTATCTTTAGGAGACACACCTGCACCAGTTCTGGTCAAGCTAGTGCACTAAAAATAGAGTAAAAAGAAAAGGAGTACTTGTGGCACCTTAGAGACTAACCAATTTATTTGAGCATGAGCTTTCGTGAGCTACAGCTCACTTCATAGCTCACGAAAGCTCATGCTCAAATAAATTGGTTAGTCTCTAAGGTGCCACAAGTACTCCTTTTCTTTTTGCGAATACAGACTAACACGGCTGTTACTCTGAAACCTAAAAATAGAGTGTAGCTACAGCACTGTGACCAGCAAGAGGGTTAGCTGACCCGACTACGTGCCTGGTCTGTTGGATGCCTACATACTCGGGATGGCTAGCCCCTCCCACCATGTGCATTGCCACAGTTACCCTCTAGTGTTAGCGCCTTAACACAATTAGAACTAGCATGGGTATGTCTCATCAAACTGGGAGTACACTTCCCAGCTGGAAGTAGACTTACTCTCAGACTCTCTTCGTACCACAAACTGTTGCTTCATATCTGTTTTCTTCTTGGTTCTTTTTACTAAACTTCTCCTACAAACCGCTAGATTTAAAGCTATAAAACAGTTTGTTAGAACCCCTTCTTTTTATTCAAACTTGCTGAAATTTTTAATTTTCAAGCCAAAATTTAATTTCTCTGCAGAAAGGGAACTTGATCTGGAAAGATTCAGCAAGTAAAATTCAGCCATTTTTGAATGATCTCAGAATGGAGGGAGGGGAAATCCTGTGACCTCTTCTGATCAGCCCTTGTCCCTGCTTTCATTGAAGTAAATGACAGTTTGCTATTCAACAGAGCTGGCCTGGGAGTAACGTGTATCTCAAAGGGTGGCTGAGATGTACATACATGCACAGCTAAATATTTGTACACTAAACTCCTTAAGTGCATTAGAATTTAACCTAGTATGCAAAGAACCTGAGAGCCACCTACAGTTTTGCATGAGGTCCAGTAGGAGCCCTGAACTATCTAACTGTATATTTACCTGCTCTTTTCCCTCCCATTCCCAATAACATCTACTTAACTTGTTTACACTATTATGGCTCTATGCAGTCTTCCCCACAGCCTCCTAGAGAGCTACAGCTGTGAAAATGGCTGCTGGGCTCAGAAAGTCATCTGGAAAGCTTTCTATTCTGGCAAACCTTCCTAACGCTCCCTGTAGGATTTTTGGCTGCTGTACCCTCTCTCCACATAGCGGTCCTTTTTTAATACCTTCAAAACCCCAGTGATATATTTGGGCAATGAGTTTCACAGGTTAATTAGGTGGTGTGAAAAGGGTTATTTCTTTTTATCAATTTTGTTATCACCTTCTATAATTCTGTGACTTAGTACTTCAAATACTCTGTAGGCTGATGTGGCCTCCTGCAAATAAATCCTCATCCTCTAGGACTGGGTGAATACTGCAAACAATTTTAAATGAATTCAAACAAACTCACTCCAGCTGTGTCCAAACCTCTTTTGTAATCCATTTTACAGCTATTCCAGCAAATTGTTTTACTGTCAGGCATGTTCACTAAAATGGCTAGTTTTCAGTGACTACTGAGGAGTATTTATGGAAAGTGACTTTTTAATTCAAAATTGTGAGTATATATACAGGAAAGTTGGTTCCATACTCATTCACTTACAGAACAGACACATTTTATGTAATGTATGTTGTATTATTGGTTGGTACAGATTACTAAGCAAACTAAACTAAACAAACTGCATTTGAACAAGCTATAAAGAATTACTGCAGGAATAATTAAAAGCCACTATAGAAAGACACTCTCGGTCTGCTTTTGTAAGTAATTTTGTGGCTAAAATGAATGATTTCCCTTGAAATGTAATTCAGCTGACTTCATAGGTTTTGAATTAGGCACTAAAATGGCCTAATAACTATGGACACTTGTGACAGGAATTAGGAAAGATCACTTTGAGAAACCTGCATTTTCTGTATATTCTAAGGCATTGGCACATGCACAAATAGCCTCTATTTTGGTGTCATTTTGTTTAATGCCTTATTTGAGTTAACATTTCTCAGACAGTTGAGCTCTAATGTGCTACCTGGCATACTGGTTTTTACATTTCAAAGCATCTTCACTTAAGTCATCATGCCTCTCTCTGGTTTCTCCAGACGAGGACATCATCAACATAAGTGATCATTCAGTTCCTCTAATGTGTCTGCTTCCTTCTTGTGGAATACTTTTTCTGGGACTATAGGTACCATAAGGAACAGTATCCAGGGCCTTATATAGAGGCATATATTGTGTCTAAAAGGTTGACGTTTCAGTTCCAACATTTTCTATTTATTTATTCCAGAGTTGGGAGTTGAAAGTACGCTGATTATCAAATTCCTTTTATAATTAAGTATATTCTCAGAGATTCCTTTATTTTTCTACTGCCACCTTTGACTGCACCCAGCCAGGTGGTTCACTAGCTGACTTTACTTGCCTTTTAGTTTTTGAGCATTTAGGGTTTACATTTCCAAGCTTTTCTCCACCACCATAGTGTCTAGAAACATTCTTTTAAAAAGAATTAAAGCTGAGGTTTTCACACACTAACATGACTCCAAGATCAGGGTCTTTAAGAAGAAAAATTAAATATTACTAACTATTGTTCTTTTGTCACAAGTCTCACAATATACAGGAAGATATGTGGAGAAATAGAAATACAGGGAGGATAATGGCAAGAAAGGAAAGAAACATGGAATGAATAATAGGGAAAGATGTGATCCCAGAAATTAAAATGCTAGGTGATAGACCAAGAGCTCTCTTCAAAAAAGAATGTGTGTGTCACATTTTTTCCATTCCTGAATTTCATTTGATGAATCATCACTGGCTCTGATGTTAATCTGCCTTTCCTCCCTGAAACTGAACTAACTTTAAAAGACCTCAAAATTTGGGCACTCTCTCTAATTAAGTCCCTAATCAGCTCCAAAAAAGGCCTGTCCTAATATTTGTTTGAAAGAGAGAACACAAGGGGGAAAATAAAGAAGATAAAGAAGGAGTACAAGCGAAACTGAGGTGTGGAGATGGAAGACTGGGGAGTGGAAGGAAAAATGTAGCTACAAGTTACACACAAGCAATCTGGATCTTTATGATTATGGCCTTGGCTACACTTGCAAGTTAGAGCGCATTAAATCAGCCCCGGGCACCCTAACTCCTGAGGTGTCCATACTGGCAAGGCAGGTAGAGTGCCTGGACTCTGCAGCTGGAGCATTCCTGGTAATCCACCTCTACGAGAAGCATAAAGCTTGCTGCGCCCTGGCTGAAACGCCCGGGTGTCAGTGTGGACAACATGTTGCTTTACTGTGCTGTGAATGGCCTCTAGAAATGTTCCATAATTGGGGGGAGGGGTAGCTCAGTGGTTGGAGCATTGGCCTGCTAAACCCAGGGTTGTGAGTTCAATCCTTGAGGGGGCCATTTAGGGATCTGGGGCAAAAATTGGGGACTGGTCCTGCTTTGAGCAGGGGTTTGGACTAGATGACCTCCTGAGGTTCCTTCCAACCCTGATATTTTATGATTCTATGAATCCCTTGAAGTCAAGTGACCACTCTTGTCATTGTTTTGAACTCAGCTGCAGTTATCCTGATACCCCTTTTCAAATCTCCGTTTCTGATAGCCGACATGCTTATTTGCTCCGGGACAAAGCAAACCATTACTGTGAAATGCTTCTGCTGCAGAGGCAGGCGTGTGTGTGTGTGTGTGTGAGAAAGAGAGAGAGAGACGTGGGGGTGGGGGCTGATGTTGTGGTTTCTCCCTTCCCTCTGCCACAACTGAACTTACAAGACTGCATGCTGACACACTCTCTGTGCCCCAAAACACAGTCTCTCCCCCCAAATACACACAACGCACGCCCTTTCACACTCCATCCACCCCATCCCTCCCCCGCCCCAATTTGAAAAGCACGCTGTAGCCACTTGCACACTGGGATACCTACCACAATGCACTGCGTTGCAAGAGCTGCTAATGTGGCCACGTCATTGCTCTTGCAGCTGACAGTGTGAACACACTGCAGCATTTTCCCTGCTGCGATCTCCAAAGGCTGGTTTAACTCCTGGTGCTCTACATCTGCAAGTGTAGCCATGCCCTAAGGCCCATGGCGAGAGGAGAGGAAAATGTATAGGAGTGAGAAGAAGGGGGAAAACAAAGAATGGAGGGAAAGCAAAATGGGTGGGAGTTGGAAATGATAAATGTGACCTCGGGGGAACACCCTACACCCCCATGTTCATCCTTATAATATGACTGTGTGGTATCTAACGCAAAGTTTGTCATGTTGGGTGACTTCGGAAGGCTCATGATGTACTGAGCATTGTTATAACCTATAATGTTATAGGTTGTAATTTCACGTATATAGTTATGAGGCTGAAAATGTGTCCTCATGGCTTAAATCAAGCCCAGGCAAGAACTCTCCAAGAGCAGAGGGGCAGTTCACACCTCATCAGGGCTTGCTGAGGACAAACCCAGCCCAGCTTCACAAGAACAAAGGACACTGGCCTAGGCAGCAACAAAGGACTCTCGAGTGAGTCACTCCACTTCCTTTGGTCAGTTTGGGACTGTGGTGAGGTAATGCTCACCTGACTCTGAAGGGGGTGGGAGGGGGGCAAAGCCAAGAAGGAAGAAAGAACATGATAAAAGGGAGAGATGTTTGCCATGCTCTTCCTCTCTCTACCACCTCCATCTACAAACATCACCACCAAGCGACTAAAACGCTGATCAAAAGGGAGTGCCTGGCTGAAGAGCAACTAGCCAGCCTGTGGTGAGAAGCATCTAAGTTTGTACAGGCCCTGAAAGTGTTAAGATCAGCTTAGAATGTGTTTTGCTTTTATTTCATTTGACCAAATCTGACTTATGCTTTGACTTATAATCATTTAAAATCTTTCTTTATTCTACCTGAAGCCGTGAGTTTGTTTTGAAGCATGTCAGAGACTCCCCTTGGGATAACAAGCCTGGTACACATCAATTTCTTTGTTAAATTGATAAACTCATATAAGCTTGTAGCGTCCAGTGGGCATAACTGGACACTGCAAGATGGAGGTTCCTAGGGTTGTGTCTGCGACTGGAGATATTGGCTAGTATCATTTGGTTGCACAATCCAAGGAGCAGCTTACATGCCAGAGGCTGTGCATGAACAGCCCAAGAGTGGGGGTTCTCACAGCAGAGCAGGGTAAGGCTGGCTCCCAGAGTCAAGGATTGGAATGAGCTAGCAGATCACCAGTCCGGATAACACCAGGGGAATGTCACAAAAAAAAATCACATAAGGATTAGGGAAAGAAAGATTGGTGAACAGTGGAATGGGGTTTCATTATTATTATTACTAATGGTTGTGCATTTCATTTTGTTAGCATCTTGTTGCTTATCTCCTAGTGGAACTTAATTGGTTCAACTTTGGAAAGTGATGGTGGGTCAAATTTTACCCTCAGTTGCATCTATGCCCATCTACTTCTCAGAAAGAAATATTTCTTCAGTGTTTCTCTCCTACTGCCAATCAGAAGTAAAAATAAAAATAACTCTAGCTAATCAATTGGGTTGAAAAATGAGAGATGAAAAATAGGGTACAGAGTGTCTGATGGGGAATTGCCTGCCAGAGGGCAACTTTAAACTTCCTTGTGTTAAGTCAAATTCTATCCTCTCCTTACTATACCTTCCGGCAAGTAGAAAAGAAGGGGAATATTTTTATCCCTGTTATTTGTAGTACAGCAGAATTCAGCTATTAGAGACACCACAGTGACAACTGAATAATTTCACTTTAACTATGTCACAAAACAGAACGGGCTTTTTCACATTACAGAACAGTAAAGGAAAAAAATCAAATGAAAATAAATATCAAACTTCATAAACTCTTTGTTCCAACTTATATTAAACGCAAAGAGAAACAGTTGACATTTTACATGAGGTAGTCAGGAAAGAATGTTCTTTAGTGCTCTTGTGAGTGTGTAAGATTTTGGATGCTGAGCTTAAAAAAATCAAGCTTAAAAAATGGAGGCACCCAAAATTAGTTCCTGATCCTGCAAACACTTACATATGTGCTTATATTTACTACTGTGAGTAACTCAATTGCTGTCAATGCAACAATTCACAATAGTAAAGTTAAGCATGTTCATTTGAGTTTACAGGACTGGGACCTGGTGGATACTTATGAACATTTAGAATACATCCTTGGCTTTATTGCAAAGTTAACTCAAGATATAACTTGAGTGTTACCCCAACCTGACTCCCATCCACACAGAAAAATCTCTAGCTCAAGCGGTGGTGCTTTAAACTTGAGCTGGGGCCGCTGAAGATCAAGTGCTGCTGACACTTGAGCTATTATTTGCTGTACGGACACATCCCCCCACAACTTTCCAAAATTACCCCTGGGGCCTCTGTTGGGTCTACCTACTTATCCCTAGTTCTATAAAGTCAACTCCAGGCAGTATAAAAACCCTGCTTTGGTATTTGGACCCTACCTTAGTACACAACTTTCTATAACTGTAACATCTGTATAGTACTCCTGTTGCACTTATTCAAATCATATGACATCCAGAAAAGCTGTCAAGGTTCCTCCCCCACTCTGAACTCTAGGGTACAGATGTGGGGACCTGCATGAAAAACCTCCTAAGCTTCTCTTTACCAGCTTAGGTCAAAACTTCCCCAAGGTACAAAATATTACACCCGTTATCCTTGGAATGGCCGCTACCACCACCAAACTAATACTGGTTACTGGGGAAGAGCTGTTTGGACGCGTCTTTCCCCCCCAAAATACTTCCCAAAACCTTGCACCCCACTTCCTGGACAAGGTTTGGTAAAAAGCCTCACCAATTTGCCTAGGTGACTACAGACCCAGACCCTTGGATCTTAAGAACAATGAACAATCCTCCCAACACTTGCACCCCCCCTTTCCTGGGAAATGTTGGATAAAAAGCCTCACCAATTTGCATAAGTGACCACAGACCCAAACCCTTGGATCTTAGAACAATGAAAAAGCATTCAGTTTCCTTACAAGAAGACTTTTAATAGAAGTAAAAAAAAAATCCCCCCTGTAAAATCAGGATGGTAGATATCTTACAGGGTAATTAGATTCAAAAACATAGAGAACCCCTCTAGGCAAAACCTTAAGTTACAAAAAAGATACACAGACAGAAATAGTTATTCTATTCAGCACAATTCTTTTCTCAGCCATTTAAAGAAATCATAATCTAACACATACCTAGTTAGATTACTTACTAAAAGTTCTGAGCCTCCATTCCTGTTCTGTCCCTGGCCAAGACGACTACAGACAGACACAGACCCTTTGTTCCTCTCCCTCCTCCCAGCTTTTGAAAGTATCTTGTCTCCTCATTGGTCATTTTGGTCAGGTGCCAGCGAGGTTACCTTTAGCTTCTTAACCCTTTACAGGTGAGAGGAGCTTTCCCCTGGCCAGGAGGGATTTCAAAGGGGTTTACCCTTCCCTTTATATTTATGACACGCCCCCCAAATCTCAGCTAGGGTGAAACACTGGCTGGGATTTCTTCCTGGAGCTCTAGGAAAACAGAGTTAATAAGACACATGCATCTCTAAATATACTACCAAGTACATAAAGACTAACAATATTTTCCACATCTCAAGGACGATTTTAACCAGTTGATTCTGGGAAACTTTCACGGGAGAGTGCATCAGCCACTTTGTTAGAAGCTCCTGAGATGTGTTGGACGTCGAAATCAAAATCTTGGAGAGCTAAACTCCACCGAAGAAGTTTTTTGTTAGTTTCCTTGACGGTGTGAAGCCACTTCAGTGCAACATGGTCGGTTTGCAGATGGAAACGCCGTCCCCAAACATATGGGCGTAGCTTTTCCAGAGCGTAGACAATGGCGTAACATTCTTTTTCAGTGACTGACCAGTTGCTTTCCCTCTCAGACAGTTTTTTGCTGAGAAACACTACAGGGTGGAATTCTTGATCAGGTCCTTTCTGCATTAAAACTGCTCCCACACCACGCTCAGATGCATCTGTGGTTACTAGGAACGGTTTGTCAAAGTCTGGGGCCCTTAGTACAGGGTCAGACATGAGTGTCGCTTTAAGCTTGTTAAAGGCCTTCTGACACTTTCCGGTCCACTGAACAGCATTTGGCTGTTTCTTTTTGGTTAGGTCTGTCAGTGGGGCAGCGATTTGGCTGTAGTGCGGTACAAATCGTCTGTAATAACCGGCCAAGCCTAAGAAGGATTGAACCTGTTTCTTTGACTTTGGGACAGGCCACTTTTGGATAGCATCCACTTTGGCCTGTAGGGGGCTGATAGTTCCTTGACCCACCTGGTGTCCAAGGTAAGTCACTCTGTTTAGGCCTATTTGACACTTCTTAGCCTTAACAGTTAGTCCTGCCTCCCTTATGCGCTCAAGGACTTTTTGTAGATGTTCCAGGTGGTCTGCCCAGGAATCCGAAAATATGGCCACATCGTCAAGGTAGGCGACTGCATATTCTCCTAATCCCGCTAGGAGACCATCTACAAGTCTTTGGAAAGTGGCGGGTGCATTTCGCAGCCCGAAAGGGAGTACATTAAATTCATACAGCCCGAGATGTGTGATGAAGGCTGACCTTTCCTTGGCAGATTCATCTAGCGGTACCTGCCAGTACCCCTTGGTTAAGTCCAAGGTAGAGATGAACTGGGCCCGTCCCAGTTTCTCTAACAGTTCATCTGTGCGTGGCATTGGATAGTTGTCTGGGCGAGTTACAGCATTTAGCTTACGGTAGTCCACGCAAAAACGTATTTCCCCATCTGGTTTGGGAACTAGAACCACTGGAGATGCCCATGCACTTTCAGAGGGGCGGATTACACCCATCTGTAACATATCCTGGATCTCCCGTTCTATAGCAGTTTTAGCTTGAGGAGACACCCGGTAAGGTTGAACCCTAATTGGGTGAGCATTACCTGTGTCAATGGAGTGGTATGCCCGTTCAGTCAGTCCTGGGGTGGCTGAGAACGTTGGCGCGTAGCTAGTGCACAGCTCCTGGATCTGCTGTCGCTGCATACGCCCAAGGGTCATGGAGAGGTTCACCTCTTCCACACCACCACCACATTTCCCTTCATAGTAGACACCTTTGGGCCACTCAGCGTCGTCTCCTCCCTGGGCTGTAAACTGACAAACCTTTAATTCTCTGGAATAAAAGGGCTTTAGAGAATTAATATGGTACACCTTAGGCTTCCGGTTGGAGGTGGGGAATGCTATGAGATAATTAACAGCTCCCAGGCGCTCCTGGACCATGAATGGCCCTTCCCACGATGCTTCCATTTTATGGGCCTGGAGCGCCTTTAAGACCATGACCTGGTCTCCTACTTTGAAGGAACGCTCTCTGGCATGTTTATCATACCAGGCTTAAAGTCAACTCCAGGCAGTATAAAAAACCTGCTTTGGTATTTGGACCCTACCTTAGTACACAACTTTCTATAACTGTAACATCTGTATAGTACTCCTGTTGCACTTATTCAAATCATATGACATCCAGAAAAGCAAATCAGCATGCTTCTACTTGGACTGAGGCAGACATCAAAGTTATTGAGAACATGTAGTGTGAGGCCAGAAAGACATATGTATTTGAGTGCAAGACTAATAACTGAATCTCCAGTAAGTCAGACGAAGAGATCCACCAAACTGGACCTTCACGCCAGCAGAAGTTAAAATTCCTGAAGAATCCGTACTGCCAGGCAAAGAACCACAACACCCAGCCCTGAACTCCCCTTTTCTATCAGGAGCTGCACTGGGTGCTCAGCAGTGCCCAAAGCAGGGAGACCATGTACCCTGGGCACTTGACGTGTCCAGGATGCAAGGGGTAGAGGCAACCAAGTACTGAGGATTCAGAGGAGGAGCTGAAACTAGGGCTGTCCACAGCAATCTTGACTAAGGCAGAGCAGACACTCACCATTTTGTGATACAGCCAGCCCAATCCCTTTGGGGAGGAGATGGAGGAACAGACCAGAAGGACAACCATTGCCTCAGATGAGTAAGAGAATAACTCAACATTGTTGATATGGTCAGAGAGATAGACAACAAAAAAGGCCACCACCGCCTGTTACAGTCGTGCAGGGTACTGTATGCGGGAGGGTAGGGTATTTATGCAATACAAGACAAGCAAGGCCAGCAAACACAGAGACAAGCATAGTTACACCGGGCATACATAGCAGCGTGCTTTTTCTCAAACTGGCATTAGCATTTTTAAGGGCAGCCCAAACTTCAGAAAATAACACTGGCTTAGGGAATAGGTCTGTTTCCTGGCTTGTGGAATATCAAGTTCCAGAGCACTTGCAAAGTCTGTCAGAAATACGGGTCCAACATCCAGCTGCCCCTGCTGGACCACTAAGGGGAAATACAGGTGCAGTTGCCCTGAACTGTGACACCATGCAAGAGGTATGTCGAGCAGTGGTAGCAAGGCTGAAACTGAAGAGGCAACAATCAAACATGAGCATGTGTACTGAGAGGAAAGAGAGGGGAGGGAAAAGAATGAGCACTCTCAGCCTTCCGGCCTCCTAGCTGTTGCCTTTCTTGGGTGGAGATCTGAATCTCTCTCCCTGGTGACCAGTGTATTTCAAGGCTGAAGAGTTCCCTGCCCTCACTGTATTATTCCCAGAAAAAGACAGTCTGCCTAAGCAGGCCTATTTTGCTTCTCCCCTCAGAGATGGTACACAATGTAATGTTATGTTACCACCTGGTTCCTTCTGAGCAAGCATATTTTACTCCAAAGACATATTAAAAATAATAAAAGAACCTACTTGCATCCTAATAAGTTTACCAGAGATCACTCACCTTGCATCCTCCATCTCCACAAGGGCTCTGATCCATGTCAGTTCTTCCAATGGAATCTATGGTGGTTTTAAGCTACTGGATAATGAACTAGGTCTAAATTGGTCTAAATGTTAGTCCACCCTTCATAATGATGCAGAAGTCCTTCTCATGTAGCAGGAACTCCAAACGGTCTATCAGGTTTCTTAGCAGAGAAATTTTTTCATCCTTCCACTTTTTGTAGCTCAGTCGTCCACTTGTCACAGGTTGAGTGGTCATTTAAGGGTAGCTGGGCTCAGACACATTTGTGTTGGATTAACTACTCTCTCCTACCGCAGCTCGTCCTGATCAGCTGGCTGATTTCTTTGAAAGGACTACGAAAACTCAGTTTGAGGGAGCAAGCTAGGTTCCTCTGGGAGACACCTGAAGTAGGGGCTGGAAGATTCTAGAGAAGCAGCCTGAGACTCAGGGAAACTGAACCAGAGAGACTGAAAGGCAACCCAGAATGGCTGGGACTATGAGGGGACTCCAGGGAAAGAGCATGGGAGGCAGTGTTCTGCCCCAGAGTGCAGGCACTTACAGGGAGTCCAGAGGTGGGCTGAAGAGGAGAATACTTTTGGGTTGTTTGGACTTCTGTTACCCTGAAAAGGGACTGAATTTTGAGAGTGACCCAGCTGGAGAGATGAGCTATATGAAGCTCTCGGGGAGAGAGAAAGAAAAATTGGGGGAGGAAGAAACTGAGGCAGGAAGCACATGCAACGCCACACTTGACCAGCTGGCAATACTATGCCTTGAGAAAGCCCTCCAGTCATTAATCTGCCCATCAGTCACCCCAGACAACAGAACAACTCAATGACACAGGGGGACGGTTTTCTCCCAGAGGCTTGGGAAAAAAAGTGTTCTCTCTTCCACGCAGGGATCTCAAGCAAGTTCACATCTTCCAGTGCCACCACAGGCTAACCCTATCACCAGTACCATTCTGCTGTTGCTTGACACACCCAAGCCCTCAAACTGCTTTTTTAAATTAAAAAGTTTAAATACAGATTTTCTCATTGCGAAGTTGGGGAGGATCCTGAGGACCAAGCAGCTTCAAGGCAGAGAAACGCAGAGATGGAGGAGAATGAATGCCCAGGAGAAAACCCTTGTCATTTTTCCCAGCCTGTGATGCAGAAAGTTAAAGAGGAAAAACTTTTATCCCCTCCAGACAGAAAAATATACTATTCTCAATGCAAGTGAGGCATTCACCTGGGAGGACAACACCAGGATCCAGAACCTTGGATGTAGAAGGAATAAATGTTGATGAAGATGCATGGGGATTTCATCAAGAGATCTGACCACCTCTTCAATCTGCAGAGAGGTGTTGGAATGGGATTGGAAGAATCAGGCTGTAGATGACAGCATGTTGGAGAGGATGGTTGTGCATTGCATCTCCCACTGCCATGCCGTAAGTGGCAGGACCACCTGCAACAGCAAGAAGAGCACCAGCTGTAGAGGGGCCTGTTTTAGCACGTGCTGGGACTTGTGGCCAGCAGGTTCCAGAACAACCAAAGTCTGACTGCAGCACCAGCAATTGTCCAAATCCTGTTCCCAGTTCAGGCCCAGTTCCAGCCTCCCCTCCATGCCATGATGTCCTGAAGTTGATGATCTCTAGGTGGGAGGTTACCCAGCCCATGAATGGAACTGCACATCATCATCTATACCCTAGCAAAAAAAAACATCCTTCCCATCAAGCTGAAGCAGTCCCTGGTACCTTGTGTTTTTAAGTGGCTGTCATTATTCACAGAGAGATTAATTAACTGGGACCCAGGCACAGGCACTGACTCCATGGGTGCTCTGGGGCTGGAGCACCCGCAGGAAAAAGTGGTGGGTGCTGAGCATCCACTGGCAGCCCCCCATCAGCACCTCCCCCTCCTCTCAGCACCTCCTGCCCACTGGTGGGCCCCACAGATAAGCACCTCCACCTCCCTCCCACCGCCAAGCTCATGCTGTGGATCAGCTGTTTTGCAGCATCAGGAGGCACTGAGGGGAGGAAAGAGGGCACAGTGTGCTCAGGGAAGGGGAAGGGGTGGGGCAGGGGTGCAAAGAATCAGGGTAGGGGTGGGGCCTTGGGGCAAAGGGGTGGAGTGGGATGGGACCAAAGCAAAATGGGTCAGGGGGAGGAGCACACCCCGGCTGATTAGAAACACGGCATCTATGGACCCAGGGACCTCTGGGTGCAAGCTCGCAGAGAGGTGCATAAGTGCACAAACTCTGGATCTTTCCACTGAGGAGGCAAGAAGACAGTTCGACTTGTCTCATGAACAGAAGATCCCAGTCAAGCCTGGCTGGCCGGATTTGGGGTGAGGTTTTGCTCTATATACCGGCAGTGAATTGGTGGTTAAGTTTAGGCTCTAGTATGCATGTTAAGTTTTTATTTTATATTTAGCCCTTTGTTTTCAATATTTCTGCTTGCTATAGTTTGAATCTCTGTTGTGCATTAAATAAACTTATACTTGCTTTCTCTATAAACAAAGTGACTCACACACTCCCAAACAGCAATCCCTTCCACACAACAGTCCACGTCTCCTCTCCGGGAGCATATGAGCCACTTGCACACACTAGTATGACCAGGGACAGCTGCCTGTGAGCTTGGTGCCAGCCCCAATGGGCAGGGCTGGGGACAGTACAACCATGTCAGAGGAGCCTTGGCTGGGTGCTGGCTCCTGTGAGCAGTGGCCTGACATGCTGCTGCTTTTGCCCCATGGTTCAGCCCTGCAGATATCCATTTTGTAACCACAAATATAAATTTTATATCCACGCAAGGCTCCACAGACAAGGCTCCCTCATGCTAAGGTCAGGTGGTAGCAAGGTGCCTCACAACCCTGCATACCCCTGGGAAGCATCACAGTAATGGCAGTTGTTTAAACATTTATTAACCTATAGGATTTTTTCTTGTTTTGTGGACTCATATTATTAGGAACTCTGATTTAACAGATTAAACCTTGAAATTGAATTGTAAAATATTGAGAGAAAACATCAAAAAGCCTCAAAGTTTTGTTCACTACCCTTGCTAAAAAGCAAGAGGATATCTGCTAAAATCCAACCTTAGCTATAAATCTCTCAACCACCCATACAACAGTAAATACTTTTTGAAAAAATAGCAATCACTGAACAGCACAAAGAAGAAACATATCATCCAGCACTGAATCAGCTCCATAGGAAATGTGTAAATAAAGATCTTTGGTGGGTAGATGTAACAACACTTAAGAAGCAGAATAAAAGATAAACACAAAATGGAGAGAACTCTTGAGGCAACATTGTGGATATATCAAAACTAAGATGATTTAAAGTATTTAAGAGTTTGTTTTTTTTTTAAATCACAATACCTGCATCAAACACAGTATCATCTTCTAAGGCCCGCACAGCAATTTCTACAGCCTTCATTGAACTTCCTCCCATTTCCAACACTGCAAAGCCACTCTTAACTGCATTTTTCACTCCCAGGATGCTTCTTTCAGCAAACTCATCTGGTATTGCCCAAGCTCCACCATGGACTACAAGAACAGGATTTGTGCCCATTTTAACCAGATTGGCAAAGATGATGTATCTGTTGAAACAAGCAGGTCCTTTTCATGTTAATGTTAATATTGCACATCAGAACAACATTCAGGAACATTAAGAAATTAATCTTTTAGGCCTCAAATCCTACTTTCTCTGTATGTGTTGGCACATGTGTAGAGTTCCAACCTGGTGGGTCTAGTTACAGGATCAGGCCCATAGTTTCTGAATAGTTCCTTGCATTATAAGTATCAAAGATTAATGTTTATCTCCCCATCCCCCCACTTCTTCTGTTTTTACACAATAAATAGATTTTACAGGAAGCTCTGAGTAAGCAAACCCTTTTATTTGTGTGTATCTCCTTAGAGGATTGAGGCTGACACAATTACAGAATTATTAACATATTAAACTATCTTTCAGAGATCAAACCTCAATTGACAGGCAAATTTGGAGCAAGAGTGCCTTTGAAATTCAAATAAAAAGTTTCACATCATTTTAATGTAAAAAAAGGGGTTTTTTTTCAAATTACATAGAAAAACAAAATCTGAGACACAAAATGTCATGTGAAATATGTCACCAGGTTTCAACAAATATAATTCTAATACAATTTTTTTAAAATGCTATGTTATTGGAAGCAATACCTCTAGGTAAGAATACCTAACACTTTCCATTTTAAGCTCCTATTCTCAGTGGAACTTTTCCATAATTTAACCTTTCAGACCTACAGTTTCCATCTTTGCTCTCTGCTTCATGTTGAATTCTTTTGGAAGCTTCAGTGAAGACAGTTCAGGTATTTCTAGTAAGAAGGTTAAAGGGAAATAAGTAGTTTTCCCAACATTAAGTAGTTTCCTAAACATTTATTTGAAGAGCTCTATTACCTCCAGGCTTTGGAATAGAAACATGAAATTTGGATGGGGGTATACCTGGGATCAAAGTGGTGCCATATGTTGTCCCCATGGAAATCCACACAGATTTGGTTGAGTTGTAAACCTCTAAAAATTACTGTTTCACATACACAGTCAAACTTAACTCTAACATTCCTAACTTTTGATGACTGGTCCTTGCAAGCCTAACATTCTTGTAACATAATTGTCTAGCAGCCAGGTGAGGAAGGAGTAGAGACTAGCTAGCACAGCTGCTGTCTGTTAAAACTACTAGACAATTGAAACATTCCCAACCACATAGCAACATTAAGTACACTAGAGAGACAGTTTGTTTTAGGAGCCTATATACCTTAGTGGGATCACATGGTTGGGCCTTCACATGTGAATTGGCTGAACCCTGGTTGAATGGTCTATCACAAGAACTGGAGTAATTGGCTCTGATGATTTATTACACTTGCTGGCACAGGGATGAGTCATCAGGCTTAGGCAGGCTCAGGGGTAATTCCATGATGACACATCAGAGTGTTTTAGAGCACTTAGAAGAGTCCAGTTTTAAATAGAGAGCTGGTCTTAACTCTAAACTGTAACAGAGCTGGCACTCCACTATAGTTTAAGCCAGGGGTCTCAAACACGTGGCACACAGGCCGTATGCAGCCCAGGGAGTTATTTCCTGCAGCCCACCATAGGCACCAACTGCACCAGCAGCCAAGCTCCCCTCCCGTCCCAAGCGCACCACGTCCCTGCTCCTCCGCCTACCTCCCAGCACTTCCCGCTGCCAAACAGCTGTTTGGCAGTGCTTTGGACTATCCGGGGAGGAGCGGGATGCGGCGTGCTCGGGGAGGAGGCAGAGAAGAGGCGGGGCTGGTGCGGGGATTTGGGGAAGGGGTTGGAATAGGGGCAGGGAGGGGGTGAAGTTGGGATGGAACGAGGCGGGGCAGAGGCAGGGCCTCATGGAAGGGGTGGAATTGGGGGCAGGGCCTGGGGCAGAGGGCGGGGGCTTTAACCAAACTAATTCTAAAAGTAAATGCATTTGTATCATTTGAGTGAGGTGCATTACTGAGTGTTTATATTTTATTAAAACCCCTCTTCACATTACAGATTTTAAAAAGTTAATACGTTGACTTTTAATAGCATACTATATTACTCTTCACTTTTTTCATTTTTGACTATACTTTTGTATCATTGTATGAAAAGGTTTCAGTGATGTGGCCCTCGGGCCATTGTACTAGTCCTCATGTGGCCCTCATGGTGAGTTGAGTCTGAGATCCCTGATTTAAGCATTTATACTGATTTCATCATCATAACATTGGCATGTTTTCATAGACTATAATGAAGCTCAGTGATAATGGCAAATACTGCTGCTTAATTAGATGTGTTACCTAGCAGCTCTGTGTTCTTGGGGAACCAAGACACAGTACCCAGCCTGTCTGACTCCTGAAAGACCTTTCCCACTCCCCAGCCTCTGCTTGAACCAAATCTGCATCAGAAAAAAGACTGACAAAAAGCAATGAAAAGGCAGTGGGAGACACACATAAAGCCCTAGGATAAGGATGACAGGATTAAGGAAACTCCCCTAGCCTCATTTGCATCAAAGATGGGACAAGGAGGCATCTCCATTAGCATATAGAATCGAGAACAGAGATTCCAAGGAAAGAACCGCATGGAATTCTGGGATCAGAAAAGCAGGGAATCACTGCATGATGGGGATCTCTGGTCCACATGTTAATGAACCCACGCCTGCACACACCCAGCTCAGTTGTTATCAGACCAATTCTAGTAATAAATCCTTTATTGGTATCCAAAATAGTGAAGCTCCCTAATTGCATTGTGAGCTCCCTTCAAGGAACATGGCCCAAAGCAAGGAATGATCAGATCCCATGGACTAGCCTGAACAAAACAACTTTGGTATACTCCCTTGTTTACACATAAACAAATCTAGTGTTCTCCCTTGAACCATTGTTGTTTCTCTACAAAAACTCCTATCCATACACAAGTAAGTGTTCTGATGCCTGGATCCAAAATCTGCATCAGTTTCATTGGGACTTCATCTTCTCCTGACTGATCGTGCTGGGGTTCTGCCCGACTCCAGCACTCCGGACCCTCAGCTCCATCACCACCTGGGACCCCTGATCAATTCAAGCTTCATGGAGCGGTGAGAACCCTGCTCTCTCTCTCTCTAGGTATAGCTTTCCTACCCTGACTTGTGTGATCAGTATCCTGCTGCTTACCTTTCTTCCCTGTGTCAGGATTATATGGTTACAATCACTTAATTATATTTATTTCCAAACAATTTATGGCAAATGCTTTACAACAGTGAACCTCTTTTTTCTATGCAGTACCTTTGATATGAGAGCCAGACAAAGTGAGTCAAAACTTTCTCCAAGAAAAATTTAGTTTTAATGTATTTTTTAAAAGGATCTTAAATGGATCTTAAATTTAAATCTTAATTTTTAAAAGGATCTAAAAACTATTATTACATTTGTAATTTTGTTACTAATCTGCAATCCAACTACTTGCCAATTCAAGTAGTTGAATATTTTCTTTGGTCTTTACAAGTGTTACATAATAATTTTAGTGTATGAACGAAATTAGACATCCTCCCTGGAGCCCTAATTCAGCACAGCATGTAAGTGTAACCCACGTAGCTCCTGGGTGTGGTGCTCTATCCCCTCTAGTGGCACCAAGACCACTTAGAGATTAATGAGTCTGCTTTACAGCCTTAGCTAAGGGCCACATGGCTTTTAGCTCAGGCAGTAGAGCAGGGATCGGCAACCTTTGGTCCGCGACCCACCAGGATAAGCCCCCTGGCGGGCCGGGCCAGTTTGTTTACCTGCCACATCCGCAGGTTCAGTTGATCGCAGCTCCCACTGGTCGCGGTTCACCATTCCAGGCCAATGGGGGCTGCAGGAAGCGCTGGCCAGCACATCCCTCGGCCCCAGCACTTCCACATCCCCCGTTGGCCTGGAGTGGCAAACTGCGGACAGTGGGAGCCGTGATCGGCCGAATCTGCGGATGCGGCAGGTAAACAAACTGGCCTGGCCCGCCAGGTGGCTTACCCTGGCAGGCTGTGTGCCAGAGGTTGCCAATCCCTGCAGTAGAGGCTCATGCATTTAGC
This sequence comes from Caretta caretta, assembly GCF_965140235.1. Taxonomy (NCBI): domain Eukaryota; kingdom Metazoa; phylum Chordata; order Testudines; family Cheloniidae; genus Caretta; species Caretta caretta. The sequence goes on along the minus strand of NC_134208.1, from coordinate 50,543,281 downwards.
TCCAGAGGTCCCAGGTTGGATCCCACCTGACGACGACCAGGGTCTGTCAGTGTTACATAAGCACATGCTTAACTTCAAGCATGTGAGTAGTTCAACGCATGATGAAAATTCATCATGTAATTAAATGCTTTACTGAATCAGGGCCTTTGTTAGGATACTATGAAAAGTTTTCCTTATTTTCATTACTTCTAAGTCAAAGCATACTGAAGAAAATTATCATTCCTCTACAGAAATGCTACTTCTTATAACTAAAGCAGTTTCAATATAGCAATCTGAGTGAACAAAACCAAAGTCAGGACTTGTTTTTCCTCTTACAAAAGTTTTGCATTTAAATTGTGGAGTTTTATATTTTTAAGGCGTATGTGGGCTATATACAGCACAATAATTTAGTATCTTTATAAAATTCACAACATATGGCTAAAATGCTTTACAGAAAGAATCAAGCAACTCTGCTTCTCAGGAGCTTGCAATCTATTATGTACATAACACTAAACAGTATGTGCTATTCGCAGTATGGAAAACTAAATATGACATGGCACAGAGACATGATATTAGGCACAGAGAAGTAAGGCTTCAGGAAGTGCTAAGAGATTGCTTGTTTTCCCATTGTACACATTATGCGTGAAATGCTGGCCCCATTGAAGTAAACTGCAAAAATCCCATTCACTTTAATGGAAAAGAATTTAATCTCTATGTTGCTGTTTGTAATTATGATGCTGTATGTTTTGGACAGGAATGTGGGTTATTGTGGGAGAGGAAATAAGAAAAAAAATAAGCTTGTGTAGCATACAGGATTAGGGACATTATTCCACAAAGGGTATAGCTACACTGCAATTAAAAATACGCTGCTGGCCCATGCCAGCCGACTCGGGCGCCCAGGGATCCTGCTAAGGGGTTTAATTGCAGTGTAGGCATTCAGGTTTTGAACTGCAGCCCAAGCTCTGGGACCCTCACACTTCACAGAGGCAAGCCTGAACGTATAAACCACAATTAATCAGTCTCTTAGCCCAAACCCTGGGAGCCTGAATCAACTGGCAGAGGCCAGTTCAGCATTTTAATTGCAGTATAGACATATCCTTAGAAGCGTGGAAGGAAGAGTGAAGCAGGATGGGCAAGAAGGGAATGTAGTTAGCAGGGGTGCATGGCTCAAGCAGGAAAGTGCTAGAAGACTCATGACAGTAGGTAGGGGCACAGATGTGTAATCGCAGAGCTATGTGCTTCTCCATTAGTTTAATACTGACTCCTGCTTTGAAAAATTGTAACCGTTTCCCTTTTGTTGTCTCCTATGGGTTACTAACTCTTGAAGGCTGGCACTGCAATTTAAGTGATCCAATCTAGGTCTACTAGAAGCATTCTTATTAGGGCTTCCGCTCACAACCCAACTTTGGAGGGAAACCCCCATTTCCTTAAAGAGAAAAGTGAAAATTCCTAAACAATACAAATTTCAGAACCCCACTTTCTTGGATCTAATCCCAGGTCATAAATTCCAGAGGGCAGGTTGCATTCTGAGTTGTACTCCTGGAGAGAACACAATTTTGATTTGATAGTCTGAATGAAGGATTGTACATTCAATGGTGAATACCTGAATATGTAATTATTAGAATGTACATTTATACAGAATTTTGTGCACTATATAATTCAAAGCATGTGACAACTGACAAAGCAGTGGTCACAACAGTATGTTTACTAGAATGCTGGTCCTTTTCTGATGTGTTTTATCCCTTATCATACTTTTATGGTGGATCAGAAGGGTCCCATTAGGTGTCGTGATTTTCCTACTGGGTCGCAGCCAACTGTTTCAAAGTTTGCATAATCTGTGAGGTTAAATAGACCAGAAAATCCAAAACTCCAGACAAAATGAAATGTATATTACATAAACAGTCTTCCTATATATTCAAATTACATACACAAACTATGTTAAAAGAACATTACGGTTACAAAGTCAAGCATTCAAAAGTTAGGAAATGCTAGGGTTAAGGCAATCTTAATTTTCCCCTCCTTTCTGTAAATGCATCATGATAAAGCCTTTATTACATGATCACATACTATTTTTTCCATAGGACTTCATTCAACATACAGGACACATAATGGTCTGGGAATGAATTAAAGTGGTGTTGTTTCAACCTGAACGGTTGAAGTTTGGCAGAAATATAAGAAATTGAAAACAGACGTTTATAATGTGAAGTATTGGAAAATCTTAAATGTAGGTAGCACTACCAGTTCTACCTAGAATAAACTCTCAGGAGTTGCATAGGCAGAAATTGGAAAGGCAGACAAATCAGTTTGTAAAGTGTCTTTTTCATTTTGCAGACCTTTCCCCATCTCCATCTCTTTCCCCTTCCCTTGCACCCCCTTGCTGTCCCTCTCCATGTCACTCTCCCCATTTATCTGCATATCAGTAACCCTGCACTTGGTTTGTTTAACACCCCATTCACCCGCTCTGTAATTTTCAAGCACAAAACTTATTCCTTAACCATTTCTCCTCAGATATGGGAAAGCAATTATTTAACTGAACACTAGATAGGTTTCACTAGGAAGACATAAATTTAGACCTTTGTGTATAAAATGTTTCAAAGCAACCAAAAGTTCTGAACAGTTTAAAATAAATTGAACTTGCTATGCTGTCCTAGAAGTCCATGGATTCTAGCTGAATGTTAAAAGGACAGCATAGAATGAGATATAATCAGTTCAAAAATATGAGTTAAAAGTTTCTGCACATTGTAATAGTGGGAGGAGCACCCAATCCTGTTTTGGAGAGGAGCCCAGCAGACAGGTGCTGGGAATCATCTAACCTAGCTAGGCAAAATCAGGTGATGATATCAATTAGGGGTTTAGAGGAGAACATTCCCCTTGAAATACAACAGAGCACTATGAAGTGGATCCACCTAGGGTGAGTAGAGATTCTGACTGGGAAGCTACAGAAGGCTGAGGAGCACAATCTAGTTTGAGAATGAGATTGTTATTTTATATTGTCTCTCTACCGTTTCTTTCTGGGATAATAAACAGAGCCCTGGAACAGGGGCTATGAACAGATTTGGGTATGGCTAATTATGTAGAGTCCACCCTTCTACCCAGGTGTTACACTTGTTATCAATCACTTGACAATACTTGTGAGTTTACAATTACAATTTCCTGGTTTTAAAATGTGTTGTCTCACATTGCTGTGTGAAAACCACAAACAAATGGGGGAAGTGGACTAAACCCCAATCCTGCAGGTTATAACAGTAATAATTATTTCAACTACAGTAAGTGAAGGTGCCTGCCCATGTAGATCAGCTGCAAACTGAATCTGCGGAGGAAGGAGTATAGGCTAAGTAGACACAAAGCACAGTCAAATTCCCAAAGAAATGGAGGAGGAAAACAGAAGAAAGTGTTTTTTTTTTCCTGACCTTGCTTTTCGTTATAGTAATAGTTGGTGTTATTTATACTGTCAGTAGATAAACTATTATTTCTGATTTTTTTTTAAAGTTAAATATGTTCTCAGCTGATGATGGCAGCAGGTGCACAGCTAGTAGTGAAGGGATTCTTATGACTGCAGTTTGTATGTTAAAGCTTTAAATTGCCCCTAAATATTTGGCTCATAGTTTCAAAGAGTTTACAGCACTCTACATGTTACTTGCATTTTGAAAATACTTCTCAGCTTAAATTACTTTTCTTTATTTTGCGGTTGAGCAAGGTTTCCATCTATAGGCCTTTGAACTGATGGAAAATTAACAAGGCATAATAGAATTTGTGTGTGGCTAGCTATTACAGTTCTTCCACTATCTTCCCACTAACTTGCAAAAATGCATTATTCTAACCTGTCCTATTCTTCTGTATACTCCTATAGGGGAGAGAAAGGGAGAGAGAGCCTGGAGCACTGGGCCTGGTATAAGATCTGAGGCCTGAACCATATTAAATCCATGTATTAAAGCAGATGTTTACAAGGTTCACTGTCTGATACATGAACTTGGCAAGGGCACTGCTAGTGTTGCTCGAACACAGGCACTCCTAAGAAGCAACAGACACTGGGCACGCGTGTGAACACACTTCAAAAGATTAACGAAGGTACGTCCTGACCTAACACCAGATAAGAGGGTTTGACGGAAGTGATGACTAGGGATGTTTTGCCCGAGACACCTGGAGCAAGATATAAGGGGAGGTAACAAGCAGATGTCATGAAATACAAAAGGTGGTATGTAAGTTGTTTGTCTCAGTCTATAAATGTTGGGGTACCTCATGACTGAGCCACTCCTTGCCATTAGATACTCGTGTATTAGCCTACCTGTAACCACCGATCCAAGGAATTGGGACTGTGCCTTGAGGGCAATAAACCTGGCCAAGAGCATTTGTCACTGAACAGTGCCATGGTCTTTCTTTCTGGGTAGTACTTATGACACTCTGCCCCAAAGAGACATTCTGCACCTTATATTCACCATGGTGATATTGATATGTTTTGTACAACATATGCCTTGTGAGGTATCATTCTAAAAGTTTTTGTATGTTGAACATTAATATCCTGTTAAGTTGTGTGTGCTCTCATTGTATAGGAAGTTATAAATTTTTGCTATGTATGTGCTACTGAAACATGTGAGGATGGGAACACGCACAAGCAGCCTTTCAGGTACAACAATAAAAAAGCCAAACAATGTTGATGGCCTGTTGAGGAGATACACACCCTCACAAGGATTACCCCAGGAACTGGGGACAACAGAAACCTCTCAGAGATAGCACTACACAATGGGAACTGTTTGACTCAAGTCACAGCAAAAGATCTTTCCAGCATGTTGGAACAAGATATAAAAGGGGGAAGTGACATCATGACAGGGCCTCACTCCCCTACAACACAACGTCTTAGGAACAAAGGCTGAACTGGGGAGGGTCCCAGGCAGGAAAGAAGGAAGCCCTGCCCATGTATGGATGCTTGATGGACTGTTTGTTCTATCTAACAGGGTGAAACACTGCTTGATTCAAATCCTATCTAGTTTATAAGACTTAGATTGGAATTTTATTTCTTAGGTAGCCATCTTTGATTGCTATCACTTATAATCACTATTACTTGTAATAACTTAAAATCTATCTTTCCATATTTAATAAACTTGTTTTATATTTATACCTAAAATAGTATGGTTTGCTTGAAGTGTGTGAGGAATCTGCTCAGGCACAGGGGTTGGGGCATTGTCCTCTCCACATAGAGGGAGGGGTGGACTAGGTAATACATTTATACTGCTCAGGATTTTGACCAGGGCAAGATGGTACAGCTCTGGGCTCCTAGGCTGTGGAACTGGGGAGAAGCCTTCATGTAACTGCAGCTGAGTGTGTCCCTGCTGGTGTAAAGGTTTGTGTGAGTGTAGGACTGGGAGAGGTCTGCAGCTTGTCAGGCACAGTATGAGAGGGAGCCCAGGCTGGTGAGACAGGGCTCAGCGGTACCCCAGTTCCAGGTTGCACCTTGGTGTGGGGAGCAGTCAGAGTACTATTGCGGTCTGTTGAACCAACTATCTGCACAGGGCTGGGACAGCATACTGAGAGAGCACACATACCCGTCAACTGATGACAACTCCCTCTTTCACCAAAGTCTCACTTTGTACCTTGCTCCATCCTCCAAAAAATCACCATTAATCAAAGTTGTGCAGTTGCTTACCTTTGTACCCACATGCGCTTATAGCAAACTTTCTTCTTTCTAACCCCTTTTCTCCCAGTGTCAGTGCTTAAAGCTTTCCAGGTCACTGACCCAGAAAATAAAATTTCAAATAAGCAAGTTGGCTTGTGGAGGGGAACACACATTTCGTACAGCCTGAGGAAAAACCTGCTCCAATTGGTGGCTTTCCCCACTTGCCTATATTTTGGGGCAAGTGGGGAAAGCCTCCTGGGCTGCTGTGGAAAGCAGGTAGAGCTCTCTCCCCTCAGGCATTGACACTGTTTTAGTCTATATAGGTCCTTATATCACATGCATCACTATAATATCTGAGCACCTTCAAGAAAGTCATTAAGCAACATGACTAACATCTGTTGTGTGTTTTGTTCTCTCCTCCCCCTGCGGGAGAGGATAAGTAGAGCATGTGCACTTTGTCTTGTTTTGGTAGATTGTTTTTTTTTTTAAATATCTGGTGTGTGTGTGTGTGTGTGTGTGTGTGAGAAGGTAAAGTCAAAGAACTGTGCCTCAAACTTGAGTTGGAACCAGTAGCACTCGGGTTTGTGATGACCATTAGTTCCACAGTCTGGGACCACCCCTGGATAAAGTTTTATCTCCTGCACAGCAGAGCTTTACTCTTAGTGTCCAGAGTTCCCTTGAGCCAGTGGAGGGGGGAAGAGCAGAGGAGCCATCCGGGTCCCTCGCCCTGGAGGAGAGGGGAAGTAGAAAGAGCCCAGGAGATCAGGGAAGCTCTGTTTTTCTCCTCCTTTCCTGTGAACAACAGAACAGCTCCTCTACTTTCTCAGAGTGTGGAGATAGATAGCAGGAGAGAGATCACTTGATCATTACCTGTTAGGTTCACTCCCTCTGGGGCACCTGGCATTGGTCACTGTTGGCAGACAGGATACTGGGCTGGATGGACCTTTGGTCTGACCCAGTATGACCATTCTTATGTTCTTATGCTTCTGCTAGCCTTCCCCGCAATACCAGGTCCAAGAAGGGGGAGAGTGAAACCTGTTGCAATACCCTCCCCCTAGGCCTGGGAGAGGTGGATGTAGAATGTTAGGAGCTGTAAAAGGAGCAGAGGTTAAGGGAAAGGGCAGGCAGGGGGACAGAGTTGACAAGGGGGGCTGGCAGAGCAGAAGTGACCTTGGGGCAGGGGGCGGGTGATAGACCCTCCACTCTTTTCACACGCCTTTAAGTATGGTTTCTTACACTCACTTGTCATGCCTGGTCTTAAACTGCACTGTAAGGTTTTCAGGAAAAACTACATTTATGTCTGTACAGCATGCAGTATAACAGGGCACCATCCTAATTATGACATCAATAATTTCGGCTCAATACACTTATGAACCATAGGCGCTGACTCTGTGGGTGCTCCGGGCCTGGAGCACCCATAGGCTGGAGCTCCGGAGCTGGAGCACCTGAGGGGAAAAATTGGTGGGTGCTCTGCACCCACTGGCAGATCCCCGCCCCAGCTCACCTGCGCCTCTGTTCCACCTCTGCCTCCTCCCCGAGTGCGCCACGTGCCTGCTTTTTCCCCCTCCCTCCCAGCGTTTGCCACTGCGAAACAAGCACTGGGAGGGAATGGGGAAAAGGGGGAACGTGGCACACTCAGGGGAGGAGGTGGGGCTGGGGCGGGGATTTGGGGAGGGGTCCAATAGGGACAGGGACGAGGCGGAGTTGGGGCTGGGACTCTGGGGGAAGAGGTTGGAATGGGGGCAGGGCGCAAGCACCCACGGGCGCCATAAGAAGTTGGCACCAGTGTATAAACAATCTGTTACCTACAACATCATGTTGTAATGAACACTTACTTTGCACAGATTGACCTGACTTGAATTACCTGAAGTCCTATACAGCATAGTGGGAGGGGAGGAGGAAATACAAGGGAAAGGCCCAGGTCAGTTAACTCAGTTAATACTGCAGATGAGGGCTACCTCATAACACCCTTCCAAAAGCTGATCCCAGGTAGGTCTGAAGAGAGCTGCCCTCTGTGACTTACCTTGGGGTAGGAACCAGAGCACTCAAGCAGCAGATAGGGCAGTTGTTGCACAGCACTGCAGCAGCAGAGGCCCAAGAGAAGGCCGACTGTCTGCTGGGTCTGCTCAGGGGCACAGAATTAAAGGGTGACTGAGCGGAGAGGTTCAGTTATAAGCAGTTCCGCAGCTGCAGCAAAGAAGCAGTGGGCAGTGAGCCAACCAAAGCCGGGAAAGGCTGCTACGGATCTGGGAAAAAGGCTCAGAAAAGGAGTGGTGTATGTGAAAGGGAGGGGTGAGCAGCACAGCACAATAGGCAGCTACAGCCCTCAGCCACAGCTCAGAACAGCTTCCTCCTGCCAATTTCCAGGCCAAGACAGCCCTGTGTGAGCCACTCCTCCAGACCAGCCTTAAAGAGACAGAAGCACACACAAGACTGCTACCACCAGGGATACTAGAAATCCACCTCACGTGAGGCTGGCATGGCAGAACACATATTGTATAGCTCACAAAAAGAATATAGGCCCTGAACTATTCTCTCAGGAGAGTGCACTACATAGAATAGCACTGCTAAAAGGGCACAGGACCCCACTCAGGCAAGAAGGAATCCCTAGCAGAAGAGAAAGCTAATTTCCTCCATTATTTCCTCCATGTCTATTTGTTTTCTTTTTCTTTAAATATAATCACCAAATAACTTTGATATACAAGCTAGAGGAACCGGATTGAGCTAACGTTACGGAAGAGACACATTCCTGATTATATAATACAAAATAGCAATACTCTTAAAAAGCACACTTACCTTCAAGTCACACAAACAGCTCTGCCTCATACAGTTCTTAGAAGACTCCTGAACACAATAAATGTGAGTAAAACGCAGCACAGATAAGTATTAATCCTAGACTTCCAAATCCAAAACTGAATGCCAGCCTTTGTCTGTGTATTTCCTAACTATTATCAAAGCCTGGTAAATGTATAACTAAAACTCAGACAGTTAAAATGAAGTTTTCTGAGCTGTTCACCTCCCAAGTCACGAGTCCTCACAGAACTATTATGACATCAATTATTAACATTGCTTATTTACAAAATGCTGCAAACTGCCTACTTGCAGGAATAGCAAATCTCTGTGGACCTTTAGAATGCCAGAATTCCTATAAATAAATGAAAATAGCAGTGCTATTTACTCTTAGTATTTTCAGGATAAGTTTAATTGCCCAGAGTTCTAAATTGGAGGAGAAAAGCAGGAGCCTCATCTACCTCCCCTAACTTGCTCCTGCCCGTTCCTTTACCCTTTCATTGCTACATCCACCATAAGGTTGCCAGTTTTGGTTGGGTATATTCCTGAATGTTTGGTCACATGACATAATCTTTCATTAAAGATTAATCTTTAATTCTTGGAGATTCCAAGAAAATCTTGGTGGGTTGGGAACCCTAATCCCCCAACAACCTCAAAATCCTCATGTGCTTCTTATGGCAGGCTCTACTCCTCTGCACTGCTGGTTCTTCACAGCTGATGTAGCGTGGATTGATTTAAATCAAAATTGCAATGATCTTGGGGTACATTAAATAACAAACCAGTGAATGGGAAAGGAATAAAATTTTAATAAAACAAGCTGGAGAGCATCTCTGGTGAACTGCTGCACAAAGCCCTGCGATGTTCCCAACCCTCCCCTCCAGGGCACATCTACAAATTCCCATGTTGATAATACTGTCCCTTATAAGGGAGTATCTAAAAATTATAATCTTCTACAAACATATTTCTACATCTTCCGTCTTAAAGAAAAACAAATTAACTCTTGTGTGTATATATATATATATATATATATATATATATATATATATATAAATAACAGCTAACAACTATCTAATGACACATGCATTAAATTTTCAGCCCATGTAGTACAATGTGCCAATTAGCTAGAGAAGAGACGAAAAGGAGTACTTGTAGCACCTTAGAGACATGCCACAAGTACTCCTTTTCTTTTTGCGGATACAGACTAACACGGCTACTGCTCTGAAACTAGAGAAGAGAGGTTACCAGCACATCACTCTTAAGTGAGTCTTTGCCACTCACTTTTCTCAAACACCCTTTCTTCAGGCAGGTTAGCAAGTCTCTATGAGTCTTTCAGGAGGTTCAATCTGATACTGTTCTTCTCAGTATCAGCCTTTCATTAGAGTCTGAGTTGTTCTCTTGTTCCTTGACAGTTTCTCCTTTGTGGGTTGATGATAAAGGATCAGTCAGATGGGAAATACCAAAGTCCACATTTACTGTCAACGTATTAGAACTTTCTGCAATTACTCTTAGATCCAGACAGATCCTGCCATAATCAAAGGGACTATATAACACCTTGGATGCAGCTGTTCTTTAATGGTACCCCTTTGGCCCCCAGTATTAGAGGTGTGATTCCTCAGGCACACTCTATCACAGGGGTCGGCAACCTTTGGCACATGTTCCAAAGGCGGCACGCAAGCCGATTTTTACTGGCATAGTGTTGCCTTCCGGGGTACCGGCCGCCACCCCTGCTCAGCCCACTGCCGGCCTGGGTGGACAGAACTCCAGGCCAGCAGCGGGCTGAGTGGGGCCGGCGGCCAGGACCCTGGCTGTCAGGAGCCAGCACACGGAAGCCCAGACTGGTGGCAGGCTGAGTCGCTCGGGCTTCTGCCAGTCTGGGGTTCTGCCCGCCAGTGTAGTGTATTAAATTTCTCCCCGTAGGAAAGTGCTATTTGCGTAGCAGCAGGATTGGCAGCTGTAAGTAGTACACCATAAGTAGCATTTTCCTACAGGGAGAAATTTAATACACTGCACTGGTGTAGGGAAGGCTGTGGCTCCCCAAACAGCCGGCCCACTTCCCGCCCCCTGACTGCCCCCCTCATAACCCCTGACCCATCCAACCCCCCGACTCCTTGTCCCCTGACCACCCTCTTCCAGGACCCCCTGCCCCCTGATTGCCCCCCTCAGAACCCTCCACCCATCCAACCTCTCCCCCCCCCCGCTCCTTGTCTCCTGACCACCCCGTCCCGGCAGGGGCGGCTCTACCAATTTTGCCACCCCAAGCAGTCGCTGCTGAATTGCCGCCGCCACAGCAGCGGCAGAGCTACCGCTGAATTGCCACCACCCCCAGAAGAGCGGAGGAGCTGCTGCACAAAAGCCGCCATGGCGGGAAGAGCAGCGGAACTGCCGCCAAATTGCCGCCGCAGAACATGGATTGCCTCCCCATTCTCATTGCCGCCCCAAGCACCTGCTTGGAAAGCTGGTGCCTGGAGCCGGCCCTGCCTCCCGGGATCCCACCGCCCCATCCAAGCCTCCCTGCTCCCTGTCCCCTAACTGCCCCAACCCCTATCCATACCCCCGACCCCTGACAGCCCCCCCCGCAGGACTCCCTGCCTATCCAAACACCCCTGTTCCCCATCCCCTTACCATGCCGCTCAGAGCATCAGGACTGGCAGATGTAAATAGTACATGGTAAGTAGCACTTTCCTATGGGGAGCAAGTTAATAGACTACATCCAGCCCTGCTCAGCCCGCTGATGGTCTGGAGTTCTCAAAATATGTTCTTTCACTCCTTATAAAAAATTACACTACAATTAGCTTAAAAACTTGAAAGCTTAAAAATGTTGTATATTACAGTAATCGTTAAAAAATGTATAATGCTAATAAATACATAGGTTTGATTAAACAAAGTAGTTGTACTTATGTGCCTGTGCTTAATTTGTGTTTTCAATGATTTACTTTCTAAAATAATCTCGTATGTCTCGCACGACCAGAAAGGGCATCTCACAAGAACCACTGCACTAAACTGATAAGATCTGCATTTTAATTTAATTTTAAATGAAGCTTCTTAAACATTTTAAAAACCTTGTTTACTTCACATACAACGATAGTTTAGTTACATAATATAGACTTATAGAGAGAGACCGTCTAAAAAGGTTAAAATGTATTACTGGCACACAAAACCTTAAATTAGAGTGAATAAATGAAGACTCGGCACACCACTTCTGAAAGGTTGCCGATCCCTGGTCTGTCACCTGGGTTAAGAGATGGAAGATCATGGGGACTTTTGTCAAAATAATATTTCTGCTTCCACTTCTGATTTTCTTTCATAGAATCATAGAATATCAGGGTTGGAAGGGACCTCAGGAGGTCATCTAGTCCAACCCCCTGCTCGAAGCAGGACCAATTCCCAGTTAAATCATCCCAGCCAGGGCTTTGTCAAGCCTGACCTTAAAAACCTCTAAGGAAGGAGATTCTACCACCTCCCTAGGTAACGCATTCCAGTGTTTCACCACCCTCTTAGTGAAAAAGTTTTTCCTAATATCCAATCTAAACCTCCCCCACTGCAACTTGAGACCATTACTCCTCGTTCTGTCATCTGCTACCATTGAGAACAGTCTAGAGCCATCCTCTTTGGAACCCCCTTTCAGGTAGTTGAAAGCAGCTATCAAATCCCCCCTCATTCTTCTCTTCTGCAGGCTAAACAATCCCAGCTCCCTCAGCCTCTCCTCGTAACTCATGTGTTCCAGACCCCTAATCATTTTTGTTGCCCTTCGCTGGACTCTCTCCAATTTATCCACATCCTTCTTGAAGTGTGGGGCCCAAAACTGGACACAGTACTCCAGATGAGGCCTCACCAATGTCGAATAGAGGGGAACGATCACGTCCCTCGATCTGCTCGCTATGCCCCTACTTATACATCCCAAAATGCCATTGGCCTTCTTGGCAACAAGGGCACACTGCTGACTCATATCCAGCTTCTCGTCCACTGTCACCCCTAGGTCCTTTTCCGCAGAACTGCTGCCTAGCCATTCGGTCCCTAGTCTGTAGCTGTGCATTGGGTTCTTCCGTCCTAAGTGCAGGACCCTGCACTTGTCCTTATTGAACCTCATCAGATTTCTTTTGGCCCAATCCTCCAATATGTCTAGGTCCTTCTGTATCCTATCCCTCCCCTCCAGCGTATCTACCTCTCCTCCCAGTTTAGTATCATCTGTAAATTTGCTGAGAGTGCAATCCACACCATCCTCCAGATCATTTATGAAGATATTGAACAAAACCGGCCCCAGGACCGACCCTTGGGGCACTCCACTTGATACCGGCTCCCAACTAGACATGGAGCCATTGATCACTACCCGTTGAGCCCGACAATCTAGCCAGCTTTCTACCCACCTTATAGTGCATTCATCCAGCCCATACTTCCTTAACTTGCTGACAAGAATACTGTGGGAGACCGTCTCAAAAGCTTTGCTAAAGTCAAGAAACAATACATCCACTGCTTTCCCTTCATCCACAGAACCAGTAATCTCATCATAGAAGGCGATTAGATTAGTCAGGCATGACCTTCCCTTGGTGAATCCATGCTGGCTGTTCCTGATCACTTTCCTCTCATGCAAGTGCTTCAGGATTGATTCTTTGAGGACCTGCTCCATGATTTTTCCAGGGACTGAGGTGAGGCTGACTGGCCTGTAGTTCCCAGGATCCTCCTTCTTCCCTTTTTTAAAGATTGGCACTACATTAGCCTTTTTTCAGTCATCCGGGACTTCCCCCGTTCGCCATGAGTTTTCAAAGATAATGGCCAATGGCTCTGCAATCACAGCCGCCAATTCCTTCAGCACTCTCGGATGCAACTCGTCCGGCCCCATGGACTTGTGCACGTCCAGCTTTTCTAAATAGTCCCTAACCACCTCTATCTCCACAGAGGGCTGGCCATCTCTTCCCCATTTTGCGATTTCATCTTCCATATAGTTTCATTGTTCGGAGATTTCAGCAGGTTATCAGTAATTAGTAAATTAGATTGGGTCCTTCTTCCCATTACCAGCTGAGCTGCAGAAAAGCCATTCTGCAGAGGTATACTTTGGTAAACCAATAAAGGTTTATACAAATCACCCCCACTGACAAAAGTCTTTTTCATAAGGTTCTTTACTGCCCATATAGACCTTTCCACAAATCCATTTGATTGGACTTGATGTTTTGTGATGAAAATCCCAATCTATGGCAAATTGCCAAAAATCTGCACTGAAAAATCGCAGTCCATTATCGCTAAAGACTTCATCTGGAATTCCATGATTGGAGAAGATTTCCTTCATGCCAGCTATCACTGACTTCCTATTAGTACTGTTCAGTGTGCAAATTTCTGGATACAGAGAATAGCAGTCTGTGACTATTAAATAATCCTTTGATTGCCAGGTAAATGTCAGTGCCTACCTTCTCATAAGGCCTTTGTGGAACTGGATGAGGTCTCAGTGGCTCTGCCTATTGGCATGGCTTGTATTTCAAGCATAAAAACCAGTTTTTATCCACAGCCAATGAGCACCTCTCGTTCTCATTGTTTGCACTTGTCAATTCCTAAATGACCCTCATGGATCTTATGTAGCATTTCTTTTTGGAGGCTCATTGGAATTACAACCTTACTCGAAAATCACCTCATCTATCACAGTAAGTTCATGTCTACAGTTCCAATAGCTCTTATACTTGGATAGCAACTGCTTATTTCTTCAGGCCACCCTTTAATTACCACTTCTTTAAGGATTTCCAATGATTCATCTTTCTCCATTCCCTCTCTTATTTGTTGCAGTTTCCTGTTAGCTACGGGAATTGACTTTGCAATCAGATCTACATAGGCTTGCATCCCTGTCTCTGAAGTCTTCTCTGGTTTCATGGAAGCCACTGCTCTGGAAAGCGCATCAGCAGTGAACATGAATTTACCGGGTATGTAGGTCACAAACAATCATACTTTTGCAGCTTTATCATCATTTTTTGAATCCTTAAGGTACAGTCATTTAGCGGTTTGCTAAATAACACTATCAGGGGCTTGTGGTCCATTTCAACTTCCACTATCTGTCCTTAAATATACTGATTGAATCTCTCACAAGCAAGTAATATTCCTAAAAGCATCTTCTGAGGCTGTGCGTATCTGGTTTCTTCCTCAGTCATTGATTTGGATTCATATGCCAGTGGTTGCCAACAATCCTCTGTAAAATCACTGCACCTAGCCCAGATTGTGAAACATCTGCTGAAACTTTAACAGGTCTTTTTGGTACATAGAACTTTAACACTAGTTCTTGCATCAGTTGTTGTTTTAAACCTTCTCATGTTCTGTACCCCAGTACCATTCATTTTTATTCTCTAGGAGTTCTGAAAAATGCTGTTTTGGTAGATAGATAGATTATTAGAATTTTCCAAGATAATTAACCATTCCCAGGAACTATTGAACATTCTTCTTTGATGGTGATGTGGCATCATTTCAGATCTTCAGCTTATCAGGTTTTACACTTTCATTGGAAATAATGTCCCCAACAAAAGTCAGTTTTATAACCCCAAAACACAGTTCTCCCTATTTACTTTGAAGTTTGCTGCTCTAGTTGCACCCAGGACTCCCTGAAGTCTACAGTCATTTTCCTCTTTCATTGAGCCCCAGGTGATGGGGTGATCCACTGAGTGTCAAAACCATTAATATGTTCATAGATAATAGGTATAGTTTTGTGATACACTTCTTGTGATGAGCCTATGATAAAGGGTAAACGTAAGAAAGTGTATCTTCCAGATAGGGTATTAAATGTGCACAGCTTTCTTCATTTAATTTTAGTTGTCAAAACCTCAAGGATGCATCCAATTTACTGAAATCTTAAGCAGTTGCAAACTGAGCCATAATCCCTTCTCTGGTTGATAGTTTGAAATGTCCTTTTTTTTACAGCCTTGTTGAGGTCTCTGGGATCTAAATATATGCATATCTGGCCATTACTTTTCTCCACAATGATGGGGGAGCTCATCCATTCTGTTGGCTCCTGATTTTTTTGTATTTGCATTGCTTCCATCCTTGCAAGCTCACTCTTGAGTTTATCACTGAGTGCAAATGGCACCTTTCTACATGGATGGATAACTGGAGGGACCTGCTTGTTTATCCAGATTGTATATTCACCTTGCAAGCAAACCAACACTTGAAATAGGTCATGATATTCCAGAAAGAGTGCCTCATAGTCAGGTTCAGTATGATCTTGTAGTGAGAGAGCGCATTTTATCAGACTGAGTTTCTCACATGCAGCCAGGCCCAAAATTGGTGTCACCTCCTTTTGCACTACAGTGAACAGGAGCCTGTACATGGTGTTTTTATGGTTGATGCTAGCAATGCACCTCCCCTTCACTGGTATATTTATCCCAGAATAACCAGTTACTTTCATTTTTGATGGTCCCATTTTTGGTCATATTTTCAATCTCTCATAATCTTGTTCAGACAGAATATTAACCTGAGATCCTGTGTCCAGTTTCAGTGAAATAATTGTTCCATTCATTGTCATAGGCAGGATACAGTCCTTGTCACCAGGCTTGCTGGATTCCAGAACGTCTATGAAAACTCCTCAACCACATTGTCTTTAAGTGAATACACTTGACTTCTCTGCACTTGGGAACTGCAGCATTTTACAAAATGTTTATTTTTCCCACATTGATAACAGAGTTTCGCAAAGTCATCACACTGTTTGAGGCCAGTCTGTAATCCACACCTTACCTATGACTGTCTGTACCCAGTCTTTCCTCAAATAGTAGTTTTCATAGTGAGTGGTTCCACTCTTCAATTTGACTTATTCTGGCTATATTCTTTTGCATTTAGTAAATGGATAACACCATCTGGTGGATTCAGCTCTTTGGCTTGTGCTTTCACAGTTTCTGCTGCTCTGCATATTTGGAGAGCTTTTTCTAAATTTAAGTCTCTTTCATAGAATATTAGGGTTGGAAGAGACCTCAGAATGTCATCTAGTCCAATCCCCTGCTCAAAGCAGGACCAATACTAGCTAAATCATCCCAGCCAGGGCTTTGTCAAGCCGGACTTTAAAAACCTCTTAAGGATGGAGATTTCACCACCTCCCTAGGTAATTCATTCCAGTGCTTCACCACCCTCCTAATGAAATAGTGTTTCCTAATATCCAACCCAGATCTCCCACACTGCAACTTGAGACCCTTGCTTCTTGTTCTGTCATCTGCCACTACTGAGAACAGCCTAGCTCCATCCTCTTTGGAACCCCCCTTCAGGTTGTGAAGGCTGCTATCAAATTCCCCCTCACTCTTCTGCAGACTAAATAACCCCAGTTCACTCAGCCTTTCCTCATAAACCATGTGCCCAGCCCCCTAATCATTTCTGTTGTCCTCTGCTGGACTCTCTCCAATTTGTCCACATCCCTTCTGTAGCGGGGGGGGGGGGAGAGGGAGACACCCAAAACTGGACACAATACTCCAGGCATCGTCTCTCTAGTGACAAATAGAGGGGAATAATCACTTCCCTTGATCTGCTGGCAATGCTCCTACTAATACAGCCCAATATGCCTTTGGCCTTCTAGGCAACAAGGGCACACTGTTGACTCAAATCTAGCTTCTCCTCCACTGTAATCCCCAGGTCCTTTTATGCAGAACTGCTGCTTAGCCAGTAGGTCCCCAGCCTGTAGTGGTGCATGGGATTCTTCCTTCCTAAGTGCAGGACTCTGCACTTGTCCTTGTTGAACCACATCAGATTTTTTTGGCCCAATCCTCCAATTTGTCTAGGTCACTCTGGACCCTATCCCTACCCTCCGGCATATCTACCTCTCCCCCCAGCTTAGTGTCATCTGCGAACTTGCTGAGGGTGCAATTCATCCCATCATCCAGATCATTAATGAAGATATTGAACAAAAGAGGCCCCAGGACAGACCCCTGGGGCACTCCACTTAATACTGGCTGCCAACTAGACATGGAGCCATTGATCATTACCCGTTGAGCCCAACAATCTAGCCAGCTTTCTATCCACCTTATAGTCCATTCATCCAGCCCATATGTCTTTAACTTGCTGGCAAGAATACTGTGAGAGTCCATATCAAAAGCTTTCCAAAAGTCAAGATATATCACATCCACTGCTGTCCCCATATCCACAGAGCCAGTTATCTCATCATAGAAGGCAATCAGGTTGGTCAGGCATGACTTGCCCTTGGTGAATCATTGTTGACTGTTCCTGATCACCTTCCTCTACTCCAAGTGCTTTAAACTGGATTCCTTGAGGACCTGCTCCATGATTTTGCCGGGGACTGAAGTGAGGCTGACTGGTCTGTAGTTCCCCAGGTTCTCTTTCTTCCCTTTTTTAAATATGGGCACTATATTAGCCTTTTTCCAATCATCCGGGACCTCTCCCAGTCACCATGAATTTTCAAAGATAATGGCCAATGGCGCCGCAATCACATCAGCCAGCTCCCTCAGCACCCTTTGATGCATTAGATCTGGACTCATGGACTTGGGCATGTCAAGCTTTTCTAAATAGTTCTTAACCTGTTCTTTCACCACTGAGGGCTTCTCACTTCTTCCCCATACTGTGTTTCCCAGTGCAGCAGTCTGGGAGCTGACCTTTTGTGAAGATCAAGACAAAAAAAGCATTGAGTACTTCAGCTTTTTCCACATCATCTGTCACTAGGTTGCCTCCCCATTCAGTAGAGGTCCCACACTTTCCCTGACCTTCTTCTTGTTGCTAACATACCTGTAGAAACCCTTCTTGTTACCCTTCATCTCCCTTGCTAGCTGCAACTCTAATCGTTCCTTGGCCTTCCTGAATACACCCCTGCATGCTCTAGCAATATTTTCATACTCCTCCCTAGTTATCTATCCAAATTTCCACTTCTTATAAGCTTCCTTTTTGAGTTTAAGCTCACGCAAGATTTCACTGTTAAGCCAAGCTGGTCGCCTTCATGGAGCAATCTCTCTCTTAACACATTGTCTTTAATACCACAAACCAGATACTGTCAGCTCACCAAAGTCACAGGTTTTATTGAGTTCCCTTAATTCTGTGACATATTGCTTTATGGTGTCATCAGTTTTTTTCATGCATGTAAAAATTTGTCTTTCAAACATTTCATTCCTTTTTCGCATGCAATGTTCCTCAAATTTAGTCAGTATTTTACTTAACTTCATGCTTTCACCTTCTTCAAACTTAAAGGTATTATAAATATCCAGTGCTTCCTCCCCAACAACATGCAAAAAGACTGATGATTTCATTTTTCTCCTCTGCATTTAGCTGCCAAATTCAATTCAAATCTCTATCAATTTTTTTTCGAGTTGTCTGCAACGTTGTCTGACAAATGCGGACTGAATGGAGGTTGCAACATATCCATTTTGGGCTTATTTTCTCCCTTCTTAAGCTAATCAAGCTAATATGTGCTCACCAAATACATGCAAAAGCCTCTGTGCCTGGTGCTCCACATGCTTCCCCAGTGCCTCCCTCTATCTCTGCTTTCAGTTGCAAACATAGGAGTTAACTTCAAAATGTACTGCATCAACTGTTAAGATGTGGAGTAAGTTTCTGAAACTTTCCTAATGAAAGAAAGAGGTGTGTGGATGTGTGAGCACAAGTTAGAAGATTTGCTTCTTGAATATATCACACTTGGATAACAAAAGCTGGTGCCTGGTATTTTACAAAAGGTCCTCCCCACCTTTGCCTCCAAGGCACAGTACAGAATCTGGCCCCTTCTGTACACATCCAGCCTAAGTATCCAGGGTACAGCCACTCTAGAGTTTCGCTGGCTATTTATTTGGGTTATCACCTAAGAGAAAACTAAGGTAGAGAGTTCAGATAGAAAATTTTGGGCTATTTTATAAGAGAAATCATCTCTGATGTTGAAATCTCAGAAGTCGACAAATCTTGTGAATTTCATCACATTGTAGGACTGTATGTCTCAGCTCATTCGTGAAGCTGTTGGTGTCTGGAAGTTTTATAGATTAGTAGGATACCAAGGTTAGATTTGTCTCTACATTTACAGTTAAAGGGATGCCCTCTAGGTATTTTGTTCTGAATTATCTTTTCTCACATTTGAGTTTAAAAGTGAGTCTACTCTGCCTCCAGATTTGTCCATTCTGAGTCTGTGGCATATAAAATATCATGAATTTATCCACAAAAAATTGTATAATTGTCAGCAAAGAAAATATGTGCTCTTACAGTGGAACTTGCTGTGCAGCTTTATAGGTGAATTATGCTAATAAAACCCTCATGTTCAAATACTTGCATTGTAAAAGGATTAGAAAATAATTTATAGTAGAATTCTTGATTGTTCATTTATTATAAAATATAGCTCAGCACATGCTGCGGTAATTGGTAAATCTCTATACTGACTGACTATAAAGCAGAGCAAAAAATAAACCTGTCTTTTAAAAAATATGGTTTCATTCAAATGTATATGTTTCCCTTAAAGTCTGAATAATCTACATTTTTGCTGTTCAGTATAATAAACCACTTCATGTAACCTCTTCAGATGGATGAGCTGTTTTTATGAAAGACTGGACTGATTAACAAAACCATCATAGTCATAAATATTATCACAGGCATCCTAGGGAACCATCACTTTCATGAAATCATAGTACCATCCCAACACTCACTCCTACAGACCACAAAAGAGCAGAGATCCAAAATATTTGCCCCATTAATATTTTCTCTACATAGACCAAGCAAGAATACATCCTAGCAGAACATTAGTAATGATTACCGAAGACTATAAATTACTCAGATGTCATGGGTATATAAAAAATGCAAAGTATAAAACAAACCTGCATTTCTGCTAAATATTATCTTCCTGAAACTCTAAGGCACACCATTAGAGTTAGAGTTCATGTTCTTTTATTCGCACTGCTCCTACAGTGTATTCTACATCCTAATACCTACTGCACCAGACTGGGCTGGGATCAGATTACAATACAGTGAATTTAAAGGTATCACTACCCCTCTCCCAATGCTTTAAAAATACATAGTGTATTTCCTTCAAGAGGATTGATACATACAATTTCAGTACCTGCTGTACTTTTGTCAAGACAAGAGTTGATTAAAGTGAATCATTTACTGATATATCTCCATTTGACTCGGTAGAATATTGAAGCTCAGATGATAGAACAGTTGTATAAGTTCTGTTTATCAGCATGAAAATATTCAGGGGCATATGCAGATATTAATGGCTGGTTATGCAGTGCAGCTCATCCTCAGAAATTACCATTAGTTATGCTTCTAAGCAGATAACAGCAGCAACTACATATACATTAGGATCCACTGATTGTGCATCTCTGGATTCATGGGTCATATTCTTAGCTGGTGTAAATTGGTGTATTTTCACTGAAGTCTGATATATTGTATACATTTGGACTGAAATTGATTGCAGTACAAATGGCTACCACATAGGCCCTTAACATTGGCCTTAAAAGAGGCATATGTGATCCATATTGTCTTGTGCAGACACTCCACAATGGTGTAAATTTGAGTTTCACTGGAAGAATTCCACATGGGATGTGATTGATCAAAAGTAGGTGGATATACTGTTTTTCATGATGGTATACTTTCTCAAACAGACAGACATGGAAGAAAAAATTTGACCTTAACTGTTTCTTTGCTGTATGGATGTTTGTCATACATAGACTGGATTCCAATGAAATGTAAATATAACACTTGCATCTGTACCAGATGCTCCATAATCTTGTTCCAATATTGTTCATATTATTTGATGGCCAACTTCACCCATTTTCACTGGAAAATTTCAGAAGATTATCAACTCAGAAATAAGCATGAATCCTGTATATGTTCAAATTAATTGTTCTTCCTTTGAAACTGCAGAAATTCTGGGGTGAATAAAATGATAAATTTACATTAATTGATTTTGAACATCACAAATGAGCAAACAAAAAATGAAAATTGTTTATAGAATCATAGACTCGTAGGACTGGAAGGGACCTTGAGAGGTCATCTAGTCCAGTCCCCTGCACTCCTAGCAGGACTAAGTATTATCTAGACCATCCCTGACAGGTGTTTGTCTAACCTGCTCTTAAAAATCTCCAATGATGGAGATTCCACAACCTCCCTAGGTAATTTATTCCAGTGCTTAACCACCATTACAGGAAGTTTTTCCTAAAACCTATCCAACCTAAATCACCAGTCTTTTTAATCTCTCCTCATGTGGAATCTGTTACATATCCCTAATTATTTTTTTGTTGTACCCTTCTCTGTACCCTTTCCAATTCAAATGTATCTTTTTGGAGATGAACTGCATGCAGTGTTCAAGGTCTGGGCATACATCGATTTATTTAACAGCATTATGATATTTTCTGTCTTTATTATCTATCCCTTTCCTAGTGGTTCCTAAAATTCTGCTACCTTTTTGGACTGCTGCTGTACATTGAGCAGATGTTTTCAGAGAACTCCACAATGACTCCAAGATTGTTATTATTTTTTCCAATGTGCATTACTTTACATTTATCAACATTGAATTTTATCTGCCATTTAGTTACCCAGTCACCTAGGTTTCTGAAATCCATCTGCTCAAGAAACTCCCTGAAAAAGCACAAGAACAAATCTGTACAGACACACACCTAGAACTCCGACCAGGGGTATTCTGTCTGCGACCCAAGATCCATAAACCTGGAAATCCTGGACGCCCCATCATCTCAGGCATTGGCACCCTGACAGCAGGATTGTCTGGCTATGTAGACTCCCTCCTCAGGCCCTATGCTACCAGCACTCCCAGCTATCTTCGAGACACCACTGACTTCCTGAGGAAACTACAATCCATTGGTGATCTTCCTGAAAACACCATCCTGGCCACTATGGCTGTAGAAGCCCTCTACACCAACATTCCACACAAAGATGGACAACAAGCCATCAGGAACAGTATCCCCAATAATGTCACGGCAAACCTGGTGGCTGAACTTTGTGACTTTGTCCTCACCCATAACTATTTCACATTTGGGGACAATGTATACCTCCAAATCAGTGGCACTGGTATGGGTACCCACATGGCCCCACAGTATGCCAACATTTTTATGGCTGACTTAGAACAACGCTTCCTCAACTCTCGTCCCCAAATGCCCCTACTCTACTTGCGCTACATTGATGACATCTTCATCATCTGGACCCATGGAAAAGAAGCCCTTGAGGAATTCCACCACAATTTCAACAATTTCCATTCCACCGTCAACCTCAGTCTGGACCAGTCCACACAAGAGATCCACTTCCTGGACACTACGGTGCTAATAAGCGATGGTCACATAAACACCACCCTATACCAGAAACCTACTGCCTGCTATACTTACCTGCATGCCTTCAGCTTTCATCCAGACCACACCACACGATCCATTGTCTACAGCCAAACTCTATGATACAACCACATTTGCTTCAACCCCTCAGAGACAAGCACCTACAAGATCTCTATCAAGCATTCTTAGAACTACAATACCCACCTGCGGAAGTGAAGAAACAGATTGACAGAGCCAGAAGAGTACCCAGAAGTTACCTACTCCAGGACAGGCCCAATAAAGAAAATAACAGAACACCACTAGCCATCACCTTCAGCCCCCAACTAAAACCTCTCCAACACATCCTTAAGGATCTACAACCTATCCTGAAGGACGACCCATCACTCTCACAGATCTTTGGAGACAGGCCAGTCCTTGCTTACAGACAGCCTCTAACCTGAAGCAAATGCTCACCAGCAACCACACACCACACAACAAAAACACTAATCCAGGAACCTACCCTTGCAACAAAGCCTGTTGCCAACTGTGTCCACATATCTATTCAGGGGACACCATCATAGGGCCTAATCATATCAGCCACACTATCAAAGGCTCATTCACCTGCACATCTACCAATGTGATATATGCCATCATGTGCCAGCAATGCCCCTCTGCCATGTACATTGGCCAAACTGGACAGTCTCCACATAAAAGAATATATGGACACAAATCAGAGGTCAAGAATTATAACATTCAAAAACCAGTCGGAGAACACTTCAATCTCTTTGGTCATTCAATTACAGACCTAAAAGTGGCAATTCTTCAACAAAATAACTTCAAAAACAGACTCCAAGGAGAGACTGCTGAATTGGAATTAATTTGCAAATTGGATACAATTAACTTAGGCTTGAAAAAAGACTGGGAGTGGATGGGTCATTACACAAAGTAAAACTATTTCCCCATGTTTATTTCCCCCCCCACACACACACACACACTGTTCCTCACACGTTCTTGTTAACTGATGGAAATAACCCATCTTGATTCTCACTACAAAAGTTTCTTTCCCCCCCTCCCCCCGCCTCCTGCTGGTAATAGCTCACCTTACCTGATCACTCTAGTTACAGTGTGTATGGTAACACCCACTGTTTCATGTTCTCTGTGTATATAAATCTCCCCACTGTATTTCCCACTGCATGCATCCGATGAAGTGAGCTGTAGCTCACGAAAGCTTATGCTCAAATAAATTTATTAGTCTCTAAGGTGCCACAAGTACTCCTTTTCTTTTTGCGAATACAGACTAACACGGCTGCTACTCTGAAACCTGAAATCCTTTTGTAACTCTTCACAGTCATCTTTGCACTTAACTATCTTGAATACAGAGGCACTGTGCAAAAAATAATATATGATCACGTAATTAAGTTTGAATCATAATACATAACTCATTAGGAGATAGCACAGAGCAGTAATTTCAGCTTACTGGGAAGCTGCTGTATGACCACCTGCTTCCAATCCCAACAGAAAAAATTAGTACGAAATACTTCCCTACATAGGAATCATTATCTAGCACCCATTCCTATGATGTGTTGAATGAAGTCAGTGATTGCTGAAGATAATTAGCATATTGCAGGATGAGGCCTCTATTGAGGATGCTGTTGGTCAAAATATGTTACTGTCCATATGTAGGTTCTCACCACTCTGCTTCCATATACACCTTTCCCATTACGCATTGTTGGCCCAGCTTTATGATGTGACATTTCTGTCAAATATTGCCTGAGATAATCCCTGGTAAAATTATCTTTTGGGTTACAGTTTGTGACTTTGGTTTTTTGTTTTGTTTTGTTGTGGGGGGAGGTTTAGCATCAAACGAAACTGTGCTTCAGATAATACAGATATTCCTCCTAGTCAGAACATAAATTAGTGTGTTTTTCATATAATAAAATTACTAGGGAGACAGGACTATGTTTTGAAGCCCGAATGAGGCACTATGAATTAGCACAAAAAAAGTAAACAAACTGAAATCTAGCACCTATATGGGACTAGCTATTGTCTGAACACTGGCAACGTCTTTCTCAAGTGCAGATGTGTAAACCTCAACTGAAGCCATATTCACATACAAAGTCTAGCCAAAATAAAGGGTATAATCTGGTAGAACGTCTGCTGACCTTACAGCATGCTGAGATCTGCCAGCTTTGGGGTTTAAGTATTTTCTTTTTTGAAAGGGCAGCATCTGGATGTCCCAAACTATAGATTTAAAAATGGGGAGATTTTCAGAAGACCAGCCTCCAAAGGGGGTAAGTGTTCCCCCTTTACTAGATATACTATAAAGGTAACTATTAATAGTATTCTGGGAGTTCTCCTACCCAAATAATAAATAAACAAATAGTGAATGACTGTATAAAAAAAACCAGAAAAGAACAATGGAAACATTTATTCTGTTGTGACCTACAGGCTAAAATCAATGTCTTTTTAGTGGAAGTGAATTGATCATTGATATTTTTCAGTAAAATGCACATGTAGTAAATAATGTTGCTGTTTCTTTAAATACATGTTGATCTAATAACTGCTTGATTTGGAAAAAGGGCAGCATATAAGGAGCATGAAAGGCAGGAAAAAATGTGTAAATGCTCAGAAATTAAAAAGGCATAATATGAGATACTAACTAATCCTCTTGGGATATTTTATGTCCAGAAACAATGAGGTTACACCTGTGAGGATGCTACATTTGGTGTATGCTTTTCACTTTTTGATGATATATCATTACAGTACATCAAGTTTCAAATAAGGATCTTTTGGACACAGGCAGCTTAAACAAATTCTTTGTTAGCATGCAAGGAGCTAAGCAAATCACATGCTCTGTTTAATAGTAATTGCATAGTGTTCAAAATAAACATCAACACTTTTAATGAAGGTAGATTAGAAAAGTAAAATGGAAGACCAGATAATCTCTTACTAGAAGCATCCACTATAGTATTTGAAAGGGGTCTCAAGCAAAGCTGTGCACTTGGATACAGAATCACCCAACAGTTAACTGTCAGAAATGCCACTACTATCTTACAGTTGTATTACTTGAAGGCGAGAGCGAAATCTGACACAAGGAAAGTAGCCAGGGACTGCTGCAGTCATTTCATAAAACCTTGTCACAGGATGTGGTCCAGTGATAAACAAGGTCAGGCTAACATACCATCTGCTCATAGAACATCATATTGATACTTTATTCTTTGTGTTGTACAATTACATTGTTTCAGGTTGTTTAAAACAGAAGCAAAATGCCACTGGAAAACATGTTTGTTTAACTGTTAAATGGTACATAAAATAACAAAAACAGAAAAGTGCAAGTATATTATGCTCTGTGCACAACAATTCAACTTTAAATTAGTTTTCACAACTATCTTACACCACACATCAGTTATGTGCTCTTTAGAGGCCAATGAATCATGGTTTAGCTGCACTTGTTTGGAAGTAGCCCCTCTGGAAGCGATTACCTTTTGTTGACATTAGGTTGAGGATTATGGAATTGCCTTGGGGAAATGGACTATTATGGTTTTCTGTAAAACCTGTAAAACTCTGTCCACACTATAACTGAACTAGCTGAAGCTAAAGAGAGTTTAGTAAAACTATGTTTGAGATCATCCTCATCGCAGGGTTCTGTGAAAAGGGCATTGTCTGGTTAAAAAACATGGGTTTCTGTTTCGTTACACTAAAGCACTTTTCACAGCTCAGACAGTATTAAGGGGCCTTAAAGTGGATGTAAATAAGCTTTTGTGTAAAGGAGAATCAAGTGCTCTTTTAAATTCCTGTCTTCTGTTATATCTTATCTTATTAAATCAAAGAATTTTAAAAAAATCCAATTTACACTTCCCAAGTTGGGCCTAATTCTGCCCTCACTGAAAAGAATGCTACTCTTACTGATTTGACTGGGAGTCACCCTGGATCGATGAAAGCAGAATTGCACTTTGCTTTCTTTTTTGCATTTCCCTCAGGTTGATCTAGGAAGACGAGTCAGTTCTTCATTCTGGGTCTCATGCACTAGCATTGGTCTCCACTGTCCAGCCTGCAAACGCTGCAGGGGGATTTTTAATGCAAAATAAAATATATGAATGAAAACTGAAATTTAAGAAAAAAATCATGAAGCCATCCTTATAAGTATGTTTATATATCTCAAGTATTATATGGCCTTTATTAGCAAGGCCTGACCACCTCACTATCTTTAATCTTGATGTTACAGTACAGTGGAGCCTCCTCCCAGTTAATGGCCAGATTAAGTGAATACATAGTGGGAGCAAGAAAGGGGAGTTCCTTCCCTCCTGCATGGTCATTTGTAAGATTCAAGCAGAAATGCACCCCATGAATATTGTGAGCAGAAACTGCTCCCTCTCTATTGCCCAAGAGGAACATGAGCTTCAAAGGGGCTAAGAAAGATTCGGGAGGTGAGTTGGGTACATCAGTTGTGTACATCAATCAGCAGACCTGACTGATCATTTTGAGGGAGAGGGACTAAGCAGCTCCCCGTAAAGAGAGTAACAGCAGACACTCAGCTTCTGTGCACTTAGAAGCTCCAGTGGGCATCCAGCTTCCCAGAGCAGTTCCCCTTTCTATGGTCTGTATATAAATGGTGCAGTCAAGCCCTATACTTGTAGTAAAACGGTATGTTATGTGAAGGGTTTCACCAAATCATACACAGCAAAAGAGTCTGCCTTTTTTCTGACTGTATTTTCTGTTGGGTTTTTTGTTTGTTTGGATGGGGAGGAAGACACAGTTTTGGTGTCGTTTTGTATGTGTAGATTTGGAGTGCTGGTAAAGCCCCCAAACCCATTGTGATATGTACTTTACTGAATCTGATATGTTCACTATTTGTGGTTGTGATCCCTTTTTTTCCACTCTCCATTTCTAAGCTGCTTTGGTACCCAGTTTCTCTTCCTGTGGGCTATATTTTTAAAGCACGTAAATGAGCTATCTTGTTGTGTAATGGACATTCCATCCTCTCACTCTGTCCATTTACTACTTTATACAAAATCCCCACCAGAGGTACTTTGTGTTCATTTTAGCCTCTTTCTATCTGTTAATTTTTTTCAAAAGATTTGTAAGGATTATCAAGTGCCAATATCATTTTCTCTCCAGTGGCAATTTGTCTGATCTGTTTTTCTGAGCATTTACTGGCTTTTTCTTTTCTTAATGCATTATTTCCCTCTCTCCTCTCTTACATAGTCATTATTGTTCAAGCTGGTTTAACACACACATGCACCAGACAACTCAAAATGAAAATAATTTTAGTGAAGTCAATGCAAATTTTGCTTGAGAAAAGAGAGCAGAATTCAGCCCTAAATATTATCTTATGTTTCAGCACCTCTTTATTCAATTCCACTGCTAGTTTATTTTCCATCCTACACTGAGTTGTATGTTTCTAACACTTTCACTGAACTGACTGATAATGTAAGATGTTCTCATTCACTCCCCTTTTCACAGAGCTGTGGTCATTAGGTCGGAATTATTCTACATATGTTAAACTCTTACATCAAAATAGCCTCTTTGTCTTCAGTTGGAATTGCAGACAGAATGTTTAGGAGGGTTTGAAAATGTTCTCCAGATTACTTCACTTCGGGGATTTACACATAATATGATCCTACCCTGAACAGTAACTTTCTAAAATTGACATTGAGGGGTCCTATATACAATATGGTGTTGCTTTACATATCAAATTTATTCTGCTTTAAAAATGAAAAGTTTTCTTTTTATGGAGCCACTGGGAATTTTGGCAGTAGCTTCAACTGAGAGAAAATTTCACCCAGTGCCTTTATATAATGTCAGGGGTATTTGTACAAGAGTCATATTCTGGTTCTCATTCTCCATTCAGTTTGGGTTTGATCTTTCAAGGTGCTGAGCACTCCGGCCCCAATTCAGTTAATCACTTAAGTACACACTCAACTTTGTAAATTGACTTCAATGTTTTATGATTAAATTTATGCATCTGATAAGGTACCTTGATGAATCAGCACCCAAATCAGGAGTAGCTCAGTTAAAGTCAGTGGAGAAAAAATAAGTGAAAAGAAAACTAGGTATTCTCTGATAGCCTAAACTGGATTACTGAGTCTCTATTGCAGGAGATAGAGAAACCCAACTTGACTTTCAGAAACCAGGGTGAGGCTGCAGATCTGGCAGACAGAAAAAACATCTTTTTACTTGTACATTGAGTAAGTGTGATGTAGAAATAAAGAATACAAGGAATCTAAAACCCTTCACCATCATTTTTACAAAGTCAGGTTAAAGTAGGCTCATACTTTAAAGCTGATTATTGAAGTAAGTCTTGTGTATTAGGTAGAATTCTCCAGGGCAGCATCCTTTCCAGCTATTAAAATGGATATTCTGTTGCAAAAAGAAAGTGATGTTGCAACAACTGTGAAGGGATTAAAGAACTGTATGACTTTTACACTGTCTTAACATTAAATGGAAAAAAGACACCCACTTTGTTTGGATAATTAGTGCAGAGAGACTTTTTTCCTTCCAAAAACCAAATAGGTCCGTTAATGTGAAACCAAGTGTCTGGTTGTACATCTTTCAGCTACTGTACATCTTTTAAATTCAATTTAAATAGAATTGAAAGGATTTTTTATTTTGTATTTTTTAATTTATAGGTTGTAGACTGCAATTTTCTGCATGAACATTGATTTAAATTCCATTTATGTAGACTTTCAAATTGTTAAATATTTGACCCTTGATTTAAATTTCAAGCATTTAATATTCTGAATGTTTTGGATTTAGAATATATTTTCCAGGACAGAGTTTCTACAGACAGGAAAAAAAATATCTGAGGCCCTAGTCTCTAATGGAGAGCAAGGTATTTTTGTATCTGCAGAAGAGCTTAACTTTAGTCGCTATTTTATTATTTTGCTAGTAGTCTCATTCATTTCCAAATTTTGCAGTTCTCCTTATGCAGCTTTTATTCTATTGCAAAAAACTGCATTAAGACAGAGTTATGGTTGCTTGGTGGTATATTCTTCTTTTGCAGAATACTGAATTGAGCAAAATACAGACTTCTGAAAACCAGAAATACATAGTTAAGGTGGACCATGCAAGCCAAGACTGCCCTTTTTCTTATATACCTCATTGCACACATACCTTTTACTCTACCAACCCGAGTTTCTGAAATGCTTTTACAACCCATTCACATTCACCCACAAGATCCCAGAGTGCACTAAACTGTGTCTATTCTCTGCTCCCGAGGGGCCCGTGGATGGAGCAGAGTACAAGTTACAGCGGCCTTGAGGCTACTTTCCCCAACACTGGTGTCTGGAGAAGGTCCCCCTCAGTGCTACAGTATGCCCTTGTCCCCACTCACCTTGGGACACGGCCTCTTAGCATGACCCCAATGGGGACCAGCCCAAAACAAGCTCAAGCTCCTAATGGGATCCACCCCAGCTTCTCCCCCCACCCATCAACTGGGCTGGGGAGAGACTTCCCTTCCCACCTGTAGAGGGCAATAGGGCACCCCACCCCACTGACTGCTCATGAGAGTAGTATAAGGGCCCTACCATCAGTCACACCCTAACCCCGCCCCTTGGCTGTGATTGCAGAGCCATTGGCCATTATCTTTGAAAACTCGTGGCGAACCGGGGAAGTCCCGGATGACTGGAAAAAGGCTAATGTAGTGCCAATCTTTAAAAAAGGGAAGAAGGAGGATCCTGGGAACTACAGGCCAGTCAGCCTCACTTCAGTCCCTGGAAAAATCATGGAGCAGGTCCTCAAAGAATCAATCCTGAAGCACTTGCATGAGAGGAAAGTGATCAGGAACAGCCAGCATGGATTCACCAAGGGAAGGTCATGCCTGACTAATCTAATCGCCTTCTATGATGAGATTACTGGTTCTGTGGATGAAGGGAAAGCAGTGGATGTATTGTTCCTTGACTTTAGCAAAGCTTTTGACACGGTCTCCCACAGTATTCTTGTCAGCAAGTTAAGGAAGTATGGGCTGGATGAATGCACTACAAGGTGGGTAGAAAGCTGGCTAGATTGTCGGGCTCAACGGGTAGTGATCAATGGCTCCATGTCTAGTTGGCAGCCGGTATCAAGTGGAGTGCCCCAAGGGTCGGTCCTGGGGCCGGTTTTGTTCAATATCTTCATAAATGATCTGGAGGATGGTGTGGATTGCACTCTCAGCAAATTTGCGGATGATACTAAACTGGGAGGAGTGGTAGATACGCTGGAGGGGAGGGATAGGATACAGAAGGACCTAGACAAATTGGAGGATTGGGCCAAAAGAAATCTGATGAGGTTCAATAAGGATAAGTGCAGGGTCCTGCACTTAGGACGGAAGAACCCAATGCACAGCTACAGACTAGGGACCGAATGGCTAGGCAGCAGTTCTGCGGAAAAGGACCTAGGGGTGACAGTGGACGAGAAGCTGGATATGAGTCAGCAGTGTGCCCTTGTTGCCAAGAAGGCCAATGGCATTTTGGGATGTATAAGTAGGGGCATAGCGAGCAGATCGAGGGACGTGATCATTCCCCTCTATTCGACATTGGTGAGGCCTCATCTGGAGTACTGTGTCCAGTTTTGGGCCCCACACTTCAAGAAGGATGTGGATAAATTGGAGAGAGTCCAGCGAAGGGCAACAAAAATGATTAGGGGTCTGGAACATATGAGTTATGAGGAGAGGCTGAGGGTGCTGGGATTGTTTAGCCTGCAGAAGAGAAGAATGAGGGGGGATTTCATAGCTGTTTTCAACTACCTGAAAGGGGGTTCCAAAGAGGATGGCTCTAGACTGTTCTCAATGGTAGCAGATGACAGAACGAGGAGTAATGGTCTCAAGCTGCAGTGGGGGAGGTTTAGATTGGATATTAGGAAAAACTTTTTCACTATGAGGGTGGTGAAACACTGGAATGCGTTACCTAGGGAGGTGGTAGAATCTCCTTCCTTAGAGGTTTTTAAGGTCAGGCTTGACAAAGCCCTGGCTGGGATGATTTAACTGGGAATTGGTCCTGCTTTGAGCAGGGGGTTGGACTAGATGACCTTCTGGGGTCCCTTCCAACCCTTATATTCTATGATTCTATGACACCTTGACCCCGCTCCTTGTCCCCTTACCCCGCCCCAGCTCAAGGGATCCTACCATCAATCAAACCCTAACCCCGCCCCTTGGTCCCGCCCCTTTGACCGGAAGTCCCGCCCCCATCTGGGGTATTACTTCCAGGGTCAAGGGCAGCACACGAGCGGAAGTATGGTGTGTCATGTGACCCCTCTAACAACTCCTCCCACCAACCTCTACCAATCAAGAGAGGTTTCGCCCCTGTAGGACCTCCCCAAGAGGAGATTTAACCAATCAGGATGAGTTCCGGGGGTGGGGTGACCCGACCGGAAACGATTCGCGTGTTACCCCTCTAACGACTCCTCCCACAGACCTCTACCAATCAGGCCGCCCGGAGACCAGATTTGACCAAAATAGGGCACGTTCGGAGACGGGGTGAACTGCCCAGAAGAGGGGCGTGTGACCCCTCTTCCAATCAGAGTGCAGCACTATCACCCCATAAGTCCCAGTGTCATGCGGAAGAGGCGGTCTTTTACCAAGAGCACGTGTTTTACAAAGCTTGGAAACACGGACTCCTTCACCACCCCCGTGAGAACTTCAGACTTTGTTTTCGCCCAGAGGGCCTTCGACAAACCGCGGAGAAAGTGCTACATCAGCTACAGTTCCGAGGAGGAGGAGGGGGCTATTGAGGGGAGCCCTTTGGCCCAGCCATTGATGGATACCCCGGACCCTGAAACCCAGCCGCTTGTGGGGCCCCACGATGAGCATGATGGCCTCTTGTTGTCCACCCCCCTGGAAGAGGAAGGTGACCGCAGCTCCAGGAAGTCACTAGTGGACAAGATGAACGGAAGAGACAATGCTCAGGTAAATGAATGCTTAAGAGGTGACGGTCGAAGTTGGGGGTGTAACGGGGCTAGGAACTAGGGATTGTGTAAATCAAAAACCAAGCAGTGGGGTGCTGACGCTGTTTCTTTTTCTGAAAATAAATAAATACAAATTTCTCGACAGCTCGATGATGCTTTTCTAGAGGACCTGGAGACCCTGGACAGCATTGCACCAAGCAGCGAAGATGAACTGGGCCCCCCTTGTTTTTGCTCAACGCCGATACAAAATGTTGAAAGGACTCCGAGGATGACGGCCATGAGGAGTTTAGGAGGAGGCTTGGCATGGAACTGACTGAGCCAGTGCCACGTCGTGAATATAAAAAAGTCATGCGGACTATTGTACGTATTGCTGTTTATGCTGTTCTTAATCACTGTCTTAGGGGAAAGATTTTTGAAGATTGTGAGGGCTGTGTCACAGATGCACCAAGCCAGCGGCACCATGACTGTGTGACTTGGACGATAGTGGATATAAACTTCAAGCTCCAGGGCCTGTGTGCTGAGCTGTGCTTGGAAAGCTTATTAAACACTATTATTGCCATAGGTTATGCTATCCAATGTCTGTGCCTAACCCAAGAAAATTTAGCGGAAGGGGTGATCTTGATAAATGCTGTGCAATCCTAAAAAATGTGTTTACAATAAAACAAACAGGGATGGTTCAGACATGTGGTTGAGTACAATAGAACTGACTTATTCTGTTGAACTGAATGGGTTTAACCACCCCCACCCCTCACTGAATAGCCAGGGTGACTGTGATTACTCACCCTGGTTGCCATAGGGTTAATTTTGATGGGGGTGAACCCATAGTAAGGGAGGTGGTCCCACCCCACCAAACTTTTAAGCATGAAAAACACTTTTTTACAAACAAGCCCCAAGACATTCATTGATATCTGCAAAGGGTCCCTCACTTGAAATGGTTACTAGAAGGCCGTACAGGGGTGCGGAAAAATAAAACGTATTTGAACTTAAAAGAAAAGCAGCCCAATTGTGCAGAAAAACTTATACCCACACCTTCCCCAGATCACAAAAAAAGGGAATGCTAGGGAAGGGTGATCCAATCAACCTGCTAACTACTTTGAAATAAAAGAGTTAGGATGGTATAAAAACCTCAGAACTTTAAAAAAAAAAAGAAAAGCAGCCCAATTGTGCAGAAAAACTTATACCCACACCTTCCCCAGATCACAAAAAAAGGGAATGCTAGGGAAGGGTGATCCAATCAACCTGCTAACTACTTTGAAACAAAAGCTCAGGTAGCTTGGAGACTGTCTCTTTCAACAGAAACTCTCTTGAATTGCTGCTGGACTGCAAAAAAAGGTATGTTCCCGGTTTTTAACCTTGAAAATATATATTCTATAATGCCATGCTGTCTGAGTAAATAATGGTTTCTATCTTTATTGCAGTGTGATCTGTTTAGCATGGAACCAGTAACTTTAAGTTGCAGTTCATCACCAGGCCACGATAAAAAACATTTTTAACTGTAGTTATAACTTAAGTAATAACTTCAGGTATTACATAGGTTGTATAGGGATTTGGGACTAATACTAACTAACTAACATTTTGGCTTGGTTTTTTTTTTTTTAAAGCCAAAGGCCCCAAGCACACATGGCTGGAGCGGGGGACAGAACAACCAGGGGTCTTTTTAAAAGCATGTGGGTTTATTGAAAAGTATTTTGTTGCAAACTGTTTTAAACTGATGTTAAGGGTGTTTTTATAAAGCTGCTGGGGTTTTGTGTGTGTGTGTGAGTGAGAGAGGGGTCTGTGAAAGACCTAGATGCAGGGTTTTAAAAGGGCTTGGTTGCAAACTGATGGTTTGTTTCCAACTAACAGGGCTTTTTACTGTGGATAATGTTGTTGTTGTTGTTTTTTTAAATGGTGTGTTGAGGGCATTTGGGACTAATACTAACTAACATTTTGGCTTTTTTTTTTTAAAGCCAAAGGCCCCAAGCACACATGGCTGGGGCGGGGGACAGAACAACCAGGGGGTCTTTTTAAAAGCATGTGGGTTTATTGAAAAGTATTTTGTTGCAAACAGTGTGGTGTGTGTGTGTGTAAAACAGGTGGTTTTTAAAAACCACCTGTCTACAAACTGATGGTGATGGTGTGTTTTCAATTAACAGGTTTTTTTTTACTTTGCAAAATGAGATGTATTTAAAAAAATATCTGTGGGGGTTGTTTTTAAAGTGGTAGAAATAAACTCAAAACCTGTGTTTGTGGTACAGCCTGAAATGGATTATTTTGTTTTAAAGCTATGGCTTTTTAAATAGAAAAAATACCCTCATGAATATTTTTTTTTAATTTTAAAGTTTACTAGACGGTTTCATGTGTTTTATTAGCATGTTGTTTGCTTTACAGTATGGTCAAAACCTGAGGAGGTAAAAATGCTCAAAAGAAAAAGGAAAGAGACAACTGAAAAGAAAAATTCACCAGTATCAGTGACGGATGGATGGATGAAGCTGGGTAAATATATTTTGCTTATCGGTCTGGTTAATTTATGAGGTTTTGTATTTTAAGTAAATACATAGGTGCAGGTGTGAGAGGTGGCAAAGTTACGTTTTTGTAAAATGCTCTTTTTTTCCCCATGCCCCAATCAGTCATGTGCAGCCCTTCTGACAAGGCTGTAGTGAGAGCTACCAGGACATCCCCCCCGAGAACCACCAAAGAACCAGGAATCTGCTTTGAGACCTTTAACCCTGGTAAAATCCTTTAACAACGCAAACCAGCACAAGCGTGCAGATGAAGCATCAGGCCAGTCCAAACCTCATTTACGTCAAACCCAAGGACAAAACAAAACACTCTGGTAAAAAACGCCCCTGCAAACACAACTCCAGTTCCTCAGCAGCCACCGCCACACCAAGCCCTGAGAAAACTGTGAGCGAAAACGCCCACATTCACAAACCCAGAGCGCACGCTGTAGCGGCTCTGAATGTGCGCAGAAACTCACACATTCACAAACCCGGATAGGGCACTCTAGGGGCTGTGAATAAAAAACCAAGGACCGACAAGCCATTCTCCCAAAACCATCAACTTGTCACAGATCCCCAATATGCTAGTATTTGGGGAGAGATTGATGCATCATTCAGAAAACTGATGGATGTTGTATCCTCGGGGGGTCTAAAACCACGGCATTCTAAAAAGATTTGGAAAACATACGCTTTGTTCAGAAAACTGGTGGAGGCTGAATCCTCAGGGGTCCTAAAAGAAAGGGGGGCTGGAAAGGGTGGCTCTGATCAAGCATGTCTAGGTGTGGAAAGGGGTACCTTCAAGGATGCACATCAGCTCATGTGTAAACAAAAGGGTGGACAGCGCTTGGGGGATAAACAGATAGCTGCCAAAAAGTTCCAGGCCAGGGTTGCCGTAAAAATTTTTAAAAGGGCTAAAGAGGTAATGAGGAAAAAAACAAAACAAAAAGAGACGCCCCCTACTGGAGGCTCTCAGACTGGCCTGTCTGAAAATGGGGAGGCAAAATCGGACTCTGGTTTAGAAAATTCCCCAGCGAGTTCTCTAGACGGGGTCCCATCTACTCCCAATGACCCATAGGAAGGCGTCTCAGGGTCTGGCTCTCAATTAGTATCTGATGTAGAAGATGCCATTGATGGTTCCGTAGAGGAAACCCCAAGTAACCTTGAAAATGCAGAGATGTATATGGAGAGAGTGAGAAGTTTCTAGATTTGGGGGGTCGGTGTATTGTGAGGAGTTTCGTTTTTCCATCTTGAGCAAATAAATTAAGCTCAACAGGCTGTTGAAGCCATACACAGAGGGATACAATTAGTTCTTGATGACATTAATGGTAGGATAGGCCCTGATGATTACATACAGTTACATTTAGAGAGCCGTCATTTAACTAACCCTTTGTTTTCAGTCAGAAGAACTAGGGATGAGCTGTCCACTGAGGATTTCTTAAATCAGACCTCAAAGCTGCTTCAGAGCAATAGAGAATTGCATCTCGATGGTACGTTGCACCTCGTTGTGACAGTTGTAAAAAATAGGGTGGGGGCGCTCGAAGAGTTTTAAATTCTATCTTTAGTAGTCAGATTATTCATAAAAAGAGACAATGTTTAGTAGACCTGACTTACACCGGTACAAATCTATGTTTTGCGGGAGAGCTCTTGGCCGTCATGGCCGGTCATAAACCTACGGATGTGGAATTGTTAGCAGAGGTGAGAAAGTTGCCGAGAAACTGGGGTGGACATATCAAAAAAAGGTTATGCTCAGTGACGTAGCAAAGTTTGAGCAGCATTTAGGAGTTAACATACATGTGGTGTTGTATGCAGTGAAAGGTGGCTGGGGTTTTTTTAAAACGGGGGGTCCCGTGTACCCTAAGACTTATTTTATCCTGTTGCACGATGAACATTACTATGGGATTCTGGATGTGAAAAAGTTGTTCGGAACAAAAAATTACTGTGAGTTTTGCCACACGGTGTACAGTCACGACCATTCTTGCAGGTATCGTTGCCGCCTCTGCTTGAGCGCACCATGCTCTGACAACGTGGGTGTGCAGCTGAGGTGTCCTAGCTGTAAACTGTATTGTCGGTCCAAGGAGTGTTTAGACAGACATGTCAACTGTGCGTCAAAAAACCAAGTTGAATGCCTGTCTAAAACTTTGTGTGATAAGTGTCAGGCATACGTGGACAAGCGGCACAGGTGTAAAGGGAGGCGCTGTAAGCAGTGTCAGGGTTTGATCGTTGGAGATGTAGACGTTCACCTCTGTTTTATGGACATCCTTAGAAAGCCCGAATCATGAAAAGTATATTTTTTATGATTTTGAATGCATGCAGGAGACTGGGTTGCACACTCCCAATTACATTTTTGCGATGTCCCTAAAGCTGGAAAAATCCTGGGAAATTAAGGGTGACGAATGTCTTCCTATGTTTGTTAAGACCTTTATTGGCAAAGAGTTCTGGGACTACACGTTCCTAGCGCACAATTCCAAAGGTTATGATGTGTACTTCTGCGTTAGACAGTTACTGAAGGAAAAGATGTGCATAGAATTGATTGCTCAGGGTAGTAAATTAATGTGCGTGGAAGTTAAG
Source organism: Caretta caretta (assembly GCF_965140235.1). NCBI lineage: Eukaryota > Metazoa > Chordata > Testudines > Cheloniidae > Caretta > Caretta caretta. Next base: position 50,505,788 of record NC_134208.1, on the reverse strand, counting down.
GCCCTTGGCATTCGTTTTATAGACTCTTTAAACTTCTTGCCCATGAAACTTAGCAAGCTCCCACAGGCGATGGGGTTTGAAGGTTGCAAAGGGTATTTTCCACACTTTTTTAACACTTTAGAAAATCAAAATTATGTGGGGCCTATGCCTGGTGTGGAGCACTACGGTGTAGAAAGCATGATGCCCGGTGAAAAAGCAGAGTTTCTCGACTGGTATCAAGACCACAGCTCTGAGACTTTTGAACTGCAGAAAGAGCTTGCGTATTACTGCCAGCAGGATGTAAAAAATTTGAGACAGGCTTGCATCCTATACAGAAAAGAAATTATGAATATGATGGAGAAGGTCGATCTAGTAGAGAGAGAACCCGGTAAATTCACTGAGATAAAACTGTGTATAGATCCATTCCGGTACATAACGCTGGCATCCGTCTGCATGGCTATGTACAGGTTTATGTTTTTGGAGCCTAACACAGTAGCTCTTCTCCCTCCAGACAACTATCACAGACAGAAAAAGAGATATTCGACCCCATCTATCCAGTGGCTGTTGTATATCTCTCAAAAAGAAAATATACAAATACGGCACGCTTTACAGGGTGGGGAACTACAGGTAGACCCCTACTTTTTAGATGGTTATGCCAATATTGACGGGGTACACGCAGCCTTTGAGTTTAATGGGTGTTTTTTTCATGGCTGTGTCACCTGTCATTGTGAAAAAGCACAAAACCCTATGATGGGTACAACCTTTGGATTTCTTTATTACAAGACGCAGCTCAAGACCAACTATCTAAAACAGCTTGGTTTTGTAGTGAGGACTCTTTGGGAGCACGAGTGGGTGGTGATGAAAGAAACAGACAGGGAGCTTGCGTGCTTTTTAAACCGAGCCCAGTTACCCCAGCCTCTCATGCCTAGGGATGCTGTTTTTGGGGGGAGGATGAACGCCATCCGTCTATATTATAAACCTAAGCCCGGCGAAGAAATCCACTATTATGATTTTACCAGCTTGTATCCTTTTGTAAACAAAACCAAAGACTACCCTATTGGGCACCCCGATATAGTTTATGACAAATTTGGACCCCTTGCAAATTATTTTGGAATTGCAAAAGTTAAAGTGTACCCCCCACGAGGCCTCTTTTTCCCATTGTTACCTGTCAGAGTGGGCGGCAAACTTATGTTCCCGCTATGCCGAACCTGCACGGAAACCGAGCAGCGGGAGATGTGCACCCACACTGACGAGGAGAGGGCCATCCTGGGGACTTGGTTCACGATGGAATTGAACGCAGCCATAGTGAAGGGGTACGTGGTGGCTAAAATCTATGAAATCTGGCATTTTAATGAAAAATCTGATGAACTCTTTTCGGAGTTCATAAAATTACACCTCCGCCAGAAACAAGAGGCTTCAGGGTATCCCAGCTGGTGCACAGACAAAAACAAACAAAATAAGTATGTTAACGATTTCTACCAGAAAGAAGGCGTGCTTTTACGCCAACACGAGATCAGGCTAAACCCCGCTAAACGCCAAATTGCTAAACTGTTTTTAAATTCTCTGTGGGGTAAATTCGGCCAAAGAACCAACCTACCCAATACCAGCATCGTGAGAGACCCCGACGAACTCTTTCAGTACCTATTTTCCCCCAACTACGAGGTTTCATCCTGTGAGTTTATCGATGATGAAACAGCGTGCGTATCTTGGAAGCACGCAAAAGACCGTTATTCTGTCTCTGGCAATACCAATGTTTTCATAGCCTGTTTCACCACCGCTCATGCCCGCTTAGAACTATACAACCTCCTAGACGGATTGCAAGAGCGGTGCCTGTACCACGACACTGACTTGGTGATATTTGTGAAAAGGGAGGGGGCCTGGAATCCCCCTCTGGGGGATTATTTAGGGGGCCTCATGAGCGAGATCCCACCAGATCAACACATCACCGAGTTTGTGTCGGCAGGCCCAAAAACATATGGGTATAAACTGTCGGGAGGAAAGGCCTGTATGAAGGTCAAAGGTATTACCCTGAACGTAGCAAACTGTGAAAAGATCAACTTTGACAGTTTGAAAGATCTAGTCCTGGACTATTGCACGGGTCTGCGAGAAAACCCCTCAAAAAAGATAGAGGTGCAGCAACCCTCTATTGTAAGAAACAAAAATCAGTGGCAAATAGAGACAAAAACCCTTAAAAAAACACAGAAAGTCATTTACAACAAGAGGGTCCTAGGAGAAGGGTTTAAAACCGTGCCCTACGGCTTTTTAAAAATGGATACAAGGTGGAAACACCCCTTTTCTGCAATTCTCGCGGGGCCTAGCAACTGCGGGAAAAGTTACTTTATAAAAAATGTATTGGATAATGCCAAAAAACATTGTCTGTTACGCCTGAGAATATTGTGTGGTGTTACAGTTGTTGGCAACCTCTGTATAAAGAACTGCTCTGTAAATACCCCTTTATCAATTTTGTGGAGGGCCTGACTGATGCTTTTGACGATGACCGTTTGTTTCCTACCAATAAAGTGAACATGATTATCATAGACGATCTGATGAACTCCGCTTGTGAAAGCGATGAAATCGAGAAAGCCTTTACCAAGTACGTGCATCACAGGAACCTGAGCATTATGTATATAGTTCAGAACGTATTTTGCCAGGGAAAAAAGAGTTGCACTATTAACCTGAACACAAAGTACATGGTTCTGTTCAAAAACCCCAGGGACCGATTACAAATTGCTACACTCGCTCGGCAAATGTACCCCGGCAAAGCTCAGTTCTTTCTAGAAGCTTTTGAGGATGCTACCAAAAGGCTTTATGGCTACCTGGTGGTGGATTTAAATGCTTCCACACCAGAAGCTTATAGGCTAAGAACTGGTCTTTTTCCCTCCAGATTGGCCGGCGGATTATACTTTAAAAAGAACAGCAGCCTGGTATAAAAAGAGACGAATTATTAGCAGGCCCCTTTTTAACAGCCGGGGTTGCTGACTGAAAACATGTCTTGCTGCGTGAAAAGAAACCTGGGCCTTTTAAAATTACTTAGCAAATCGTCCCCGCAGCAAAGGAGGGCTATACTGTGTTCGGCCTCTGATGATCTAGTAGCAGCCATCTCAGAAATAGCGCTCAACACCTTAAAAGGAAACATACCTTTAACACAGAAGCAAGTGCGTGTGCTGAAAAAGAAACATACGCTTATAAAAACTTTGTGTAATAAAAGGGTTTCACTTAAAAGAAAGAAGCATCTGGTGAAGCAGTCTGGGGGTTTATCAGACCCCTGTTAAGTTTTGCTATCCCTCTGATAATGGGGCTTTTAACTAATCAATAATGGAGTATGCAGAAAAAATGTACCTGGTGCCCAGCCGGCAGTTGGAGCAATTAAGCGCTCCCCCTCCGGCAGAGGAAAATATCAGAACGACCGCAACACACTTACTGGATGCTGAAATGAAATCTGTTCTTCAAAGAACTGACTTAGGTGAATATGAAAAGGCTAAACGTTACAGCACTGTGCTTCAAAGGTACCTAACGTACGTGAAGCAGAGCAATGTGGACAAAGGAAAAATCAGTCTGTTTCTACCAGAACAGGAACAGAGTGTGATTGCCAAGCCCTCCGAAACACCAAAGACCTCAGACTCTGTTGCTCAGGAGGTGTTGGATAACGTGAATAAACGTTATAAGAAAAATGCATCAGTATTGCTAAATAAGCTGGGCCAAGATAAAAACCATTTCTTCATGGACCGATAAAGGGTCTTTTGTGTACAAAGGCTCTGTGGTTAATGGTTCTAACATGCTCGACTTCGTCAGGGCCGTCACCCAGACACGCTCTGTTCCTAGCGGACATGTACCTAAAGGATGGGATGTGTTTATGAATGCCATGGCGGAACTGAACATACCATCTTCCGTCATGGGCAACGCAACCAACCTTTTGGAATGCCTCAAGGCCTCCATCACCGACACCGGTGTGGACCAAGAAACAGTGACCCCTTTTTTGCCATCCAAAAAAACTAAAATTGGCTAAAAGCCGAATGGCTCATTTTGTGATCTTTTTCACATTCTATTTTTTTTTTAAACTGGTAAAGTTTTGCTTTAAATAAAACATTTCTAAATTGGGTCATTGTGTTTTGTTTTTTTTAAAAAAAAACACGCCAAACATCAATTGTCTTTAAACCCCTCACCTGGGGTGCTTTATTGGGTAACATGACTATGAAAATCATTGCAAGATACGCATGTCTGGGCTTGTTGAAACATGCTTTGAGCAAGGCTAGGCATGGCCAAGTATTTAAATTTATTTTTTACAAAATTCATCACCATCCGGTCGTTTTGCACTAAGTCATTAGAATACAATTTTAAAATCCGGTCAAAAGATAAACCCTTGCTATGATGGTGTAAGAAAAACATGCAGTGATAGCTGCAGGCGACGGAGCTGGGGTCTTGTAATTCTCTGTTGTGAAACACAATGTCTGTGGCATTTTTGTTTAAAAATTTCATAACGCTTTTAGGAAAGAACGCACTATTTGGGGGATGCCCGTATGAGTCAAAAAACTCTCCAAGGTTACGCTCCTCCAGATACACGGCAAGCCAGTGTTCACCCGGTCGGTTGTGTGGATGCATGTTGACCACCAAACCTAGGGGTCTCTGAGACAGCTTGCCACCAGGGAGCCAATCGCAGGGAAACATGTCTAAAAAATTCTTTTTCGTGTAAGGGTCCGTTGATAAGACACGTGAGAGCTGCACGGTGTCCATGTTCACATGTAGTCAACCAGAATGTTTCTCCTCTGATTTATCTCTATGACATTGTCATAAACCCCATACATGATCATATTGATGGTAATGGTTAAAGCCTTCCTAAAACGAATTTCTGCTCTCAGGTTCCTGGTTTTAATCAGGGAATAGTGATCGGCACATTCCTGGTCGGGGGATAGGTCAAAGGCAAACATGGTGTAACCCTGTGCAAACTCCTCACGGTCGATTAACAGAGAACGATCTTTCATGTGTTTACCGGCCGTCTGTACCAGATTCATGTATTCTCTCACGCAGCGTCCTGCCTCGAAGTCTGGTTGCAGAGGCTTGGTCGGTATCTGCTCACTGTCCACATACAAGGCCACAAAATTAATATCGTAATTCTTAAAATGAAAGGGATTTTTAGCGTAACTTCCGCTAAAGGCATCGTTATCCACGAACCCCAGGACAAGCATTTTGGGTAACTGTCCCAAGAACAGGTTCTCCTGGTTACTGACCCTGTTGCCCACAGGGATGCTAAACATTTTCATTCCCACACGGTCCACGGGGTATTTGGCATTAGCGGTAAGCAGGGCCTCGGCGTGCCCCAGATGAACGCTCGGGGCCACCCATACTTTCTTCACAAAAAGGGATGCTGATAGAATGTGCAGTTTAAAGCCTTCGGTTCCGCTGCCCATTAAACAGAAAGGATCTTTGCTGCGCATCAGTTTAATTTTCACGTCCACTCCCGTTCAACAATAGTTTTTCTTGAAAAAACAGGTCGCTGTGTAGATGACCCAGAAACTCTACTGTTCTGCTTTGAACGGTCAGCTTTGCACGCCTCACAAACCCTAGATTCTCGCCATCCAAGTCTGTGTCTTCCTGTTGTCCAGCAGTGTCTTTGTAAAAGAGGCCAGCGGAAAATTGTGTGGCGAGGGTGTCGTTGCTGTAATTGAGCACCGATTCTATAAAGGCCCTGTAAGGGTAACAGTTGTTGCTTTGGCTTACAAGGCGGTCTCCGAGCATGACATCCAGCTGACTAAAAATAGAGGCCACTGGGTAATTCACCAGGCCCACCTCGGCATCCGCATCGAGTTCAGTTCCATCTCCTTTTACAATCTTGCAACACAGGTACAGCAGTGTGTTGTTTAAATCCATATAATCTATGCCATTCCCTGCTATAAAAAAGTCAATGGGGGCAGACTCCGTAACAGTCGACAGAGGTGGCACCTCGATGTAGATGCTTTTCTCAATGCTGGTCTGTGTAGGGGCTATTTGGAACAAGTCTAGTTCGGATTTGGTGCATTCTTCAGACCCGCAGTGAACAAAGGCCATGTTGATTAAAATATCTCTCTCATATCAGCCGGTGAGTGTTTCCTCTTTCGCCCAGGCTTCCTCTTGGACTTTCGCTTATGTCCGACCCTGCGGGTCAAAGCCCTTCTTTTAAGGGGTTTCGGGGGACCTGCGCGTTGCGGGTATGACGCATTTCTCTTTCTCTTCTTCCTCCTTTTAATGTACATCAGCCCCGATCCTTCCTGTGAAGCTGTGTTCCCCACCTTCTCCAGAACAGCGCGGGAGACATGACCTGCCACGTCTTTAGCTATGTTTTGAGTGGCGGTTTTTATGTGGGGTTTAATAATCTCTAGCCCCCTCCCCAAAAGCGGTACGGCTTTTCGAAAGAGGCTACGGAATATTCCACCCATGCCTGCCCCATACATCACAGGGGCCCCAGGATATCCGGGAAGGGCGTATCCCTCCTGGGCTTTGTAATAGTTTCTGTAGACGTTGGGGTCGCCGTAAATTTTAGGATCGCCATAATACTGTTTTGCTTTTTTAGAAAACTCGCTCTCTCCGGGGGCGCAGGTGTAGCTTGATGATCACCTTGCCAAAGCGAAATGAGATGCTTTTGTTCTGATCTGTCTTTATTTCAATGGTAATGGTGTCACTGTGGTGTTTACTGATAGGGACGTAATGAGGTTTATCGTAGGTGATGGTGACAAAATCATTGTTCCTTCCTTGGACGGGGATGCAACATAACAGGGGAACAGAAAAGTCCCCCACAAACTGATGTTCTATGACATCCGTGTATAGATACAAGGAATTAAAACCCCCTGTAATGTCTGCCGAGAAAGGGAATTTTTGGACGCTGTGTTTGGGGCCCAAGCCCAGAATGTTAGCTAGCTCTCCGCTGGTAGAAAACATATAAGTAAAAGTGGCGGATTTAAGTCTAATTTTTCTACCCACAGGGTCGTAGTTCATGACCATCTCAGGCGGTCCGGGGTGACGAGCTATGATACTGTTCATATGATCCAGTAATTCGGGTATGGACACGTAATAACCTCATTGTAGGATGAAACTCCATGCCATATCTCCAAAGGTGACTTCAAAAGGGGTGTCTTCGTTGATAGTGTTCCAGCTGTGCGGGTATTGTATTTCACTAACCCCACCTCCCAGGCACCCCGGAGATCCAAGGGCTTAATTAGCCGTATTGTAAAGTTCGAGCTGCTGTTTTGGTGAAAAACTGCAGAGCTGGCATTGCTGGGCAAAGTAATGTAAAATCCGCCGTCACTCATCTTCTCTGTCTTTGCAGGGAGGAATAACTTTTGTTTGTTTGCATCTGAATGTCACAGAGTTGAGAAGCTTTCACCCAGCTGTTAAACTTATCAGGCCACCCCAACCATTTTACCAGTAGTTGCTTTTTTCTCCCTTTTCCTTTCTCCGCTAGAACTTTTTCAATCCTGTAAATCCTGTCTCATTTGGGGTTTACTTTTTGTAATTCTTCAGGGTAAAAAGATCCAGTAACTGTCTCACCCTCGTAGTCTTTTAATCGGTATACAGGTCTCTGGCCCTGGTTAAGGCTTCATCCTCTATGAATATCTCATCGGTAAATGTCTGTTCATAACCTTTTTTCAAAAGCTCCTTTAGTTTTAGATAGATAGTCTCACGTGGTCGCCTTTTCGAAAAGGGGCAACAACCGGTTTTATTTTAAAACCATCTCCATAAACCATTTTTCATACCTTCAGAGAATTTGAAGGGTTAACATCAGCGGGTCTGGTACGTATAGTTCTGTGAAAGCTCCGGTTGTAACTCCTTATAAAGTCAGGTAACACATCGATGTAGCGAAAGGTGTTATTGGCTGTAAAATATCTCCACATCCTAGTTTTTAAAGGTCTGTTAAATCGCTCCACGACCCCTGCTTTGACTTCATTATTAGTAACAAAATGGTGAACGCCGTGCCACTTTAACAATCTACTTAAGGGTCTGTTTAAAAATTCTTTCCCCCGATCGGTTTGTAATTTTTGAGGCATGCACCCTTCGCTAAAAATAGCTTTAAAGGCTTTGGTTACCTCCCCACTCGTCTTGTCCCTTAGGCCTAAGGCCCAGGCATATTTGGATAGAATGTCTACCACTGTTAAGATGTACTTAAAATTGCTGTTGTGTTTGGAGAACCGGTGCATATCCACCAAATCTGCCTGCCATTGCGCATCCACATCTGAAACAATGGTCTTGTTTCTTTTAAAACGTATTCTAGCCAGTTTGTGTAAAGCATAAGCATCCTGGTCTGAAAGCCAAGCTGTTACCTGTCTTCTATTTAAAGTTTTACTATGCTTTTTGGCCACTTGAAAAAGAGGGTTCACCCCGCCAAAGCTCCCAACTTCCCCGGGGGTGTAATATATTTTCTTTAACAGAGACGCCCGTGGAGACATGACTGTTACTGGTACCATCTTTTACTAACACAAGTGTGGGTGGGGGACAACATTCATATGAACACATTTAAATAAGTTTTATTAATCACCTGGTTTAATAACACAACCTTTTACAACTGCCTGTAAAAATGGATGCCATGACTCCTAACATGAGGCTGTCTGTGCTGGTTCATTCTTCCATTTTGTCCATTTCCTCTTGAGATCTGCGTCTCATACTTGAGCAAAAACAGCTGATGCATGATACATTTACTCCCACAGGGCTACCGATGTGTAAGTTCTCAAAGGCCTCCAGAAAGTCATCATCGAGCTGTTGAGAGATTTTTTCAAAAAAGAAACAGCGTCAGCACCCCACTGCTTGGTTTTTGATTTACACAATGGCTGGTTCCTAGCCCTGTTACACTCCCAACCTCGACTGTCACCTCTTAAGCATTCATTTACCTGAGTGTTGTCTCTTCCGTTCATCTTGTCCACTAGTGACTTCCCCAAGCTGCGATCACCTTCCTTCTCCAGGGGGGTGGACAACAAGAGGCCATAACACTCATCGCGGGGCCCCACAAGTTTCAGGGTCCGGGGTATCCATCAATGGCTGGGCCAAAGGGCTCCCCTCAATCTCCCCCTCCTCCTCCTCGGAACTGTCGCTGATGTAACGGCCTGATTGGTAGAGGTCAGTGGGAGGAGTTGTTAGAGGGGTCACACGAGAATCGTTTCCGGTAGGGTCACCCCACCCCCGGAACAAATCCTGATTGGTTAAATCTCCTCTTGGGGAGGTCCTACAGGGGCGAAACCTCTCTCGATTGGTAGAGGTTGGTGGGAGGAGTTATTAGAGGGGTCACATGACACACCTTTCTTCCGCTCGTGTGCCGCCCTTGACCCCGGAAGTAATACCCCCATGGGACGGGACTTCCGGTGAAAGGGGGCAGGGGTCAAGGAGCAGGGTGGGGGGTGAGGGGGGGTCACCTGACACACCTTGCTTCTGGTCATGTGGCAGCCTTTACCCTGGAAGTAATACCCCAGATGGGGGTGGGACTTCCAGTCAAGGGGGCGGGGTCAAGGTCAAGGGGTGGGGCTAAGGGGCAGGGTTGAGAGGATCACATGACATACATTGCTTCCGGTCATGTGGCAGCCTTGACCCCGGAAGTAATACCCCAGATGGGGGCAGAGTTCCGGTCAAGGGGCGGGGTCAAGTGGTCAAGGGGCGGGGTTGGGGTTTGATTGATGGTAGGGCCCTTATACTACTCACGAGGGAGCATGTCTTAGCTAGCCATGCCCATTTGCTGCCCCCCAACCCATGACCCCACACCTCATAAAGGATCAGCCAAGTTCCCCCCCATCACAGAAATGGGATGATCTCTCACCATTTGACTTAAAGGCTTCTCTCTCCAGCTGACTCTGCAGGGAAGGAATCAGAGAGGGATGTCAGCCTCTACCCACAGTGCTGCCTCTCTGTTAGACCCTGGGAACTTGTGTGTGTGTGTGGGGGAAGGATGTGTGTGGATGGAATGATTCACTAGAGATCTGAATGATGAAGTCTGCCCATGGGGAGAGGGACAAGGGGCTGGCTCAGCCTGCATCCCTTGGAGACATACATGGACCCCATTTTCATTGATTCCCAAGCCCCTTAATATCCTCTCGGAGCACAAAGAGGGTGGGAACACACACCGCCTCTCCCGGAGAATCCCCCATGGGCAGGGGCATCCCCAGCTGGTGTGGCAGCGGTATAGGGGGTGGATCAGGGAGTGTGGCCAGAGCTTGTCTTCCTGGGGCAGGGCACAAGATAGAGCAGTCTCAAGGCTGCTCTTGATGTCACTAGGGCCAGAAATAAGGGCAGCATAAAGGGGATTTGAGCCATCTCCCTCCATCTGAGCCCTGAGCCCATGGAGGAGACAATGGGCAACCATGCAGCCTCAGACCTCCAATGGTGCTAGCACTCCACTTTTGCTGGCACAATGGGGGTTCCATGTTTTCTAGCAGCAGGGACCAGAGTTCTATCCCCCTCTCTTCCATGCATGGTGCAGAGTCACTTACCAGGTCTGCATTACTGCTGGCCCTGGACCGTAGCAGCTGGGCACATTACCCACACTCTTGTCCTTGGAGACCATGATTAAGATGGTTTCCTAGGCACAGGAGGGGAGCCTTCGGTCATCCACATTCCCTGCAGTGGGTAAGGGGGGATATTTGCTCAGTTTGGCAATTCAGCAGAAAGGGGATGCTGCATTGCAACCTCCCTCCTTGCAGTGACCTCTTCAATACAATGCAGAACAAAAAAGGGGAAGGGGAAAAAGTTGCCAAACCACCTTCCTTGTACCTTCTTCAAGCAATGCCTCAGTATGAGCATACTCTCAGTGGCAAGCTTCAAGAGGTTCCAGCTCCCTGGCATCATTCACACACTTAGCCAAGCCCCCCGAAAGAATACAACATGTGTACAATTTAAGAAACACTTAGCCTTTCACTCCTCCCTTACGCTTATTCACAGGATACCATCTTAACCTACACATGCACGTAGTCACTAAAATCTTCTCCTTTGTCACCTCACTGCTGACACCATCCTAATAAAAGTCCTATGCCCTGCACATAACCTACACAGTTGAAATGATGCATGCTACAACCTGAAGGTACCCATGCACCTCTTCCCTTTCCTTACACAAGTGAGTGGAAAACATAGATCTCCTTATATCGCAGTTGCAGTTCTGTCACACACCTCAAAGTCATCCACATGTCCTCATATGACACACGCCTTTATCAAGCAGGCCCAAGTAGGGCCTCCACCATTTACCATTAATACATTGACTGCATCTGCAATTTTTTCCTCCTTTTTGACCTTTAATAGTATTAGATGGGATGGTGTGGGAGAGAATGAATGGGTTGTAAAAAGAGGTGAAGAGTTTGTATGTTTCAGCAACTGTGGGTTGGGCAAAGTAAAGGTATTTGTGTTAGTGTATTACTCAAAGAGGGCATGTGTATTACTCAAAGTTGGCGTGTGAAACCTTAGCTGTGCATTTCTTGGTTTTCAGAAGTTTTAGTTTTGCTCAGCATTCTGCAAGGGGACAACATGCCACCAAGCAACCTTATTTCTGCATTACTATCATTTGTTGCCATTGAATTTCCCTGTATTTTTAAAAACAGGAAAAGTTATGTTGTTGTTAAAAGTTAATAGTCATTTAAGCAGTAGTAAATAGCAGGTCCTGCCTGTATACTGAGAAAGTAATCTCCATGTCTTGGTGTACACCATATTCTCTCGCAAACTTCTGCAATCTTGTGATCCAGAAAACTCCCAGAACCCACATGATGGCAATGCACATATTTCTTTCCCCTCAGTGGTCAAGGTATCTGTGCTCCAAAGCTCTGCACTGTGTGCCTTTGGAAATATTCATGTTTCCCTGAGCTCAGTAAGTAACCACTTACCCCTCCCCTCCCCAGGGCTAATAATATACAGATTTTCTCAACCAATCAACCCAAGGCATGCCTACCACCTGTCCTCATTGCCCAACCCCTGTGAAGTGACAACCCCTCCCTCTGTCCCTGTCTTCCCCCACCTCTGATGCACACACAAAAGTTCTGTCTCCAGCTCCTCCACACGTGGTATAATAAAAATGTTGATTAGATCAGCTGCTGACTATTCCACTGTGTGCAAAGTAAGCCTGTCATGAAATAAAAACATATTCTGTTATAACAGAGACAACTTGTAACAAGCAACATGAGTTATTAAATCTTTCTTTCTTGAACTGGCATGCAAAGGTTCGGACTGGGGTTGTCATGCAGGCCAATGGCATCGGCACACGTCCTTGAGCTGCCCAGACAAGCATAATGTGGCTGCCGAGAAACCCTCTTTTTAAAAAAAAAAAAATTGGTGCGTGTGCACTGTAATCCTTCCAGACTGCATATCTATGCAAAACAAAGAAGTGTGTGTGTTCTTAAATACCATTCACAATATGAGTGGCCCAAAGGCTTAGTGGGTGCCATCCTTGAGTAAAAAACATAGCAGATTGAGACCATTTTGACATTGCCATTGACATTGCATCATGTCAATAGTTTTACATCTTGTTCTGAGGGGGGGGGGGAAGGAAACAAAGCACCGCACACCCCTCAGAAAACCCATCTGGAAACTCTTTTAAAAATAGCTATTTGGGGGGCCCTATACCTCTGCAGCCTCAAGCTCAAACTACCCTAAATTTCGGTTACTGCCCCCGCCCCCATACACACACACCTGGGGCACACCAAATTCCAAAGAAATCCAAAAAAGTATGGCTAATTTTAGAGGACTTAGAAAGGTTGACCTTTAAACAGAAGTTGTGATGCAATCTTAAACATAGTAGTGGTTAGGGCTGTCAATTAATTGCAGTTAACTCACACAATTCACTCAAAAAATTAATTGAGATGAATCGTAGTTTTAATCACACTGTTAAACAATAGAATACCAATTGAAATTTATTAAATATTTGGATGTTTTTCTACATTTTCATATATATTGTATTCTGTGTTGTAATTTAAATCAGAGTACATTATTTTTATTACAAATATTTGTACTGTAAAAATGTTAAAGAAAAGAAATAGTATTTTTCAATTCACCTCCTACAAGTACTGTAGTGCAATCTTTGTCATGAAAGTGCAATTTACAAATGTAGATTTTTTTTGTTACACAAGTGCACTCAAAAACAAAACAGTGTAGAACTTTAGAGCCTACAAAGTCCACTCAGTCCTACTTCTTGTTCAACCAATCACTAAGACAAACAAGTTTGTTTACATTTACAGGAGATAATGTTGGCCGCTTCTTGTTTACAATGTCATTGGAAGGTATTTACGTGCCAGATATGCTAAACATTCGTATGCCCCTTCATGCTTCAGTCACCATTCCAGAGGACATGCTCCCATGCTGATGATGCTCATTAAAAAAAATAATGTGTTAATTAAATTTGTGACTGAACTCTTTGGGGAAGAACTGTATATCCCCTGCTCTGTTTTACCTGCATTCTGCCATTTGTTTCATGTTATAGCAGTCTCGGATGATGACCCAGCATATGTTCATTTTAAGAACACTTTCACTGCAGATTTGACAAAATGCAAAGAAGGTACGAATGCGAGATTTCTAAAAATAGCTACAGCACTTGACCCAAGATTTAAGAATCTGAAGTGCCGTCCAAAATCTGAGAGGAACTAGGTGTGGAGCATGCTTTCAGAAGTCTTAAAAGAGCAACACTCCAATGCAGCAAGTACAGAACCAAACTACCAAAAAAGAAAATCAACTTCTGCTGGTGGCATTTGATTCAGATAATGAAAATGAACATGCATCAGTCCACACTGCTTTGGATTATTATCGAGCAGTACCCGTCATCTGCCTGAATGCATATCCTCTGGAATGGTAGTTGAAGGGACATATGAATCTTTAGCACACCTGGCACATAAATATCTTGCAACACCGGCTACAACAGTGCCATGAGAATGCCTGTTTTCACTTTCAGAAGACATTGTAAACAAGAAGTGGGCAGCATTATCTCCTGCAAATGTAAACAAACTTGTTTGTCAGAGTGATTGGCTGAACAAGAAGTAGGACTGAGTTGACTTGCAGGCTCCAAAATTTTACATTGTTTTATTTTTGAATGCAGGTTTTTTTGTACATAATTCTACATTTTTAAGTTCAACTTTCATGATAAAGAGATTGTACTACAGTACTTGTATGAGGTGCATTGAAAAATACTTTTTTTACAGTGCAAATACTTGTAATCAAAAATAAAGTGAGCACTGTACACTTTGTATTCTGTGTTGCAATTTAAATCAATATATTTTAAAATGTAGAAAACATCCAAAATTATTTCAATTAATGGTATTCTGTTATTATTTAAGAGTGCAATTAATCACACAATCAATATTTGAATTGCTTGACAGCCTTAGTAGTTCTACCTTCACATTAATATATCTCATAACTCCGATTTTGCTTTGTATCCCTCCTTCTCCCTTTGTCCAGCTCATATTCTTCTACTTCTTCCTTTTCCCCAGGAAAATATGATTTATGCTTTGCCTCAATTAGCTTTGCACCTAGCATATTTGTATTTTGTGTTATATATATACAGTACATGAAAAGATAGGAGTTGCCTTACCAAGTGGGGTGTCAATGCTAACGAGGCCAATTCAATTAAGGTGGACGTCAGCCATTTCCAACAGTTGACAAGAAGGTGTGAGTATCAGCAGAGGGAAAATTCCTTTTTGAAGTGACCATCCACTCCTAGTCTTTATTCAGGCCTAATTTGATGGTGTCCAGTTTGCAAATTAATTTCAGTTCTGCAGTTTCTCATTGAAGTCTGTTTCTTAAGTTTTTATTGTTGAAGAATTGCCACTTTTAAGTCTAACCAATTTATTTGAGCATAAGCTTTCGTGAGCTACAGCTCACTTCATTGGATGAAGTGAGCTGTAGCTCACGAAAACTTATGCTCAAATAAATTGGTTAGTCTCTAAGGTGCCACAAGTACTCCTTTTCTTTTTGCGAATACAGAGTAACACGGCTGTTACTCTGAAACCTGTCACTTTTAAGTCTGTTATTGAGTGTCCAGGGAGACTAAAGTGCTCTCCTACTTGTTTTTGAATGTTACAATTCTTGATGTCTGCTTTGTGTCCATTTATGCTTTTGCGTAGAGAGTGTCTGGTTTAGCCAATGTACATGGCAGAGGGGCATTGCAGGCACATGCTGGCATATATCACATTAGTAGATGTGCAGGTGAACGAGCCCCTGATGGTGTGGCAGATGTGGTTAGGTCCTATGATGGTGTACTGGCTGAAGAAAACCTCTGGGGATACCTCTGTAGGGAGACCTTGTGCCACGAGGACGGCTCTTTCGGCCCTCACAGCCAGGAGCAACAACATCTTGCCAGCTCTTCAGGAGGAGGAAGACCCACAGAGAACCTCTCTCACTGCCCAGGACCCAGAAGTTACTCATCACCTTGCTACGCCAGAGAAGGCTGCTACCAGAGGACCCCTCCCCCCCGACAACCCAGGACCAGGATACAGATCACTGCCCTGCTGCTCCGGAGAGGGATGCTCCCAAAGGAACCACTTCCTCGACCCAGGACCCTGATGCTATTTATTGCCCTACTGCTCGGAGGAAGGCTGCTCCAAGGGGAACGCACTCCATGCCCCAGGATCTCTATGCTACACATTGTCCTACCAGGCAAAGAGATATCACAGCCAGCATGCCTAGCCCCTCCAGAAGTGACCTCACCTTTTCAAGCTACTCTGCCAGACTGAGAGAAACCACCCTGTGAATCTGCAGGCACAATAGAGGTCCTCCCCACAGAGGATGAGGTAGGGGAATATGCCTTCCTCTGTAGCATGGGGCATGGGTCACTTGCTGGAGGACTCTCTGCTCCTTGAAGTCTTTAAACCACGATTTGAAGACTTCAATAGCTCAGACATAGGTGAGAAGTTTTTCGCAGGAGTGGTGGGTGAAATTCTGTGGCCTGCGTTGTGCAGGAGGTCAGACTAGATGATCATAATGGTCCCTTCTGACCTAAATATCTACGAATCTATCTATGAATCTATGACTGTGCGGTGCCCCCCATAAGGCTTTATGGAAATATGCTTTTGAATATATATGGCATAACTGGAATATGTTCAATGCTACATATGCCATGTAACATATCTATGTAAAGATTATGATCTACTGAATCTATTAATCCTATGTGTATGCATGTATCATTTTCGTATTCGAAGTTATGAATATTGGCCGTGTACTGGCTTGATTTCTAAATAACCTTAGTAGAGGATTTGGCCTGTTCCTGGAGAAAGGAATTTGCAAAGTTAAGTGCCCAATCAAGAAGCACTTAAGGAACAATGCATCTTGGAATGCTCCAATCCACATAAGTCTTCCTGGAGACATTCAAGATACCATGTGGGCAGTGGCTACTGCCTGTAAAAACTGTGAATCATGCATGGACATGTGACTTGCCCAGGTGACTCCAGAACTCCCTCTTGGAGCTGGACTTTGCATAGGAGAGAGGGGGAGGGGTCTCCACCCACAAGAGAAAGTCTATTTAAGCCCCTGGGAGACCCCTCGATTTTGTCTTTATCTGGCTAAGGAGATAGCCTTTCCAGCCCCAAGGATACCTGAAAGAAACTGGAACAAAGGACAGTAACTACAGGGGGTGTGAGTGCTTGCTGGACCCAGACTAGAAGGAGGCTAGTCTGTAAAAGAGAATTTACTGGAACTGGTGAGGTTTTTATCTGTATTCAGTTTGATTAGACATAGAGGTGCGGGTTTTATTTTATTTTGCTTGGTAATTCACTTTGTTCTGTCTGTTACTACTTAGAACCACTTAAATACTACTTTCTGTATGTAATAAAATCACTTTTTACTTATTAATTAACCCAGAGTATGTATTAATACTTGTGGGGGCAAACAGCTGTGCATATCTCTCTATCAGTGTTATAGACAGGGAACAATTTATGAGTTTACCCTGTATAATCTTTGGGGTTGAGCATCTGAGTGTTAAAGACAGGCACACTTCTGTAAGCTGCTTTCAGTTAAGCCTACAGCTGTTAAGGGACGTGGTTCAGACCTGGGTCTGGGTTTGCAGCAGGCTAACACGTCTGGCTCAAACCAGGCAGGGCACTGAAGTCCTAAGGTG
This sequence comes from Caretta caretta, assembly GCF_965140235.1. Taxonomy (NCBI): domain Eukaryota; kingdom Metazoa; phylum Chordata; order Testudines; family Cheloniidae; genus Caretta; species Caretta caretta. The sequence continues at coordinate 50,488,783 of NC_134208.1, read as the reverse complement.
ACTGGGCAGGAAAGCAGGAGCAGAAGTAGTCTTGGCACATCAGGTGGCAGCTCCCAGGGGGTTTCTGTGATCTAACACGTCACAACAACAGGTACCTCCAGTACCTGATCCCTACAGGCCTCCTCCTTTGCCCTTTCTGCTTTCCCTTCTGTGGAGTCCAGACCCTCGGAGCCCTCAGCAAGCTCATTCGGAAAGCCCACAACAAGCGGATCACCTTCTGATGTAGCCGCTGCGACCTACCTTTTGAGATTCAAAAGAAATTTAAGTATCACCAAACCACATGCAAGGGACCCCTCACAACAGCAACGGCCAATTCTGCTGACGCCCTGTCGGTCCAAACCCCCCCCCACCAAAGCTCTGGCTTCATGCACCCAGCCAGCATCCCCAGAGCCACAACGTCTAAGGGGACCAGCTGCCAGCCAAGGGAAGCACAACCTTCACTTCGAGGACCGACTGACAGGATGACGCCACCAAAAAAGCCAGCCCTGTCTCCAGAATCCCCACACTGGACCCTGCCATGAGGGGGATTACCACCATGTCTCAAGTCAGCAACCTCACCAGACGCCTCAGCGACCTCCTCGAGACCATCAGGCACAACACGGATGTGAGACGAGACAGCACTCTCCCATAGGTAGAGAAAGGGGGGAGACTTGTCCTCTCTCTGGTCCTGCACCCACAACACCTCAAGATGCCTAGGAAGGAGGATTGGTTGTCACTAGAAGTGATACGAGGAGCACTGGGAGCTGGGAGTACTGATGCCATGCATAAAGACTTCAGACCACACCTTCGTCACCGCAACCACCAGAACGATGCTGGAAAGGACCCTGAAAGATGCCATCCACTGCCACTGCGCTGAAAACCTCAAGTGGAAACCGGACCAGGGCAAGGTGTTCGAGATGACCAGCAAGTGGGACACCAGCAACCAGGGCTACTACTGCCCTGAGCTATCCCTTAGTTCCACTTACTGCAGTCTGGAGCAACTCACACCAAGAGCTTACAATGGGAGTAGGCAGCTTCACCAGTTTTGCCGACTGGCAGTTCATCCACTTTGCCCTGCTCAACTGCATTCCCCTCAACGGAGCCGTTTGCCATGGAAACCAGGACAAGCGCTGCAGGAAGCGTGGCTATTCCAACAAGACTCTGCCCCATGTCCTGTGTGTTTGTAAGCACCACTCCGGAGCCTGGAGGCACCACCACAATGCCATCCAGAACCGGCTGGTGAAAGCCATCCCGCCGTTCCTGCAGGAATATCACCATCAACTCCACCATCCCTGGAATGGACAGCATCTCCCCATAGCTCATGTGTTCCAGTCCCCTAATCATTTTTCTTGCCCTCCGCTGGACTCTTTCCAATTTTTCCACATCCTTCTTGTAATGTGGGGCCCAAAACTGGACACAGTACTCCAGATGAGGCCTCACCAGTGTCGAATAGAGGGGAACGATCACGTCCCTTGATCTGCTGGCAATGCCCCTACTATACATCCCAAAATGCCACTGGCCTTCTTGGCAACAAGGGCACACTGCTGACTCAAATCCAGCTTCTCCTCCACTGTAATCCCCAGGTCCTTTTATGCAGAACTGCTGCTTAGCCAGTAGGTCCCCAGCCTGTAGTGGTGCATGGGATTCTTCCTTCCTAAGTGCAGGACTCTGCACTTGTCCTTGTTGAACCACATCAGATTTTTTTGACCCAATCCTCCAATTTGTCTAGGTCCCTCTGTATCCTATCCCTACCCTCCAGCGTATTTACCTCTCCTCCCAGTTTAGTGTCATCTGCAAACTTGCTGAGGGTGCAATCCACACCATCCTCCAGAACATTTATGAAATTATTGAACAAAACCGGCCCCAGGACCGACCCTTGGGGCACTCCACTTGATACCGGCTGCCAACTAGACATGGAGCCATTGATCACTACCGGTTGAGCCCGACAATCTAGCCAGCTTTCTATCCACCTTATAGTCCATTCATCCAGCCCATACTTCTTTAACTTGCTGGCAAGAATACTGTGGGAGACCGTGTCAAAAGCTTTGCTAAAGTCAAGGAACAACATGCCCACTGCTTTCCCTTCATCCACAGAGCCAGTTATCTCATCACAATCTGGGTATAATGCTTAGAGTATCCACAAATACAAAAGTTTGTTTTAAAAGTAATAAGATACTTATAGTGCATAATCAGCAATAACCCAAAGTTAGGTGAATAAAGTTAATAATACAGTTTTAATATTAGAATCCACATACTCAGGTACATCACTCATGAACAGTTGTACAGAGAGTTAGTTGTGGAAAGCAAAATATATCAGTGAGTGAAGATTGTCCCTCAGTAATTGAGAATTTAGGGTAAGTTGTTGTTAAAGTTCCTTCCCCACTCTGAACTCTAGGGTACAGATGTGGGGACCTGCTTGAAAGACCCCCTAAGCTTATTCTTACCAGCTTAGGTTAAAAACTTCCCCAAGGTACAAACTTTGCCTTGTCCTTGAACCCTATGCTGCCACCACCAAGTATGTTAAACAAAGAACAGGGAAAGAGCCCACTTGGAGACGTCTTCCCCCAAAATGAAAAGGAATACTTGTGGCACCTTAGAGACTAACCAATTTATTTGAGCATAAGCTTTTGTGAGCTACAGCTCACTTCATCAGATGCATTCAGTGGAAAATACAGTGAGGAGATTTATATACACACAGAACGTGAAAAAATGGGTCCCCCAAGCCCTACACTCCCTTTCCTGGGGAGGGCTTGACAAAAATCCTCACCAATTGGGTGAACACAGACCCAAACCCTTGGATCTTAAGAACAATGAAAAATCAATCGGGTTCTTAAAAGAAGAATTTTAATTCAAGAAAAGGTAAAAGAATCACCTCTGTAAAATCAGGATGGTAAATACCTTACAGGGTAATCAGATTCAAAACATAGAGAATCCCTCTAGGCAAAACCTTAAGTTACAAAAAGACATAAAAACAGGAATATACATTCCATTCAGCACAGCTTATTTTACCAGCCATTAAACAAAAGGAAATCTAATGCATTTCTAGCTAGATTACATACTAACTTAACAGAGTTTCTGAGAGTGCATTCCTGATCTGTTCCCGGCAAAAGCATCACACAGACAGACAGACCCTTTGTTTTCCCCCTTCCAGCTTTGAAAGTATCTTGTCTCCTCATTGGTCCTTTCGGTCAGGTGCCCGCGAGGTTATCTTACCTTCTTAACCCTTTACAGGTGAAAGGGTTGTGCCTCTGGTGAGGAGGGATTTTATAGCACTGTATACAGAAAGGTGGTTACCCTTCCCTTTATTTTTATGACAGTTGTCCATTTAGAAAATACAAACCATGAGGAAAGTATTTCAGTTACTCTCCCCACTGTGCTTCTCATTGGCACTCCAGCTCATCCCTCCTGGTATTGCCGATGTCCAGTAATGTGTTCTATGTAAGTGTACCCTCGACCACCTGATGGTATCCAACAGCATGAGTTGCTGCATCAGCCAAGCATACCATTGACCAATTCTGCATTCTCTCAACACTTGCTCATTACTGGTCTGCACAGGAAGTGGTGGATCTCATCACTCTTTGGGGAGAAGAGACTGTGCAGGCAGAGCTCCGATCCAGCAGGAGAAACGCTGACATTGGTGCAAAGATCGCTTGTGGAATGGGGGAGAAGGGCTACACGAGGGGCACACAGCAGTGCCGTGTGAAAATAAAAGAACTTAGTCAAGCATACCAGAAGACAAAGGGAGGCAAACAGTCATTCTGGTGCTGAACCCCTACACATGCCAGTTCTACAACGAGCTGCATGCGATTCTCAGGGGTGACACTACCAGCACCCCCACAAGCAATGTGGTCACCTCATAGATGTGTGAGTCTAGGGACAACAAGGAGGATGAGGAAGAGGAGGACGAGAATGGGAGACAGGCGAGCGGTGGATCCGTTCTCCCCAAGAGCCAGGAAATATTTTTAACCCTGGAGTCCTGTTGGTTACAGGACAACACGGTGGCTGACAACGATGCCGGGGAAGGCATCTCTGGTGAGTATACAATTACAATGAAAGTCTAGTTAAACTTTAGCAGGCACACACATTTGGTGGTATTGCATGTTTACTGTGAAGAAAAAGTGAGGTTCTGTGGTTCTCTGCTTACAAGAGGCCGCTCCAGCTACACAGAGGGTAGCCCCTGGAAAAGACACCTTATATGGACTGGGATAGCCCAGGAATCCTCCATGGATATCTCTAGGAAACTTTCATGCAGGTACTCTGCAATCCTTTGCAAAAGGTTTCTGGGCAGGGCAGTCTTATTTCTTCCACCATGGTAGGACACTTTCCCATGTAACTCCTGAATTAATGCTGCTGGCATCATTGTGGTACACGGCATAGCAGCATAAAGACCGGGTCTATACTCAGATGCTTGCAGCATGTCCTTTCTTTCCGCCTCTGTTACCCTCATGAGACAGATATCACATAGGGTGGCCTAGGGAAAACGGGGGAAGTTCTCATTAGAAGTGCATTTACATGAGAAAAAAGGGCACGTAGACCCACCCTACCCCGCCCCCATATTCCAGAATGCCAAACCATGCGGCTTTGTAATGTGCCTTTACTGTGCTCAGCGTGGGTTGGCAAGTAGTTTAAAGTGGCTGACAGGGGACTGGGGCCCCACATGAGAGATTCCTCAATTTTGGAGTGAAAACATTCCCCCTCACACACCCCATTCATAGCACCATGGGAAGCTGTTTATGGGGAAGTGCCATTATTCGCCTAGCTACCTCTGCTCCCAACAAGTTTTTCATAAACTTCATGAAAAGTGAGGTCACCCATGACCGGGGGGGGGGGGGGGGGCTACTCACCATGGCTGGAGCAGCAAAATGGCACAGTGAATGGTTATGGATTCTGGTTCTGTTATGATTTTCACCTAGTGTAATAAAGGTTTTTGTTTACGAAAATGGCCTTGCTATGGAAACATTTTCTTCATGTACAATGGCTCCTTTATTTTTTGCCTGACTGACAGCTGGAAATGTGTCCTTTGGCATGTCATCAAGACCGGAAAGCAGACTTTCAGTGATTAGAAGGAGGAGAAAGAGAATGCAGTAGGACATATTCTCCGAGATAATGAATGCCTCTGGGACAGCTGACACAGAGCTGAGAGCGTGGATGATTTCACCGTCCTAGAAGTTAGACATGGACATGGAGAGCAGGAAAGTTTCCAATGAGCAAAAGCGTGCGGCACAGGCTGAGATGCTTTGGATTATGAGGGACCAAGCAGACATGTTGAGGCATCTGGTTGAACTGCAGGAACATAAGCAGGAGGGTAGAGTCCCTCTGCAGACCCTGGCGGACAGCCAGCCATCATTGTCTAGCGCAGAATCACCCTCCCCCAAGCGTTCCATGTGGCATGGGTGAAAAGTCCATTATCCCTTTCACTTAACTCGGGGGTGGGGGGACAAAGAACAGAAGGTACCCATTCACAGACCTTTGATGGTCTGTAATGTGGTGCTATGTTACACAGCTGAAAATGTTTCTTCCACTCCAACTTTACAACCCCTTTTCCCAAAAGTTACCTTTTTTTTTCTGTTCTCCCTTTTTACTTATGTTTGTTAAATAAAGTAAATGGATTCAAGAAAAAATGTTCTTTATTGAGTAGAAGCAGTGGGCTTGGGCAGAGGATTAGCTTTACAGGGACAGTGATACAAGCCAGGTGAAGGTTTGGGAAAGCACAGTGCGACAAGCAGCTCACATTATTGTGACTCATTATTGAAACGGCTTTTCAAAGCCTCATGGATACGGAGTGCCCCTGGCTGTGCTCTTATTGCCCCGGTGTCTGCCTGCTCAAAAATGGCTGCCATGGGATCTGGCTCAACTGCCCACCCCCATGGAAAATTTCCCCCTTTTTTTCACAGATATTATGGAGCACACAGCAGGCAGCTATAACCATGGGGATGTTCTCTTCACGAAGGTCCAACCTTGTTAGTAGACTTCTCCAGAGACCTTTCAAATGACCAAAGGCACATTCAACCACCATTCTATACTTGCTGAGCCTACAGTTGAACCATTCCTTACTGCTTCCAGATGGGCGGTGTATGGCTTCATGAGCCATGGGAGCAAGGGGTAGTCTGGGTCCCCCAGGATAACTATATTGTATAACAGTGTTGTCAATGTTAATTTTGTGGTCTGGAAAGAAAGTCCCAGATTGCAGCTTTTTGAACAGACCCAAGTTCCTAAAGATGAGTGCATCATGAACCTTTCCTGACTATCCTACACTGCTGTCGGTGAAACGCCCCCTGTGATCCACCAGCGCTTGCAACACCATTGAAAAGTATCCCTTTCAGTTTATGTACTCTTTGGCAAGGTGGTCAGGTGCCAAGATGGGAATATATGTGCCATCTATTGCCCCACTGCAATTAGGGAACCCCATCGCCGCAAAACCATCCAGTATGTCCTGCATATTTCCCAGACTCACTACCTTTCATAACAGAAGTCAATTAATGGCCCTGCAAACTTGGAGCACAGCAGCTCCCGTGGTTGATTTATCTACTCCAAATTGATTCCTCACTGACCGGCAACCATCTGGCATTGCAAGCTTCCAAATAGCAATCGCCACTCACTTCTCCACTGTCAGAGCAACTCTCATTTTTTGTGTTGCTGAATTGCAGGGCAGGGGAAAGCTCTGCACAAAGGTCCTAGAAGGTGACCTTCCACATTCGAAGTTCTGTAGCCACTGCTCGTCATCCCATACCTGCAAAAATGATGCAGTCCCACCAGTCAGTGTTGTTTCATGGGACCGGAAATGGTTCTCTACAGAGTGCAGCTCCTCTGTGACTGCCAGCAGCAACTGTGAATTGTTTTTTCCAATGGCTTGCAGCAGGGCTGCTTGCAGGACATCACTATGTTCTGCACAGCGTGCCCTACTTTGGCTCTGGAAATGCTGCAGGAGAAGGCGCAAGCTGTTTGAGATGCTCACAGCAACGGTGCACAACTGAGCAGGCTCCATGCTTCTGGCGTTATGGCATAAGTGCGGCGGTTTTATGGCGTGAAAATGTCTGGGTAGTTTGCCGTTGATATGCGGGAGGGAGCAGAGTGCATCATGGGATGCCAATGCAATGTTCCCATTCTCCCCTGCAACAATGTTTTGGTCCAGTGAAGCATTGCACAAACTTCCCAAAACACACTGTGGCAAGTTGCAGTTTGGGATAGCTACCCACAATGCACTGCTTTGTGCATCGATGCAGGTGCTGCTAGTGAGGATGCACTCCATCTAGGCAATGAGCATTGTGTGGCCACGCACAATTGACTTCATTAATTTGGAGGTTCGAGGTCGAATTAGATAAAGTCAACTTAATTTTGTAGTGTAGAAAAGCCCTGAGTGTCACCATGCTTAATTTTTAGGAGCCTAGAAATCAGTGGGATTCACAAAGCTTGAATTCAGTGCCTAGGCTAGTAGTGGGCAACCTATGGCACGTGGGCCACATGGAGCCCGTCAGAGTAATCTGCTGGCGGGCCACCAGAGAGCTTGTTTACATTTGTATGGCCGCCTGCAGCTTCCAGTGGCTGTGGTTTGCCGTGCCTAGCCAATGTGAGCTGCAGAAAGCAGCACAGGCCACAGAGATTACCCTGTGGGGCTGCGGGCAGCTCACGGACCACAGGTTGCCCACCACTGGCCTAGGCTCTCTATACAATGAAAGGATAGAGATTAAGCATTGCAGAAGGGGATTCACAAAAGCCATCATGCTAACTAGCTCCCTGCCCAACTTAGCCAATGGGAGATGTCAGAGTGTGTCTTAAATTCTGCCCCTCTCAGGGAGTTCAGTGCCTCCATGCAGTCTGGATTGACTTAGACTGGATTGACCAGTGCCTCCATGCAGTCTGGATTGATTTAGACTGGATTGACTTCCAGTGACTGGGATTCTTAGCTGCAAACCCTCTCTTGGAGTTAGGTACCTGTGCTTCAGATGTAGTGGGGTGGGGGTGGGAATGAACCTCTTTCATAATTTTTAGCACAGTGCTTAAGATTCTGGGAGACACCCCAGTTTCAAGTCCCCCATCCACCCAAGGGGGAGAAGTGATTTGAACAGAGATCTGCCACCTCTCAAATGAATGATGTAACTACTGGGGTATAGGATATTCTGATGTGGGCCTTCCTCACTCTCTCTGGTTGAAACTGCGCCATTAATAATGAAAGAGTCACTGGGGAGGAGAGGGAGAGAGAGGGGGAGAGGGAGAGAGCATGCACACAGGTATGACAGTGACTCTGTAGCCTGGTGGTTAGTGCACTCACCTGGGAGTTGGGAGTCCCAGGATCCTGTGCAATTGTTTTTTAACATTATTTATCCACAGTGAATCCTAGTGTCTTTTCTACAGTGTCACCACAACCAAGTTTCTTTGTGAATCTAGCCCTCAGTGTAGATGTATTATAATAGGATATCCTATTATAATATATGAATTGACGGTGATATGACTACTACTGACATGTCATCAAATAATGTAAAATGACAATACACAAAATAAAATTTTTAAAACAAAAATTGTTTTTGAAACAAAAGTGAATTGTTCTGAAATTTCATTTTGTGGGAAATTTTGAAAATATTTCTTTTTGTTCTGATTCAGAATAAAAACAAATGTCAAAATGTTGACCTGTCCCACAAAACAAATTCTGAGTGTATAAAGCAAGTGACATAAGAATGATGGTTAGCAGCGAATTTAAAGAAAAGCAAAGTGATAGAATCATCATAGAATCCCAGGGTTGGAAGGGACCTCAGCAGGTCATCTAGTCCAACCCTCTGCTCAAAGCAGGACGAATCCCCAATTTTTGCCCCAGATCCCAAATGGCCCCCTCAAGGATTGAGCTCACAACCCTGGGTTTAGCAGGCCAATGCTCAAACCACTGAGCTATCCCTCCCCCGCAAAGATGGAAAAGCAAATTAAAAAATGAAAAACAAAACTGAGGCTTGATTCTGCTCCCACTCAATGCAGCAGAAATTTTGATCTTAACTTTAGTGAAAGCAGGGTCATTGTTTTTATATGGATATAATGGAGTCTAATCTTGCTAGCTTATATTAGACCATCTTATATTTGTTTTGATTCTGTTTAAAGCAAAATTATGAATCATTAGATCTCTTTCACAGGCAAGATAATTTAAGTTAGGAATGTTTTAAAAATTCACAACTATTGAACTTCAAGGCTGAAAGTGATATGTTTCAGTGGAGTCTAGGTCACACCTTGACATAGTGATCTTCTAACAAAATTTTTGTCTTTTCAAATACGAAATTATTTGAATGAAAAAGGGAAGTGATCCACCCAATTCTTCAGTGATGTAATCTCATTCATCATGTGCTCTCCCCTTGCACAATATACTCTGCCCATCCATTCTAAATGTTGCTGCCTTGTTTAATTCTACAGTGGAAACATAAGGTTAGATGAATACTGTCATATTTATATATTCTTTGTTAAGATATGTAGTGAAGACTTCAAGAGGGATGAAGTCCAATGATACATTAAGTCAATATACCTGTGTACTAGGAAACCTCACAGTGTGAAATGTTGCTGAAATAGAATATATTTTCATGAATAGAATTGGAATACTTAATCTGTGTAGGGTTATGAAATATGTTGCTTATCTAGTAGTGAAATGAAGGGAAAATAGCATCAACTTTAAATATGGAGTGGCTACTACCAGTTCATGATACTGTATCACACTAGCGACCCACTACTCAGTGTTTCAGCCAACATTTCAGGACATAAAAGAACTTTGACAAACTACAATGTCATATGATTCTTTCTCCCTAGTAGCAAAGTGTGAAGCACAAATGTTTGTTTTCATGCACAAAGAAAACTTAATTATGCGGCATAGGCATTTGGGTTCCAGAAGTATACTTAATTGTATGCTTTCCTTAAATAGAGTGTAATTTAATGGCACTGTTTGTTTCATACTTTGAAAACACATAAAACCTGTTTGAAAAAAAGAATCAGCAGTTGGCAAGATCTCTGCCTGAAATACTATTTATTAAGGAGTGGAAACGAGGACAGAGTCTGTACTGAAATGCAGTTTACCCCTGTTGTGATGCTGAAGCTGAATTGCAACAATTCAGTTATTGCAAGCTTTTTGTTCTGTACTTGGGTTGGTTGTTCCCTTAATTCATGAACCAATGTACAGTATTCAGTAATTACAATCTGTGTCTAGTACAAAGAAAAGGAGGACTTGTGGCACCTTAGAGACTAACCAATTTATTTGAGCATAAGCTTTCGTGAGATACAGCTCACTTCATCGGATGTCCGATGAAGTGAGCTGTATCTCACGAAAGCTTAAGCTCAAATAAATTGGTTAGTCTCTAAGGTGACACAAGTCCTCCTTTTCTTTTTGTGAATACAGACTAACACGGCTGCTACTCTGAAAACTGTGTCTAGTACAATTGCTCCAGGAGCCTGCTGTGATCAATAACTTTCTACCCTGCACCTCTCTAAATAAATATTCCTTTCAATTTCCATAAAAATCATGTAAATAATAGATAGATGATGGAGGGGTTGAAATCCAAAATCAGTACTAAATAAAAATATCAAAACAGAGGGACATTTGGAGTATCAAATCTCATAACTTATCCTGTTTCTATCCCATTTTATAATACATTAGTTTTATATTTATTTGTTTGGGATTTATAAAAATACCAAAAACACACTTAGTCGTACGCTCCATGTGCCCTTAGCACATCACAGATAATACCCCAATTTAACTAGAGTGAAGCAATTTTACAATTGAGTGTAATCCTTCTGGCAGTGTAAAGCTCTAATCCCTTTCACCTCCCATAATTAATGATCCATTAACATAGTATATTCACCCTGATCAAAAAGGATATATTTTTTTCAGTTCACCATTGTAAAGTTCAGTATTTTCCACTCTGGGTGACATTTCCATTTCTAAAATTGCAGGGATATAGTGCATGAGGGTTGGTGTTGTGATAGATATGCCATTTTGATAACTTTACAATTGATTTGGCTACTGAAGGCCTAGGTCACATTTTCAATAGTGACAAGCATTTAGCTCTTAAGTTTCATTACTTAGGCTCCTAGTGCCTTATTATCTTTTGAAAATGATACTTAGGCTCCTATATCACTTGGGTGCTTTTGAAAATTTTACTCACCATTCCTAAAAAGAAGTAAAGAAGTGGAAAGTATGGGGCCAAACTCTGCCTTCAGTGATACCCATGTATCCCCATTGAAATCAGTGGGATTGTATGTCTCTAGGTATAAATTTTAGCTATGATATTTAGGTACCAATAAAGCCAAGAGTAACAATGCATTTACAAATAATTTTGTAGTATTTTATAAGTATTTGCTTTATTTAACAGGACTAAAAAGACTTTTTAAATGTGAAATGTGTCCTTTTGTCATAGCAGATTTGTCTACAAAATCATATATGGACCCAATTCATGAGTACTTTTATGTATGTATACTCAATGGGATTACATACATGTATAAGGCTACTCATGTGCTTATGCGTTTGAAGGATTGGAGTGAGAGTTTTTACACTCTGTTTATTGAAATCATTAATCAATGTTCCAGAGTTCAGCTCAGATTCACTTTGGTAATATTAGCACTTGAATGATTATTTAAAATTAATAAAAAGGGCTATGTATTAAAATGGTGTAAATCAACTTTGATCTGCCCTCTCCCCCAACCTGAATAAGCTCCTTGTAACCTTAATTTCAGATATATTATACCTGAAAGGGATACAAAAATTGACCATAACCCAAAACTAGGAAGTCCTTAAGAAAAAACAAACCTCCCAGTCTAACTGTCCAAAAATATGATTATTTTAATCCATTTAGTGCCTTACAATGTACAGTACTGCACAAGCTCAACCTATATACAGTTGTTTAACAGCCATATAGTGCCCTTGTTGTACACATGCCATTTCCTTTGACAGTGGTGTTTGCAGATTAAGGGCAGTATATGGCCCAAATAACAAATATTAATGCTCTTGGAATAGTCTTTTCTCTTCTGAATTTCTTTAGCTCTAAATTTAATGCTTTTTTTTGCTTTGTAACCAAATCTGTAAATAATTTACAGTTTGCCTAAAGTCAGATAATCCTGTCATTATTTAATCTTGTTTAGTCAAAGCCAAATATTTAACTCCATCTTTTGTGATGGAGGAAAAAAGCTGTGTATTCAACAATGCTAAAAAGCCAAAGGACTATATAACTCCTGGAAATGCTTGTAATTCTGGAATGTATGTTTTAGTTACTGCCAGATACATGAAATTAATTATTTTCAGTCCTGCTAAATCAAGCAGAGGAGGAAAGGAGAACATGCACCTATAAAGGGGTCAGGTAGCAAAAGATTTCATATTTTTTTAAAAAATCAACCTTTGTCAGGAATCAAAAGTATTTTAGGAGGTTAGACATTTTTCTCTAAAATATTGTGCTTGAAGAGAGCTTTCACAATAGATTTATTTTCTGTGTGCATTTAGCATCATATCTGCTTATTTTTAGTGACAAAGCTTTGTGCTGCTTTTTACTCCATTTAACACTGTGGAGCTAACACAACTAACAGAGAATGAGCTGTGTTCAATTTCCCCTTGTGAATCAATGCAATTGTTTACTAAGGGATAGATTGTCACAGCCCTTATTTGGCCATGCAGGAGAATGTGGAGGAGTAAAACTCCTTAGCCCTCTGCCTGGTGCTGCATAGGTTGTGACTCTGACCATGGAGAGGAGAGCGGGGGTTCCTTGCTGGATTCTCCCAGTTGTGAAGCAGTGGCCAGTGAGAGGGTAAAGCCGGGTGACTGGGGATAATGGAGTCCTGGCTCCCTTCCGCTTTGTTTGATGACTAGAGTAGCTGACTGGGAGTAAGCTGCTCTATGGAAAGAAGTGAAGTAGCTTATTGCCTCAGCCCCAGAGCACAGGGTGAACAGGTGAAATGTGATCTGATGAGTCAAATTTGTTCTCTGGTCTTCTCCTGAGGAAGTGCATCTACTCTGCTGCCCCTTATATTAACGTCGATTATAACTCTACTGTCTAGACCTAAATTGTCAGTTGCCCTTTCTCTGATTTCTATAGAGTTATAGAGATGTCACTGAGAGCATAATTTGACTGCAGAACCATTGTTACTAATGGTGAAACAAAGAACCCAGCTTGACTGAGATTCCAGGTTGAGTTTGCAGGGCTGGCAACAATAAAAACCTTATTATTTGTAAACTGTGCACATTTAATACAGATTCTCTGGAAAATAATAAACCTGGAACTTCACAATGTTACATTTACACAGTCACTTTTCAGAACTGAGGGAGGGGTAATTATCAGTTGCTTGTGTAATAATCATTTTTATACTCCGAATATTTCATATTGATTAGTGGGCAAACACTCATCTTGGAGAAGCCAAATCTGGGCATTTTCACTGTGTAGGACTTGATCCAGTGCTGACAAGCTGGGGGAGGACAAATGTTGGTAATGTGAATTCAGTAATAAAGTGGCTGCAGAGGTTTTTCAGAGAATCTTTGGCACTGTCTATACTATGAGGTATTTTATGAGTATGAGAAGTCCGATTGAACTACTAGCATTTAAACAGTTTTTTTTTAAAAAAAAAGAACATGGAAATATGTCATGAGAAGGTGTCATAGCACTGGTGATAGTATTTTATTTCTCTTTTAGAGAGGATGAAAAGCTGAATGTCAGAAGGATTAATAATTGTTTGCAGGAGCAGGGCCTCTGGGTGAAGTCACCGCAGTTGCACTGATATAAGTGAGAAGGGATTTGGACCTTTATGTATGTAGTTGGACTGAACAATTATTAAGTTACTTGAACAGCAGAGGACAAATAAATCATATTTCTAAAATCCAAGGTGTCTGCTATTCTTGTTCCAGCTCCATTGGTAATGTTCTTAAGTCTTAGTAACTATTCTGATAATCTAGTTTCTTTGTTATTTATGGAAATAATTATCTTGTGTGTTTTTGTTTTGTTTTGTTTTTTTAGCAGATGATCATATCACTGCTAAAAAAGATGTAACGAAACAGTGCATTCCATGCTTTCCACCTACTGTTCTCTGGAAGCATAGGAAATAGAGCATTGCAGGTATGCTGAGCTTCAGGAAAGATCCTGCGAAAGATGATTCTAAGTTAAAGTCCTCGGGGAGGCAAGTGAAAATTTGTAGTGCAGAAAACCTGCTTCTCAGTTATGTTCTTGTTACTATTTTAATTTTCTGTGCTGTGATTTAGCACAAACAATTAGCCTGATGAGTGTTTTCATGATCTGGTTTTTTTAATTGGCACAGAGAGCACTCAGCACCTTTGAAAATCAGGCCCCAGGAATCTCATATTGGCCATTCAGACATTAGGGCACTCAAAATTAGTGGCCCCTTTTGAAAATGTTGGCCTTAAAATTTTTGATCAGTATCATATATTATCAAAGAAGTGTGGTACTAGTTTATAGGATAGTTGAGGCCACGTAATATTTGGCTCCTCATGTAAAAGGCACTCTGTAAGTGCAAAGTATTACTATTACTTAATCTAAAAATATTGAAAGCCCCAGTCCTGTAAACTGCTACATATAGGCAGACCCTTACACCAGTGCAGAGCAGCCTGAAGAATTGGGGCATAAGTCAGGAGCTGCAATTTTTGTTTATCTGTAACCTTTAAATGTTTTTGTCAAGTCCATCTAATCATCAGTATGCTATCACAACAATAATTAAATAAAGCTCCTGTAGACTATTTTTCAGATTTGATTGTGGACATCTGTGATCAGTAAAATCAATAGTATTGTGATAACAGTGGACATGAGCTTTGTAAGAATTACTTTCAGTAGGAAAGGAATCACGTTTTAGGATATTGAAACAATCTGTCAGCAGTAAAATAATTAATGATACAAAAAATCATCCGCAAGATAAAAAGAAATGGAAACACCACATAGCTCAGTAATCACATTGATATTTAGCGCTTCAGACTGCAGTGATTATTTTTATTGTATCATATTGCTTAAATGAAATGGTAGCTTACTTGTGTGTGTGTGTGTGTGTGTGTGTGTGTGTAGATCTATGTGATATATGTAATAAGTGACTGATATATTTTTAACTAGCAGTAGGTAAACATAGAACCATTCTTTTCAGGAAATAGAAAGGTAACTTGGTATGTTACCCCAGCAAATTGTTACTTAAAATACTCAGATATTATATCAATTATTTTAATAGTAGAATAGATTTTAGAATAGAATATGGTGATTTAAAAATACTGATTAACACTATCCAGTAGGAAATGATATAAGACATAAGGTCAATTAGTAAAACAGCACGTCTTCATAATTTATGTATCTATGTTCCTTTATCTAAACAAATTTAAAATAAAAATAATCTGATGATAAAATTTAATGTGAATAATTAAGGGAGAGAATCCTGCAAGTACTAAAATTCTTATTTTTGTCAGAAATTCAGCAGATAACTTCTGTTAGTATACAACTGATTATTAATAAGAAATAAACCAAAAAGAGAAAGCTAAATCAATTATTAATAAGTTTTAAGTCAATAGCATATTGAAAATGGGATAAGAATTAAACTAAGAGGAGACAACGAGGGCAAGCAAACTAAGATGACCACATTAGCATGCTGCAGGCACCAATAAACTGGTGGCATTATCTATAAACTCTAAACAGTTGTTAAAGTTGTAGAATGAGATTCTGAAATATAACTCCGCTTTCATAAATTTTTATGGTGTCATGAAACAATGATATCACTATAGCTCAAAACCTTGCTTTAAAGGGGATTTATTTCTGTGGAGAATGGAGATGACCTTGATATTTTCTGCAAGATTTTGTGATGGTTACACCGTTTTTCCTGTCTCCATATGTAATCTTATGGAAAATGACAAAAGTAGAAAACATGAGGTAGCTAAAGACTAAATGAGGCATATTTATAGGACATAGCATGACCTTTTCCATCAGTAGGTTTTAGATGGATGTAGAAATGTTGTCAGGTTTCCTTGAACAGTTTTTTGGCAATATATAAAAACAGATTATTCATTGTAGTGAAGCTATGTATCTGGACTGTGAGTAACTCAGAGCCAGATTTGCTGCTGACTTTTGTAGTAATTTCCCCAGGTGCAAAATGGGTGTGAAACACTAGCAAATCAGAATGGTGGCATTGTTAATCTAGTTTGCACAGATATAGATGACTAATCAAGAGACAAGGAGTAAAGAATCAGGCCTTCTATAGATAACAGAAAAATCCCCCAAAGTTTTAACACTTGTTCAACATAGCTAATAGCATGTCTACACATGGAATTAGTTAGGAATAACTAATCGGACATAGCTATTCCTGAATAACTACATGGGAGGACACTCTTATTCTGGAATAAGAGTGACCACACCTGGAGTTATTCAGGAATATCTATTGCACTTTAAATCCACATCCTACCTTAATGTGAATTCACTTTTGAGTTTAGACAAGCCCTACCGTTTCCACTTCTAGACTCATTTTTACCAGAAACTTACCTTATAGCAGCTTTGACTAAAACTCTGTTGAAAATGGTTCCAGTTACTGGAGCCTTGTCTATGCTGGGGCACCCACCACTTTTTACACAGGTTCATCTGAACTGGAAGTACTAGAATTGGTGGTTTCAGAGGAACAGCCGTGTTAGTCTGTATTCGCAAAAAGAAAAGGAGTACTTGTGGCACCTTAGAGACTAACCAATTTATTTGAGCATGAGCTTTCGTGAGCTATGGATACATTTCCTCAGTGCAGAGCACACACAAGGGCAGCTCCTCAGCTGCTGTAAATTCTCATAGCTCCACTGACTTCAGTGGCTTCTAAGCCTCAAATGTTCATAGGCTCTGGGCTTGCAAAACAATTATAGCCATGTTTAATTTTACACACGATCAATCTTGTAATGGGGCTCCCATTCATAGTTAAGCAGATGCATTACTGTTTGCAGGATTGAAACCTGAGCTTTCCCCTCTCTCTTTCAATAAATGTAATGTGTTCCTGCTGTAAAACCTTGTTTCCCCTACAATAAAGAGAAACTTGTTTTTATGCTTGCTAGTAAATAATGAACACTGTAGAAGGGTATAGTTGCATACTATAATGATGCCATAATTATGGATTTGTGGTTGAGCAAGCACATTCCTTAAAAGCCACTAGTTTCAGGTACTTGTAACTTTTTTCAAAGACTCATCTCTGGGTTCTTGTTTATTCCCAGGCCAAAAATGGACCTTTTTTTTAACATTTAGTAAGATTCTTTTCTGAGCTGTAAGAATGTGAGGGGAAACAGTGATATCCTTCATAAGAAAGTATTTTTTTCACATTTATATTATGATGTTTGGATCATTCAAAATGAATTTAAAAACCAAAGTTTGGCTGTCATTTGGTTTAGAACTACAGTTAGTATTTGTAAACCTGTCCCATGCATACACAGCTCACCCAATTTAACTAAAACTAATGATATTCCAGGGCACAGATATCCAGATTTACACATACTTATGTCTGTAGCTATACACAGTGAAGTCAATGCATGTGCATTCATTTCAGTTGTTATACAAATAATAAATATTAATGACGTGTGATTTGTAGTATACATGTGAGAACATTCACATAAATGCAACTTTCTTCTGAATGTTTGATCCATCATAATTCCTAAATTATCTTCTTATTTTAACCCAAGAAATGAAATGGGAGGAAAAGGGGAGAGGGGAAAGCAGTAATATGATTATGATCTTAAATGCATAGGTATTAAGAAACTCAGAGCAATGGTTCCTAAGGAGCTGTAACTTGTTCATCTTGCATACATCAAATGAGTAAATTTAACATTCTGTATAGTAGTACAAGATAATATACTTGCACAAAGAACGTGGTTCATATTGTGTAATAGGGTGCGCTGATCCTTTATGGAAGACTGCAGGTGTAGCACACCCTGTTCCTGGATTTGGCCTAGTCTCAGTGGATTTCTGGAAGTTTTGGTTTCCAGGAATGATTGGAACTAGAGGTCTCAACAAGGAATTCTCGGAAGGGAAATTGTATATAAGGCAGCCCGGGCCCTAGAGAGCTTACAATCTCAGTGCTCTTTAATGGAAAGTTTTTTTAATCTTTATTTTGTTTTTTACCTTACATGTAAATTATCATCGAGACTGAAAGTCTGTGGTTGCTTTTTGCATTTGGAAAACAGCAGGAATTGTAGGATAATATCTCTAGTAAAACTCTGTAGATGGAGTGTTTCCTCCTCACACTATCTCATTGAGACAAAGTTATTTCTGCTTCTTCTCAACCCTCCCTTGGAATATTTTTCTATGGATTGGGAGGGACAGTGTCTCTTACCTGGATGATTTGTTCCCACCCGTTGCCACTGCTGGGTGGAGCTGACAGCCAGCATCTATTGAAGTCCCTGGACAAAAGTGGAGGGAGGAATTAGGCCTCTGCTCTCTAATAAGACATCTGAGGTTAGTACGAACAAGAGTCTGAGGGCAGATTGTAAGATAAGCATTGGTTCACATCTGTAAACATTCATGGACCTGGGCTTGTATTTATATTTTGTATCAAAACTTGAACCCATCCCCATTTCAGAAGCATTCAGGGTTCCAGGAAAATATTTTCAGAGCTCTGTCGATTGCTTCAATAGTACAACCAAATAAAGATTTATGTGAACAAGATATAGAGTATCACATCGAGTATTCATATATCTCTAGGTCCATTCATAATACTTGCATAGCCCTTGACATAATACCCAGGCATTTATGAAGATGACAAGGAAACTGAAGTTACCCCTTGCCTAAGAGGTGAATCCCATATCCATAGATCCCCCAAATCTTCATAGGATAAATACAAAATCCAGACATTCAATGGGTATATTAGTTTGTTAACAGACCACAGGTAGTGTATGCCTTGGATTGCAGTAGTGACAGTCAGCAATGATGACAGCCTGTCTTTACACAGCAGTAACCAACAACTTGTTAATAAAATACTAGAGCTTTAGGGCTTGTGTACACTTAAAATGCTACAGCAGACAGCTGCACGGTTGCAGCTGTGCTGCTGTAATGCTTCACTGTAGACTACCTACAATGACGGGAGGGGTTCTCCCTCTCCATCTCCCTGAGAGCTGGTAGCTAGGTCAATGCAAGAATTCTTTCATTGATGTAGCTCCGTCTATGTGGGCGCTTAGGTCAGCTTAACTATACCACTCAGGGATGTGGATTTTTCACTCCCCTGACCGACATAGTTATTTTCTAGTGTAGGCTGGACCTTAGGGACTGCTTTTAATTGTTTTGAAGTTGCAATTATTAGTAGTTTATATCGTGACTTTCTCTCATTTCAAATTTGGATGCATGTGGGTGAAAATATACTAGGAAGAATCTTGGTGTTGTTTATCACTAGTTTTGACATTGTTTAGCAAAAGGATACTAGCAACTGCTGTTATCTTCAAATTTCCCACAACACATTGCAAATGGATTATTTAAATGCTTTGATCTTAAGTGACTTCCTTTGTTGGAGCAGATATGTTTAAATGTGTCATCTACATTGTCAAATATCAGACTTGGCAGAAGGATGACTAGTTTGCTCTGATGCAAGTAATCTTGTCTCAGTCTCAGTAACATAAAATTAAAACATATGAGGTTTTTATTCAAAATGTGCCTGCAGGCTAGAAATAGGAACATCTTATAAATAGAAAGTAAATGAATAAAATGAGTGAATGAATGCTACCCAACATTATCTATTGAAAGGAGAGTAATGCCCACTAAGTATCCATTAACATCTGGGAAGTAAATAATGCCAAATCTTATTGAAATTGTTTCCTGTTTAACATACACACAACTGGGCATAAGCACTGAAATAGTACAGTGATTTGGGTTATATAAGCACCTAGATAAGAGGAAAGATGTTGTGCTGTGAACAAGTACTTATTGGGTCAAACTGTACTGCCTAAGCTTTGTTATCCGAAATACAGAGTACTTCATTGATAATCTCTTACATATTACTCTAGAGTACAACACCCCTTATTGGAGCCAGGAGTCTATTTTTCTGGAGTCAACGAGCACCTGATGAATTTAGCTTCTCCTTTCAATCTATTAAATGTGTTTGAAAGGCATCCATAACTGTAATGTCTAGGCACCAAACATGTCAGTTTATTAACATTAAGTACATAATTTGATCTTATCTGTCCATCTTCTCCCCATTCCAGCTGTCTTTGATTTTCTTTCCCTTTCCCTTTTTCTTTTTCCTCTTTTCATTTTAATTCTCTTGCCATCCTTGTCAGATGTTAGTGAGGGTGGTGGTGTTATTGGAGGAAGACTTGTCTCCAGGGCCTGAGAGTCTGAACCTGGATCTCTTCTAGCTGAACAGACTTTGAGAAGATCAACTATGTTGAGGGCTGCAGATCATGACACTGAATCTGAATATTAGGACCCAGCCATCTCATAGACAATGTCCTCTAGTTTAGGAGCAGGAATTTTAAATCAGTGCAGAAGTGAAACAGGAGCAAGTGGAGAGAGCCATCTTTGCTGCTTAAGAGAATGACCACTATGTGCAGAATGAGTTACAGTTTCTACATAGCACTCCAATTCACCCCTGTATAGAGCTGCAGTAGCCTAACCTAGCATAAATGAAGGTATGGATGAGAATTTGTGTCAAGATCCTAATCAAAGAGGGAAGGGCGTATTAACACCTAGGCCGAGGCCGACGAGGCCTAGGCCTTGAGGCCTCGAGGCCTCAAAAGGCCTAGGCCTCAACTCAAGGCCTTGAGGCCTAGGCCTAGGGCGGCAAATTTGCAGGGGCGGCAAATTTATAATAGCAGCCAGAGGCTGCTTCCCCCGGTGCCGGTTCGTGCCCCCTGCCCCGGCTCCCGCCCCCACCCCAACTCCACCCCTTCCCCGCCCTCATTCCATGCTCCCTCCCTGTCCCTATTAGTCCCCTTCCCCAAATCTCCTCCCCAGCCCCGCCTCCTCTCCTGAGCGTGCCACATTCCCCCCCTTTCCAAAGCTGCTTTGTGTACAAGCACTGGCAGGGAGTGGGGAGAAGCAGGACCCGGCGGCGTGCTCAGGGGTGGAGGTGGAGGCGGAGGTGGAGCAGAGGTGAGCTGCTGGGGGGGACAGCAATTATTTCTGGGCCTAGGGGTGGCAAAATCATTAATCCGCTACTGTGGCCAGCCATTGTGGTAGAATTCAGTGCTTGCCAAAGTGACATTCTATACAAAAGCTTCACACGTTGTGAAGTGTTTAGCATAATCTTAAAGCTGCTT
Organism: Caretta caretta; assembly: GCF_965140235.1. NCBI lineage: Eukaryota > Metazoa > Chordata > Testudines > Cheloniidae > Caretta > Caretta caretta. Next base: position 50,467,614 of record NC_134208.1, on the reverse strand, counting down.
GCACCTTGACACTGTGAGGCTCTGTGACCTTAACCAGTGGTTATTTCAGCTACCTGTCAAGCTCCTCAAAATGTTTCCCTCTGCGAAGTTACCACAATGAGTAACCAATACAAAGTAAACATTGTTTACAGAGACTAAATAGAGGAAGGGATTTTTATTTCTCATTTAATACAACATTCTACAGTAACAGGAAGCTTAAAAAGGAACAGATTGGAGGGATATCCACTGTTCTGACTACAGCTGCTGCTACACCATGATGCATATTGCATCTGAAATGAAAATGCAATCAATTTCTGCTGTTCATGTTTGATGAAAGTGTCCCCTTTGATAAATCTGCCATAGTGGTAGTTTTTGAAAAACTAGAAGTAAAAATGCTAACACTGTTTTCTGAGTCTTCAGGGACTAAGACAAAGATGGTAGTTGACCTCGTTCTGGAGGTTTTTGACATTAAAAAAATGCCAAAAGCCCAACAAAACTTTTAAATTGGCAACAGATAACATATCACAGGTAACAACCAGACTTTGTACTAAGAGAACATATTTAAAACACAATTCCCATAAATACCCCCTATGACATACTAAATTTAGCCAATTTTAAGAGTTCATGTTCAGAACATGTGTGTTCTATTTTGCTTATTTAACTTTCATGTTTAAGAAATGACTTTTATGACAAGTAATATTTGTAATGGCAACATGGTATATTTGTAGTATAATCCACATATTGGGTGCTGTCTCACTTTACATTTTTTTCCCATTCAGACATTGTCCCTGCCTGCCTGTGCCTCTACTCACCACGGTCTCTCTTCTTCCTCAAAAAACAGTTTTTTTTTTATTATTTTTATTTAGAGAGAGAAATCTAAGCCTTGAATATTTGCCCTCTTTTGGTATTGAACATGCCTCAGATGATGAAAGTGCCTCTTACTCTTCTGAGTGGGTCTGCTCTAACAATGCTAGGTTAGGTTTTCCCATTGTCGTACATGCTAAAGGATAGAATAGGAAGTAGGGAGGAGTAGAATACTGATAGGAAAGTTTTCAGAGCTGAATAGCAGCACAAAGTACCACTTTCCACAGTTAAGTTTTAAAAGATTTCAGGATTTCTGGGGCATATTCCTATCCTTTAAAAGCAGCATCAGTTGTAAGAGCTAGACAAGGATTTAGTATTGTAAAGACAGAGAACAGGGCCCGTAGGCCCATTACTTGTTGTTAAAAGAATGGTTTTCATGTCTTCCTAACAGAAACTAATTTGATAAATATTTTTAGTTTATAATATGGGTGACTGTGACAGGCCAGTCAAAGCAGTAATGGATTCTACATGCCTAAATGGAGTTTAAATACCTCTGAGTTACTTTATAGGAAAATTGAAGCATGAAGACTTTCCCACCCCTTTAAGAGAGAGGCACAAAATAATTACAGGTTTCAGAGTAACAGCCATGTTAGTCTGTATTCGCAAAAAGAAAAGGAGTACTTGTGGCACCTTAGAGACTAACCAATTTATTTGAGCATGAGCTTTCGTGAGCTACAGCTCACTTCATCGGATGCATACCGTGGAAACTGCAGAAGACATTATATACACAGAGACCATGAAACAATACCATTTCCAGCACAAATCCAGGTTTTCTCACACACACACACCCCCCCACACACACATACACACACACAAACTCACTCTCCTGCTGGCAATAGCTCATCCAAACTGACCACTCTCCTTACAATGTGCATGATAATCAAGGTGGGCCATTTGTAAGGAGAGTGGTCAGTTTGGATGAGCTATTGCCAGCAGGAGAGTGAGTTTGGGGGAGGGGGGTGAGAAAACCTGAATTTGTGCTGGAAATGGCCCACCTTGATTATCATGCACATTGTAGGGAGAGTGGTCACTTTGGATGAGCTATTACCAGCAGGAGAGTGAGTTTGTGTGTGTGTGTTAGGGGGGGGGGTGAGAAAACCTGTATTTGTGCTGGAAATGGCCCACCTTGATTATCATGCACATTGTAGGGAGAGTGGTCGCTTTGGATAAGCTATTACCAGCAGGAGAGTGAGTTTTTGTGTGTGTGGTTTTTTTGAAAAAAAAAGGGGGTGGGGGGGGTGAGAAAACCTGTATTTGTGCTGGAAATGGCCCACCTTGATTTTCATACACATTGTGAGGAGAGTGGTCACTTTGGATAAGCTATTACCAGCAGGAGAGTGAGTTTGTGTGTGTGGATTTTGGAGGGGGGTGAGAAAACCTGGATTTGTGCTGGAAATGGGCCACCTTGATTATCATACACATTTTAAAGAGAGTGGTCACTTTGGATGGGCTATTACCAGCAGGAGAGTGAGTTTGGGGGGGGGGGGGTGAGAAAACCTGGATTTGTGCTGGAAATGGCCCAACTTGATGATCACTTTAGATAAGCTATTACCAGCAGGAGAGTGGGGTGGGAGGAGGTATTGTTTCATGGTCTCTGTGTATGTAATGTCTTCTGCAGTTTCCACGGTATGCATCCGATGAAGTGAGCTGTAGCTCACGAAAGCTCATACTCAAATAAATTGGTTAGTCTCTAAGGTGCCACAAGTACTCCTTTTCTTTTTGCAGAAAATAATTGGAATCGTTGATCTGGAAATCATTTACTTAAGTTTCTTCATCACAAAGAAGTTTCAAAAAGATGCTAATTTCTAAGCCATATTGACTCCTGGGCACATGGACTTGTTTTCCTGTGCACTCACTATATTGTCTAGACAACAAGAAATGGAGATTGCTGGAAGTTATATTTTCCCCCTCTACTTAACACAGAAACATATCTAATTCTGCCAGAGCTGTATTGTTTTTCCTGTAAACACAGACTGTAATTGCAATCCCCAGAAGTGAACCCTTCTTGTACCTTCCAAGGGATATATATGAGTATGCCCAGATCCATGTAAATACAGAGAAAAATGAATTTTTCATCTGAAAATTCCAAGTAACTACATTACAACAGTGAGAAGACAGTTAAAGGTACTCCATTCCCCTCACACAAACACGGAGTAACAGTGTCCGTAGTAAATGTAGATGTAAGTACATAGATCAGTTAGTAAATTATACAGGAATAAAGGTTCACTTTAAACATGATAATTTGGCCATGCAGATAAAGATATGAATTAAGATTCTGTGATAATTCATGTAGCAAATAGTGACAGGTTTCAGAGTAACACCCGTGTTAGTCTGTATTCGCAAAAAGAAAAGGAGTACTTGTGGCACCTTAGAGACTAACCAATTTATTTGAGCATGAGCTTTCGTGAGCTACAGCTCACTTCATCGGATGCATATCGTGGAAACTGCAGCAGACTTTATATATACACAGAGAATATGAAACAATACCTCCTCCCACCCCACTGTCCTGCTGGTAATAGCTTATCTAAAGTGATCATCAGGTTGGGCCATTTCCAGCACAAATCCAGGTTTTCGCACCCTCCACCCCCCCCCCCCACAAATTCACTCTCCTGCTGGTGATAGCCCATCCAAAGTGACAACTCTTTACACAATGTGCATGATAATCAAGTTGGGCCATTTCCTGCACAAATCCAGGTTTTCTCACATCCCCCCCCGCCCCCATACACACACAAACTCACTCTCCTGCTGGTAATAGCTCATCCAAACTGACCACTCTCCAAGTTTAAATCCAAGTTAAACCAGAACATCTGGGGGGGGGGGGGTAGGAAAAAACAAGAGGAAATAGGCTACCTTGCATAATGACTTAGCCACTCCCAGTCTCTATTTAAGCCTAAATTAATAGTATCCAATTTGCAAATGAATTCCAATTCAGCAGTTTCTCGCTGGAGTCTGGATTTGAAGTTTTTTTGTTTTAAGATAGCGACCTTCATGTCTGTGATTGCGTGACCAGAGAGATTGAAGTGTTCTCCGACTGGATTATGAATGTTATAACTCTTGACATCTGATTTGTGTCCATTTATTCTTTTACGTAGAGACTGTCCAGTTTGACCAATGTACATGGCAGAGGGGCATTGCTGGCACATGATGGCATATATCACATTGGTGGATGTGCAGGTGAACGAGCCTCTGATAGTGTGGCTGATGTTATTAGGCCCTGTGATGGTGTCCCCTGAATAGATATGTGGGCACAATTGGCAACGGGCTTTGTTGCAAGGATAAGTTCCTGGGTTAGTGGTTCTGTTGTGTGGTATGTGGTTGTTGGTGAGTATTTGCTTCAGGTTGTGGGGCTGTCTGTAGGCAAGGACTGGCCTGTCTCCCAAGATTTGTGAGAGGGTTGGGTCATCCTTTAGGATAGGTTGTAGATCCTTAATAATGCGTTGGAGGGGTTTTAGTTGGGGGCTGAAGGTGACCGCTAGTGGCGTTCTGTTATTTTCTTTGTTAGGCCTGTCCTGTAGTAGGTAACTTCTGGGAACTCTTCTGGCTCTATCAATCTGTTTCTTTACTTCTGCAGGTGGGTATTGTAGTTGTAAGAAAGCTTGACAGAGATCTTGTAGGTGTTTGTCTCTGTCTGAGGGGTTGGAGCAAATGCGGTTGTATCGCAGAGCTTGGCTGTAGACGATGGATCGTGTGGTGTGGTCAGGGTGAAAGCTGGAGGCATGCAGGTAGGAATAGCGGTCAGTAGGTTTCCGGTATAGGGTGGTGTTTATGTGACCACTGTTTATTAGCACTGTAGTGTCCAGGAAGTGGATCTCTTGTGTGGACTGGACCAGGCTGAGGTTGGTGGTGGGATGGAAATTGTTGAAATCATGGTGGAATTCCTCAAGGGCTTCTTTTCCATGGGTCCAGATGATGAAGATGTCATCAATATAGCGCAAGTAGAGTAGGGGCTTTAGGGGACGAGAGCTGAGGAAGCGTTGTTCTAAATCAGCCATAAAAATGTTGGCATACTGTGGGGCCATGTGGATACCCATAGCAGTGCCGCTGATCTGAAGGTATACATTGTCCCCAAATGTGAAATAGTTATGGGTAAGGACAAAGTCACAAAGTTCAGCCACCAGGTTAGCCGTGACATTATCGGGGATAGTGTTCTTGACGGCTTGTAGTCCATCTTTGTGTGGAATGTTGGTGTAGAGGGCTTCTACATAGAACGCCACTAGCCGTCACCTTCAGCCCCCAACTAAAACCCCTCCAACGCATTATTAAGGATCTACAACCTATCCTAAAGGATGACCCAACACTCTCACAAATCTTGGGAGACAGGCCAGTCCTTGCCTACAGACAGCCCCACAACCTGAAGCAAATACTCACCAACAACCACATACCACACAACAGAACCACTAACCCAGGAACTTATCCTTGCAACAAAGCCCGTTGCCAATTGTGCCCACATATCTATTCAGGGGACACCATCACAGGGCCTAATAACATCAGCCACACTATCAGAGGCTCGTTCACCTGCACATCCACCAATGTGATATATGCCATCATGTGCCAGCAATGCCCCTCTGCCATGTACATTGGTCAAACTGGACAGTCTCTACGTAAAAGAATAAATGGACACAAATCAGATGTCAAGAGTTATAACATTCATAATCCAGTCGGAGAACACTTCAATCTCTCTGGTCACGCAATCACAGACATGAAGGTCGCTATCTTAAAACAAAAAAACTTCAAATCCAGACTCCAGCGAGAAACTGCTGAATTGGAATTCATTTGCAAATTGGATACTATTAATTTAGGCTTAAATAGAGACTGGGAGTGGCTAAGTCATTATGCAAGGTAGCCTATTTCCTCTTGTTTTTTCCTACCCCCCCCCCCAGATGTTCTGGTTTAACTTGGATTTAAACTTGGAGAGTGGTCAGTTTGGATGAGCTATTACCAGCAGGATAGTGAGTTTGTGTGTGTATGGGGGCGGGGGGGATGTGAGAAAACCTGGATTTGTGCAGGAAATGGCCCAACTTGATTATCATGCACATTGTGTAAAGAGTTGTCACTTTGGATGGGCTATCACCAGCAGGAGAGTGAATTTGTGGGGGGGGGGGGTGGAGGGTGCGAAAACCTGGATTTGTGCTGGAAATGGCCCAACCTGATGATCACTTTAGATAAGCTATTACCAGCAGGACAGTGGGGTGGGAGGAGGTATTGTTTCATATTCTCTGTGTATATATAAAGTCTGCTGCAGTTTCCACGATATGCATCCGATGAAGTGAGCTGTAGCTCACGAAAGCTCATGCTCAAATAAATTGGTTAGTCTCTAAGGTGCCACAAGTACTCCTTTTCTTGTAGCAAATAGTGTAACTTCAGAGCAATCACAATATAGCTACCATGTATTTCATGTACCAGAATTCTAAATTTAAACATGTGTTAAGCATGAGACTAAAGGAATAATTACTAATTCAGGCATTGCATTAAGCTTCTAGTTATTTGATTAAAGGTAATTACACAGATAAAAAAAATAGAATGGCGCTGCAACTATGCTGTAATGTATCTGTATCATAGAGAAATGGCAAGCAAAAAATCTAATACAATTAATCCTCCTGAGAAGCTTCACTGAGTGAGAAGTAGGTGAAAGTGGTAAGAATGCAAAAGACAGATCATCTGTCTCACCCACCAACAGATCATGGATAGAAGCACATTATTAATTCTGATTGCAAATGATCATGAGAATGCCTAAGCAAAGAACAGATGCATTTCCTCTCTATGTTTGATCGGTTAACTTATGTATTTCAGAATCATGAAGCATCATTGTTCATAGTGAATATTTAATTTGTATTTAAAATACAAGGGGGAAAAATCCAGAGAGAGCCATGCAGCAGTCCAGTGCTTGGCAGGCAGAATGAATTTCCTGCAGCTCTCTCAAGCTGGGCTTCTACACAACTCTCTCTTCAGGCTGATCAAACAGATGTAGGATAGACTATTAGTAGCAACAATGTGCCAATTTAAGTTGTTCCAGACATTTCTAGCCAATAGGATCACAGCAACTTACATGGATGCCATCCTAATACATGGATAAATACTGAGGTAACTAATCCCTTAGTTACTGGATTATACAGATACTTTGCATAATGTTTTAACAAGCCTCATGGTAACCAATCTGTTTTCATTTCTGTGTCATTGCCACTATTGTCTTGAAATGTGTCAAATGGACACTGGAGAAAATTATATTGCATCTAGTTTGTTGGGTTTGCCCATTCAAAGTGTTAGTAGAAAGAGGATATGTTAGAAATTTGGCTCCTAAATCACTCAGCAGTAGTCAAAACCAAGGAAACTCAGTCATGCACCACAAATCAAATGTAAAACTCTGGCTTTTGCTTAATTAAACCCAATGTATTAATGTTTAGCAGCCTGCTGGTTTATTACAGAATAAAAAATAAAATCAAAACACTAGTACTTTCCGTCCTAGGCATTTTTCTTTTTCTTTTCTATAAAATCATCTTGTTAATACAGTTTAAAAAGCAGAAAGAAAATATGTTTGTCTTGTGCTGCTGTTCCAGTAGCAATGCATAAATGGGGAAAATGTACTTAAGTGAATGCAGTGCTGTGTTATTTATCACTATCATTGTAAGAATTGTGACTGCCCCTAGAGAGAACTGCATGGCACCACTTTGTATTCTACTACCTAGTAGTGATTTCTGTGGCAAATACATCACTGAGTGGCAGATTGCTATGTGGTTGCAAATTGTCCTATGCAAGGTGGAAAATAAGTGTGTTTAATCTCAATAGAAGCACTACTGTATAACACCTAAACACAACATCTTTACTGGACAAACAGAAATTGATTTTTAAAAATTGTATATTGTTTACTTTTATATAAAAACATTTTTTTCTTTTTTTATTCCTTCACTACCAAAAATATCTTCACCACCTGCCCTTAACCTCCTGAAGTTGAGAATTTTATTAATTAAAGGAAAGTTATTTTAGACTTTAAGAAGAGCAAAATATTCTTCTCAGATCTAGAGTGTATCTCAGCCCTGGTATTATTATCCTCGCTCCCAGCAGTTGGAGTTCTGTGTGCGTAAAGAGTGTGAGAGTGTTAGAGTGGAGGTGTACAATATAGAGCTATAAAGATTCTTATCTTAGAAAAGAGTGTCATTTATGACTAGGATATTGGGAAAGATTTTAGATCTGCTTTGCCCTTTCTAAATCAGTCAGTTATCAGTGGGGTGACTTGTACCCTTGGCTCTTTTATAATTTGTCTTAGGCCCTGATCTTGCATTGAGCCCTGTGCACACAGCCCCTTATATCCCAGTGAAATCCCATTGAGGACAATGTGGATGCACACAGACGCAGGCATCCACTTGAGTGGAGCTCATTGCAGACAGAGCCCTAGAGTTTTCTAGTTTATTTTTCCCTCCCTAGAATAAAATACTTCTAAAGCAAGTTTATAGTTTTCTTGAAGAACATTTAAATTTGACTAAGTTCAAGGTGAACCTTCAGGTACAAGCACCACAAGCAATATATCTGGAGCAGAACTGTGTAGTTACAAGTATGCGTAAGCTATCTATGCATTTGTACTGTAGATATCACCAACAGTGGAGGATAACTTTAAGATATGGGGAGAATGTTATTTATTTTATTAAAACTAGTTTTTGTATTTAATAGTATTTAAATTCCAAAACCAGGAGTGCAGAATTAAAAAAAAAATACCCTATCCCATGTTTTTGAACTTCAAAGATTAAGCCGTGTTTCTGTTGGAGTTTTAACATGTACTAGCTCTCTTTTATCCAAACTGTCATTTGACTATCCTTAATAAAAAGTAGTAATGTTTGTTTATAGGGCTTAAAGGTGAAGGAATTTTCAAGTCCTTGGATGTAAGATTATTGCTGTCATGGGTTGAATTTGACTATGTAACAAGCTCATAAACCAACGCCTCATAAACCAACTTTTACTTTGACATACTGTGCCTGTAATTTGTCATCAGGTGCAATTCAAAAAGAACTGTCTTAATCAATGAGTTTAAACCTCCCCTAAAACCTTCATACCACCTTAGAACTGTCACACAACTTCTTTTTTCCAGAGTTATGGAATAGCTCCGGGCCATGTTTGAACTTTGACAGTAATTTCTGTGCTTTGCAAGTGGTGCTTTTGATGCAGTCAACACTGAATCTTGCTCTGCTTTCATTGACTCTTGCAAGTGTGTTGAAGCCATCAAGTCATACCATAGTGTTATTTACCATTCTGTTATTAATATACATTTCTTATGCTGAAGTCCTTGAAATTTTATTGTGGTTTTGTCATGAGTTACTGGAAGACAGGACAGTGACTCAGGAGGGATCATATTATTCTGAAGGTTCCACAGCTAAGATAGCATTTTACCCATAGTGTTAAAATGTTTCCCCATTCTGTCAAAAGAATGATAAAAAAAATAGATTGGCAGACGTTACATTATTTCTACCTAATCATGTATTACAGAAATAAGACACTCAGGGCCTGAATTGCTGTCCACTGTTCATATACCTCATGTATAATGTGAAGCAAAAGGCCAAAGGCCAAGTGTTTTCATCCATGCAGGAAGTGCAAATTATAGAACAGTACTGCATACACTGGAATACATTTTTGCTATGATAGAATGATTCTGTATTGTTTTACAGCAAGTAGAAAATACACTGACAAAGAATCTTAAAATTTCAAAGTCAGTATTCTGACAGCTAGGGTCATGATAAGGTCATACCTGTGGGATGGCAGTACTGCAATCACACAGCTGTGATTTCAGCAAATCAGATTACCTACTTCCTAATTCCATTTTATAGTAAGACTTAATAGTACATTCTCCAAATGAACATCTTGGAGGCATAGTGAGTAGTGTTTGTGTCTTCAAACAGCAGAGATGTGTATCAATGGACCAATAAAACATGCATTGGTGATTGTCTGTCTATCCTCCAATTTTAGTGAACCTAAATAAACATTCTAAACATGCTTACTTGGGGCTGATTCATTTTGTTTCCGCCTTCAGATAACATCTTTAACAGATGTAGGATAGAATATCAGCAGTAACAGTGGGCCAGCTTCAGTTTTTCCTTTTTTAAAAAACAAAAACAAAAGCCAACCGATAAGACTTTCAAAAACTGTCCAAAATGCTCTGTCCATTTCTATGTGTGTAATATTATACACTTTAGTTTATGTGGATACTGTGCATGTGGATGTGGTACATCGGGAGTAGCTACAGATCATCACCAAAAAAAAAAAAAAAATTGCTTTCTCCAAATCATGAAAGTTAGAGCCCAAAATAAATCCTAAATGTGGATATTTATTTCTCAGTTTTAAAACTGTCTGTTAAACAAAGCTGGGAATGCCTTGTTTGCCTCTGAAAGAGTTTTTCACTTAAGTACTAACACATTTTTAGCTTACTTGTGCAAAGCAGTTGCAAGCTAAACTGAGTTTCACCATGCATTAGAGTCAAGATTTTAACACAGTCACAGCACTAAAATTACTCTGTTCAGGATAAGGATTACTCTGTTCAGGATATCTGTGTACAGACCTGCTGTTGACCTGTCTTGTAGTCTGGGATACACATGAAATGGGCTGTATACAGTGAAACTGGTTTACAACTTTCAAATCTGCCTAATTGCAGGATGTCTTTTTGTATAGTCTAAGATGTCTTTATAGTAGCATAACTGGAAACAAATAAACATCCCGCCCCCAAGTTTTCCAAACAGTTGTCTCTGGTTTGGACTTGCTCCAGACTTGGCCAAGATATTTTTGATCTAACTTTACTTTGTCGTAAGTAGAAAAGTAATCAGTCTGAGAGCGAGTGAGGAAACATTACATAAAGACTGTATCTTTAGTATCCTATTCTTTGTCCTATGACTAATTTATTGATTTAGGGATTTTGTTGTTATAAGTACATCTTTTGAGAGAAGAGTAAATGTATGTTTTATGTGAATATGCATCCCTCCCCAATCAGAAATCCTGGGGTGAATTCTCAGCTCCACTGAAGTCAATGGATATCACTTCTGGTGTCTGTAATGGGAGCATTCTGCCACCAAATGCAATGCACTACAATTATAGTGCTTCTTTCAGCTATATATGCTCTTTGCAAGCAAGACTATAGTACTGTCATTTTGGGACATGATTAAGGCCCTTTCCTCCAGCATTAGACATAGAAGAGGTAAACAGCAGTCTTCTAACTTTATCATTCACATTTATAAATGTTTTGGATTCATTGTAGAAAATTCTTAGATATCAAAATCTGTGGTGTTTACCACTGACTCCTTATTAGGAGCTTGATGATGCCAAGCCCTTGCATGACCACAGAAGAAAGTAAAGATACCCCCGGTTATGTGGGGCATAGGGGCCGGCCACAGTTGCAGCCCTTATTCCCCAAGCAAATGTACAACCTGCACTCTGGATGTTTCCCTCTGATAACTATTGGATGGGGATAGGTAAGTATCCCATGCTAGGCAACTGAGCTGAGTTGCATGTTCATGAAGCTGTACAGGGAAGTATGCTGTACCACATAAAGGGGTGTCACAACCCCCAATCCGTCCACCCCATTCTGAAGCTCAATGCCTCCTGGTCCTTCCTTTATGCCTCTGGGAAACATATCTAGGCACCACCCCTGTAGCATGCATGCAAATAGCATGATCTAGTCTTAGGATAGATCAAAGAAATACACTTTGTTTACATTTCTGCAGATAGGGATCCAATCCTGCAGTTTTTATTCTGTCAGAATTCAATGTGAATTTTCCTTGCATCTGGACAGGCCCTGTTATGGCCTCTGTCCTTCATGCCCTTGGAGATTTTGACAAATGTTTTGGCATTTCGAAAACTGGAAGGTAGTTCTGATAGCACGGATTCCTTTCCCCATACAGCGATCAGATCCCGTACCTCCCGTTCGGTCCATGCTGGAGCTCTTTTGCGATTCTGGGACTCCATCATGGTCACCTCTGATGATGAGCTCCGCACTCACCTGCAGCTTGCCACGCTGGCCAAACAGGAAATTGAAATTCAAAAGTTCGCGGGCCTTTTCCTGTCTACCTGGCCAGTGCATCTGAGTTGAGAGTGCTGTCCAGAGCGGTCACAACAGAGCACTCTGGGATAGCTCCCGGAGGCCAATACCATATAATTGTGTCCACAGTACCCCAAATTCGACCCGGCTAGGCGGATTTCAGCGCTAATCCCCTTGTCAGGGGTGGAGTAAGGAAATCTATTTTAAGAGCCCTTTAAGTAAAAAAAAAGGGCTTCGTCGTGTGGACGGGTGTTGGATCATATTAAAGAAGTTCTGTATTAAAATCACAAATGAGTTTGATTCCCCGAGTTTAAATTCCAGGGTATTACTAATTAAGAGGTCTCTTGGTTTTTGGTACTGTTTCTCTCCCTCTATGTGTGAAACTTGCAAGCTGCTAATTGTGTTAATACATTCTAAGACAGAGTCTATTCTCAAAGCAATTCACAGAGAGAGAGACTCAAAGCAATACTCTAACAACAGAAACAGCACCCAGAGACTCCCCACCCTTTTGTTGTATTAACAACTGTGATTAAAATAGAGATAGAGGATGTATGTGGATGGATGCTTGGTGTGGATAATAACTGAATGATCAGGGAGGTGCCAGCCTAAGAATCCAGTGTCCATTGGCTGAAGAAGGCGTCAAGTGGAAATAACCAGAGGACCCCACCCGGAGGGCAGACTGGAATCCACCCAACAGCCTCAAGGATGGGAGAACCAAAGAACAAGATAACATCTTGGAGCCGTCAGGAATGTGCTATCTGCTGATTGATTCAGCAACAGCATGATGAAGCAATTCCCATAGACTGGCATAGGAAGAAATTCCTATAAAAATAGACTCTAAAAAGTGAGAACTTTGGGGTCTGATTCTGCAAACCAACTTCCAGGAGCATCAGATGAGCATCTGACAAGGCCCTGCTCCCTCCTCATGTCCAGGCCACCTGGCCAGTGGCTTGGCATGAGCAACTCTAAGGCTGGTAACTATGATAACAACCTTGCAGAACCTCTGTGTGTGTGTGTGTGTGTATGTTTGTATGAATGAATGTGAGAATAAATTTGAGATTGAATGGAATGTTATAACTATAACTAACTGCTTACTATGATTCTTTCTGTATTCACAGTAAATGTGGTATTTTGCCTTTTTCCCTTTAATAAGATCCTGCTGGTTTTTATTTTATTGGTACAACATTTTGGTGGAAAATTGCGAAAGGGGGAATATTGGTAAAAAACCTCAGTTATTGTAAATATTGGTTGTGCACACCGCCAGCTCTAGTGAGCTAGGCATTTCTATTAGGTTAAACCAGACCTGCTGGCCTCCGAGAAGGTAGCAGGGAGAAATAGGTTAACTGGACCTGCTGGCCTCTGAGAAGGTAGCAGGGGACCTGCTGGCCTCCGAGAAGGTAGCAGGGAAGAACAGGTTAACCGACCTGCTGGCCTCCGAGAAGGTAGCAGGGAGAAATAGGTTAACCAGACCTGCTGGCCTCCGAGAAGGTAGCAGGGAGAAATAGGTTAACTGGACCTGCTGGCCTCCGAGAAGGTAGCAGGGAGAAATAGGTTAACTGGACCTGCTGGCCTCTGGGAAGGTAGCAGGGGACCTGCTGGCCTCCGGGAAGGTAGCAGGGGAAAAACGCATAGATTAAGCTATGATTTCAGAATCTAGGCTGTGTCACTTGCTAAGTAATACCAGCAGTGACAAAGATTGAAATATCCATGTTAAGATGTTTAAAAGAAAACAGGGTAAGCCAGTACCAGAGGGAGGAATGGAGTCAGAAGGAACTCCAACCTCACCTTTTGTTAAAGAAATTACACCTTTTAAACAAATCCTTCAAAAATTTGGGCACAGTCCTTGGACTAAACAAGCCCTAGCTGATGTCTGCACTATTTCGGACCTAGAGGATAGATTGGCTCAGTATATCCTCATATACAAACCTTCTAGTGCTGCCAAAAGAGATGCAGCAGCAATTTGGTTGTTGTGGGAGGCATGTAAGGATTCTTCCCTCCGCTTGTCTTCATGTAAAGAGGAAAAGGCACAAATGGAAAAGGGAGCAGACAATTGGAAGGTGCTGGCTACAAATACCCAAAGCCAGCTGAAAATAGTGAAAGAGGCACTCCAGGAATACAAAAAGAGTGAAAAAGTTAACTCTGCAGAGGCTGGAGGGAGGCAGGTAAAGGGGGAGAAGGTCCAATGTACGGCACCCCCAGGCATAATTACAAAGAGAAAAGAGAGTAAAAAAAAAAAAAGTTAACTCTGCAGAGGCTGGAGGGAATTAAGCAGTTAAACTTTGTATTTCACCCAAACAACTTTTAACCGAAAATGTTAAAAAGGAAAAGTGTTAGAGAAAGAGCATTCTTGGTTTCTTTGCAGCCATTCTGAAAGAAAAATGGGCCCTTTTCCAAAGGAATGTCTGTAAATTAGCCAGGCAAAAATAAACTATCTGATTAAAATCATTTGACTGGACAATTTAGTCAAATTTGCTAAAAGAACATAAGAGGGTTCTATTGGAACTTAACTGCCTCAAATGTATAAAGGGAATGTAAGATGTAAAAAACAGAGCAGTGTGGAAGGGATGTTAAGGAAAAGAAAATGTGTATGTATCTGTCTGAGTGTGTGTAAATATGTAAAGTTCTAAGGACCAACTGGTTTTGTTTTTGTTTTAAATAATGCCACTAAAAATCCATTTGACTCTTTATTCAAAGTTGCAAAACTGACAGACCTGTTTGCTAGATACAGGTAATTAGTGTTGTTTGGCTTTGGGATTTGGCATTTAACCCTTAAAAGGTAACTCAATGCTTTAAAAAATTTAAAATGTTTTTAAGTTGTGGCTGCAGCAGGGCAGTCAAAATCAGGAGAATATATAAAAAAAAAATTCTGGATTCTTTTTGTTTGTTTGTTTGATTTTTGTTTGTTTGTTTTTGTAACAAAATAGCAGATAAGAGTTGTAGTAAAAAAAAAAAATTAAAAAAAGACAGTGCCCCTCTGAAGCAACAGCAGAGGTGAGGTGCACAAAACAAAAAGAAGCAATGTTAGAAACACTGAGTCTTAAAATGGCTCTGAGTAATCAGACTGTCACTTTGATAAAGGTACATGAAAACTCTGTAAGCAAAAAAAGAAATAGTGACACCTTATGTAAAAATGGATCTGGATAATGTTATAGAAGTTAAACTATGGAAGGAATGTGCATTTGCCCCAGAACATGTGCAGGGTATATTGTAGAAGGGGCAAAAGAAATGCAAACATACCATGCTACTTCATTAAAATGCTATTAGGGCTCCAAAGGGAGCCACAATAGGTTGGGTTTTCTTTTTCAGATTGCTGTGTGTTTTGGAAGCAGAAGTTAAAAGTAATCAAAACTCTGGTGAAAGTTGATTGTGTCCCTTTTAAGATAGACTCTCTGAGCTGCTGATGGCTTTAAATCCAAAAGCAGGAAGTTTCTGTGAAAATGCAAATTACCTAAATGATGAAGGAAAGAACTAGCAGCACAAAGGAGCTGCAGATAAAGGACATACCTGGTCAGCAAACAAATTGTCTAAATAAAAGGCATGGGATAACAAGATAATTTTAATAAATTTAATGATAATAAGTATCCCTGTAACAACGTATAGTGTGTATGATTTTTGGAAAAATCCTTTAAGGTCGTATGGTAATGATGCTTCTCGGTTATTACCTGTAAATAAAACTTAAAGCTAAACACAGCAGGAAAAACATTATAAACTTGGTCTGCTGTATAAGAAGGAAAACTCAGGGATTTAATGACTAAACAGTGGGATAATTTCCCCATAACCCTTAAAAGATAAAAGCCATTGAAACCTGGCCTGCCTATAGAACAAAAACAGGAAAATGTGGGGGCAATTTCTCTGTTTACCTGCAATCAGCAAGGGTATTTGTAAAAGAAATATTTTAAGCAATAATCTGCCACCCCAAAAGGGGTAGAAACATGTTCTTTTTGTCTTTCAGAAAATCAGGAAAAGCTGATGCCAGCTGAAAAGCAACCCAATACCATGAATCTACTGTCACAATAGAAATTGTGTTCTGTGTTCTATGTTTTGTCTTGTGTTTTGTCTTGTTGCTAGCACTGTTGTGTGTTTAAAAAAAATACTGAAGACCTGCAGGAACTTAAAAATAAATTAAGCTTTCTGTCCCAGCTACAGGACAGCCTGATACAAAAACAAGTACATGCCAATGTAGACTTGGTCCAAATTGGTCTGGGTAACCTAAAAGGCCGATGGAATCTTTAGTAATGGCTTAATACTACCACATGGCTTATCCATAAGAAAAAAAAATATTAGAAATAGGAAACTACACAGCCATAGCTATGGGATGCACTGAAATGCAGATACTTGCACTAGCTACTTTTGAACACAAAATGTTCTGGGTCATATTGGGAAATATTAAGGGTTTGATGCATTTGTTAAAAAAGAAAGAGATCATTGTTTGACACTTATCAATATGAATGGATGCAATATGTTTCCAGTATTGTAAACCAGACTTGTTAATGGGAGAAATTGTTGTCAAAATTGCACACTAACAGTCCCTGGAGGCAAAGGTATTGAAGGTTAACCCACTCCCCATATTACACATGGGATCCTTCTGGCTACCCTGGACCTTGAGCCAGTGGGCTGGGGAGGGAAGGAAGCTATTGGACACTAGAGGTTGTACCGAATGGACTCCTCAAAAGTGGGTGTGCCTCATCTTGCCTGTTGCCCCAGAACCTTGTAGTAAAGATACATCACTAGGATCATGTATGTGGCATGAATTGGAATCACAAACTCAAATTGCCTCACAGTACTTTCTCTTGAAGAGGCTACATAGAAAGTGACACTGACGATTATAAATCTTAATGTCAAAAGGGGGATTATGTTGGATCATATTAAAGAAGTTCTGTATTAAAATCACAAATGAGTTTGATTCCCCAGAGTTTAAATTCCAGGGTATTACTAATTAAGAGGTCTCTTGGTTTTTGGTACTGTTTCTCTCCCTCTATGTGTGAAACTTGCAAGCTGCTAATTGTGTTAGTACATTCTAAGACAGAGTCTGTTCTCAAAGCAATTCACAGAGAGAGAGACTCAAAGCAATACTCTAACAACAGAAACAGCACCCAGAGACTCCCCACCCTTTTGTTGTATTAACAATTGTGATTAAAATAGAGATAGAGGATGTATGTGGATGGATGCTTGGTATGGATAATAACTGAATGATCAGGGAGGTGCCAGCCTAAGAATCCAGTGTCCATTGGCTGAAGAAGGCGTCAAGTGGAAATAACCAGAGGACCCCACCCGGAGGGCAGACTGGAATCCACCCAACAGCCTCAAGGATGGGAGAACCAAAGAACAAGATAACATCTTGGAGCCGTCAGGAATGTGCTATCTGCTGATTGATTCAGCAACAGCATGATGAAGCAATTCCCATAGACTGGCATAGGAAGAAAATTCCTATAAAAATAGACTCTAAAAAGTGAGAACTTTGGGGTCTGATTCTGCAAACCAACTTCCAGGAGCATCAGATGAGCATCTGACAAGGCCCTGCTCCCTCCTCATGTCCAGGCCACCTGGCCAGTGGCTTGGCATGAGCAACTCTAAGGCTGGTAACTATGATAACAACCTTGCAGAACCTGTGTGTGTGTGTGTGTGTGTGTGTGTGTGTATGTTTGTATGAATGAATGTGAGAATAAATTTGAGATTGAATGGAATGTTATAACTATAACTAACTGCTTACTATGATTCTTTCTGTATTCACAGTAAATGTGGTATTTTGCCTTTTTCCCTTTAATAAGATCCTGCTGGTTTTTATTTTATTGGTACAACACGGGTGCAGGGTTAAATTGATTTAACGCTGCTAAATTTGACCTCAACTCCTAGTGTAGACCAGGGCTAAGAAGAGTTAAAATGAGGAAGGTACTCTGATGGCAGAAAATGCAGCCACAGTTTAGGTACCACCCCTGTAGCATACATGCAAATAGCATATTCTAGTCTTAGGATAGATCAAAGAAATACACTTTGTTTACATTTCTACAGATTATAGGGATCCAATCCTGCAGTTTTTATTCTGTCAGTATTTAATGTGAATTTTCCTTGCATATGGATGGTAGGATCTGGGCCCAAATTATTTAAGGCTTCATTCTGCCAATCTTACCAGCATGGAAAAGTACTATATTCCACCAGCAGTCCCACTGGGGCCTTTAGCTGTTTGTACTACGCAACAGCCATCTATTTAGTCTTTGTGATAGCAGCCTCTCTAAACTGTGGCTGAATTTTCTGCCATCAGCGTACCTTCTTCATTTTAACTCTTCTTAGTTATAAAAGTGATCTGTGAGGCACAGTAGAAACTGTACCTATTTTTGTATTTTTTTATATTTTATCTCACTGCAGCAGTGAGTTTTACTTTATGTGCAGTGCTACCATTCAAGGCACAATTGTTTGAAAATGCTGAAAAAAATACATTAAAACTTTGTTTTTCTAAAATTCCACTCCATATTGGGAAGACAGTTACTTTGGAAATCTTCTGCAGCACTCCTGTTTTTCAGCAATTTTGCATCCTTGCTGTGTAACTATGCTTTTTAAATATTTATATGCACTCTTCAGTGGAATCTGACTGGGAAAAGAAGGGTGCTCTAAGGCAGTGGTGAGGATAAGCTATGCTTGTACTTTCATTTGTATATTTTAAAGGAAATAAATAAACTGTGTGAGGCCTATGTTTATATCTTCATTTTAGATGCATAGAAGGATGTTTTTGTATATGAAATTAGCTTATAGGGACACAATTGAAAATCTTGTTCCAGACTTTATTGAAAGGACATTCCTAGTAGTGTTTATTCTCTTTAATAAAAAGAAAAGGAGTACTTGTGGCACCTTAGAGACTAACCAATTTATTTGAGCATGAGCTTTCGTGAGCTACAGCTCACTTCATCGGATGCATACCGTGGAAACTGCCTCGGTATGCATCCGATGAAGTGAGCTGTAGCTCACGAAAGCTCATGCTCAAATAAATTGATTAGTCTCTAAGGTGCCACAAGTACTCCTTTTCTTTTTGCGAATACAGACTAACACGGCTGTTACTCTGAAACCATTCTGTTTAATGTGACTATTCTGATTCACAAATGCCTTTTTTGTTAAGATGTACTGCCTTACGTTATTTATACCCTTAACACTCCTATATTCCCATCCTACTTATCTATTCATCATGCATTGATTACATATGAAATAACATGTGAGTTAACTGCAACAATAACACAACTGAATGATAAAATGAATAGTTTGCTACAATGTACTAAGTACAAGCAGTTACATATACCATGGTTATAAGATTTGGAGGTAGATTGCAGGGACATTACTCATGCAAACAATCCCATTGATTTTCCACAGGACTATGTGCATAAGTGCTTACCAGTGTAAATAAGGGACCGCAATCTAGCTCTGTGTGAATACTATTTGAGCTAGGGTCTGGTAGCACAGCATATCTATAACAGAGAAAGTGGTTCTGAACAGGTCGTGCAGCCTTTTTATTATTGTCAAAGGGGCTGATGACCGCTTATTAAAGGTTCTTGGCCTTGGAGGTAATCAGAGGATTGTTAAAGGGGTATTGTGGAGGGATGCTAATGGCCCACGCTGTTCAGTAGAACATATGGCCCAGAAGGCAGTGTGGAGTTAATGGGTTTCCCTAGAGGTTTCAAATGCAGAGGCTAAGGGTTGGTTCCACGCTGTGACACTTTGTGGGAGGAAGCCACAAAAAGTCCTTTTGTTGACCCTGGAAGGAAACAGAGGCATTCCGTTCTTGGCTGAAAGGGCTCGGTTGGGGTTTTTGAGCAAGGAAACTGCCTGTGTGCTTTTCATGCCTACTGCTGCTCAAGGAAACAGGACTTTGTGTGCATTTTTGTGGACAAAAAACAAGATTACATCAAGAATATACCACCAATTCAGTGTCAATGACTCCTTATCCAAACAGGTACCAGCCCACAAGACCTTGAACTTTGGCTTTCTGTTTGGCCAAAGGGACAACACTTCCTTTCAAAGTCTGTCAAAGAAGTCAGGGCTGCGGTTGCTCAAGTGATGTGAGGCCTGGTGCTAAGTATGTTGCTTCTGCATCAGTGGAGGACATAGGTCATGGCCAGCCAAGTTGGCTCAAGACTGAATTGAGGATAGGGTCTCAGATCTTTGCATAGTAGCTCAACACTCTGCACTCAGTTATTGTCTTGTAGTTTCATCGGCCTGTTATGTACAGGCTTATAATGTGATGGAACAGGCCTATATTTCACCATGTTTAGGCTTCATTTGGCTTGAGTTGTTTTGACAAGTTAAGCAGCAGCCCATAACTGTGATTTTTCAAGAACATAACTTACTCTAAAGTCATGATTTTGTAAAGGGCAAAATAAATCTTATAATACAAGGTGATAAATGGGTGTGAGTATATAAAGCTCTACTCCCTGGCATGTTAATATTCTGAATCACTGTTCTTTTGGGTTTGGTATTTGTAGAATATTGATTGTGTTCACATTATAGATATCATTGGTTTATTGCCAGAAAACGGTCAAAAATAGCCTTGCACTCCTTGGGAGTTTCTTGTGCTTATGAAGATAAGGGAATTCAAGATTTCATTTGGCTACTGCTGGAATACTTTGATATTTTGAAGTTGTGTCCAAACTATTAAATTTTGTCTAGTGCTTCCAAAAGACCGTGCAAAAATCCATTCTTCTTATTATAAGAGCATAATTTTCAGTAGTTTTAAAAAAATTCCCATGGAAATTATAAAACTATTATTTCTTGCATTTCTTTACTAGAATGGTTTTATGAAACTTACTTCTGTTCATACCACTCATTTTCCACCTCATATCCTATATGAATTATAAAAGTAAATTTTACTTAAGACAAAGAAACCTAGTGAAATTAGAAACAAAGGATCACATTCTCTTCTGATGTAATTCTATCAAAGCCAGTGTAGTTACTCTAGCAGAGAATTTGGTCCATATAAACAATAATAAATATGGGCTCCACATTGAAAATACAACCTCCTAAATCTCAGAAGAAAAAATACACAATGCATACATTAATAGGAGGAAAAAACCTGGGAAATGATCATAGAAGAGTAATGAACAGCAGTGGGTCACATTGGATAGCAAATATACTCCTATTTTCTAATGAGATATGGTTGCAAAAACAACCAAGAGCAGGTCCAAGACCAGGAGGATTTGCACACACGGGACAAGGCAGAATTCATACCCAGGTTCTTGAGAGATTAGGAATTTGGCAGACTGTAATAAAATAAGATTCATTTTGGAAACATACCAGCTAAATAGCACCTTTAAGGAAAATTAAGAAGAAACAATGATAGTCAATGCAATGGAGAAATCTGAAAATAATGCAGAAGACATTTAGGGGTGTAGCAAATAAGATAGAGCAGAAAAAATATCTAATAACATTTTGCCCTGCAGGCACAAAGTGACTAATTTGGGGCTTTCTACAGCATCTATCATTGTAGTATCTAAAAACTTCTCAAATAAATTAGCTTATAATTTGTCTGCCTACCAACATGATGCATGGAGTTAAGACTCTTCCTTTATATAGGATAGGTATGGTGCAACCATATCTGGAATAGTGAATTCAGTTCTGGAAACCACATTACCATAAATGGCGACAAACTGGAAGGAGGTCAGAGGAAAGCAACTAAAATAGTTGGCAGAAAGGCTGCATTTATTTATTATAGGCATCTATATGTTTCCTGTTGCCATGTTAGCTATGCATCCTTCATATTTCTGAGACTTAAGAGGAAAGAATATTGCCCCTACCCTGCCAAGACTTATGCATGCTTAGCTCTGTACACTGCGTGGGGTCAGTCCTGGTGAAGTCAGTATGTAAAGTTAAGCATGTGACTGTCTTGGCTGGATCAGGGCTGAAGAGAGCTGAACATCTCCATTTGGGTAACAGATGGTTATGTGCAGGGAGCTGGGATAGTACCTTACCAGTTCATATGTTATTGCCAAGGTATTAACACCAATGAGGGAGAGAATAATTTAGGATAGTACCAAGGAATACAAATAATAATATTAAAATGAAATTAAGAAATGAACAATTTAGGCCTAATATCCTAGAAGTGAGATGTATTAGGCTGTAAAATAGTCTCCCACAAGAAATGATGGGAGCCCCATCATTTGGGAGATTTAAAACTAGGCTGAGCTTAAAAACTATCCCAATATTAAAAAAATATAGCCAACCATTTCTTTATTTACATGAACAACAAAATCTGTTACCTACTGCTGATGCTAACATTATTATATAATTAATTTGTTGGTTTAAAATAACTAGATCAATATACATAAATTGTAAATATAAAAATGTATAATCATAGTTCTTACATTTTTCTTTGCTACTTATTGAGTTTTCTCATGCATAGTTAAAAGCAATAAAATAATGCCTAATGATGCATTTACAATTGTTAATGCATTTTTTAATGGCCTGCCTAAATACAGATTTATCTGAATAGTAGAGTCATGCTCACTATCCAGGGGCTTGTCTTTAATGAACAAATGTATCTGGATGATGATCTGCAGTGATATGTTTGACTACTCAAGTAACTCTTTTAATGTTTCTTATCAGTTTGCATTTCAAACATTATCAGCTAAGAAGCAACCCTGTGCAGCGCCCTGAATCCCTGTACAGTTTTATAGCAACTGATTGTTATAGGGGACTAGGATATATGGCCCTATGCAGAGCTCTTTTGTTCACCCATCCTTTTAGCAGGAATTAGTGCCCTGCATAAGGCTGTTGAGTAAGTTCTGCATTCTCATTATGGCAAATAGAAAAGGAGTACTTGTGGCACCTTAGAGACTAACCAATTTATTTGAGCATAAGCTTTTGTGAGCTAGCTTATGCTCAGATAAATTGGTTAGTCTCTAAGGTGCCACAAGTACTCCTTTTCTTTTTGCGAATACAGACAAACACGGCTGCTACTCTGAAACCTGTCATTATGGCAAATGTGGCCTGTTAACATCACTATATAAATGGTGGGTTTGATCCTCTGCTCAGAGAGAACTTTGGGTAGCCAAAGGGAGTCAGACCTCTAGAAACAGCCTCGTTTGGGGAGGAAGCTTAAACTAAAGATTATCTTCTATTTGAGTATCAGAGGGGTAGCTGTATTAGTCTGGATCTGTAAAAGCGGCAAAGAGTCCTGTGGCACCTTATAGACTAATAGACATGTTGGAGCATAAGCTTTTGTGGGTGAATACCCACTTTTTCAGATGCATGCAGTGGAAATTTTCAGAGGCAGGTATAAATATGCAAGCAAGAATCAGGCTAGGGATAACGAGGTTACTGATTTGAGTTACTGATACAGCCAAAGCCCAGGAAGGGATAAGTATGACCTTTTCTGATTGGCCAGATTACCATTGGCCCTAATGGAGTTGTGTAAGAGGGAGTAAGACCCCACCCCAGGCCTCTGTCTGGATACATTAGGGATCTGTTACAGCAAAGCACTGAAACAAAGGCTTAGTGCTCCATCAGTAGTCCCATTGGAGTCAATGGATAATTTACATAGAATCACAGAACTGTAGGACCGGAAGGGGCCTTGAGGAATCATCTAGTTCATCCTCCTGTGCTGAGGCAAGACCCACATATAGCTATACATACCTAAAAAGGAACACCTACTTAAGTACGTTGCTATAATAGTATTTACAGCTCCCTGCATCCCAGATCCTGGTGTGGGAGGGAGAGCAGGCATTACATGCTTGACACTCTGTGACTTTACCCAGGGTACGATCTGGATGGTTGAACAGCTGTGTCCCCTCAATTCTCTAACCTGGGGTGCCTTTTACACTGTTTTGCTGTGAGAGCAACCACTGCTGGTCTGCCCACACACAGCCTTCAACATGTAAAGTAATAGAAAATGATATGCACAAATCCTGTTATCTCAGATGGGGTTTCCTAAACACTTCAATCCAAGCACACTGGTCTAGATGAAAGAATAAAACCAGTTTATTAACTACAGAAAGATAGATTTCAAGTGATTACAAGTAATGGAGCATAAAAGTCAGAATTGGTTACAAAGAAATATAAGGTATAACACAACTAACACCTAACTTAACAAGCTTAGTGAATTCAAAGCAAAAGTCTCTCTCACCACATATTCTAGCAGTCTGAATTATATTGGCTGAATTATTTCTGCCAAGATCCCTCCCCAGTCCAGTGATGCATCCTTTGTCCTTCAAGTGTTGTCAATGCCATGAATAGAGATGAAGGAGAGATATCTTGAGACGTCTGTTCCCCATTCTTATACCTTTTCTTCATTAGGGTATATCCACACTGGCAAGTTTCTGTGCAACAACTTATACGATTTTTATTAAAGCACTGGAATTAAACTGCTGTTGCGTGTCCACACTGTGCTCCTTTAGACGGTGGAGCGCATCCACATTAGCAGCTCTTGCAACGGCAAAGAGAGCAGTGCATTGTGGTAGTTATCCCACTGTGCAACTGGCAGCATGGTGCTTTGGGAAGGGTTTGCAATGCCTCATGGCACAGGCTCAGCATCACATGATGCAGGTTTCCCAATACCATTGTTCCATGGGCATCCTACTACATTGCCAGCTGCTTTTCAACTGAAGTGTGTGTGGTGGGGGGGAGGGCAGAGTGTGTGACAGGGAGTGTGTGTGTGCATATAGAGGGGGGTGGAGAGACAGTGTTTTGGAGGACAGAGAGTCTTGTAAGTTCATACAGCGGCAGGATGCAATCAGTCCTGAGGCAGGGGTAGGGGGAAACCCCAACATCAGCCCCCGCCTCCCTCCCCATCTCTCTGCACAGCAATCTCTCTCTCTCTCTCTCTCTCTCTCTCTCACACACACACACACACACACACATACACACACACACACCTGCCTCTGTGTTCAACAGCATGAGCATTCCACATTAATGGTTTGCTTCGTGTCCTGGAGCAGATCAGCACAGCACGCAAGGGCTGTCAGAAATGGAGCTTTGAAAGGGGAGGGGCGCATGTCCCCAGGGCAGCTGAGTTCAAAACAATGAGCAGAGCAGCCACTTGAGGGATTATGGGACACTTCTGGAGGCCAATTTGTTGATTTTTACTCTATAATGTGTTTACACTGCCAGTACAGTGCTGGACCCTCTGCGCTCTAAGGCTTATCATTCACGTTGAGGTGGGTTTTTTGCAACACTGCATCTGAGGAGTTTCTGTGCAGAAAGTGGCTTGGCAGTGTGTACACCTCTGGAGTTACACTGCAGAAAGCTGTTTTATTGGACAGTAACTTGCCAGTGTAGACAAGGCCTGAGAATCATCTCCAGCTGGGTTTCAGGAGACAGAAAGTCTGTGGGGATGGGAACCTTCAGCTGTTTCTTTATCAAGATGTAAATTTCTCGCTCAGACCCCTTTTCCTGCCTAAGAATGGCCAAAGAGGTGTTGGTCCATTTGATTTCGTTGACACCCAGCTGAGGCATCAGTTTGCCTTTTGTTCCTGAGGAATTAGTTTGTGGCTGGTTCTGCAGATATGGAATATGTTTTAGTAATATCATACAGGAGATGTTGCCATACATATTTTACCAGGACAATAAAGATCAGTGAAGTTTTCAGTAAGAGTTTTCAGACGATACCTTACAAGGCAAAGTTTGTACAAAATTTATTGTAGTCTTGGAAAAGGGGTGGACATAGGGATACAGATTGTCAAACACTCTCCCCACCCCCCGCCTCCCTGCTTCATGTTGCAGATGGGGAATGGGGTGAAAAGAACAAAGAATGGGTAGAGCTTTGTCTTGGATGTGCCCAACACGCTGGCCAGTGAGCTCAGCTTGCACCAGATGGAAGCAAATGTCACCATTTTCAGTGCTTCAGTAACTTACTTCACACCCAAGCAAGTGGGGATCAGGGAAGGAATTGTGGATCTGCTGCGTATCATCCTTTCCACAGGGCCTTATAGGTCGGTCTAACTAAATGTGTGTGCTTTATTTGGAGCACGGTGGGAATGCCACCTTCTTCATGACTTTCAATGGAAAAGTGTGCAACTCTGTAAATCATACCATGCAATTGATCTAGACACATGGTCTTATTGGCAGTTGCGCTTTAAGAAAAATTAAATACTATTTTGCTTTCAGTCACTTGGATCCTTTCTTCCCTGACCTTTTAAGGATATTTTTTTTACTTCTCCCACCATAGTATATAATAAAGATGTTCTATTTGAGGACACTTTTTATTCCATTTCTTAGTAAAAAAAATTTTTTTCTTTTACTGTGATTTGGCCATTTGAGATGAATAAGTGTTTGTTTTGTTTTTGTTTGCAAAAATAATATTCAAATTTAAAATATTTTATTTAAAGTCAAGGCTACAGTAAAGGTATCTCTAGTTTAAAAAGTGGCATTGGCAGCCTTCATTGAAAGTTAATGTCCTTGCTTGGTTTAAAAAAATGATTTTGATTTAAATATGTTTATAGTAGTTTA
Organism: Caretta caretta; assembly: GCF_965140235.1. NCBI lineage: Eukaryota > Metazoa > Chordata > Testudines > Cheloniidae > Caretta > Caretta caretta. Next base: position 50,441,342 of record NC_134208.1, on the reverse strand, counting down.
AAAGCCGTATAATGAGCAATGGTCTTCCTGTTTATATGAATTCCACATGAGAGAACTGACTCTTATTTGTTACTTCTATTCATTATTAAGTGTCCGTACTTAAAAAAAATCCATATATAATTTTGTGTGGATGTCTCATGAAAATAGTAATAAGCCAACAACTTTTCAGTTACTGGTGCTTGATTCACCTCCTACCCAGGTCACTAGTAGCTGACATTTGGTAATTCTGATGGCCATTTGGCAAGCCATTTGAAGTGAGTTGTTGTTTTGAGCCCAGTTCTGGATAGACCAGTGTAAAACCATGCTCATCATATTCATCATTCTTCATGACAATCTGAAAGAAGTTAAGGATGGGCTAGGAATAAGGAACAAACTAATATCGCTAGAGAGATTGTTTTTGAGGAGAGATGAGTGATATGTATGGCTCAATCCTGCAAGACACTGAGCCCTCTGGCCCTGATCCCTCAAAGCACATAGGCAGATACTCAACTTTAAACACATATATATTCCCACTGAAGTCAAGGTTAAATACCTACTTAAGTTCCTGGCTGGATCAGGGCCAGAGTGTTCTGTGCCCTGCAGGATGAATCCATAGTAACGGAGATAAAAGCTACAATCTAAGAAAAGATTTTCATTGACCTGTCTGCATACTGAAAAAAAAAATTGTCCATAGAATGCTCCTGGCAGCATTGCAAATAAATTTGGCATGAAATCCCAATTATGAGTCACTCTGATACAGAAACATGGCACGTATGAAATATTGTTTTGCTCTTAAATAGCCCGTCATCCAAGGATCTCAAAGTTTTAAACAAACATTAAGCCTCACAACACTTCATTATCCACATTTTACAGATGAGGAAACTTGAGATGAGGAAACTGAGATGCATAACTTGTCTAAGTTAGCTGCAGAGGAACAAATCATATAAGTATCCTGATTCCTAGTCCAGTATTTTAACTAGTATCATAGAATCATAGAATATCAGGGTTGGAAGGGACCTCAGGAGGTCATCTAGTTCAAACCCCTGCTCAAAGCAGGACCAATCCCCAACTAAATCATCCCAGCCAGGCCTTTGTCAAGCCTGACCTTAAAAATGTCTAAGGAAGGAGATTCCACCACCTCCCTAGGTAACCCGTTCCAGTGTTTCACCACCCTCCTAGTGAAAAAGTTTTTCCTAATATCCAACCTAAACCTCCCCCAATGCAACATTACTCCTTGTTCTGTCATCAGCTCCCACTGAGAATAGTCTGGAGCCATCCTCTTTGGAACCCCCTTTCAGGTAGTTGAAAGCAGCTATCAAATCCCCCCTCATTCTTCTCTTCCGCAGACTAAACAATCCCAGTTCCCTCAGCCTCTCCTCATAAGTCATCTGTTCCAGTCCCCTAATCATTTTTCTTGCCCTCCGCTGGACTCTTTCCAATTTTTCCAGATCCTTCTTGTAGTGTGGGGCCCAAAACTGGACACAGTACTCCAGATGAGGCCTCACCAATGTCGAATAGAGGGGAACGATCATGTCCCTCGATCTGCTGGCAATGCCCCTACATATACATCCCAAAATGCCATTGGCCTTCTTGGCAACAAGGGCACACTGTTGACTCATATCCATCTTCTCGTCCACTGTAACCCCTAGGTCCTTTTCTGCAAAACTGCTGCCGAGCCATTCGGTCCCTAGTCTGTAGCGGTGTATGGGATTCTCCCATCCTAAGTGCAGGACTCTGCACTTGTCCTTGTTGAATCTCATCAGATTTCTTTTGGCCCAATCCTCTAATTTGCCTAGGGCCCTCTGTATCATATCCCTACCTTCCAGCGTATCTACCTCTCCTCCCAGTTTAGTGTCATCTGCAAACTTGCTGAGGGTGCAATCCACACCATCCTCCAGATCATTTATGAAGATATTGAACAAAACCGGCTCCAGGACTGACCCTGGGGGCACTCCACTTGATACCGGCTGCCAACTAGATATGGAGCCATTGATCACTACCCGTTGAGCCAGACAATCTAGCCAACTTTCTGTTCACCTTATAGTCCATTCATCCAGCCCATACTTCTTTAACTAGCTGGCAAGAATACTGTGCGAGACCGTGTGAAAAGCTTTGCTAAAGTCAAGGAACAACATGTCCACTGCTTTCCCCTCATCCACAGAGACAGTTATCTCATCATAGAAGGCAATTAGATTAGTCAGGCATGACTTTCCCTTGGTGAATCCATGCTGACTGTTCCTGATCACTTTCCTCTCCTCTAAGTGCTTCAGCATTGATTCCTTGAGGACGTGCTCCATGATTTTTCTAGGGACTGAGGTGAGGCTGGCTGGCCTGTAGTTCCCAGGATCCTCCTTCTTCCCTTTTTTAAAGATGGGCACTACATTAGCCTTTTTCCACTCGTCCGGGACTTCCCCGGATCGCCATGAGTTTTCAAAGATAATGGCCAATGGCTCTGCAATCACATTCGCCAACCCCTTTCGCACTCTTGGGTCACACTCCCTCCTCCTAAAGATAGCCATAGTCATTCTGTACTTTCCTTATAGAATAAAGACTCCCTGGTGTATCTATATATTGTTGTCCTATGTTTGAGGTATATTATAAATGTAGATGACTTTAGTACTGATACTGTAGTTGTCAACTGATCATTCTGAATAGATACTGCAAATATGCATACATGTTTTACTTCTGGTTTTATACATGAAGGACCAACCGATTTTTAAAAAAACAACAACAGTTTTTTTTGCTTTTGCCTTCAGGTCATTTTCAAACTGGGTCAGTTCAAGAACCTGCTCAGATTCTGAGCCAGAAGACTCCTGGGGGGAGAGAATGGTTTCTCAAAGACTTTGTATACAGTAGCACCCTTGCAGTGATTAATATCAGAAGTTTATAGAGGTATGATTTCAATTTTCCCCTTAAAATGCAGACCGAGCAATTTTGCCAGCACATATTCTTCTTTGTCAAACATTTCACTTATTGTAGGCTTTGCAGACAGCTTGAGAGCTATGTCTGTTGCCAGGGTTTTTGCAGCTGTGTGCCTTTGATCATCAAAAAGGGGTTGGATTTGCTCCAGCACAATGCATAGATGCCGTGTACTTTACCTGATTTGTAACAGTATCTAGCGAAGTTAAAAGACACATCCCATGGGACTCAAGGGACAAGAGCGGCAACCAAGCTGCCTGTCAGATTCCAAAACTGCAGATTAATATAACATCCCTGCCACTTTTTTTACATGGCAAGTTCCTCGGTGCCAGGTGTACATGTAACAATTTTTGGGGTACCCTGGACTGAGAGTGACATTGTTACCCCCCTGACTCCAGAAAGAGACAGACTTGCTACTGCTTAACTGTGTATCTGTTCCCTGATACCTCCACTCAGTTAGCCACCCAACAAATCTACTCTGGATGATGTTAACCTGCAAGTCAAAGTAAGGGCTCACAATAGTTGCACCCCAGTCCTTGAGGCTTTGAAGTGTTCCCCCTGTAATGCCCATCTCCTTATCCACTGAACACTCACAGTAATGCCAGGTATGCTGTCCCCAAAAGAACAGTGTCCACACCAGCTTGAATGATTCAGTTTAGGATCAGCTCCTTGTACAATACCACAGCACTAAGATATATTTATAGTGAAGACAATCATACATTTACTAACAAAGATCAAGATTCAAGAAATAGAGTAAGGATAATGAAACAGAAGGGTTACATATAAAACGAAATTGATGCACATTGTCAAGAGAACAGTTAGCATAGTAAATCACAAAACATATATTCAATGTATTTAAATTTAATTTTAAAAGAATAAAAAGCACAAGAGGAAGAAAATTCAGAGAATCATCTAGAATTGGTTTTATGTATGTGATAAATGAAGGGGGAAGGGGTTGCTCCCCTTTATGGACACCCAGCCATTCAGTAGCTATAAAATCCCTCTTAGTAGCTGTTCTCTAATTGCTCTACCTGTAAAGGGTTAAAAAGGCTCACTGCTATGCATAGTAAAAGGAAGTGAGTGGGCACCTGGCCAAAAGAGCTAATGGGAAGGCTAGAACTTTTTAAAATGGAGAAAAGATTTGTCTGTCTGGGGTTGTTCTCCCAGGGAGAGGCAGACAGGGCAGCAGCTCTGCTGTAAGAAGCTTGGGACAGGTATGAAAAATCATCAGTATCATAGCTAGAAACTACTCATTTAAAACCCCAGATATGCAAGTAGATCAGGAAATGTCTAGGAAGACATAATTAGGTTTTTCCCTTTTATTTCTTTATGGCTTGTGGATTCCCCTGTGCTAACCCCAACTGCTTTTGTTTTGCTTGTAATCTTTTAGCTGGACCTCAAGAAAGCTATTCTTGGTGCTTAATCCTTGTAGTTGCTCTTTTAAAATCTAGCAATAGCCTGAGTTCCCAGATGTATTTTCTTTCTTTTTTAAAAATAAAATTTACCTTTTTAAAGAACAGAATTGGATGTTTGTGTCTTAAGAGGTTTGTGCACATGTTGTTAAATTAGTTGTTGGCAACAGCTGATTTCCTTTGTTTTCTTTCTCACCTCTTCCCCAGAAGGGACTGGGATGTGAAAGGGCTTCAGGGTACCAGTGGGGAATCAGCCTTGACAATGTATCTTACTGACAATGAAAATTGTTTTGTGCCCCCAACAAGTTCAAATAGCTTACCACAATGGGGAACTAGGAAGGGAGTTAGAGGTCATATTCAGCTTGTTGTATTATTTGATGCTGTTTGGAATGATACCTTGGTGATTAGCAATGCAAAAGACTTTGTGGATTGGACTGGAGTAGAGGAGAGGAAGAAGCAGGACTAACTGTACCATTGCTGAGGAACCTGGAAATAATGCCCACAACATGGTAGGGATTTTTTTTCTCTCTCCAGCAACAGGACAGAAGAAAACTAATCTGCTGTTTCTGAGTGTCAGTAGATGAAAGGAGAGTACACAAAGAACATCGGTTCTTAGAAGTCACTTGACAAAATAACCTTGCACTTGCTTGGGAGAAATATCTGCACAGCTAACAGACCTTAAGCAGTGTACTATGAGGAAGGAAGAATGAGGGACTATTCAAGCAATACTGATAGTAAGTCATAAATAAGGTACCATAACATCCAATGTTCCTTTACCATGATCAGCAGTGTTGCGGTAGGCAGGGTGGAGTATAGGCAGAGTTCCCTCGTGAACTTACATGCAACTGTTGTAGAAATATTTAAAAGAGCAGCAAAAACAGGAAGAAACATTTCTTTTATAGCTTGTGCCCATTTCTTGAGTGTGAGGGTTTCCTGGAACTCATAAAAAATGCTCAGCACACTGTCTTTTCTACCAAGGGAGTTACATTGTTTTAAAACCCTTGGTCACGACCACTTATAGAATGAAACAGATGCATCTTACCTCTTATATATGGATGGATGAATGCATGTACTTTACTGTACATTTTCTTGTTTCTATTCAGCTCAGGAAAGGCAATCATTCCTTGCCTATTGATTATAGTGTATTAATATTTGTGAAGGATTCTCAGATTCCTGGTTAGAAGGTGCTATAGAAATGCTAAGTGGTATTATTGGGAATGAATAATTAGTTCTGCAATTTTTAAAAAATATCCCACTCAGCAATGCACTGTGTATTTTGCAGAAGTTTCATATTTTAAATATATGTCACTTGACATTATTCATTATAGTTAAGGTTATGTTGGTGCTTTCATTATAACACCATTTTCATATGATCATACCTTTCTGAAAAAAATCTTATATGGGACTGAAACATGATCTCCACCCAGAACTTTTTTGTTTTGGTTTGGGGTTTTTTCAGTTTTCTTTTTCTTATTTCTTTACAATTTGAGGACAGTTCTATCAGCTGTTTGAAAACACTTTTTCAACACAATGACATTTTTTTTTCTGCTATCCAATAACAAAAATGGCCAAGCCTCTCCAATAACTTTCCAAATCTTACTGAAGAAATCTTTGCTAGCTTTGGGGGTATTAAGGGAATTATAAATCAGAAAGTGTAAGTGATTGCAAAATCCATTTTGAACCCTATTGCATTTCTGCTATTCTTTTGTCCAATGTCTCAATTGCAGATAAGACAAGTTGTATTTGCTCATATCTCATTGAAACACGCCTTGTAATTCTCCAAAATCTTCAATCTTTTGTTGCTTCCCTCATCTGTTGCTTTTACAGCAGTGCTGTATCCAAGATGTGTTCAGTACAGACTTGTGAGGCCTTTCAAGGAAGGCACAGAACAGAAGTAAGAGGTGAGAGGACACTGGCCTTAGCTAGATTGTGCCTCTGATTTTCTGGCCTGTTTTTAAAGGTTAGTTCAGTCACTTGCTTACATTATTGGAACAGGGTCATTTCAGGAACTTGTTTAGATTTTAAGTAGAAAAAACCACCTAAGTTGTACTGGGAAGTGATATGTTCTCTCAGGGGGAAATGTAGTGATTGAAAGAGCATTTTGAAGTGAGTCATCATGATGTTGAAGTGCATTTGGTGATTGTATATGATAGGTGTAAATCAGTATCCTTGTGGACTGCTTATCTTTTGCAGTGCTCTTAACTGTGGAAAATATTTTGGTATTTAGTGTGTGTACCCATACAAATATATAATATGGCAGTTGTTTGTACATACTATTTTTAAGCACCTAACTACCATGAGTGGAAGAGCTTGGGGCCTTCAGATCAAAAGCAGGGTTACCATATGGGTCCAACACACTGGAGAACAAATTAAGGTGACGGTGCTATACCTCTGAAGAATCATAGCAGTACTTTGCTGTTTGTTTTTAAATTCTAAATTCAAGGTCACCATGCTTACTTTACTCCCCATGGGTGCATCCATATTCATATGCAACGGACAGACATTCTTTCAGATAAGGTTTCCAGCTGCATCGGAGATTATTAGTAAGAAGGCTGATAATATCCCCATGTAGCAACATCTATTACTGTTGTTTATTCTTTATTTGTATAGCTCGAAGCATGCACATATCTCTTCATAGACATAAGAAAAACAAAGTAGGTTTATTTTGGTACTAAGGACTATAAGAGACCAAAATGCAGACAGAAATTAAAAACTATTGTCCTCAGCATGCTTCTATTAGACTGAGTTTGTCATTCAGTTCAATTTGGCTAATTAATCCATTGAAATGAGAGTACCTCAGAAATTATGGTTCACTTGTGGAAATTCATTTTTTTTGTTTTGTTTTTTAAATCCCTCTTTCCTAATATTTTTTACCTTATTTTTCTTCCTTTTTTTCTTCTTTTATAAACCCCCACTTGGATTATAATAATTCAGTATACATTTGATGAGCTTTGCCAAGAAATATACGATATAAAGTTAGCAGCTATAAGTTGTAGAGGAACAAGGATCTGAATTCTCATCCGTCTTCTCCAAAATACTGTGGTGTCATAGTAAGCTTGGATAAATAAATGAGCGTGAGCATATGACAGCAATTGTGAGGGGATGGCTGAAGACTGAATTCATTCCTAAACTAAGCGTTCGTTAGAACCATCGACTGATTTTTTTTTTCCTAGTACTCCTTTTTTCAGTGTCCTTTTCAAACATGAGACGTAGCTCAGGGCATTAGGTCAGACACTCATTTAGTAGAAAGAAAAAGAGTACTTGTGGCACCTTAGAGACTAACCAATTTATTTGAGCATAAGCTTTCGTGAGCTACAGCTCACTTCATCGGATGCGAAAGCTTATGCTCAAATAAATTGGTTAGTCTCTAAGGTGCCACAAGTACTCCTTTTCTTTTTGTGAATACAGACTTACACGGCTGCTACTCTGAAACCTTTCATTTAGTAGAGAGAAGTCTTCTCAGCATCCCCTTATTGATCTAACCATAATTGCAATAAGAATATCCAATAATTCTTAAATAGTTCCCATTGCCACTTGGGAAGGCTACAAACATCATTATAAAAATATAGCTTAATTCACATCAATTTTCACTGTTTTCTTGAGACCAAAATTGTTTATGAATAAAACTACATTCAAAGATATGACCTGCCTAAATACTGTGGTGGAGTTCTTCAGTTTAGCTCTAGATAATCATAAAGATTTAAATGCTCTTTTAAATAATGAAATAAAAAAGCATGGGTTGTGGAAAATGATTGTGCCTTTAAAGATCCAGATATTAGCAAACTCTTGCTTAGGGATTGTTAGGGGGCTTATTCCTTCACCCATTTACTTCCCTGGTCCTTCTCGCATGAACAGAGAGCAACAATACCCAAAGTCCAAAGGTGCAAACAATTCGATGATTATTGGGGTGAACTTCCAGCAAGCATGATTCCAGTTTCCTTCCTTAGTATCCTCCTTCTCAGGTCTGACACCACAGAGCCTTACACCTGTGTCCCTGTTCCCTTTCCTACCCTTAGCCAAACATGATTCCAACTTCCTTACTCCCATTTCCTGTTCCCATTTCCCCCTTTAGCAAAACATGATTCCAATTTTCTTACTCACATTCCCTGTTCCCATCTCCCTCCCACACCCACTCACCCACATCCACTCACTTCCTCATTGACTACAGATTATATAGTAAAACTTGAGTTCTGCTTAGCTATACCTTAACCAATCATTTTCCTGAAATTTAACTAACCAATCCTAACATATTGTAACATGATTATGTAACCAATTATATCCCACCACCTTAATTAGTTTACACCCAGCAAAATTAATTATACAGCAGACAGGAACAATCACAGAACCAGAGAGATTATACAGACAAACAATAGCAAAGTGGGAACTATAATGACAAAACAATACGGAAGTGAGGATTTCACATCCCAGCTATTGATAAGTGAGTTCTTGCCAGACAGGATGCTATCAAACTAAGTTTCCTTTTACATTTTCTAGGCACTTCCCTTTCTCTGGAGGTGATAGGAATACAATTCTGTCCTGATAGTGCCTAACAGCCCAATAGCACCTTATTTCAATGTGACTAGTTTGGAATGTGAGGATGTGACTGTTCGCTTCCTAGCTTATGGCTGCCTCTGCTGCTTAGCCAAAGGCCTTAGCCTAAGAACAGGGCCTCAGACTGTCACAGTAAGAGAAGGCCCTTACACCAGCAGACAGTGATTTTGATTCTTTCTTTTATACCTCTAGAACTAGCCAAGTGATACGAATACACCTAAATTCTTAAAGTACAGGCCTTTGCAGACAGGCTTGAATATCTTTATCCTAACAGGGATAGTGATGTTTAGATTAGGTCCTAAGATTACATGACTCCTGCATGCTCTGTGTTGTCTGCTACAAATAGGTCTTTGAAAATATGTTATGGACTATGATATTTTTTATGCAAGAGGCAATAAGGTCATCTTGACCTGTATTAATGATTCTGTCTTTAATAAATGAAGATAAACAACTACATACTTGCAATTGATTATGTGTAAAATCCCAATGTGGTGTCAATACCAAGAGAGGGAAAATTGCTTTTGAAGTGAGCCAGCCACTCCCAGTCCCTATTGAAGCCCAAATTGATGGTGTTAAGTTTGTAAATGAATTGTAGCTCAGCAGTTCCTCTTTGAAGTCTGTTTCTGAAGTTTTTTGGTTGAAGTATGGCTACTTTTAAATCTGCTATTGAGTGTTCAGGGAGATTGAAGTGTTCTCCTACTGGCTTTTGTATATTACCATTCCTGATGTCTGATTGTGTCCATTTATCCTTTTACGTAGAGACTGTCCAGTTTGGCCAATGTACATGGCAGAGAGGCATTGCTGGCACATGATGGCATATGTCACATTAGTAGATGTGCAAGTAAATAAGCCTCTGATGGTGTGGCTGGTGTGGTTGGGTCCTATGATGGTGTCTCTAGAGTAGATATGGGGACAGAGAAGGCAACAGGGTTTGTTACAGGGATTGGTTCCTGTTTGTTCCTGTAATGTTTCTGTGGTGTGTAGTTGCTGGTGAGTATTTGTTTCAGGTTGGGGGGCTGTCTGTAAGCGTTGGCCTGCCTCCCAGGGCTTGTGAGAGTGGGGGATGATTTTCCAGGATAGGTTGTAGATCACTGATGATGCGCTGGAGAGGTTTTAACTGGGGGCTGTATGTGATGGCAAGTGGTGTTCTGTTATTTTCCTTGTTGGGCCTTTCCTGTAGTAGGTGATTTCTGCGTACCTGTCTCACTCTGTCAATCTGTTTCCTCACTTCCCCAGGTGGGTATTGTAGTTTTAAGAATGCTTGATAGAGATCTTGTAGGTGTTTGTCTCTGTGTGAGGGATTGAAGCAAATGTGGTTTATCTTAAGGCTTGGCTGTAGACAATGGATCGTGTGATCTGTCTTGGATGGAAGATGAAGGCATGTAGGTAAGTATAGCAGTCAGTAGGTTTTCGGTATAGGGTGGTGTTTATGTGGCCATCACTTATTTGTAGTGTCCAGGAAGTGGATCTCTTCTGTGGACTGGTCCAGGCTGAGTTTGATGGTGGGGTGGAAATTGTTGAAATTCTGGTGGAATTCTTCAAGGGCCTCCTTCCCGTGAGTCCATATGATGAAGATGTCATCAATGTAGTGTAAGTAGAGGAGGGACACTAGGGGACAAGAGCTAAGGAAGCGTTGTTCTACGTCAGCCATAAAAATGTTCGCATACTGTGGAGCCATGTGCGTACCAGTAGCAGTGCCACTGACTTGAAGGTATAGATTGTCCCCAAATCTGAAATAGTTTGGTGTGGGTGAGGACAAAGTCCCAAAGCTCAGCCACCGGGTGTGCTGTGACTACATCAGGGATAGTGTTCATGATAGCTTGTAGTTCATCCTCATGTGGAATATTGGTGTAAAGAGCTTCTACATCCACAGTGGCCAGGATGGTGTTTTCAGGAAGATCACCAATAATTGTAGTTTCCTCAGGAAGTCAGTGGTGTCTTGAAGATAGCTAGGAATACTGGTAGTGTCAGGACTGAGAAAGGAGTCCAAATAGCCAGATAATCCTGCTGTAAAAGACTGCCAATGCCTGAGATGATGGGGTGTCCAGAATTTCCAGGTTTATGGATCTTGGGTAGCAGATTGAAGACCCCTAGTCGGGGCTCTAGGGCTGTGTCTGTGTAGATTTGTTCCCGTCCTGTAGCAGGGAGTTTCTTGAGCAGATGGTGTAGTTTCTTTTGGTACTCCTCAGTGGGATCAGAGGATAGTGGCCTGTGGAATGTGGTGTTCGAGAGTTGTCTGGCAGCCTCCTGTTCATAATCCTACCTGCTCATGATGCCTACAGCACCTCCTTTGTCAGCCCCTTTGATTATAATGTCAGAGTTGTTTCTGAGGCTGTGGATGGCATTGTGTTCTGTACAGCTGAGGTTATGTCTAGTTGGAAGCCAGTGTCAAGTGGAGTGCCCCCAGGGGTCGGGCTCCTGAGGTCCCTTCCAACCCTGATATTCTATGATTCTATGATTCTATGGGGCAAGTGATGCTGTTTGTTCACTATTTCAGCCTGTGCCAGTCTGTGGAAGCACTCTGTGTAGGCCATTTTGACCATCAGGAGGAGTCCACGCAGAATTTTTTTCTGGTAGGAGGATTCCTGTGGGTCAGTGCACTGTTCAGTGGTGTGTTGAAAATATTCCTTGAGTCAGAGATGGTGAAAGTAGGTTTCCAGACCACCACAGAACTGTATCATGTGCATGAGGGTGGTGGGGCAGAAAGAGAGTCCCTGAGATAGGACAGACTCTTATTCTGGGCTAAGTGTGTGGTTGGATAGATTAACAATATTGTTGGGTGATTAAGGGTACCACTGTTGTAGCCCTCTGTGCCATGTAGGAGTTTAGATAGTTTACTGTCCTTTTTCCTCTGTAGAGATGTAAAGTGTGCGTTGTAAATGGCTTGGCTTGTTTTTATAAAGTCCAGCCACATGGAAGTTTGTGTGGAAGGTTGGTTTTGTATGAGAGTCTCCAGTTTTGAGAGCTCATTCTTGATCTTCTCCTGTTTGCTGTACAGGATGCTGATCAGGTAGTTCCTCAGTTTCTGTGAAAGTGGGTAGCACAATCTCTCACCATAGTCAGTGTAGTATGTCGATTGCAATGGATTTTTTACCTTCAGTCTATTTTGTATGATGTCCATCTAGAGAGGAAGATGATGTCTGTATCTGTGTGAGTATAGAAATTGTGTATAGAAATTTGAGGCACTTTCACTATATACATATATGTTTGCATAAGATTAGTTAGGTGCTAATGACTTGTGGGCCAGGTATTTCTTGGCTATAGTATAGGTCCCCACTTCAGTCCAGTAAAAATTCCATAATGTGCCTGACCTCTGACCCAAAATTATCATATATATTTGATGTGTGACAATATAAAATAGAGTGAAACTTGAGCTACATCATTGTCTTGTATACTGTGTTTTGTTTATAGGCTTGTTTTTAGTAGTTAGTCTACTCAGTAAATCAATGGAAAAGCTGTTCCATTTTACTTATTATTGAACTATACGGCCTAGTGGGCTATAAGAAATCAGTAGCCCATTGGGCACATCTTTATTGAAATGATAAAAGAGCACCATTATAAAATGAATTTTTAAAAAATAAAGGGAGACCATTTTGAATAGACCACGATGAGCAACATCTCATTCATCTCTACTACTCCTTAATCTAACAGAAATATTCATGTTGGTGTCTTGGTTATACTAGCAGCCATATCTATCAGCATCTAGTCAGTCAGTCAGAACAATGAGAGTTAGGCCTCAAGGTTCCAAAGTGTTTAATGTACAGTAACAAGAGAAATGTAGTAGTTTTTCCTGAAGTAAAATCATTTTGGTGTGTTAAACATGCACTCCCACTCATCTCCACAGAATGTCTTCTAGGCATCAGGAGACAAAGCACCTGTAGATGAGATGGAAATGGTATCAAATTGGATGATTTTTGCACAGAATCCTGAAATTACCTGTCCCTAATATGGCTTTTAAAAACCTTACTTGATGGTGGGGTGTCAAATCTGGAGTTACTTGCTCATGACTCATTGCTAAGATGTTTGATATGATAGTATCAAATTTATCATCTTTGACAAGTCTAGAAATCCTTACTCCCACAAACTGCCCTTTGACTTTAAGATATGACTATTCATAACAGAAGTGATTCTATAATTCTCACAAAGAGTTGGATCGCTGTTTTTGCTCAAAACACTGTTAAGTCTCCCAGATATTTACTATGTTTTTTTACTGGTAATGTACTTTGGAAGGGATAAAAATAAGACACAATTGGACAACTATATTTGATGTAAAGTTCAAATGTAAGAGACATCAGAGTCTGCAGATTCCCCCTCTCTCAGCCCCCATTTTGGGCCTGATCTTGCACCCATACAAGTTAATGGCAAAACCTCCATTGACTTCAATAGGTGCATAGTTGGAGCTTTTAATTCTTCCAGTTTCATTGTCTCTTCACTTGTGACTTGCTCATCCACTTTCTATCTTTAGTTCATTTAACACTGGCCTACAGCAGTGTGGTTCTCACTTTTTCTATGTACAATACTAAAGGCTAGTCCTGCAGGCAGTTATTACTAAGTATAGAAACTAATTTTTATGAGCAGTTCCACCTAAATGAATGGGAATAATCACAAAAATAAGCTGTGTTCAGCATTGTGTTTACAGGACAGTGTCTATATTTTGTGTATTGTATCTAGGGCAGTTTTTTCAGTGTTTGTGTGGAGTAGAGGCACAATTTCAATCAACAGTGGTGGGAGTTGTCTCTTTTTTGATGTAGTATTAGTTATATATGTTACTGTGTACATGTTCAGCGTCACACAGTAGCAAACACAACCAGAGATTTCCGAAGAATACCTTTTAAAGAGGAACTTGAATGCTGACCAGAAAAAAAGATTCGCCAGATGCCAACAAAAAACCCACAAAGATTTGGATGGCTGTAAACTTTATTCTTAAATACATATTTTTAGTGGGATTATAGGAGTCAGTGAGAGAGAGAGAGAAAGCATAATACAGTAAACGATGAGAGTACTGCCAGAACTGCATTACCTGAAAATTGTGGTTTACGGTAAAAAATAACAGAGTATCGCACCGAACGTGCTGGCCTGGCAACCCCTGGGCAGGTATGATGTAGGAATATAACCAATGCTGAAAGTTCCTGCTTCCAGGTAACAGCAAATCACCATAGCAACTGTAGTCTTAAGAATTTTGTAGTAACACTAGCTGTTCAAATTGACTTGCAAGGTATTTTTAAGAGAAATCTATCTTATCAACATCAGTTGTTTGTCAGAGCAGGCTGTATTGGATCTTAATTTATATTTTCCCTTTAGGATATTTAGAGAAACTGGTCACCAAAGCGGGAAATGTGATTTCATACTACTGCTCTGAATTCTACAAATCAAGCATATACTATATTAGTTGATAGCAGTCTGCACTCTGGGTTGACATGGCTATCAGCCTTAGCATCTGCGGTGCACTTGCTGTGCCTATGACTATTAGATGCAGCGGAATAATTTAGTTTAATTGTTTCAACTGGAACATGGGGCCTGTGTTACATGAAAATGGACCTTAATCATCAATCCCGATTCACGAATATGCAGCTTATCCCACCTCCTGGTGATAATATAACTAATGTATAGCTAAAATGGAATGAAGTAATTGCACTAAAGTTTAAAACACTGTGAAACTGGTAAAGAGGTTCACTGATATCAGGACAACGTTTTGTTAACATTTCTTTAAAAATTGGCAGTGTGGGAGATGAGGTCACTTCCCTTTATACCAATGGCTTCACTAACACACAGTTGTCCATGAGCAAATGCATTAGCAACATGTGATGTTGAAATTAATTTTAGTGCACTATCCCAATCACAGAAACATACGATTGGAAAAGATATCAAGGAGTCATGAGGTCTGGCTCCTTCCACTGAGGCTAGACCATTCCAGACAAGTTTTGTTCAACCGATTCGTAAAACCCTCCAGTGATGGAGATTTCACAACCTCCCTTGGAAACCTATTCCAGAAGTTAACTACCCTCATGGTTAGAACGTTTTTCCTACTATCTAGCCTAAATTAGATACTTTGCACCCCTCTCAGCTTGGTGTCATCTGAAAATTGTATAAATATATTCCCCACACCATTATCCAAATCATTAATTAAATTACTGAATAGTACCAGATACAGACCACACCCCTGCAAGACCCCACAAAATATGCCCTCCCAGTTTGACAGTGAACTACGGAATAACTACTCTGAGTATATTTTTTTCAACCAGTTGTGCACCTGCTTAATAGTAATTATTTCTAGAACACATTTCCTTAGTTTGTTTATGAAAAAGTAAAATGTAGGACTATGTCAAAAGTGTTAATAAAATTAAGATATATTGCATCTACAGCTTTCCCTGCTATCCACTAGTCAAATAACCCTGTCAAAGCAGGAAGTTAGGTTGGTTTGTCATTATTTGTTCTTGACAAATCCAGGCTGGCTATTCCTTATAACCCTATTATCTTCTAGGACAGTGGTGGGCAACCTGTGGGCGTGGGCTGCATGCAGCCCACCAGGGTAATCCACTGACGGGCCGCGAGACGGTATTTACACTGACCGTCCGCAGGCACAGTCACCTGCAGCTTCCATTGGCCGCGGTTCATAGTTCCCAGCTAATGGGAGTGGTGGGAAGTGGCAGCCAGCACATCCCTGTGGCCCACGCTGCTTCCCACAGCTCCCATTGGCCAGGAATGGTGAACCGCAGCCACTGGGAGCTGTGGGCGGCCGTGCCTGTGGATGGTCAATGTAAACACTGTCTTGTGGCCCACCAGTGGATTGCCCTGATGAGCCGCAGGTTGCCCACCACTGATCTAAAGAGTTGAGACAATCACCCCATTATTTCGTGAGCATAGCTAGTTAGAGAGAAATCTGTGAGATCTGATAGTTACCTTGTACACTAGGTACACCATACACTAATCTTACTATTGCAATTAACAGCTCAATTTGTTCTCCCATGTACTATATAAAGGAGGCAAAGCTTCACAACAGAATAAATTATGAGAGGTATCCCTGACTTTCACATTCATCTGTTAGCAGAGCTGTTTTATTGAAACAAAGTATTTTAAAGGAAGCGTGCAGCTTGCTTCTGAACTATGGTGTCAGTGGAACAAATGGAAACTACCAGAACATGACGAATAGCCCACTATCAGTTTAGTCCAATGTGCAGTAAGGGTTTCAATTTTACTTATTATTTGAAAAGTAACAATGCTTGCACAATTTTAGGAAGGTGAAAGAAAAACAGTAAAAGAATAAGTACTGTGATCCTTTCTTATCCTGACCTGCACAACTGGTATAGTGCAGCAGCAGAGAACAAACTCGGAGTTATACATTATATGAAGATTTTTTATATTAAGAATACCCTTCCCCAGACAGCTAGTATTGCATGTTCACTATTGCAAGGACATTGTGGGCATTCTCTGCTCGTATTCATTTCAAAACTACAACTGAACTGAAAGCCGTGCCATTTAAACAAGATGTACACTTGAAAACTTCTTTTTAAAATCCACCAAGTTTAATTGCAGTGGTTTTAAAAAAAATCATAAGGGAGCAGCACAATACCCACTGTGACAAGAGGTATAATTACTTCATGCATACGAATTAAATTGTGATTGACAAATGCAGTGATATGAAACATGTTGTAGTTAAATAATGTGCTTTAAAGCTTCCCTTTAAAGAAAGAAAGCTGAAAACAACATGTCAAGCAATTGTAACGGTACAATCATTTTAACATGTTGAGAAATCTTTCCTGTGCTGCAAATTAGAAATGCGGGTTTATTACCTATGGCAGTAGTGCTCAAACTTTTTCAGTTGTGCCCCATGCCCTTCCCAGTAAATGAATCTGTCTGCACCGCCCCTCCCCCCATTACTTCACAGCCAAGGCTTCCTCAGCAGCGCAGCTTGGGATGAAGAAGGAGCTGCGAGTGGAACTGGGGATGGGGGTTGTGACGGGTTGGACTCCCGTTCCGGGGTGCCACCTGATGTGCTGGGGTGCCACTGAGCTTGTCTGTTCCACCAGCCTGGGCTCCCTCACCCAGTCCTGCTGCACACACAGGTAGGGATGCACCCAGCTGTAGAATCACACAATCTGCAATCAGCTCTGTGTGGGAAGACTCAGCTCAGGGAATTGCCCAGCACTCTGCTGCACACACCCTCTGGAGTGTAAACCCAAAATTATATTGTCTTGCATTCTATAGAGATCTATACAGCGTAAGATGAAGTGTGGCGCTCCCACCCTGCACCCCGGGGGGCTGGCCCCAGCCCTGCCACGCACTCCCCCTAAACATTATTCTGCACCCCGTTAGGGGGCATGCCCCACAGTTTGAGAACCACTGACCTATGGCAATACATTAATAAGAAAACAAAACTTGTATCTATTTGACTTCTACATGTGTTCCTTTAAATGTGCAGAAGATATTTGAATCAATAAATAAACCTTATCAGAAGTCTGCAATTCACCACAATTCCACTGAGATACTACTCACTAAAAACAGACCCTAATAACTGTTAAAGTCCACACATTTCTCTCCTACCTTCAAACTTCATTTTTAAGAAACTCACTAGATTTTAAATACCAAGGCATCAATTATTGTAACACTACAGAGGACTCATTTAGTCATGTCCAGTAAAATGTTCAGCTCCTATTTTGTGTTTAAACACATTTTTTCAAAGAAAATTAAAGATCACGGATTTATTTTTAAGAAAAAAAACAAAAATCATAACAGGAAGATCACAATCAATGCTTCTGTGATAATGGCCTACACTGTACTGGACTAAGCTTAGAGCACCTTTAAGTTTATTAACATTGGAGGTAGCATATTACTCTTTATTTACATTTTTGGTAAGTTTCAGAGATATTTATCTGCAGCTGTGGGAAAAAAAAGGTAGAGAACTTCAGTTAGCTTGATGGAGTTGCTTTACCAAGGGCCAGGTTGTTGTCACCTACTTCAAGGGTGCAAAAAGAACCAACCAACATTATCTGTGGGCTGCTGCCCATTAGTGGGGCATAATTAGAGACTCTGTACCCAAAGCAGGGGGACCTCTCTCTCCTTGTACCCCCTGAAGTGCAAGAGACTCCAAGAAAGGGTATGGAGAGCAGCAGATTCAGGCAGAATTCCCAGATCTGCTCATGATGCAATGCGACTAAACACAGCCCCTCAACACAGAGCTGTCCCTAAAAGATACAAGTGAGCTCACATTAAATACAGTTTCCAAAATGTAGATGCTTGTAAAAAGATCATTCACCAACACAATTAGTTGTCATGTCTTTATTAAGCTACAGTCTTGAAATCTGGTACACTCATTCATTACTATATTATCTCATAAATGACATCTGTCATAAATATAAAGGGAAGGGTAAACCCCTTTAAAATCCCTCCTGGCCAGAGAAAAAAATCCTCTCACATGTAAAGAGTTAAGAAGCTAAAGGTAACCTCACTGGCACCTGACCAAAATGACCAATGAGGAGACAAGATACTTTCAAAAGCTGGGAGGAGGGAGAGAAACAAAGGGTCTGTGTGTCTGTCTATATGCTGGTTTCTGCTGGGGATAGACCAGGAATGGAGTCTTAGAACTTTTAGTAAGTAATCTAGCTAGGTATGTGTTAGATTATGATTTCTTTAAATGGCTGAGAAAAGAACTGTGCTGAATAGAATAACTATTTCTGTCTGTGTATCTTTTTTGTAACTTAAGGTTTTGCCTAGAGGGGTTCTCTATGTTTTGAATCTAATTACCCTGTAAGATATCTACCATCCTGATTTTACAGGGGGGATTTCTTTATTTCTATTTACTTCTATTTTCATTAAAAGTCTTCTTGTAAGAAAACTGAATGCTTTTTCATTGTTCTCAGATCCAAGGCTTTGGGTCTGTGGTCACCTATGCAAATTGGTGAGGTTTTTTATCCAACATTTCCTAGGAAAGGGGGGGTGCAAGTGTTGGGAGGATTGTTCATTGTTCTTAAGATCCAAGGGTCTGGGTCTGTAGTCACCTAGGCAAATTGGTGAGGCTTTTTACCAAACCTTGTCCAGAAAGTGGGGTGCAAGGTTTTGGGAAGTATTTTGGGGGGAAAGATGTATCCAAACAGCTCTTCCCCAGTAACCAGTATTTGTTTGGTGGTGGTAGCGGCCAATCCAAGGACAACGGGTGGAATATTTTGTACCTTGGGGAAGTTTTGTCCTAAACTGGTAAAGAGAAGCTTAGGAGGTTTTTCATGCAGGTCCCCACATCTGTACCCTAGCGTTCAGAGTGGGGGAGGAACCTTGACAACATCATGTGATTATTACGAGCTTCTAAAAAGGAAACATTTCTCTAATTTGAGTGAGCCATCAAAGGTCATCAAAAGGTTATCAGTAATTTAAAAAAATGGTTTCAACTATTCAAGTGCCAATTAATGGACATTAGGGGTAACGATGTAAAAATAATTAATTTTCTGTTCTATATAGGTTCTTATACCATGTTCATCACTGTAGTACCAAATACCTTGCTGTAGCACACTAAGCAACATAACCAACATCTCCCACAAGCTTCTTATTTCATCATCTCCCTAGGAGGAGAAATGTATGTAGCAGAGTGTTTTATTTGTGAATTTAGAGATAGATACAAGTATTCATGCACACGCACACACGTGCGCACAGTTATATATTTATGTTAGAGACAACATGGTCAAGGAAATATGCCTTGTACTTAAAGTTGAAGGTGGTGAGGTTTATACTAGTATTTGGTTCCTGTGGGATTTCATTTTGCAGCCTTGAATCACCTCCTGAGAAAACTTTGTCTTCCACTCAGATGAGTTTTACCTGTATTGTAAAGAGTTCCATAGTGCCAGAGGAGCGTATCAGTCTTCATCTCAAAAGTGGTTTGTCAGTAGTTATGAGGCTTCCAATTTTTAGAAGAGAAGCTTGACAAAGTTATCAGTTGCTTTTTATTGGATTTCAGCAAGGAAGATTTCCACAAATATATTCTGGAAAATGGTATGGGTCCAAGGAGGTATTGGTTGTGAATTTACTGGTAGGTAAGGAAGAAAACCTAAGGGAAAAAGGAGTTCAGGAGGCCTCGCAGTTTCTAAAGAAGACAATATTAAAGACACAACTGAAAACTATCTCAATGCAAAGGAAAGACAGTAAGAATAGTAAGAGGCCAATATGGTTCCAACAGGAATACTTTAAAGACCTGAAAATAAAAAAGAAATCCTAAAAAAGTGGAAACTTGGACAAAATGCTAAGGAGGAATACAAAAGAATAACACAAGCATGTGGAGACAAAATCAGAAAAGTTAAGGCACAAGATGAGTTACGTTGAGGAAGGGGTATAAAAGGCAAATAAGTGGAGGTTCTTTAAACACGTTAGGAGTAAGAGAAAGACAAAGGAAAGCATAGGTCATCTACTTACTGGGGCAGGAGAGCTGATGCCATTAAGAAAGGTGAGATTCTTAATGCTTATTTTGCTTCACTTAAAAGAATAATAATGATCAGATATTCAAAACAATTAATGAGGAAGGAACAAAAGCCAAAACAGGAAAAGAACAGGTTAAAGAATATTTAGGTAAGTTAAATCTGTTCAGATCAGCTGGGCCTAATGAAATTCATCTTAGGATACTTAAGGAACTAGTTGTCACAAACTCTGAACAGTTAGCAATTATCTTTGAGAACTCATGGAGGACAGGTGAGGTCCTAGAGGACTGGAGAAGGGCAAATATAGTACCTGTCTTTGAAATAGGGGACCAAGAGGCCCCTGGTAATTATTTAAACACATTTTTATAGGGCAGGGAACCTAACTTCAATACCTGGAGAGAAAATTAAACACACTTTTGAACAATCCGTTTGTAAGCATAAGGATAATAGGGTTATCAGGAGCAGCCAGCATGGGTTTGTCATGAACAAAATCATGGTAAACCAACCTAATTTCTTTCTTGGGCAGGGGTTACTGGTTAATGGATAAGAGCAAACAGTAGCTGTGATAACTTGATTTTAATAAGGCTTTTGCATAGTGCCACATGAGAGTCTCATAAGCAAAGCAGAGAAATGTGGTCTAGATGAAGTTACTCTACTGGTTGAAAGACCTTACTCAAAGAGTCATTGTGAATGGTTCACTGTCAAACTACAAGGGCATATCTAGTTATTTGGATAATGGAATGGAGAATATGTTCATAAAATTTTCAGATGACACCAAACTGGGAGGTGTTTAAGCACTTCGGAGGATAGGATGGGAATTCAAACTGAAGAATTGGTCTGAGATTATTTCAATCAAGATGAAAAGTCAATAAAGATAAGTACAAAGTACTCCACTTAGGAAGGAAAAATCTAATGTATATCTAGAAAATGGAGACTAATTAATTAGGCAGTAGCACTGCTGAAAAGTATCGAGGGGTGATAGTGGATCACAAATTGAATAGTACCCAATGTGAAGCAGTTGCTAGAAAGGTTCATATTCTGGAATGTATCAACAGGAGTGTTGTATGTAAGGCACAGGAGGTCATTGTTCTGCTCTACTTGGCACTGGTGAGGCCCCAGTATTGTGTCTAGTTTTGGGCACCCCAGTTTAGGAGAGATGTGCTCAAATTAGAGAGAGTCCAGCAGAGAGCAACAAAAATGATAAAAGTTTTAGAAAACATGATACTATGAGGAAAGGTTAAAAGACTGGGCATGTTCAGTCTCGAGAAATGACAACTGAGGGGGGACCTGATAACAGTCTTCAAATTTGTCAAGGGCTGTTATAAAGAGGACTGTGGTCAATTGTTCTCCATGTCCACCTGAAAGCATGGCAAGAAGTAATGGGCTTAATCTGCTGGAAGGGAGATTTAGGTTAGAAATTAAGAAAAACTTGCTAACTGTAGGGATAGTTTAGTACTAAATTAAGTTACCAAGGGACACTGTGGAATTCCCATCATTGGAGGTTTTTAAGAACCGTTTGGACAAACAGGTGTCAGGGCTGGTCTAAGTATACTTGGTATTGCATCTGCTGGGTGGAGGGGATGAACTAGATGACATCTCAACGTCTCTTCCAGCCCTACATTTCTATGATATCCAGGTTCAAATTCTCACTCTGCCTGATTCAGATCAGGGACTTGAACCCATGTCTTCCACCTCCTTGGTACCCAAATTATATCAGGTCATTGGATATTCTGATGTGAGTGTCTCCTATTGAGGTTGTTTTACTTTGTGTAAATGATTAAATATTCATTTAGTAAGAGAGAGTTAATGACAGTCTAGCCCAGTGATCAGGGCACTCACATGTGCAGTCAGAAATCTTTAAATCCCTACTCCAGATCAGACAGGGAGAGATTTGAACCTGTCTGCTACACTTCAGGTAACTATTTGGGTATAAAAGAGTGTGGTGTGTGTTGTACTACTATTACTACTACCACTTCTTGCTAATGAGAAAGGGCTGACCTGCCTTAGGCAGGTGCCTAAGTCCAGAAGATGGTTCGCAGCTGTTAATATTGAGTGGTGGGAGGTGCCTCCCTCAGCCCAGAGTTAGGCTACTGGCTAGCTAGGCAGGCTGTTTTCTGTGAACCCTTTTTGAGCACCTAACTGTCCTTATGCATTACATAGACAGTTGCAGGGCTAGATTCACAAAGGGATTTAAGTGCCTAACTGCCATTTAGACACCTAAATCCCAGAATCAGGCTCCACTAGTATTCATAAAAACCCCACTCAGCTGCTGCTGAACCCTGTAGGCACCTAAACTCACTCAGTTCCTAAGGTTTTGTAGAAAAAGCTCCCTAGACACCCATGTTTCTGCTTCAGAGCATGCCACACTGCTGTCCTCCAGATACCTAATCCCCAGTGCAATGCACAAATGGGAGGAAGACAGGTAATTATCCACCTAACTCAGAGGGGCATAGCCACTAAGCACCTCTGAGCCTGCTTATCAGATTGGGCTTGGTATGTAAGCTCACTAGGAGCAGCAGCTCCCTCATAAGTTTTAGCCTGGTGTTTAGGGTACTCACCTGGGATGGAGGAGAATGAAACAGTCCCTGGGCCAGAGAGAGAGTGAGCATACAGGCATGAGACTGATTCAGCAGCCTGATGGATAGCGCAATGAGGTGGGAGACCCTGAGTTCAGTCTCCCTGCTCAATCACTCTTTCCTTATTTATCCAGAGTAGAACAGTTTTAACAGGAGAGATTGAGCAAGCCCCAGCTCAGAATATTCCCTAACTCAGTGGTTTGAGCACACAGGTGATAGGAGGCTGATCCTTGTTCAGATTCCCTCTCCCCCCTGCCCCAGGTGAAAGGGAAACTCAAACTGGGGATCTACCATGTCCCAGATGAGTAGCCTAACCACTGAGTTAAACGTTGGGCAGGAGGAGGTGCTTCCTCCAAAAGAGTGTAGGTACCTAACTCAGAGAGAGAGGCTTTGCTGCTCACAGAGGTAGAGTTATTAAGTTGGCGTAACGGGGCAGCTACATCCGGGGAGTGAAATTTAAATGTAGATATTCCCATAGTTAGGTCAATGTAAGCTGCCTTCCATCGACCTAACTCTGTAGTGTAAATCATGCCTAAGAATCTCAAGCAGCGAGGGGTATCTCCCTCCAGCCTGGCCTTGGTAAACTGAACTCACTGAGTGGGGGGAACATAGAACACACCCCTTGCCTTGGCATCTTCCATTGTCTATGTTAGACAGAGAGCTGCCTAGCAAGCTGGGTTTTATAAATCCCACTCTTAGGCCTTGTCTACAATTGTGGCAGCATGTAGGGGACATGTAGTCACACACAGCAGTGAAAAGCAGGCTGCATCCACACTCACTGTGGTGTGTAGCTACAGGCCTCCGTGGAAAGCTCTGGAATGGGGGTAGCAGCGTGGAAAGGATCTGGCATCAGGACACTATACTGCTAAAAATAGCTGTGTACATATGGGAGGCATTACATGGGTATGTAAAGAGCCAAGTATGGTACATGACCTAAGATTCTGGTATGTCTGTATACTACTTGCCTAAGCAATGCCTCACACTCTGCTATTTATACTCAAGCTAGCTGGGCATACAATGTGTATGCTTTATATGCTGCTGTAAGTGTAGAAATAGCCTTAGGCACCTATTTTCCTCCATTCATTGTATTGAAAGCCTGAGCACCTAATTCAGGCTTTGTGAATCCAAGTGCTTTTGCCCTAGGCACCTATGTTCCTTTCTGATCCGAGCTCTAAGTACCCATCTATCAATACAACAGCAAAAAGCATGCACACTTCACAGAGGCAATGGTGCAAGACTTAAAAATGCACAATCAAACAAATATCTGTGCCCCAGAAAATTGACACCTATGCAATCTAGTCATGATTTTTTAATTTCAAAAAATAGATTGTTCACAGCCCTGTCATGCAACGTATGAAGTATGCACAGTGAAAACTAGAGAAGGTAGGAAATGCAACTTGGCTACATTCCCAAATATAACAACTCCTATTCCTGTTTTTATTGTTAAATATATTAGGAGCGGCTCTGACAAGCATGCAAGCATGAGTTACTTTACACACAAGTATATTCATAGATTCCAAGGCCAGAAGGGTCCACTGTGATCAAGTCTGACCTTGTGTATAACACAGGCCATTAAACTTCCCCAGAATCACTCCTAAAGCATATCTTTTAGAAAAACATCCATTCTTCATTTAAAAATTGCCAGTTATGTGAATTCACCATGACCTTTGGTAAATTGTTCCAATGGTTAATTACCCTCAGTGTTAAAAATGTATGCCTTATTTCCAGTCTGAAATCGTCTAGCTCATTGACTTCAGTGACACTATTTGCAACAAACTACTCACGTGTTCAAATATTTTCCAGAATGGGCCTATACTCTTTTCTTTCTAAAATATACTGCATCATGTTTATATGACATGAAATGGGAGTGATATGATACTGATGAAGGAATCTTAACTTTCCCCTGTCTGATTTTTAAAAATCTTAATTGTGCAGCTATAAGTACAGCTATGATATATTTAAAAGGGATGCACTGAATTTACAAAATCACCATTCTATTTGAAAGGATTTTTTTTTAAACCAACAAGAAATACCGAAGATTATTGTACATGAAATAAACAGTATTGCCAACCCCATGAGTATGTCAGCCCCTCCCCCATCATGAAATTAGCTTTAAAAATCAGCAGATTTAAAAGAATAATAATAATAAAGGAGTGGTTTTTATTTTCCTTCTGGTTTTTGAACCTCAGTGTTCAAGTGAGTTGTGTTTTCAAGCTTTTTTCCTAGAAACTTACTTTTGTTTTAAATAAAAGCTCACCTAATCTACATGCCTCCAGAAGACAATGCTTTAGGAAAAACACCAAATATCACCATACTCAAGATAAATCATGGGAGTTAGCAATACTGAAAAATTAGAGGCAAACAACATCTTGTTGCATTATCATAAGGACCAGGACCCCACGGCACTGTACAAACACAGAACAAAAAGTCCCTGCTCCAGGGAATTTACAGTCTTAAGTATAAGACAAGAGACGGAGGGAGTACAAGGAAACAAAGAGACAATATTGATCAGCCTGATAGCTTAAATAACCTGAGGCGAATGAGCTTATGTCTACACTTGGTGCTGGAGATGTGATTCCCAGCTCAAGTAGCTATACCTGCACTAGCTCTCATCAAGCGCGTGCCCTAAAAATAGCCATGTAGCCACAGTAGCACAGGCAGTGTGAGCACCAGTTCAGGCTAGCTGCCCTGAGTACACACACACCTGGACCCCGTGCGTATGTACTCAGCACAGCGGCTGCTCACCACCGCCTATGCTACTGTGGCTACATTACTGTTTTTAGCACACTAGCTTGATGAGAGCTAGCACAAAGATATCTGCTTCAGCTGGGAATCACACACCCAGCTCCAAGTGTAGACCTAGCCTTACTATATGCATTCAAGGGCAAATTGTATATAGTCAGTTTTGCTGTAGTGTTTCTCCTGTGAAATCATCTGCCCCAGTTCTGCAGAGTGATGCCTGTAGCAAGACCCTTTTTCCTGTGTGGGGTTGTATTGATTTAACTGGGATTCTGACTGAATACAAAGGTCCATCTGCAGGCAGCAGTGTGCAGGCCATAGATTCCTATTCTGGAAGCAGTGGCCTATGTGCTGAACTTTATACAAGCGAATAGTCTCACTGAACTCAGTGGATAAAGTGAAAAATGTGCATAAGAGTTTGCAAGGTTAGGACTTTGTTCAATTACCTCTTTGTGGAAGAATGACAGCAAACAGCAATCGTAGAAAGAGAACCATTTTTAAAAAAACAGGACAATGTGATTGTAAAACCACAGATATTGTCAGAGAGACTCAGAGCTGGTAAAGTCCCTGAAACCAATAAACTTTTTAATTGATTAGATGTCAAGTAGATAGTATACATTCAGTATATGCTGAAGGAATACCACGTATATATTATATACATTGATTGGTTCAGAGGGCAATAACAGTAAGATATTACCTGAAGGGAAAAATATTTCTGAGACGTTTGTATATTGCCTGAAGCTGACGTTTGGGAGCAATATGTATAATCAAAGGAACCAGTTTTACCAGAAGGCATCTTTCGGTTGGTTTTATTACTGTCATACTGATGACATCCAGAAATTGTGGGAGGTGCTTAACACCCTTGATTACTGCTTTTGGCATATGTTGAGCCAATGGAGGGTCATTGGCAGAAGGAGTGTTCCTGAAGAAGACCAGGTGCAGAGATTTTTTCCTACATGGAGAGCTAGTTCTCCTGGATGCAGGGAGGTGCACCACAAAGTGTCCCTTCTTTCCTTCCTTATCTTCCCAGTTCTTGCTCTTTCAACTCCTTGTTATCCCAGTCCCTTCTCTGCCTTCTCATTGCCTGCAAGAGTAATATATTTTTGTTTCTCTTTATCCACATGGTACCACTAAGTTATAGCAAAAGTAGCTCTTTGCTAAATTGGTTACTTTTCTTTTTCTGATCTTTTCCTTTTATTTTCTAAAGGAGAAAATAAATTAAAATGCAACACTACATTAAGCTTATACAGATAAGCACCCAATAGTCTGGAAACCCCAAAATTAAGGTTGAGTACATAGCCTTTTTCAAATGCATTATGTGATAACCTGTGATCATACAATTAAAGACTATCACAATGTAATATGTGCAAAAGGACAGAGTTAAGACTGAATGTTCAACTCTGACATTCACATTCTGTGACTTTTCATTGCTTAACTGTACAACCTTGACATTGCATTAGTTTTGGATTTAATACCTTTCAGATTTGGTCTGTTGGACAAGAAGCTGTATCAAAGTAATTAGGTTGTACTGTTTATATATAAATGAGTTGTGTGCCTGATCATGAAAGTGTATAATTATTGTGAATTAAGTGATTAATAGAAGAATAAGTGGATCATAGTTATGTTCTGTATATGGTATATCTTCCCTGCTTCAAAGTATGTGTTACGGTTTATAATGGGCATCTCTTACAATGTTTGAGGGCTGCACCCCCAAAGTGTGTAGGCTTATTCAAAGCTAATCCAAATCTCTAGAGCCTGTAAACGTCCCAAGAGTAGGCTCTGCTAAGATGTCTGGTACTTTTGTTTGGGCCAGAATTAAACAAAAGGGAAAACCTATCACAATCTGGCTATTTCAGTCCAAGCAGAAAAGCTAAAACCATAACATGGGAAAGTTAAAACTACTTGGTTGGGGAAATAGAGAGAAGTTAACTGAACAAGTACAGAGAAGGGCTAGTAAGATGATCAGGGGACTGGAAATCCTATCTTACCAGAGGGGACTAAAAGAGCTTGGCTTGCTTATCCTAGTAAAATGAAACCTAAGAGGGAGATATGATTGCTTTCTATAAAAACATCAGGTGCTCTACACCTGGGAGGAAGAAGAGCTAATTAAGTTAAAGACAATATTGGTACAAGAACAAATAGGTATCACCTGATCATGAATAAAGTTAGCCTGGAAATTAGAAAAAGGTTTCTAACTGTTAATAGAGTGAGGTTATGGAACAGCCTTCCAGTTAGGAGTAGTGGGAGGCAAAAAAAACCTAACTAGTTTTAAAATGGAGCCTGATAAGTTTAAGGATGGGTTTATAGATTGGGGTTGCCTATGATGTCAGGCAACTGAATTCAGTCACCCATGAATTTCCTTTCAGTCCTGTGTTCCTATATTAGGAAGCAGGATAGGTTATGGGTGATCTGCCTATTTGAAAGGACGATACAGAAACTGGCTGGGGTAGATATGTGAAGTCTGGCCTGTGAAATGCAGCCTCTGAGCATGGTAGTTAAGCATCTGAAAGCTGTCTATTAATCATCATTAAGAGTATTTGTGTCCTTAATGGACCATCTCTTAGAGAAAGCAGCAAGTCCAAATGTAAGGTGTCTGGAGAAAACTGGTTTGGAATGTAAGGTAGAGGCTCTGGATTAAGGAAGGCATGTCTGGGTATGCAAGCTAACCCTGCTGAAGGTGTTTCTTAACAGAGAAATCTTGACATGGCAAGGGGTTAGTATCTAATTGACCAATCCGCTTCCCTTGCTAGTCTGTGTGGCCAGAGAGGACATTGCTTCTGCAAGATGTAAGGTTATTCTCTCTGTGATAAATTGAGAATGCCTTATCTAGTTTAGTTGTTTCCAGTGTTGTTGTAGCCATGTTGGTCCCAGGATATGAGTGAGACAAGATAGGTGAGGTAATGTCTTTTACTGGACATAACTTCTACTAGTGGAAGGGATAGCTTCCAAACTTCACAGAGCTCTTTAAGTCCAGAGAAGGTAACCAGAGCGTCACAGCTAAATACAAAGTGGGACAGCTTGTTACGTATAAGGGGCTCACGCATGTTGTAGGAGACCACTTATAATGAAGTGGGCACTGAACACCTCTGCAGTCATAGGACAAAGATTTTTCCCACTTTTTGAAGTCTTGAAGCTCTCCAGTTTCCCAGTGAAATTGCTAACAGTTTCACTAGTTTCAGTGCAAACCTTCCGACACGTCAAGTTAAAGCTGAGATGCTGAAAGCAGGAACTCTAATAATTGGTTTGGATAGTGATGTGTGATAGGGCAGGAATCGCGTATTCTGGCATTGCTTGGTATTTTGGGAGGAAAGTCACAGAGTTTACATAGCTGATTTATGAAGCATCTTTTCATTACTGCAGCTGCCGCAACGTTTGCAGATTCTGAAGCAAGGAAGCAGCTCTAAAGAAGAGGCAACCACTGTTACCTGGTGCCCTTCTTTCTGGGCTACCATTGCTTCAGTGCTAAATGATCAGACATCAGAGGCCTGATCCAAAGTCCACTGAAGTCAATAGAAATACTTCAGTGGGCTTTGGATCTGGCCCTTGGTTAGCAGAAATAAATGAATTCTAGCTACTTGTTCAGCTGGTTTAAAACATTTAATAACACTTTTGTTGCGGAACTAAAGAATATTTTTAGATTTAATCATGTGATCTTTTGATTTCTGGCATTTTGTATTATTAACTCAGACTTTGCCTCCCTACTCACTACCACCTCCCTCTGACCAGACAATGCTTTCCATGACATTTACTGTGACAAACCACCGTGCCAAATATATTAAAAAGCAGTCTAGCACAATGGAGCAGGAGCAATAATTCATGAATCTCCCACTGAAATGAATGGGGGATTTGTACCATCTTCATAGTCTTTGAGCCCCTGACTCTTTCTAGCAGGTGGCAGTGTAAGGGTATATTTGACAGAGTGTAATTAATGCTGTATTGTTCATGTATAAGTGTGTAAATACTGCATTTTATTCCATGCTACCAATGTGTGATCTATGTGTCTGTGTGGAAATATTTTTGCATGTGAGAAGCAATGATGAGAAAATGGAGTATATTATTTGACTACTGTAATTTAAAAATATTGCACTGTGATTGAAAATGTGGTTAATATTACTCGATTACTGATGTAAGTGGATAGTAACCATGATAGAATGGTTACAGGTATAAAGGGTACATCAGATACAGAACAAGATGACTATTGGACATTAGGGTAATTGCAAAATCATGAGGCTATACGTTCACAGAGCTTGAGAATCACATATGTACAGATTCAATGGGAGTTGCATTCTAAAAGTGTAAACCTGGATTCTCTGATCTCAGACTATTAGTTTAATAAGAATATTAGTGAAAGTCCTCTGTAGACTTAGAAATATAACATCAGTATGTATGTCTGCAGTGAATGGTTGGGAAGGGATTCCTTTCCCCTCTTCTCCGATATGCATACTGGGTTTTGTTTTTTTGTTTTGTTTTGTTGTTGGCTCCTTCCTCTGAAGGATGGAGATGGGGCATTGGATGGATTCTCTCTCTTAGGTGCTTGGCCAGCTGATTCTTGCTGACATGCTCAGGGTCTAAGCAATTACCATATATGGGTTGAGAAGGAATTACCCTTGTTAGATTGGCAGTGAGCTTAAGATGTTTTTGTTTTTTACCCTTCCTCTGCAGCATGGAGTGTGGCTCACTTAGCAGGATCATATGAGTATAGCTCACTTAATTAATTCCCTGCCACTGCAGGGACTTTGGGCATTGGTGCACCTTGTTCCCCTACCTGTGGCACATAATAATTTTGTCTCCTGTGGACTGCAATATTGTGGTTTAATTTCAGCTGTTGGGTTTAGTGTGCAGGTGCTGTGTGGTTTTGGTGGCCTGTGGTATACAGGAGGACAGACTAGATGTTCTGGTGTCCTCAAACTCTGTACATATGGTTGTTAATACCCTATGTTTCTCTATGCACTCTGCTGCTATGGATCATGTAGGAAAACAAATTAGTTTGTTCTGTTATTGAAGATTTCCTGTGTGAAATCATTAAAATAAAAATAAAATTAAACATTTTGCTATCAGATTTATGCACTGACTTCAGTGCAAATTTCATGTGCTTATCTGAAGTAGAATTTGTCCCAGTAGCTTTATGTTTATTAAGTTAGAGCTGGTCAGAAGCAGGTCTAAATTTCATACCTATTTGCGTGGAAACTGGTGTACTGAGGGGAGGGGAAGATTTGGGGGGGTTTTTGGAAGAGGAGAACTTGAGGAGCTTGCTATCTTTCTTCACAGATGTTTTCCTTACTTGTATTTTCTGAGCTGTGTATATCACTCATATCTAATTAATTCTCTGACATGCAATACTTTTGGAAAGTATTTCATATTTTCAATTAAACTCCATCAAAATCACACAAAAGCCTCTGTGAATCATCTGCATTATGGAAAAGTCTGAGATACATATTGGGTAAATAATAGTAGACTAGGACTTGTTTTGTTTTGCAAGAGTTTGAAGACCAAAAAATATATATCTTGGGGCCTATTCTAACCTCCGGTACAGGCATGCACTTTCCATGGATTCCAATGGGAATTACACAAGAGCTTCCAAGGACAGAGTTTACCTCATAGCCTCAGTCCATTAATGGACTAATGCAATTGCTGAGAATCCAGAACATCTGCTCGTTTCATTGGGAATGGGGGGAGAGAAGGAGGAGATGGTGCACCAAATACGCAGAATGGAGACCTAATTCTACAATTAAAAATGATGCTATCCCTGAGCTAAAATCTACCCTGAGATACATGTGTGCTAATCTCAGCACTCTAGTGTTGAATAAAATGCATGGAGCCTGAGTTTTGGAAATCTCTCTATCTATACGGTTTGCAATACTAGTCTGAGTTTGTGAAGCTTTTTCTCTTGGGGCCCATTGAAGTTAATGGAAGTTGCATGTGTGCAATTGACAGGATGATCAGGCCCTTGTAATTTAACCTATACCCGCTTCCCTCCTGAGGGGGAATCATTTTTTTAAAAGTCTTTCTAGCTAAAGGGAAACCTATGCTATCTGTTAGGTATAGAAGTTAGCTATTCTGGCACAAGCGGGATGCTCTATATACAGTAAATATATTACATTCATTTTTAATTAGAAGTTGCAGCCTTCTGCTCCTTGAAAAATTATACTTTTTTTTTCCTTTGCTGACAGCTGTCTGATTCACTTTCTCCCCTGCCTCCCATTGCCCATTTTCTTTCTTTCTCCCGAACAGAATGTGAACCTCATAACATGTCAGTGCAAAATGTTACCATTCAGGGCTGTAGAATATTCTGTAGATTTTTAAATAGTTCATGTTTAAAAGCAAAGTCTAAAGCAAGAATAATAAGTACTTTTTTTTTTATAAATTAGCTTATGCTCTCTCTGGGCAGTAAAAGTCAATCCTAGATTTCTTTAGGAAGAACTATAAAAATGTAAATTACTGAGATCTGATTTGCTCTTATTGCCTTAGCTCAGTTCTAATACTTAAACTTAGAATATAGAGCTGCTGGAGCTAATTAATACTGGGTGATTTACATATTCAGAAGACATCCAATAGTACTCTTTTTCTCTCAACTAATATGAAATAAATGATCAAAAGCTCCTGAAGATACTTAAATAGGGTTCTGTATTTGAAATTTTTGCCATCATTTAAATCTTCGGCATTCCTCCTAAAAATGGCATAAAATTTTAGTTGTCATATTTCCTTTGTTTTTATAATGGGACATAGGGAGTAAGACACACCATTTTGTTTTTATCTCAACAATAAATGTTTATAGAGATATCAATATCTAAAGGAAACTGGAGTAATTAAAACATAATAAAGTTTGATGTAGCAGTTCTACCCTAATAAAATTTGCAAAATACAGTTTTATATTACCACAAGAGACAAACATGCACATATGCAAAAATATCATTCTGCATTATGGAAGGATATTTGCAAAACAGCAAAGACAAGACTAGAAGCATAAACTAGTTAAGAAGAAAAAATATTGTCCCTTTTATATTAACTATATTATATTAGTTACTGATCCAGCAAAGTGCTTAAGCACAAGCTTAACTTTAAGCACATGAGTAGTCTCCCCTGAAGGAAAATGGGATTACTTGCATGCATAACATTAAGCACATGCTTAGTGCTATAGGATCTGTCTGCTCTGAACCTTCACTTTCATCTTTTGCATGGGGCAGTCATATGGCCCAGTTACAACAGAATATAAACCATCATGATTGATGGCCTATGGAAAATACTGAATCATATTGAAATACTGAATCTTTATAAGCCGGATGTTGACGTATCATAATGATTTAATGCAAGTATAAGGGAGATGTTTTAGTTGTACAGCATGTAAACTAATGCAGAGAGCTGTCAGGCATTTCTGTTTAACCTTCCTATTTTCTGGTGTCAACACTTCAAGAAGGATGTTGATAAACTGGAAAGGGTTGAGAGAAGAGCCGGAAGATTGATTAAAGGATTGGAAAACATGTCTTATAGTCATAGGTGCAAGGAACTCGATCTATTTAGAGAAGAATAAGGGAATGACTTGATCAGTCTATAAGTACCTACATGGGAAACAAATATTTGATAATGGGTTCTTCAGTCTAGCAGACAAAAAAGTATAATAAGATCCAATGGCTGGAAGTTGAAGCTAGACAAATTCAGACTGAAAATAAGGTGCGCCAGTGAAGGTAATTAACTACTGGGACCATTTACAAGTATTGTGCTGGATTCTCCACCACTGGCAAGCTTTAAATCAAGACTGGGTTTTTGTTTTGTTTTGTTTTTAAGTTCTCGTTTCAAAGGAATTATTTTGTGGAAGTTCTCTGGCTGTGGAGGTCAGACTAGATGAGCTCAGTGGTCCCTTCTGGCCTTGGAATGTATTAATCTAGTCTTCATAAAACAGGAGCAAGTAGGCCTTTTAACTACAGAATCCCTACTCATATTGGTGAGCCCTTACACAAGTAGTCCCACTGATGTCATTGTGTAGATGGCTTGAGGGGAGAAGTCATTTTTATGTTCTCATGTGAGAAAGAGTTCTGCACATAACCCAAAAGAATCAAATGTAAAACAGATAAAAGGAAATTCTCCATGGAACATAAATGAGACATGTGGAACTCACTGGCACAGGAAGTTTTTGAGGCAAAAATCTTAAGATGCCAAACAAATTAGACATTTGTATAAATAGCAACTACAGTCAGACTAACTAGGGCAAATTATAAATACTACCAAACATCAGAAACAGATCGCCAGCTGCATTCAGTGGTATAGTTTGGTAATTGTTGGGGATTCATCAAGTATACATCCACAAGTGATTATTATGATCTAGTCTAACCTCCTGTATAGTACAGGCCATATAATTTTACCAAGTGCATCAAATCCATAGCTTCTGGCTGAGCTACTGAATATCTTTGAGACAGATATCTAGTCTTGATTTTAAAGTGACAGAGAATCCTTTTCATCCCTAAGAGAATCCACTGGTTTGGTCCCGATTGGTAATTCCTATTCCTAATTTAAACATATTAAAATCTTCTTTTTTTTTTTTTTAAGCAGGAATATATACTTTCTCTGAAAGGTTACATACTTGAATTTTCTCTGATAGGTAAGTAATATTGATGATGTAGGTATTTGACATTAAAATATCTCTGGTCTCTTAAATGGCAGATGTCTTTAAGAACATAAGAGTGGCCATACTGGGCCAGACCAAAGGTCCAACCAGCCCAGTATCCTGTCTACCGACAGTGGCCAATGCCAGGTGCCCCAGAGGGATGACAGGAGAGACATCAGGTGCCCCAGATGATGATCTAGTGATGTCTCTCCTGCCATCCGTCTCCACCCTCTGACAAACAGAGGCTAGGGACACCTTTACTATAGTTTTCCCTGTTTTTTGAGATACTCAGTATGAATACCACCCTATGATTAGCTAAGTAGTTTATAGATATCACTTCTGTTCGGTTTGTGTGCATGTAGCTAAATATCAACAAGGTAATTTCTGAAAATACAAGGACATATACCAACTTTTGGTGCTCATCTGATCTCTCATTTTTTTAAAAATATTTTCCAAATGTTTGGTAATATCCCACCATTTTTCCCACTAGATTCCAAGCTTTTATTTTTAGACAAACCTATCTTTTGCAATATGACATGAGTCATGATATGAGTAACATTTGAAAAAACTGCAAACTATGGTCCAGATCCTTCAATCTCTCTGCATAGTCATTGGAACTTCTGCAAGGTAGGTCCCAGAAAGACTGCAAGCTATGGCCCTGTCATAAATATAAAGGGAAGGGTAAACCCCTTTGAAATCCCTCCTGGCCAGGGGAAAGCTCCTCTCACCTGTAAAGGGTTAAGAAGCTAAAGGTAACCTCGCTGGCACCTGACCAAAATGACCAATGAGGAGACAAGATACTTTCAAAAGCTGGGAGGAGGGAGAGAAACAAAGGGTCTGTGTCTGTCTGTAGTCGTCTTGGCCGGGGATAGACCAGGAATGGAGTCTTAGAACTTTTAGTAAGTAATCTAGCTAGGTATGTGTTAGATTATGATTTCTTTAAATGGCTGAGAAAAGCATTGTGCTGAATAGAATAACTATTTCTGTCTGTGTATCTTTTTTGTAACTTAAGGTTTTGCCTAGAGGGGTTCTCTATGTTTTTGAATCTAATTACCCTGTAAGATATCTACCATCCTGATTTTACAGGGGGGATTTCTTTATTTCTATTTACTTCTATTTTTTATTAAAAGTCTTCTTGTAAAAAACTGAATGCTTTTTCATTGTTCTCAGATCCAAGGGTTTGGGTCTGTGGTCACCTATGCAAATTGGTGAGGCTTTTTATCCAACATTTCCCAGGAAAGGGGGGGGGGTGCAAGTGTTGGGAGGATTGTTCATTGTTCTTAAGATCCAAGGGTCTGGGTCTGTAGTCACCTAGGCAAATTGGTGAGGCTTTTTACCAAACCTTGTCCAGGAAGTGGGGTGCAGGGCTTTGGGAAGTATTTTGGGGGGAAAGACGCGTCCAAACAGCTCTTCCCCAGTAACCAGTATTAGTTTGGTGGTGGTAGCGGCCAGTCCAAGGACAACGGGGGGAATATTTTGTACCTTGGGGAAGTTTTGACCTAAGCTGGTAAAGATAAGCTTAGGAGGTTTTTTCATGCAGGTCCCCACATCTGTACCCTAGAGTTCAGAGTGGGGGAGGAACCTTGACATGGTGGCATAGTGGTGGGATTAACCTGAAATCATTTTGAGATCCAGTTGAGATTTTTTGAACTAGAAATACAGATTTTAAAAAGGAATTTTTTTTTTCCTGTGGAAAGGAAGTCCAGAAAGCAGCTTTGAAACTGAAAGCAGCTTGGTTTTTCTCTGCTTTGTGGCCAAGCAGAGACAAAAGGGGATTATCTTTGTGAATTGCAGGTTTTTCTTTGCCTGGAGGCAGGGTACTTAACTCCTGCAGGGAAATTCAGACTTCCAACCCAGAGTTTTTTTTTTCTTTTCTTCCTAAAAGTAAATGGGGGGGTCTGCTCTACCCATTTGCCTGGAGACAAAAGTGGCAGGGGTTTTTTTTTTTAGGATTTTGATTTTTTTGTTTTACAAGGAGCACAGGTTTGAAAAGGAATTTTTTTTCTTTGGGCTGGGTAAGCAGGTTTCCAAGTAGTTGGAGGTTTTTTGCTTTAATTTGGGCCCAGAGCAGAGACAAGGGAATTGTCTTTTTCTGTAGGCTGACAATCACTATCAGAGAATAGGTATTCTATTCCAGCACAGCAAAATTTTACAGCCAAGTTTTGTTTGTTTATTTCTAAACCTCGGGTGTAAAGTTAGTTAAAAACAGAGAGGTTAGAATGGCAAAATCCGCGGCTCGACTACAGCTTGAATTAGCCAAATTTCAGGCTGAGGAAAGACAAAGGGAACATGAAAGACAGATAGAACTCATGCGGCTGAAGAAGGAACAAGAAAGGGAGGCAGAACAACACCAAGCGGCTGCTCACAGGAGAGCTATGGAAGCGAGGGACAAAGAACTGGAGGAGAAGGAAAAAGAGAGGAAGTATGTGGAGGAGATGGAGAAGAATATCAGCTCAGCAGAATATCCCAACAAACCCTAGTAATCCTTCTCCAAGTACCACTTCCCATCCCAGAAAGTTCCCCACCTACAAGGCAGGCGATGATACTGAGGCCTTCCTAGAAAACTTCGAAAGGACCTGCCTTGGGTACAACATCTCTACTGACCAATACATGGTAGAGCTGAGGCCGCAGCTCAGTGGACCCTTAGCTGAGGTGGCAGCTGAAATGCCTAAAGAACACATGAACAAGTATGAACTGTTTAAATCCAAGGCGAGAGTCAGAATGGGGATAACACCCGAGCAGTCTCGTCGGAGGTTCAGAGCCCTAAGGTGGAAACCAGACATGTCATTTACCCGACATGCCTACCACATTGTGAAACATTGGGATGCCTGGATATCAGGAGCAAGTGTTGAATCTCCAGTAAATTTCCCCTTCCTAATGCAAATGGAACAATTCTTAGAGGGTGTTCCTGAGGAAATACAAAGATACATCCTAGATGGGAAACCCAAAACTGTAATTGAGGCAGGAGAGATTGGAGCCAGATGGGTGGAGGTGGCAGAGAAGAAGAAAACTGGTCGCAGTTGGAGCGGAGACCAGAAGGGACCACCCCAGACCACACCCTATTACCGGGGGCCGCCCAAAGCCCCACCTACCTCCCAAAGAACCCTCCAGACCCCTTATCGTCCCACCAGCCCATTCTCCAGCAACCCTCCTCGCCCCAGTGACCCGTCAGCTGGACGATGTTTTAAGTGTAACGAGCTGGGGCATGTAAAGGCCAACTGCCCCAAGAACCCCAACAGATTACAGTTCATTGCACCGGAATCACACCAGAGGTCCACAGGCCCAGATACCTCCCAGATACCCTTGGAGCGGAGGGAAACTGTGAGTGTGGGCGGGAAGAAGGTCACCGCGTGGAGGGACACCGGAGCACAAGTGTCAGCTATCCATTCTTCCTTAGTGGACCCCAATTTAATCAACCCAGAGATCCAAGTGACGATTCAACCCTTCAAGTCCAACTCTTTCAATTTGCCTACAGCCAAGTTGCCTGTCCAGTACAAGGGCTGGTCAGGAATGTGGACTTTTGCAGTCTATGATGATTATCCCATCCCCATGCTGTTGGGGGAAGACTTGGCCAATCATGTGAAGCAGGCCAAGAGGGTGGGAATGGTCACCCGCAGCCAGGCTAAACAAGCCGTGAGGCCTAGCTCTGTTCCGGAAACTTCTATCAGGACCCAGTCAGAGGTGATGGACCCGGACCCCAGGCCAATGTCTGCAACAGCAGTAGTGGATCCAGTCCCAGAGACCCAGACGGAACCAGTCCCAGAACCGGAACCAGCCGAACAACCAACACCAGACCCCGTGTCAGCACTGAATCCAGTACTTGCAACCTCAACACCAGAGGGCCCCACTGAACCTGAACTGGCAGCAGCCGATAACCCTACACGAGAGGCTCAGCCGGAGCCTGAATCCCAACATAGTGCACCAGCGGAGAGCGGTTCACAGTAACAGAAACAGCTCCATCCCCTATATCGCTTCCAGAGGGACCAAGCCTAGGTCCACAATCCAATGAGGAACTGATGTCCCCAGCATCAAGGGAACAGTTCCAGACCGAACAGGAAGCAGATGAAAGCCTCCAGAGAGCTTGGACGGCGGCACGGAGCAACCCACCACCTCTCAGCTCTTCTAATCGATCCAGGTTTGTTATAGAAGGAGGACTTTTATACAAGGAAACTCTTTCTGGTGGACACCAGGAAGACTGGCATCCTCAGAGACAGTTGGTAGTTCCAACTAAATACCGGGCCAAGCTCTTGAGCTTAGCCCATGATCACCCTAGTGGCCATGCTGGGGTGAACAGGACCAAAGACCGTTTGGGGGGATCATTCCACTGGGAGGGAATGGGCAAGGATGTTTATAACTATGTCCAGTCTTGTGAGGTGTGCCAAAGAGTGGGAAAACCCCAAGACCAGGTCACAGCCCCTCTCCAGCCACTCCCCATCATTGAAGTTCCATTTCAGCGAGTAGCTGTGGATATTCTGGGTCCTTTTCCGAAAAAGACACCCAGAGGAAAGCAATACATACTGACTTTCATGGATTTTGCCACCCGATGGCCAGAAGCAGTAGCTCTAAGCAACACCAGGGCTAAAAGTGTGTGCCAGGCACTAGCAGACATTTTTGCCAGGGTAGGTTGGCCCTCCGACATCCTCACAGATGCAGGGACTAATTTCCTGGCAGGAACTATGAAAAACCTTTGGGAAGCTCATGGGGTAAATCACTTGGTTGCCACTCCTTACCACCATCAAACAAATGGCATGGTGGAGAAGTTTAATGGAACTTTGGGGGCCATGATACGTAAATTTGTAAATGAGCACTCCAATGATTGGGACCTAGTGTTGCAGCAGTTGCTCTTTGCCTACAGAGCTGTACCACATCCCAGTTTAGGGTTTTCCCCATTTGAACTTGTATATGGCCGTGAGGTTAAGGGGCCATTGCAGTTGGTGAAGCAGCAATGGGAGGGATTTACACCTTCTCCAGGAACTAACATTCTGGACTTTGTAACCAACCTACAAAACACCCTCCGAACCTCTTTAGCCCTTGCTAGAGAAAACTTACAGGATGCTCAAAAAGAGCAAAAAGCCTGGTATGATAAACATGCCAGAGAGCGTTCCTTCAAAGTAGGAGACCAGGTCATGGTCTTAAAGGCGCTCCAGGCCCATAAAATGGAAGCATCGTGGGAAGGGCCATTCACGGTCAAGGAGCGCCTGGGAGCTGTTAATTATCTCATAGCATTCCCCACCTCCAACCGGAAGCCTAAGGTGTACCATATTAATTCTCTAAAGCCCTTTTATTCCAGAGAATTAAAGGTTTGTCAGTTTACAGCCCAGGGAGGAGACGACGCTGAGTGGCCTGAAGGTGTCTACTACGAAGGGAAAAGTGCTGGTGGTGTGGAAGAGGTGAACCTCTCCATGACCCTTGGGCGTATGCAGCGACAGCAGATCCAGGAGCTGTGCACTAGCTACGCGCCAATGTTCTCAGCCACCCCAGGCCTGACTGAACGGGCATACCACTCCATTGACACAGGTAATGCTCACCCAATTAGGGTCCAACCTTACCGGGTGTCTCCTCAAGCTAAAACTGCTATAGAACGGGAGATCCAGGATATGTTACAGATGGGTGTAATCCGCCCCTCTGAAAGTGCATGGGCATCTCCAGTGGTTCTAGTTCCCAAACCAGATGGGGAAATACGTTTTTGCGTGGACTACCGTAAGCTAAATGCTGTAACTCGCCCAGACAACTATCCAATGCCACGCACAGATGAACTATTAGAGAAACTGGGACGGGCCCAGTTCATCTCTACCTTGGACTTAACCAAGGGGTACTGGCAGGTACCGCTAGATGAATCTGCCAAGGAAAGGTCAGCCTTCATCACACATCTCGGGCTGTATGAATTTAATGTACTCCCTTTCGGGCTGCGAAATGCACCCGCCACT
The DNA here is from genome assembly GCF_965140235.1 of Caretta caretta. Lineage (NCBI taxonomy): Eukaryota > Metazoa > Chordata > Testudines > Cheloniidae > Caretta > Caretta caretta. Next base: position 50,401,244 of record NC_134208.1, on the reverse strand, counting down.
TTCCAAAGACTTGTAGATGGTCTCCTAGCGGGATTAGGAGAATATGCAGTCGCCTACCTTGATGACGTGGCCATATTTTCGGATTCCTGGGCAGACCACCTGGAACATCTACAAAAAGTCCTTGAGCGCATAAGGGAGGCAGGACTAACTGTTAAGGCTAAGAAGTGTCAAATAGGCCTAAACAGAGTGACTTACCTTGGACACCAGGTGGGTCAAGGAACTATCAGCCCCCTACAGGCCAAAGTGGATGCTATCCAAAAGTGGCCTGTCCCAAAGTCAAAGAAACAGGTTCAATCCTTCTTAGGCTTGGCCGGTTATTACAGACGATTTGTACCGCACTACAGCCAAATCGCCGCCCCACTGACAGACCTAACCAAAAAGAAACAGCCAAATGCTGTTCAGTGGACCGAAAAGTGTCAGAAGGCCTTTAACAAGCTTAAAGCGACACTCATGTCTGACCCTGTACTAAGGGCCCCAGACTTTGACAAACCGTTCCTAGTAACCACAGATGCGTCCGAGCGTGGTGTGGGAGCAGTTTTAATGCAGAAAGGACCTGATCAAGAATTCCACCCTGTAGTGTTTCTCAGCAAAAAACTGTCTGAGAGGGAAAGCAACTGGTCAGTCACTGAAAAAGAATGTTACGCCATTGTCTACGCTCTGGAAAAGCTACGCCCATATGTTTGGGGACGGCGTTTCAACCTGCAAACCTACCATGCTGCACTGAAGTGGCTTCACACCGTCAAGGAAACTAACAAAAAACTTCTTCGGTGGAGTTTAGCTCTCCAAGATTTTGATTTCGACATCCAACACATCTCAGGAGCTTCTAACAAAGTGGCTGATGCACTCTCCCGTGAAAGTTTCCCAGAGTCAACTGGTTAAAATCATCCTTGAGATGTGGAAAATATTGTTAGTCTTTATGTACTTGGTAGTATATTTAGAGATGCATATGTCTTATTAACTCTGTTTTTCCTAGAGCTCCAGGAAGAAATCCCAGCCAGTGTTTCACCCTAGCTGAGATTTGGGGGGCGTGTCATAAATATAAAGGGAAGGGTAAACCCCTTTGAAATCTCTCCTGGCCAGGGGAAAGCTCCTCTCACCTGTAAAGGGTTAAGAAGCTAAAGGTAACCTCGCTGGCACCTGACCAAAATGACCAATGAGGAGACAAGATACTTTCAAAAGCTGGGAGGAGGGAGAGAAACAAAGGGTCTGTGTCTGTCTGTAGTCGTCTTGGCCGGGGATAGACCAGGAATGGAGTCTTAGAACTTTTAGTAAGTAATCTAGCTAGGTATGTGTTAGATTATGATTTCTTTAAATGGCTGAGAAAAGCATTGTGCTGAATAGAATAACTATTTCTGTCTGTGTATCTTTTTTGTAACTTAAGGTTTTGCCTAGAGGGGTTCTCTATGTTTTTGAATCTAATTACCCTGTAAGATATCTACCATCCTGATTTTACAGGGGGGATTTCTTTATTTCTATTTACTTCTATTTTTTATTAAAAGTCTTCTTGTAAAAAACTGAATGCTTTTTCATTGTTCTCAGATCCAAGGGTTTGGGTCTGTGGTCACCTATGCAAATTGGTGAGGCTTTTTATCCAACATTTCCCAGGAAAGGGGGGGGGTGCAAGTGTTGGGAGGATTGTTCATTGTTCTTAAGATCCAAGGGTCTGGGTCTGTAGTCACCTAGGCAAATTGGTGAGGCTTTTTACCAAACCTTGTCCAGGAAGTGGGGTGCAGGGCTTTGGGAAGTATTTTGGGGGGAAAGACGCGTCCAAACAGCTCTTCCCCAGTAACCAGTATTAGTTTGGTGGTGGTAGCGGCCAGTCCAAGGACAACAGGGGGAATATTTTGTACCTTGGGGAAGTTTTGACCTAAGCTGGTAAAGATAAGCTTAGGAGGTTTTTTCATGCAGGTCCCCACATCTGTACCCTAGAGTTCAGAGTGGGGGAGGAACCTTGACAGGCCCCATATATGTAACTGACATTTAAAGTTAGAAGTACATAGACACAGAACAAAATGTAATGTAAATAACATTCATATCTGTATGCACAAAAGTGACAGAATAATCTGAGATGTGAAATCAAAGAAAGCAAAGAATGTTTTAGTTTTACTGCACAGTAGAATTTGCCTAACACTAATATGTAATAAATTAACATAATTTATCATTGCTCATATTACTGCGGTATAGAATTCTCATTGCTGTATACTGAAGAATTGCTAGAAAAACAACCGAGATAAGCTTTCTCTCTCTCTCTCTGATTGCCATTAACAGAGAGAGAGAGCGAGAGAGAGTATCCAAAATAAAATACTTTCCTCCTTTACATAAAATCCTAATAATTTTAAAAGGGGATATTATTACATTTCATCATTTTAAAAGTAATCTGAAATAACAAATCATTCTCCTTCTTAGTTCAGATTTATATCACTTAGTCATTTGCTCATCTCTACTATGCTATAAAGCGGATGGCTATCTGGAAAATTGATATAGAGTGAGAAAAAGAAATAGTGATGATTTAAGTATTTCTGTTATACATTGTGTTCCTACTCCATGGATATGATACATTTCTACAGTTCCATTAGTCAAGGTCAGGCAACATATACTTTGTTATAGTAAGTTACATCAAGGGGGTCTTTTTTAATGGCCTCAAATGTTTGTTTGGAGAAAAAAGTAGCAATCATGGTCTCTGTCAGAAATACAGGGGAAAAAATGAGATTCCCATGAGCCGCTCTGAAACCTACATATTACTGACAGCAAGATTATTGTAGATGGTTTAATATGTTCATTTTTATACACAGAAACAAAAGTGTCTGCTTGTCACACAAAGGTCACTTGACTAAAGAAGGCTTTGGCTAAAGGGCCCTTCATTTCCTATTAGAATCTGTGGTAACATGGATGTATCTAATTTTGACACTTTAATTAGAAATTTATTCTTAAGAACACATCAATATTATCACTTCCATTTGTGATAAATGAGTAAGTAAAGGTGTAGTGCCAGATTTTTACATGTATTTAGGCACCTAAAGATGCAGATATGTGCCCAGTGAAGTCTTCAAAAACCCATCTGAAATCAATGGGAGTTAGGCACATTGACACTTTTGAAAATCTGACTGGGTGTCTACCTTTAAAAATCTGGCTCTGTTATGATAATTGGTCCTGCAAATTTATCCTAATTGTGAAGACAACCATGAAAAGTGTGTGAAAGTTCATAAAATGTCTCAAAATCCTACATTACAAATGTTGATGGGGAAAGTTGCAAAAAGGAGGAGACAAAGACTGAATTAACATGAACAAAAAGGGTTTTACGGATATTACTCAAGGACTGTGTTAAGATTATGACTGGTAAGCAAGAGAAGTACAGGACCAAAAATTGATAAACCACACTTGGTGTTTCAGAAATTAGGCCTATTGGTAGATATAATAATGAGAAGATGGACTCTTCTTCTCAACATTCCCTTTTGGGGTTCTTGAAAAGAAAACTTTTGGGAAAAATCACCAGAAGCAGAAGGTGTCCATCTCCTAGTATCCTCAACCTTATTTGTCCTAAGCTGGAGAGATGTTTTCACCAAATCAGGCCAGACCGAGGAACCCAGATGATGCCAGCAGCTCTAGCTAAATCCCAGAATCCACCTGGGATGTGAGACTTTGTCTCCTCCCCCTTCACCTCTTTTCTTTCCCTAACTTATTTCCACCCCCTCTCCTTTTGCCTTCTGTTTAATAAAAGTTACTCTTAGTTAGCAAACACTTTATATTTTGCAACACTGCAGCGAGTCTGTTACCAGAGAGAAAACTAAAATCAGTGCCCTAAAGATCCTGGATGCTGGTACAAGCTGGCCAGATCTCAGAGTTGCTGATAAGCTAGGCTTGTGTTTTTTCTAGCAGTGAGGTTGCAAATGAAAGTCAACGTAAGCTACATTTTCTATCTTTGCTTTTCTTTTTCTCTCCCCTTTTGAGTGTTTGTTTTCTTGGGAAATGTGATGGACTTTCACAACGACAGCAATAACAACAACTCCAGCCCTTGTTGGCTAAGTTATTCTCTTGTCACCAAAAAGACAGCATAAGCAGAGTCTGAATGAGCTCTCCCTTGATATCTAGTGATGAGCTGTGGAAAAGGACTTCAGGAGCTGATCTTGTTTGCATGGACACACCCACCCTGCCTAGGTGCTCAGCATGATGAGATTGCTTGCCCAAATGGTCACTTTTGGCTGGTGTGGGATTCCCCAGTCTCCTTGTTATTGGGACAGGAGTTATAAAGGGCTGTTATCCTTGTTCTGTGTATCAAGGGCAGCAGAACTGTACTTGCCATTTCCCGATTGAAGGATACCCCCTGAACTAAATGGCATTTGCTAGGCAGGGGACATGGGTTCCGAAGTCCAGTGAGTTGAAAGATGGTGGGGACAGGTACTTGTGTCTGGTGGTGTGGGCTTTGCCTAAGGGCCACAGACACCATTTGACCCTTCCTCTCTCCACTGTGTAATAACAGAGCTAATTTAGACTCAGTTGAGAGTCTTGTTACATGCTGCATAGCTGAAATCACTGATACCTAGGTCTAAGTACTAGACCTGCTTTGGGACAATGTCTCTGATGCAACAGACTTCCCAGCATCAGCAGTGAGGCTCCCCCATTAACAAATGAAGTAAATGAGAGCTGAAATCACTGAGAGCTGTGTTAAAGGGGGGGGGGGGCTAAAGACATCTTGGTGTGGCCAGCAGAGGGGCTGCCAGAGCAGCGGGCAGGGAGGCGGGGTGAGAGGCTAGCAGTGTAGCTGGTGGAGAGGTGCAGTCAGCAGGGCAGCTGGTGGAGATTGCCAGAGCAGAGCCCCACAGAGAGGGGCAGCAGGTGAATGCCTGAGCAGTACAGCAAGCAAGGTGCGTCCTTAACACCCCCTCCTCCAGCCAGCATGGGAGGTGAACTCTGCAGGTGTACATCTGAACTCTGGGAAGGCACTGTCCAAGGACAGCAACTGTGAGTGGGATGCAGAGAATGGACGGGCATGTTAAAGGGACTTTTGGGTTGCTGGACTTAAGAACCAGAGGGGAAAAGGACACTGCCCAACTTACTGGGTGGTGGGTCTTTTGATCATGGTTTATGTTTATAATCCCTGTTTGTGGTGTTTCCCCAAATTAATGCTGCATTATTTCCCCCCTTCTATTAAAAGTTTTTTGCGACACTCAGACTCTGTGCTTGCAAGAAAGGAAGTATTGCCTCTTAGAGGTGCCCAAGGGGTGGTGTATAATTGTCCCAGATCACTGGGTGGAGGCTTGAGCTGGTTTTGTGTTGTTGAAAGGGAATCCCTATACTGTATACTGAACCCGGCCCATGTTGCTGCCACCTCTGACTTGCAGAAAGATTACAACATTTATTGCCATCTTTAATGCCATCAAAAAGACTGTCAGTCAAATGGGTTTCTCCTTCTAAAATCTCCCTCCAGCTAAAGGGAAAGAGAACAAGGGACATTGTTAAAATGAAAGCCTTACATAGTACTTTACATTTCAAATGCTTTAACTGCTTTTCCTTCTTTTTCTGTATCTTTAATAAAAAGTTAGAAGGCTATTTGATGGTGTTTGTCATGGTACTAAATGTAGGCCTTGCAGGGGCCCTAGGCATGACTAACAGTAAGAACCAATACACAGGCGCTCCAGAAACAGCAGAACAATGGTGGTGTTCATGTTGCTAAATGCTGCTATTCTGCTGTTTGTGGAGCTGCCATATATTCTGCACCAGCAGAGAGCACAGTGCGTTGATTCAGAAGACCTTGGGGTTATGCATACCACAGGCTCAGTTCAGTGGTGAAGGTGCTCGGCCAGGTTTATTGTCAATAAAGCACAGTCCTAATGCCCCATAGTAGCTACAGGTACACTAACACATGTATGCTCACAAGTTACCAGCTCAATCAACATAACATGATGATGTCCCCAGGCCAGTACAAAGATGCCCCTCCTTTCACTCTTTTTTTTATACATTAATACAAACAAGTTCTATATTACATTCCATATGCTTTTTGTTACCACCCCTGTACCATGTATCTGCTAATTCAGACAAAATGTTCTCCTCCATTATCCTGTCGTCTCATTCATATCTTAGAAGTCTGTGTCCCCCTGTACCATCGCTTCAAAATGTGTTTACATAGTTACTTGAGAATGCTGTGTGTTCCTGTAATATACTCTCAGGTCAAGAATGTGCTTACTTTATTAGCTAATACCTAGATATTACTATTATGACAGGACCTCCTTTGGTTCACTGCCTTTGGTTTATACTGTTAGCCTAGAGCTCCAGCAAGACCTATACTAAGTAAGTTGAGGTCTCTGTACACTAAACCGCAAACTTTGTTTCAAACTGTTTAATTTTTGGCAGTTTCGTGATCATGTTAACACCTTTGACTCTTTAGACCCATATATTCCATCTAAATTAATACAACAGCCCATAATGCTCTAGAAGAAGAATTAACTTTTTCTCTTTTAAATCATTAAAATTAAATATTCCTTGAAACTTTAATTGAATCCTTCTGATGTAGATTGCACTGGTGATCATGTAGTATTGCACTGTATAACTTAAAAAATACTAATAATGCAATACATATTTATTTTGTATCATGGCTCCTGTAGCATATATATTCTACAAAACCTTCAGTTTTCAAGATTGAATATAAGACATTGGGCAACGTATAGTAAAGGAAAAATGTTTAAGTTTAGGAACAGATATTTGGATTTTTTTTTTCTGGGGAATAAAAACAGCATTTTTAACACCTTGTCATTTAAATATCACTTAAAAAATTTGCTCTGCCAATGCCTAAAATAAATTAATCAGACTTACTTTAAGATAGTTTATTTCCCCCTGTTTACTGAGTTTCAACCAACTGCTGCAAAAGCTTAGGACACCTGGAGTAGCATAACCTTCTACTATTCCCCACAGGGTTAATAAAAACATATATACATGTTCTATACATATGTAACGACTTAATATAAAACATACATGCCTTTAATTCATTTAGCTGTATGAACAAGTAAACATATAATGAACAAAAATAGTTGAGAACTTAATACAGATATTGAGACTTACAAGCCTTGTAAATCAAAATTTCTTTGAATCACAAAGTTAATACAATGGAAAAAGAAATGATCACTATGAAATTTCCTTGAACGAGTGGCAAGTATTAAGAGTTTATTAACTCCCAAAGTCCCAGTAAATGGAAAGAATCTTCTGAGACATCTTGGCTATTAATAGAACAAAAGGAATCTATATCTTCTGTTAAGCTACATATTTTGAATTTATCTTTTGCTATAATTTCTAGGTGCTAGAACATAGATTAAAAATCAGCTGAAGTCTACAATGGACTAATTCCACTTCTCTATGTCCTTTTAGCCCAGGATTTGGATTTGTCAGTCATTCCTTCTCCTGAAATAGACAAATGGAGAAGGAGGGAATAGAAACATACTTTTCTCCAGACTAACAGGAGAATTAGATATAGGTGCTTAAGAGTCAAAGAATTTATCTCACTTGTGTACAGAACTGGTCAAGGTGTGAAGAAATCTATAGACCTTTAATAACTGGAGACAAACTATCTGTATTCCTCCAAATGGATTTACCTATTAAAAAAACTGAAAACCAGCTTTTAGAAAATGGATAAAGTGCTACCTTTCATATATGGGATTTCAGACCTCTCAGCAACTGATAATCACAGCTGCCAAATTCTACTAGCTTGCTTCTGATGGTTTCCAGAACAGTTAGAGAAGGGTCTGGATCTCGATTGATGGGCTGCAAAGGTAACTGTACCAATGTCACACAACTTGTTAACTGCAGTAGAGACAGATGCCTCCAAGACAGTGTGGGGTCTATGTGTTGCTGTATCTATGCCTGAATTCCCCATATGGGACTTAATCTGACTCTGTGTTCACAGCCCTGGTGTGACAGTGCCCCCCATGATGCTTTATGGAAATATATTTATAAATGTATATATGACATAACTAGAATGTGTTTTATGCTACATATGCCATGTAACATATCTCTGTAAAGGTTATGATCTACTGAATCTATTAATCCTATTTGTATGCATGTATCATTTTTGTATTCAAAGTTATGAATATTGGCTGCATACTTGTTTGATTCTGAGTAGGTTTTAGTGAAGCAGTTGGTCAGCTTCCTCAGAAAAGTAAGTGCCCAGTCAAGAAGCCCTTAAGCCAACAGTGAGCTTGGAGATGCTAATTTACACCTGGGCTCTCCCAGGAATGTGGCTTAGCTGGTAAGGCACTCAGTCATGCATGGACATGTGACTTGCCCAGGTGACTCCAGAACTCCATTATGTAGCTGGACTTTGCATAGGAGAGAGGAGGGGGGTCTCCACCCACAAGAGAGAGTCTATTTAAACCCCTGGGAGACCCCTCCATTTTGTCTTCAGCTAGCTAAAGAAAGAGCCTCTCCACTCCCAAAGATACCTGAAAGAAACTGGAACAAAGGACAGTAACTACAGGAGGTGTGAGTGGTTGCTGGACCCAGACTAGAAGGAGAATAGTCTGTAAAAGAAAGTTTACTGGAACTGGTGAGGTTTTTATCTTATTCAGTTTTATTACTGTACTAGACATAGATTTGCATGTTTTATTTTATTTTGCTTGGTAATTCACTTGGTTCTGTCTGTTACTAATTGGAACCACTTAAATCCTACTTTCTCTATTTAATAAAATCACTTTTTACTTATTAATTAACCCAGAGTATGTATTAATACTTGGGGGGAGGGGAGGGTAAACAGCTGTGTATATCTGTGTTATAGAGAGTGGCCAATTTATGAGTTTACCCTGTATAAGCTTTATACAGGGTAAAATGGATTTATTTAGGGTTTGGACCCCATTGGGAGTTAGGCATCTGAGTGTTAAACGCAGGAACACTTCTTAAGTTGCTTTCAATCAAACCTGCAGCTTTGGGGCATGTGGATCAGACCCTGGGTCTTAGTTGGAGCAGACTGGTGTGTCTGGGTCAGCAAGACAGGGTGCTGGAGTCCTAAGCTGGCAGGGAAAGCAGGAGCAGAAGTAGTCTTGGCACATCAAGTGGCAGCTCCTAGGGAGTTTCTGTGATCCAACCCATCACACTGGGATAACATCACTGTAACCCATGTAGCCCAGCATCTGGTTGAGATCAGCAAACAGAAGAGGAAAAACTGGTCTTAAACCAGAGTAAGGCAGTAATTATGCTGATAGGCAGAGGGAGAGCTTGTTATGATATTGCTGCAATTGGAGGTGTTCCTTGATGTATCATCAGGATGGTCTGCAAGCTGTAAGAGCTCTGACCCAGAATCTCTATTAATGATTCCTCTTGTGGCTTCAGGAATCTAGCCTGTTTGTTCTTAACTCTTGAAGGCATTCTGATATCATAGAAATGAAAGCATTATAAAAGCTGAAATGGGATAGAATAGAATGATTCACAAAATTACATTTCTATAGAGACAGGTTTCAGAGTAGCAGCCGTGTTACTCTGTATTCACAAAAAGAAAAGGAGGACTTGGGGCACCTTAGAGACTAACAAATTTATTTGAGCATAAGCTTTCGTGAGCTACAGCTCACTTCATCGGATATATTCAGTGGAAAATACAGTGGGGAGATTTATATACATAGAGAACACGAAACAATGGGTGTTACCATACACACTGTAACGAGAGTGATCACTTAAGGTGAGCTATTACCAGCAGGAGAGCCGGCAGGGAGGGGAATCTTTTGTAGTGATAATCAAGGTGGGCCATTTCCAGCAGTTGACAAAAATGTCTGAGGAACAGTGGGGGGAGAATAAACATGGGGAAATAGTTTTATTTTGTGTAATGATCCATCCACTCCCAGTTTCTGTTCAAGCCTAAGTTAATTGTATCCAGTTTGCAAATTAAATCCAAATTGGTTTCAGAGGAACAGCCGTGTTAGTCTGTATTCGCAAAAAGAAAAGGAGTACTTGTGGCACCTTAGAGACTAACCAATTTATTTGAGCATGAGCTTTCGTGAGCTACAGCTCAGTGAGCTGTAGCTCACGAAAGCTCATGCTCAAATAAATTGGTTAGTCTCTAAGGTGCCACAAGTACTCCTTTTCTTTTTGTAAATCCAAATTAGCAGTCTCTTGTTGGAGTCTGTTTTTGAAGATTTTTTTGTTGAAGAATTGCAACTTTTAGGTCTGTAATCAAGTGACCAAAGAGATTGAAGTGTTCTCCGACTGGTTTTTGAATGTTATAATTCTTGACCTCTGATTTGTGTACATTTATTCTTTTACAAAGACTGTCCAGTTTGACCAATGTACATGGCAGAGGGGCATTGCTGGCACATGATGGCATATATCACATTGGTAGATGTGCAGGTGAACGAGCCCCTGATGATGTGGTTGATGTGATTAAGCCCTATGATGGTGTCCCCTGAATAGATATGTGGACACAGTTGGCAACAGGCTTTGTTGCAAGGATAGGTTCCTGGGTTAGTGGTTCTGTTGTGTGGTGTGTGGTTGCTGGTGAGTATTTGCTTCAGGTTGGGGGGCTGTCTGTAAGCAAGGACTGGCCTGTCTCCCAAGATCTGTGAGATACAATTTAACTTAGGCTTGAATAGAGACTGGGAGTGGATGGGTCATTAAACAAAGTAAAACTATTTCCCCATGTTTACCCCCCCCCCCGGTTCCTCAGACATTCTTGTCAACTGCTGGGAATGGCCCACCTTGGTTATCACTACAAAAGGTTCCCCCCCCAGCTCTCCTGCTGGTAATATCTCACCTTAAGTGATCACTCGTTAGTGTGTATGGTAACACCCATTGTTTCATGTTCTCTATGTATACAAATCTCCCCCCCTGTATTTTCCACTGAATACATCTGATGAAGTGAGCTGTAGCTCACGAAAGCTTATGCTCAAATTTGTTAGTCTCTAAGGTGCCACAAGTACTCCATTTCTCTAGAGAGAGACCCTTATGATGGAACACAGGCAACCTTGACTATAGGCATTGCTCTGCCTATAATATAGTTGGCCTGACTGGCATGTAGATGGCTACAGCTGTCACAAAAGGTTATTAAACCACACTTCTCTTCAGTGCAAACTAAGAAAGGATGGGATTCAAACTTCAAGCTTTTGGTCACCTGTAGATAAAACAAAATATGATTATATATAACCTGGAATATATACTGAATCTATACAGACAGATATACATACACATATTGCACCCATTATTGAGTCATTTGTCTTCTCTGACAAGAGAAATCCATAATCTGTTCATTCTTCCAAAATCCAAGCATTAGTGGTTTTCAGGAACTTTGGCCAGGACCTGACCAACCTAGTAAATTTTTCAGCTTTGTAGCTAGATACCTGAAGCTACAAGAGGAATCATTAATAGAGATTCTGGGCCAAATCTTCAGCTTGTATAAATCACCATAACTCTATTGAAGTGAAAATTAAAACCAGCTGAGAGGCTGACCCTAAATAACTTAAAATACTTCAAAATGAGTCTTATGTCATTTACCAGTTTTGTTAAGGAGGTAGACTGGCTAGCATGCCATAGTCTCTGACTTTAGAGACAATAAGGAAAACTAAGAATAATGCTGGGGCATGTCACTAAATGGTTGCAACAGATTTACTGTCATCTACTATATTTGCAAGATAGTCAATGATTAGGGACTCCTGGAAGAGATTTTTTCTCTCTAGATTCAGATCTGTCTCACAAATCAAAGCCCTTATATACAACTTTGTCATATAGCTATTTTTACTGCTTTTCTTTCAGCCTGAAAGCAGTAATTCAATAGTCTGGTTTTGTTTGTTTTTTTGAAAGCAGCCTTTCAGAAAGATTCCTGACAGCAGACATGCTATTATCAGAGAATATTGCACTGCAGTTGTCTCTCTGCTCCTCCTACATTCAGGTCACATTGCATGTGGCCCATCAGGGTAATCTGCTGGCAGGACATGAAATAGTTTGTTTACATTGACCATCCACAGGCCCAGCCACCTGCAGCTCCCAGTGGCCGTGGTTCACTGTTCCTGGCCAATGAGTGCTGTGGGAAGCGGCGGCCAGCAAGTCACTGTGGACCGTGCAGCTTCCTGCAGCTCCCGTTGGATGGGAATGGCGAACAGTGGCCACTGGGAGCTGCAGGTGGCCGTGCCTGCAGATGGTCAATGTAAACAAACAGTCTTGTGGCCTGCCAGCAGATTACCCTGATGGGCTGCGTGCAGCCTGAGGGTCGCAGTTTGCCCACCACTGCCTTAGACTGTCCTGTAGGCTTTTAGATGTTGGAGAACATGCTAGAACCATGGAAATGGCAAACTAATTGAAAGTCTTTGGGTAAAGATAAAAGGAGTAAAAATAGTGGTGACAACCTGATCGGAGTCTACTACAGACCACCAAGTCAGGAAAAGAAAGTACATCAAAGAATCATAGAATTGTAGGACTGGAAGGGACTCTGAAAGATCATCTAGTCCAATCCCCTGCACTCATGGCAAGACTAAGTATTATCTAGATCATCCCTGACAGGTGTTTGTCTAACCTGCTCTTAAAAAAATCTCCAATGATGGAGATTCCACAACCTCCCCAGATTATTCCAGTGCTTAGTTTTTCCTAGTGTCCAACCTAAACTGTCTTTGCTGCAGTTTAAGCCCATTGCTTCTTGTCCTATCCTCAGGTTAAAGAGAACAATTTCTCTTCTCCTTGTAATAACCTTTTATTTACTTGAAAACTTATCATGTCCTCCCTCAGTCTTCTCTTCTCCAGACTAAAGAAACCCAATTTTTTCAATCTTCCCTCATAGGTCATGTTTTCTAGAGCTTTAATCACTATTGTTGCTCTTCTCTGCACTTTCTCCAATTTGCCCACATCTTTCCTGAAATTTGGCACCGAGAACTGGACACAATACTCCAGTTGAGGCCTAATGAGTGTGGAGTAGAGCAGAAGAATTACTTCTCATGTCTTGCTTACAACACTCCTGCTACTACCTGATGAGGCATTAGAAGAAATAACAGAAATATCCAATGCACAAGACCTGGTAGCAAAGGGGGACTTGCTCAGACATCTGTTCTAAGAGTAATATGGTAAAACACAATTTTTCCAATGTTTTCTAGGGTTGTGTTGAGGACACTTTGTTTCAGAAAGTGGAAGAACTGCCATTTTAGGGGTTCAGCCACTTTAGACTTGATTCTAACCAACAGGGAGGAATTGGTAGAGAATCTGAAGGGGGAAGGCAATTTGTGCAAAAGTGACTGTGAAATCATATATTTAATTACTTTAAAGAAAGGAAGAATTAAGAACAGCAGAATAAGGACAATGGATGTCAAAAAATCAGACTTCAATAAACTAAAAGAACGGTATGTAAGGTCCCATGGGAAGAAAATCCAAGGGGAAAAAAGGGGTTTAGGAGAGATGGTAGTTTCTCAAGGAGACAATATTAAAGGCACAACTGAAAACTATCCTGATGCAAAGGAAAGATAGGAAGAATATTCAGAGGCCAATCTGGTGCTCTTTAATGACCTACAAAATGTGGAAACATGACAAATTGCTAAGGAGGAGTGCAAAAGAATACCACAAGCACATAGGTTCCTTATATACATTAGCAGCAAAAGAAAGATGAAGAAAAGCATAGGTCTTTTACTAAGCAGGGAAAGGAGAGCTAATAATTGATGGCATCAAGAAAGCCGAGGTGTTTAATGACTATTATGGGTCAGTCTTCACTAAAAAGGATAATGGTGACCTGATATTCAACATAATTACTATTAACAACAGGGAAGGAATGCAAGCCAAAATAGGGAAAGAACAGGTTAAGAAATATTTAGATAAGTTAGATCTATTCAAGTCAGCTGGGCCTGGTGAAATTCATCCTAGGGTAATTAAGGGATTACTGTCCTAGTGGATGGGGTGAAGCAGTAAATGTTATATGTCTGGATTTTAGTAAGGCTTTGCACATCGTCCCACATGACATTGTGATAAGCACACTAAGGGAATGTGGTCTAGATGAAATTACTATAATGTGGATGCACAATTGGTTCAAAGATTGTACTCAGAGTATTTATAAATGGTTCACTGTGTAAGTGGGAGGGTATATCTAGCAGGGATCTGCAAGAGTGAGTTCCTGGTCCAGTACTAGTCAATATTTTCATTTATGACTTGTATAATGGAGTGGAGAGTATGCTTATAAAATTTTCAGATGACAACAAGATGGGAGGGGTTGCAAGCACTTTAGTGGATGGGATTACGATTCAAAACAACCTTGACAAATTGGTCTGAGTTCAACAAGATGAAACTCAATAAAGATAAGTACTTCATTTAGGAAGGAGACATCAAATACACAACCACAAAATGGGGACTTACTGGTTAGGTGCTGGTATTTTTAAAAAGGATCTGGGGGTCATAGTGGATCACTAATTGAATGAGTCAACAATGTGATGCGGTTACAAAAAAGGCTAATATTTTGTGGTAGGTTAACAATAGTGTTGTAAGAAAGACATGGGAGGTAGTTGTCCCACTGTACTCAGCACTGATAAGGCCTCAGATGGAGTATCAAGTCCAGTTCTGGGCACCACAATTTTGGAAAAATGTGGATAATTTGGAGACAGTCCAGAGGAGAGCAACAAAAATGATAAAAGGTTTAGAAAACCTGACTTAAGGAAAGGTTAAAAAACTGGCCATGTATAGTCTTGAGAAAAGAATACGGGGAGGGGAACCTGATAACAGATTTCAAATATGGTAATGACTGTTATAAAGATAACAGTGATCAATTGTTCTCCATGTCCACTGAAGGAAGGACAGTGAGTAATGGGCTTAGTCTGCAGAGATGGAGATTGCTATTAGATATTAGAAAAATCTTTCTAATGGTAATGGTAGTTAAACTCTGGAATAGGCTTCCAAAGGAAGTTGTGGAATTCCTATCATTAGAGGTTGTTAAGAACAGTTTGGACAAACACCAATCAGAGATGGTCAAGGTTTATTTGGTTCTGGCTCAGTGCAGGGAGCTGGACTTTTTGGCTTCCTGAGGTCCCTTCCAGCCCTACATTTCTATAATTCTATGGTATGAAGGTCTGAGGGGAAATATTTGCCAACGACTGCTTCGTGTGTCATCCATTACTTTCATTAGAATCTTCTGCAGCACTGGGGGAAAATATTGAGAAATTGTGGATCTGTCCAGAGAACTGAGACTGAACAATTCATTAACCAATGTGACTGGCAATCTATCATGTGCAATGCATGAGACAGCCCAACAGAGATGGAGACTTGCTCTCTCCAGGCAGCAGGTGGATAATCCACAAAAGAGGCTTTATAGCATGCAAGAAAATCTTTCTGGTAAGAAGGATTATTGTTTGGGGCATAGTTGTGCTATGACCCTTAATTCCTGCCACAGGCCTAGAATCTGTTGAATTGGCAGGTGGGGTTGTATGGAAGCGTATAAACAAATTCAGCAAACATTAATAATAAAGGTTCATTGCTTTGTTGTAGGTATTATGGTACAAAAGATTAACACCTTCTGAGTGTACAGAGCAAAAATACATGAGATAAGATGTAACCCGAGAGACAAAACACATTTCAGAACTAGTGAGTTGCTATTAGAGTGGGATGAAATATGGGTATAGATATAGCTAGTATTCTACTACCTGCCTTTATGTATAAAGTTTATACCACAGGGATTTTGGAAAGATGAATGACAAGAATGTCTGAAGAAAATGTAACTTATTTACATTTGTCCTCAGTTTGCCTCAGCAACAGCTGTCTGTTGCTTCAGCAGCTTGGTTTTATGTAACTGACAGACTGTCAGATATTGAGTTTATTTCTTCTGGCTTTTTATTTGTTTGTTCTTTTATTTGTGGCTTATCATTTTAAGGAGAGGAGTACTTATATTTCTTTGCCAGAAGTTATTGTAACAGGGTAGCTGGCCCATTAAATGGAGCTGGGCTCAGCTCTCCTGTTCCAATCCAGGTGTTCCCAGTTCCACCAATAAAGAGGGTGGGGCAGCACCTGGGGCCTATAAAGGGTCAGGCAGGCAGGAGATGAGTTATCAGAGATAGAGGGTGGTTCCTGGCAGAAGGTTGAAATCAGAGAAGAAAGAGGGGTTTGCTGGCTGGCAGCCCCAAGCCGGAGGTTGAAGGTGGCAGTGGGAGGTACCTGCTGGTGCTAAACTGAAGAGCCAGAGCTGAGGTCCAGAGACAGCTGAAGGAAGGGGGAGAAGCAGAGGGGCTTATGTGCTGATGTCTCCTTATTGGAGAGTTGGACCGTTGAGGGATGCTCCCACCAGAAAGACTCTGGGAGCTCCTGCTGGGAAGAGTGGGGCTGGACCCCAGAAGTATGGATGGCACACAAGAGCCTGGGGGAGGTTAAGCCTCCCCAAAAAAGGCTGGCCATGGAGGGGACAAATGTATAAAGTTTATACCACAGGAATTTTGGAAAGATGAATGGCACACCACCTTTGGAGCACAGAATGAAGCTCCCTACAGGATGGGGGGCACCGGTGCCTGGACCATAGCTCTGCCCTGAGGTCCTGCTCCTGCTCAAGTTATCAAGAGGGAAACTGAAGTGAGGGCCCACTTGCAGGCCCACCCTGAGGCCATGAGAGGGTGCCTGGGAGGAGGACACTTGTGTACTGTTGTCATTTAAGGGTTTGTTTATGACAAAAGTCTGTCATATGGTAACAAAATGCCTGGGCATCTCTGCTCCTCTTTTCCCAAGCTACTGTCTTTTGGGGAGGGTTTCTGCCACCATGGACCTCTCTGTGGTATTGTAAGGGGAATGTTATTGCTACCTAGTCTCACAACTCTAGCTTTCACAGCTACTAGGCATCTGGCTGTGAAGTGCCCACAAACACGCTCCTTCTGACTGCTGAAAAGTTGAAACACTAAAAAAGATGAAAACTGCCTCTGTTCTTCCTTCCCACCTCAGCTGCTCCTAAAGTGGTAGTAATGGGCCTAGGTGTATGGATTTTCCAGACCCTGATTATAACAGTCTTTTTAGTGTTATCCACGGATCGCAGGGGTGAGGAGGAAAGTGAGGGGTTTTTTTTTGGAGGGGGGGAGAGGGAGGGAATGCTTTGGTATAAAGACCTATTTGTTGAGTCTTTTTATCTGACAGCACACCAGTATGGGGCATATAACCTCACCTAGATCGGCATATTTTATATACCTATAGTATAAGTGTATGTACTGTACCATAACCATGTCAACTGATCAGTCATTACACTGGTTTTAATGTGCAGGTGCTGGCTTGTGGTGGTGGCCTGTGACATGCAGGAGGTCAAACTAGATGATCTGGTGGTCCTTTTTGGCCTGGCATTCTATGGCATGCTCACCTCAGTATATTGATTGAAGATGCACCCGGGACTATGCTGTTCCACTTTCTGAAAGGTTTAGTTTTTAATCAAATGGTTCATTAGACAGCAAAGTTCACACAGGTATATAGTGGTTATGAAAAATAGTCCCTATATAAAACTGTCTGAGCTAGATCCTCAGCAGCTGTGAAGTGGTGTACATCCATTGAAGCCAGTGGGGCTATGGTGATCTATACTAGGTGCATCCGATGAAGTGAGCTGTAGCTCACGAAAGCTTGTGCTCAATTAAATTTGTTAGTCTCTAAGGTGCCACAAGAACTCCTTTTCTCTTTACACTAGATCAGGTTCTGATCCTCTAATATTTAACCTCTATAGATTTAGTTCTTAAATACACAATTTTATCTACCTGTTTCTGGTTTATTTTTTATTATTCCTCTGCTCCTCCTTCCCCCCACAGAGCTATTGTAATAATGATGCCACATGCCACTTCATGTAACACTGGTAGGGGCTGGGAAGAATCTTTTGCTGATCTCACTAAGAGTGTCCTGCTTTCAACCTAGACTGGCCCCAGCTCATGCTTGTCATCTTGCTTTTTCTCCTGCTCCTCAGTTCTGGTTCCCTTCCCCATCTGTATCTTTGGCAAGCTGCCTGTGTCCTGGCCTCAAACTCTGGTGCTCACACCTCTCTGCTGCTGCTGGGCCCTGTGATACTTATATGGCTGCACAGAAGTAGCAATGTAAAGAAGATACCATTAAGTTTGCTTTAGAGTGGGGCTGCTCTAAATAACTAAAAGTCACATTTTTAATATCCCCCAATGGGAATTGATCTTCATTGCTGTTGGCCCTAGTTACATCAGTATCTGAGATTGTTGGTCATTGTTGGGGATGGGGTGGTAGTATCAATGAAAGACATTAGTTACCATTCTTGAGTAAAGGTATGGACAGGGTAGTAGCCAACCCTCTCCAGCAATACCTGACCTCCACCAGTTTCCTAGTAGTTGATTTCAGCGGGAGTTAGGCACCTAAATATGCTTGAGGGCCTGTGCCTCACTCCCTCCTAGGCTTCAGACATGAATGTGGCAGAACAGTGACCCTTAGTGCTCTACTGTGAGATTTCCTTATAGTCCCAGGCAAAGGACAAACATCCATGCTAATACTACGAGCTGCCTTCAACAGAGTCACCCAAAATGACTGAACTGCCGGCCCATCTATGTGGCTTGGCAGGGGTCAATGGAGCTGCATTAGTTTATCTTCATACTTGCTTTAGACAAATCCCAGAGGATTTGCTTCTCTCTGACACCATGTAGCAAAGGGTGCCACCTTAACACGACCCCCCTCGTGGCTAGATGTGGCACTGCAGCTCCGTTTTGTCTCATCCCCCCCCCCCCACTATCCTTCAGCCTCCTCCAGCTATTGGAGTGCCCTGATCCTTCAGCCAGACCACTCTATAGAATCCAGCCTCTTCCAGAGCCACAGAGTCCTTTGCCAAAGTCCTCCAGTAACATATACAGAAAACAAACCTTCAGCCTAGCCAGGCTCTGCAGGCCAGCTCCTCCTCACAGGCACACCTTGACTGCTGTAGTCTTTTCTGCACATCATCCAAGGTTCCTGTGCCCTCAACAACCCCACTGTCCAGGGGCTGGCACACACCTCCCCTCATTCAGGGGTTCAGGCTACAGCTCGTCAAGTTTCCTGCCTCCAGTCAGGCTTCCAGCTCAACCTGAGAGTAGCCTGTCTGCTTCCCAGAGAGAAAACAAGGGCCCTTTCTGTCTCCCTCGCCAATTGGTACACTCAGCTCTTTATGAAAATCCCCTAGCTCTTCCCCATCAGGGTCTGATAACCAAGGCCATGTCTACACACAGAGCTAGGAGTGTGATTTTCCCCCCTCCCCACCCCTGCTCCAGTATGCATATGCGTGCTAGCTCTTACTGAGCTAGTGTGAGTATAAATAAGTGATTTTCATGCCCCCTGCCAAAAATTTTCACAGCAAGGAGGCTGTCCCTTCTCTTCCAGGGCACAAACCTTCCCATAACAGTGTGTGTCTGTCTCCTCCAGACAGGACTGCTGCATTTAGTCAAACTGAGGAATTGTGAAGGTCACCGTGGACCTGTCAGCTGGGCCAACATGCAGCAACTTTCCTCCTGTAACAGATGAGCTCATATCACAACAGTGTTCCACGAGCCAGGCTGGCTCCCCACTCAACTGCAGATTGTCCCTCTGGTACTGAACCTCATCTTCAGAGACCAGCTGCTCTTTCCAAACCATACCATAAATCCTATAATTAACAGGATCTTTAGAGGACAGGGTGAAGGTCTTCGGTTCTGGAAGCAATTTTGGGCGGATGGCCCATGGTTTGAGCATTTTCCTACCGTGGAAGATCAGGATGAATTTGTGTCTTGTCTTCTCATTTGATTCTATCCAGGTTCTTGTACCACATCCATTCCTTTGGTATCTGAATGTCTTTTCCAGTTCAAAATCAACGCATGCATCTAGCTGTGGAAAGGGGTCTCTTTCCTTCCTTTATATATCTTCCACCTGTAATAAACACATGGAAATATGACCCAAATGATGGAGGATCAGCTAATAATCTAACAGTTATATTTATACTCCTTGAATTTGGAGCTTCGATATTCCTGTTGAGGGGTGTGTTAAGTCAATGTAGATAGGGAAAGAATGTAATGTGAGATGCTACAATGTCACCTTTGCAGACACATTTCCTTGTATAAAAGTACTTTAGTGCTTTTATGTTTGGGGACTTTGTCAGTATAAATTGAATGAAATTAAACAAAGAAAAAAATAGGCTGAATAGTAATACAAAAATCCAAAATGTTTTTGGAGCTATTAGATTTTTGTAATAGTCTCCCAAAGGGAGGGATGGAAGCTCCATTACTTTAGACACTTAAAAGTAGACATTACAAAATGCTAGAAAATATATTGTAGAAAAGAACAACTTACCTGGGTAAAAGAATGGACTAGATTACCTATTAGGTCTTTTCCAATTTTATTGCCTATGGTTCACCTCATACAGTCATTTGGCTAAAGGAAATGAGAGTTATGTAAAGCTCACAGTAATTAAGTTGTCCTGAACTGGTGAACTAGTGCATCAAGAGATAAAATAACCACAAAATAAAATGCATTCTTCTCCAAAACTACTTTATTTATATTTGTAATATAGAACATGAATTCTGCTAAATTAAAATATTTGCCTGAATAAATGTGTGCACACAGTCTTATATTATTCATTTTCAGATCCTTCACCCATCATTGTGGCCATTCAATTTTTTTTAAATTTCTTTACTGTCCACTATCATCTCTAACTTCTGGCACTGCATTTATGAAGAATGGCCACTAGAGTGCTGCAGGTATCCACTCAAGTTGAGCTTCTGTACCTTGGGAGTATTTTATCAGCTGTAGATAAGCAGCCATACATAGGGAGTTGATTTCCTGCAAACTATATGTATGTAAATAGTTTATGGCAGCTGTATATCTATTAAGCCAGCTAATACCTGAAATCAGTGTGAGTGCAGGAAAAAAAAATCTGGTCACTTCATTTACTGGGATGCCTGGAAACTGCACAGTGAATTAGAGGAAGGACAAATACATCATCATCCCAGTGTGCTGAAAAAGATTATGAAGTAAGCATTTTTTAATCTCTGCGTGCTCTATCTGTAACTCTATTGGTAAAGCTATCAATAATTTATGGTGAGTGTTTTATTAGTTAGCTACCATCGAGTCATGGGAGACTGTGCAAATAGGGCAGCAATACTGAGTCGCCAGTCAGAGATGACTCAGGTAATATGTTCCTCGTTTTGAAATGAAATGTAAGGTACTTAGATGCCATGGCTGTAAGCCCAGCATCCATTTCTGAATGAATAAAAGTAAAATTACAGAGTAGAACCTGACCAATTCAGTCTGCACACATGAAAATCTGCATTAAGGGCCCAATCTTGCTCCCCCTGAAGGCAGTGATAAAGGTTCCAATGACTTCTGTGGGGCAGGATTTATCTCAAAAGGCAGATTTCCAGGTCTGTAGTTTAGGAGGAATAGATCCATAATTTGATATGCAATGTGCTGACCCAGAGGAGGTGATGTCCAAGTTCCCAGAGGTAGTCAAGTCACCCTATGGCCCCGTATGCAACAGTGGCTAATCCCTGAGACAGGATGACTTATGATGTGTCTTCCTTCCCAATGTTTGTTCCTCTTCCCTTTTTAAAGGACATACCTGGTTCTCAGCTGGAACTGGACACAGAGTTCCTTCCACCTTCAAGGCAGCTTTAGGGGTGTCATTCTGAGAGCAAAAAGAAAAGGAGTACTTGTGGCACCTTAGAGACTAACCAATTTATTTGAGCATGAGCTTTCGTGAGCTACAGCTCACTTCATCGGATGCATCTAAGAGCAGTGAACCTGACTCTGGCTCCCCATCTCATTAGTAGTAGGGAGGAGCAGAACTGATTAGTGATCTTGTGTCAAGACCCAAGAAATGCTGCAGAGAAGCCAGGGCATGATACTATGCTTCCTCATTCTCCTAAAGGGAGTACATCTTCTGGGCTGGCATTGTCCCATTACTCACTACAGTGCAAACCTCTTGGGTAGGGGCAGGCTGACTCAGAGATGGGTTGTAAGCAAGTGTAGCAAAGATGTTCCTGTCCACAATCTGTCTGGTTTGAGTGACTGTAAAAGTCATTTTAAAAAATCATTCCCAAGCTAACTTAAGCCAAGGCCAGAATGATACTGAGAGGAGTAGAAAGGAGACTGAAGGAAGCCTTGTCAGACAGGACCATTACCATGGTGAAGAGGAAAAGGTAACTGCTCCAAGCTTGCTCTGGGGATTCTGTCAGTTACAGCACTGCAAAAGGAAAGGCAGTTGAGACAAACAGTCCCTTCACTATCATTGCATTTCTTAATGTAACTCAGTGAGAAGAGCTGGCACTGTAAAGTACCATTGCAAGAGTAAGCTAAGAAATCCTTGTAAACCCCTGGAAGAGGAGGAGGGCTGAGGTCACTGTAGCTATGACTACCAGCAAGATGGACAGAAAAGAGGAATAGCAAAAGAAAACTGAAACAAGAATACAGACGCTCTCTGGGTTATGCAAGATGTGACTTATGCAAATCCGTGTATACGGAAAAAAGTTCCGTAAGCTAGAAATAGAAGGGGTGGGGTTTTTTTGGTTGGTTGGGTTTTTTGCGTAATGGTCAGGTATACGTTTCCAACGTATGCAAAAATTCGAGTTATGCAAAGTGTTCCAGAACGGAATGATTGCGTAAGTCAGGGAGCGTCTGTAATCTCTCACATGCACATGCTTTCTGTGCAGCCAGGAAAAATGGAGAGTTAAAAGGGGAGAAATAGCAATTTCAGTGTAAGCAGGGAAAGGCTGTAATTCTCTTGCCTTTCTCCTTGGCCTGCTATTAAATTCCCTTCTATTTCACATTCCTGTATCCCACATCAGCAGTGTCAAACTGTTGTAAAGTTAATGAAGAATGTGTTTTTAAAGTGTTTGAGCTTTAACATATCTTCTAAAGACTTTTATGTGCCAGGAATTTCTAATCAAATTGATAAGTCTCTTTTTTTAACCCTTGCCACTTTTATGAAGCTGAGTCTGTATGCCAAAATCAAAGACCACTCTTGGAAAGTTTCAGAAATTCCATAGATCTATCTCAAACACATGGATTAATACAGGATTTACCTAATCACCCACCTGGAATTAATCCATGGAGACCTGAGAGAAAATGCTGGCACACAAAGTAAACCAGAATTCTAAATTCTGCCCTCATGTAGGTGTATACAAACCCATTGTCTACTTAAATGTCATAGTAACAAGTGACTCAAATATTTGTTAGAATTTGGCCACTGGTGAGTTTTAGATTTTCACCAGGGAATAATCAAAGGCCCTGCTCTTGTCATGGAATGTGGACAGGTGGATGTCACATGCACACACACTCACTCTGAAATCAGTGGGATATCATGTAGGTATAAAGGTCCAGGTCTGTGGATTTCTTTGCAGGGTTTAAATGAGGACCAGCTCACCTACTGCTGTATTGAATAGAGTTTTGGGTATTGTGGCTGATGGAAATTGTATTGCATATTGCTGAACACCTCCATCCTAGACACCCTAAGCAAACCTCACTGGCAAACCCCACTATTAGGCAACCTGAGAATCAGAGCTACATGACTACTAAGCTAGAAGGGGGTGGAGGGGCATGGATAGAAGTAGCAAGAATGTTCACAGTAGAATCTCAGGTCTTTTTAAAAATGTCAGCCACAACCTGGCCTCACTGAATTTCTCTTCTGATAGGTGGATAAGGGACTGTGAGTTCAATCATTCATGCACAATATTTACTTTTGTGAAATGTCATATTATGAAAATATATGACTTTGCCTGGCTATAACTTTAAGTGCCTGGCCAATCTACTGTCCTGCAGGATGGAGCAGCATTCAGAGAAATCTATTTATCATCAGTTAAACATTTTAAGTGTATGTACTATGCCTGTGTCAGTGGAGTGGGGCAAGCTTACCTTTTGGGCTGTATCTGTTGCTAGAATTGGTATTTTCTTTGATCTGTATTGTACCTTTTTATACTTAAAGAAGATTGGTGTATAAAGTGAGGGAGGGCTGAAAAGGTTAGGTCATGGGCATAGAAAGGCCTCCTCCATCAGCAATTGAGATTGTAGTTTGATGCATGTTTGGAATCAGATGCCTTTAAAATGTCTTTATTCAAAACTTTATTTTCCTCTGCATTTGGAAGCTTTTGGAATTTGAAATTCTCAGTCCCCAGAAAAAAACAGAAGCTAGCCTAGGTTTGTTACTTCTAAATGCTGTATGTGTGAGCAAGCTTCTGATTATATGCATTTGGCAAACTAAAGCTAGCCCTGAAGTGTAACACATATGTTACCTTACACATATAGGAGAAAACAACTTCCTCAGCAAGGGTGAAATTCTCCCCTGTGCAGAGGGCCAATTTGAGGCCCATGCCCTCCTTAAGCTCTCAAAATAGGACTGAAGTGGTGCACTGACCTTGTAGTGGCTCTCTACAGAGGGGAGAATTTTGCTCTAATCATAGTAGCAGGCTAGTTGCAGAAGGAAGGACAAGGGGGAAAACTGTTGGATGAACTGAGAAGGTGCCTTGGGGAAAAAAGAAATACCAAGAGCCAGTTTTGATTTTTGAGATTTACTGGAGTTGTAAGAAGACATCCAAATGAAAATTGGCAGATGTTAGAAAGATTCAAAATTAAAATGAGACCTTGTGGGGCCACGATTCTATTTGTTTTGTTTTTTTCCTGGGGAAGGGGGAAAGAGAACTGAAAATCATGTTCAAATTCAACCACCACCTCGGTGCTGATGACTCACAGATCAGCCTCTCTATTCCAGAACTGTCTTAGATTTCTGTCCAAAGTAAAATCTCAGCCAGTCTCTGACATCTCATGGATGTCTAGCCATTAGCTCAAGCTCAACCTGCCCAAAAGAGAACTCTTTATCTTTCCCACAAGCCCTCCCCACTTCTCCTTTCTCGGTCATGATGGACAACACCACCATTCTGCCTGTCACTCAGGCCTGCAACCTGGGTATCATTTTCAGCATGGACATTTCTCTGTTTCACATCCAGGCTGTATCAGACGTTGCAAGATTCTTTCTACATAAGATTTCTAAGGCATGGCCATTCCTATACATCTATACAGCTAACATTCTTGTCCAGGTTGCGTCTCAATTACTGCAATATCCTTCTCTGTCCTGGACAAATACACTCATGCCCTGCTCATAGTCATTCAGAATGCTGCTGCGAAGATAATTTTTGTAGGCCACTGCTTTGACCATGTCTCCACTCTTTTTGCATATCTCCACTGGATTCCTCTTCCCCAATGCATCAAACATAAGCTGCTTGTCTTCATTTTCAGGGCACTTCATGACCTATCCCCACTGTCCTACCTCTCATTCACTGTTAAGATGTCATCTCCTGCCTACAATTGTGATGCCAGCCTCCTTCATTCTTTGTTAAGTTTCAAACAAACACCTTCATGCTTTCTCCCAAGCTGCCCCTCAGGCTTGGGAAGGAGCTCCCTGTAAATATTCACAAAGCTACCACATTATACATCTCCAAGTCGCTCCTTAAAACTTTCCTTTGCCGTGATGCCTACAAAAACAAAATAGTTATACTACTGGTGTGCTGAGACCACTGCCTGTCATGCTGACCAATAATGTCTCA
Organism: Caretta caretta; assembly: GCF_965140235.1. NCBI lineage: Eukaryota > Metazoa > Chordata > Testudines > Cheloniidae > Caretta > Caretta caretta. The sequence continues at coordinate 50,375,820 of NC_134208.1, read as the reverse complement.
TTGTTTCCTTGTACAAATAATAAATAAGCATAATATCTGTATGTCAAGGTTCCTCCCCCACTCTGAACTCTAGGGTACAGATGTGGGGACCTGCATGAAAAACTCCTAAGCTTACTTCTACCAGCTTAGGTTAAAACTTCCCCAAGGTACAAATTAATTTTATCCTTTGTCTTTGGAATAACCACTGCCACCACCAAACTCTAACTGGGTTTACTGGGAAATGTAGTTTGGACACATCTTTCCCCCCAAAATCCTCCCAACCCTTGCACCCCACTTCCTGGGAAAGGTTTGGTAAAGATCCTCACCAATTTGCAAAGGTGACCACAGACCCAAACCCTTGGATCTTAGAACAATGAAAAAGCATTCAGTTTTCTTACAAGAAGACTTTTAATAGAAATAGAAGTAAATAGGAGTAAAGGAATCACCCCTGTAAAATCAGGATGGTAGGTACCTTACAGGGTAATTAGATTCAAAACGTAGAGAATCCCTCTAGGCAAAACCTTAAGTTACAAAAAAGACAGACAGAAATAGTCTTTCAGCACAATTATTTTCTCAGCCATTTAAAGAAATCATAATCTAACACATAGCTAGCTAGATTACTTACTAAAAGTTCTAAGACTCCATTCCTGTTTTATCCCCAGCAAAGCAGCATACCAACAGACACAGACCCTTTGTTTCTCTCCCTCCTCCCAGCTTTTGAAAGTATCTTGTCTCCTCATTGGTCATTTTGGTCAGGTGCCAGTGAGGTTACCTTTAGCTTCTTAACCCTTTACAGGTCAGAGGATTTTTCCTCTGGCCAGGAGGGATTTTAAAGGGGTTTACCCTTCCCTTTACATTTATGACACTGTATGTGCAGATACTCCTATATTCTCTGAGCAAAGAAATGGTCAGTTCCTAAGACCCAAAGTGCACAACTAAGCATGTGTGGTGAATACAAAATTATACTTGCTTTGAAAAATGTGCATCATTCATCAAGTTGAATAATACCAGCTGTCAAGGTTCCTCCCCCACTCTGAACTCTAGGGTACAGATGTGGGGACCTGCATGAAAAACCTCCTAAGCTTATCTTTACCAGCTTAGGTCAAAACTTCCCCAAGGTACAAAATATTACACCCGTTATCCTTGGAATGGCCGCTACCACCACCAAACAATTACTGGTTACTGGGGAAGAGCTGTTTGGACGCGTCTGTCCCCCCAAAATACTTCCCAAAACCTTGCACCCCACTTCCTGGACAAGGTTTAGTAAAAAGCCTCACCAATTTGCCTAGGTGACTACAGACCCAGACCCTTGGATCTTAAGAACAATGAACAATCCTCCCAACACTTGCACCCCCCCTTTCCTGGGAAATGTTGGATAAAAAGCCTCACCAATTTGCATAGGTGACCACAGACCCAAACCCTTGGATCTGAGAACAATGAAAAAGCATTCAGTTTTTACAAGAAGACTTTTAATAAAAAATAGAAGTAAATAGAAATAAAGAAATCCCCCCTGTAAAATCAGGATGGTAGATATCTTACAGGGTAATTAGATTCAAAAACATAGAGAACCCCTCTAGGCAAAACCTTAAGTTACAAAAAAGATATACAGACAGAAATAGTTATTCTATTCAGCACAATTCTTTTCTCAGCCATTTAAAGAAATCATAATCTAACACATACCTAGCTAGATTACTTACTAAAAGTTCTAAGACTCCATTCCTGTTCTGTCTCTGGCAAGAGCAGCACACAGACAGACCCTAAACCTTTGTTTGTCTCCCTCCTCCCAGCTTTTGAAAGTATCTTGTCTCCTCATTGGTCATTTTGGTCAGGTGCCAGCGAGGTTACCTTTAGCTTCTTAACCCTTTACAGGTGAGAGGAGCTTTCCCCTGGCCAGGAGGGATTTCAAAGGGGTTTACCCTTCCCTTTATATTTATGACACGCCCCCCAAATCTCAGCTAGGGTGAAACACTGGCTGGGATTTCTTCCTGGAGCTCTAGGAAAAACAGAGATAATAAGACACATGCATCTCTAAATATACTACCAAGTACATAAAGACTAACAATATTTTCCACATCTCAAGGACGATTTTAACCAGTTGACTCTGGGAAACTTTCACGGGAGAGTGCATCAGCCACTTTGTTAGAAGCTCCTGAGATGTGTTGGATGTCGAAATCAAAATCTTGGAGAGCTAAACTCCACCGAAGAAGTTTTTTGTTAGTTTCTTTGACGGTGTGAAGCCACTTTAGTGCAGCATGGTCGGTTTGCAGGTGGAAACGCCGTCCCCAAACATATGGGCGTAGCTTTTCCAGAGCGTAGACAATGGCATAACATTCTTTTTCAGTGACTGACCAGTTGCTTTCCCTCTCAGACAGTTTTTTGCTGAGAAACACTACAGGGTGGAATTCTTGATCAGGTCCTTTCTGCATTAAAACTGCTCCCACACCACGCTCGGATGCATCTGTGGTTACTAGGAACGGTTTGTCAAAGTCTGGGGCCCTTAGTACAGGGTCAGACATGAGTGTCGCTTTAAGCTTGTTAAAGGCCTTCTGACACTTTCCGGTCCACTGAACAGCATTTGGCTGTTTCTTTTTGGTTAGGTCTGTCAGTGGGGCAGCGATTTGGCTGTAGTGCGGTACAAAGCGTCTGTAATAACCGGCCAAGCCTAAGAAGGATTGAACCTGTTTCTTTGACTTTGGGACAGGCCACTTTTGGATAGCATCCACTTTGGCCTGTAGGGGGCTGATAGTTCCTTGACCCACCTGGTGTCCAAGGTAAGTCACTCTGTTTAGGCCTATTTGACACTTCTTAGCCTTAACAGTTAGTCCTGCCTCCCTTATGCGCTCAAGGACTTTTTGTAGATGTTCCAGGTGGTCTGCCCAGGAATCCGAAAATATGGCCACATCGTCAAGGTAGGCGACTGCATATTCTCCTAATCCCGCTAGGAGACCATCTACAAGTCTTTGGAAAGTGGCGGGTGCATTTCGCAGCCCGAAAGGGAGTACATTAAATTCATACAGCCCGAGATGTGTGATGAAGGCTGACCTTTCCTTGGCAGATTCATCTAGCGGTACCTGCCAGTACCCCTTGGTTAAGTCCAAGGTAGAGATGAACTGGGCCCGTCCCAGTTTCTCTAATAGTTCATCTGTGCGTGGCATGGGATAGTTGTCTGGGCGAGTTACAGCATTTAGCTTACGGTAGTCCACGCAAAAACGTATTTCCCCATCTGGTTTGGGAACTAGAACCACTGGAGATGCCCATGCACTTTCAGAGGGGCGGATTACACCCATCTGTAACATATCCTGGATCTCCCGTTCTATAGCAGTTTTAGCTTGAGGAGACACCCGGTAAGGTTGAACCCTAATTGGGTGAGCATTACCTGTGTCAATGGAGTGGTATGCCCGTTCAGTCAGTCCTGGGGTGGCTGAGAACGTTGGCGCGTAGCTAGTGCACAGCTCCTGGATCTGCTGTCGCTGCATACGCCCAAGGGTCATGGAGAGGTTCACCTCTTCCCCACCACCACCACATTTCCCTTCGTAGTAGACACCTTTGGGCCACTCAGCGTCGTCTCCTCCCTGGGCTGTAAACTGACAAACCTTTAATTCTCTGGAATAAAAGGGCTTTAGAGAATTAATATGGTACACCTTAGGCTTTCGGTTGGAGGTGGGGAATGCTATGAGATAATTAACAGCTCCCAGGCGCTCCTGGACCGTGAATGGCCCTTCCCACGATGCTTCCATTTTATGGGCCTGGAGCGCCTTTAAGACCATGACCTGGTCTCCTACTTTGAAGGAACGCTCTCTGGCATGCTTATCATACCAGGCTTTTTGCTCTTTTTGAGCATCCTGTAAGTTTTCTCTAGCAAGGGCTAAAGAGGTTCGGAGGGTGTTTTGTAGGTTGGTTACAAAGTCCAGAATGTTAGTTCCTGGAGAAGGTGTAAATCCCTCCCATTGCTGCTTCACCAACTGCAATGGCCCCTTAACCTCACGGCCATATACAAGTTCAAATGGGGAAAACCCTAAACTGGGATGTGGTACAGCTCTGTAGGCAAAGAGCAACTGCTGCAACACTAGGTCCCAATCATTGGAGTGCTCATTTACAAATTTACGTATCATGGCCTCCAAAGTTCCATTAAACTTCTCCACCATGCCATTTGTTTGATGGTGGTAAGGAGTGGCAACCAAGTGATTTACCCCATGAGCTTCCCAAAGGTTTTTCATAGTTCCTGCCAGGAAATTAGTCCCTGCATCTGTGAGGATGTCGGAGGGCCAACCTACCCTGGCAAAAATGTCTGCTAGTGCCTGGCACACACTTTTAGCCCTGGTGTTGCTTAGAGCTACTGCTTCTGGCCATCGGGTGGCAAAATCCATGAAAGTCAGTATGTACTGCTTTCCTCTGGGTGTCTTTTTCGGAAAAGGACCCAGAATATCCACAGCTACTCGCTGAGATGGAACTTCAATGATGGGGAGGGGTTGTAGAGGGGCTTTGACCTGGTCTTGGGGTTTTCCCACTCTTTGGCACACCTCACAAGACTGGACATAGGTAGAAACATCCTTGCCCATTCCCTCCCAGTGGAATGACCCCCCCAAACGGTCTTTGGTCCTGTTCACCCCAGCATGGCCACTAGGGTGATCATGGGCTAAGCTCAAGAGCTTGGCCCGGTATTTAGTTGGAACTACCAACTGTCTCTGAGGATGCCAGTCTTCCTGGTGTCCACCAGAAAGAGTTTCCTTGTATAAAAGTCCTCTTTCTATAACAAACCTGGATCGATTAGAAGAGCTGAGAGGCGGTGGGTTGCTCCGTGCCGCCGTCCAAGCTCTCTGGAGGCTTTCATCTGCTTCCTGTTCGGTCTGGAACTGTTCCCTTGATGCTGGAGACATCAGTTCCTCATGGGATTGTGGACCTAGGCTTGGTCCCTCTGGAAGCGATATAGGGGATGGAGCTGTTTCTGTTGATTGTGAACCGCTCTCCGCTGGTGCACTATGTTGGGATTCAGGCTCCGGCTGAGCCTCTTGGGTCGGGTTATTGGCTGCTGCCAGTTCAGGTTCGGTGGGGCCCTCTGTTGTTGAGGTTGCAAGTACTGGATTCAGTGCTGACACGGGGTCTGGTGTTGGTTGTTCGGCTGGTTCCGGTTCTAGGACTGGTTCCGTCTGGGTCTCTGGGACTGGATCCACTACTGCTGTTGCAGACATTGGCCTGGGGTCCGGGTCCATCACCTCTGACTGGGTCCTGATAGAAGTTTCCGGAACAGAGCTAGGCCTCACGGCTTGTTTAGCCTGGCTGCGGGTGACCATTCCCACCCTCTTGGCCTGCTTCACATGATTGGCCAAGTCTTCCCCCAACAGCATGGGGATGGGATAATCATCATAGACTGCAAAAGTCCACATTCCTGACCAGCCCTTGTACTGGACAGGCAACTTGGCTGTAGGCAAATTGAAAGAGTTGGACTTGAAGGGTTGAATCGTCACTTGGATCTCTGGGTTGATTAAATTGGGGTCCACTAAGGAAGCATGGATAGCTGACACTTGTGCTCCGGTGTCCCTCCACGCGGTGACCTTCTTCCCGCCCACACTCACAGTTTCCCTCCGCTCCAAGGGTATCTGGGAGGTATCTGGGCCTGTGGACCTCTGGTGTGATTCCGGTGCAATGAACTGTAATCTGTTGGGGTTCTTGGGGCAGTTGGCCTTTACATGCCCCAGCTCGTTACATTTAAAACATCGTCCAGCTGACGGGTCACTGGGGCGAGGAGGGCTGCTGGAGAACGGGGTGGTGGGACGATAAGGGGTCTGGAGGGTTCTTTGGGAGGTAGGTGGGGCTTTGGGCGGCCCCCGGTAATAAGGTGTGGTCTGGGGTGGTCCCTTCTGGTCTCCGCTCCAACTGCGACCAGTTTTCTTCTTCTCTGCCACCTCCACCCATCTGGCTCCAATCTCTCCTGCCTCAATTACAGTTTTGGGTTTCCCATCTAGGATGTATCTTTGTATTTCCTCAGGAACACCCTCTAAGAATTGTTCCATTTGCATTAGGAAGGGGAAATTTACTGGAGATTCAACACTTGCTCCTGATATCCAGGCATCCCAATGTTTCACAATGTGGTAGGCATGTCGGGTAAATGACATGTCTGGTTTCCACCTTAGGGCTCTGAACCTCCGACGAGACTGCTCGGGTGTTATCCCCATTCTGACTCTCGCCTTGGATTTAAACAGTTCATACTTGTTCATGTGTTCTTTAGGCATTTCAGCTGCCACCTCAGCTAAGGGTCCACTGAGCTGCGGCCTCAGCTCTACCATGTATTGGTCAGCAGAGATGTTGTACCCAAGGCAGGCCCTTTCGAAGTTTTCTAGGAAGGCCTCAGTATCATCGCCTGCCTTGTAGGTGGGGAACTTTCTGGGATGGGAAGTGGTACTTGGAGAAGGATTACTAGGGTTTGTTGGGATATTCTGCTGGGCCTTTATCTTCTCCATCTCCTCCACATACTTCCTCTCTTTTTCCTTCTCCTCCAGTTCTTTGTCCCTCGCTTCCATAGCTCTCCTGTGAGCAGCTGCTTGGTGTTGTTCTGCTTCTCTCGCTGCCTCCCTTTCTTGTTCCTTCTTCAGCTGCATGAGTTCTATCTGTCTTTCATGTTCCCTTTGTCTTTCCTCAGCCTGAAATTTGGCTAATTCCAGCTGTAGTCGAGCTGAGGATTTGGTCATTCTAACCTCTCTGTTTTTAACTAACTTTACACCCGAGGTTTAGAAATAAACAAACAAAACTTGGCTGTAAAATTTTGCTGTGCTGCAATAGAATACCTATTTTCTGATAGTGATTGTCAGCCTACAGAAAAAGACAATTCCCTTGTCTCTGCTCTGGGCCCAAATTAAAGCAAAAAACCTCCAACTGCTTGGAAACCTGCTTACCCAGCCCAAAGAAAAAGCAAATGGGTAGAACACACACCCCCTATTTACTTTTAGGAAGAAAAGAAAAAAAAAAACAATGGGTTGGAAGACTGTGAATTTCCCTGCAGGAGTTAAGTACCCTGCCTCCAGGCAAAAAAACCTGCAATTCACAAGATAATCCCCTTTTGTCTCTGCTTGGCCAAAGTTTCAAAGCTGCTTTCTGGACTTTCTTTCCAAAGAAAAAAAAATTTCCTTTTTAAAATCTGTATTTCTAGTTCAAAAAATCTCAACTGGATCTCAGATGATTTCAGGTTAATCCCACCACTGTGCCACCATGTCAAGGTTCCTCCCCCACTCTGAACTCTAGGGTACAGATGTGGGGACCTGCATGAAAAACCTCCTAAGCTTATCTTTACCAGCTTAGGTCAAAACTTCCCCAAGGTACAAAATATTACACCCGTTATCCTTGGAATGGCCGCTACCACCACCAAACAATTACTGGTTACTGGGGAAGAGCTGTTTGGACGCGTCTGTCCCCCCAAAATACTTCCCAAAACCTTGCACCCCACTTCCTGGACAAGGTTTAGTAAAAAGCCTCACCAATTTGCCTAGGTGACTACAGACCCAGACCCTTGGATCTTAAGAACAATGAACAATCCTCCCAACACTTGCACCCCCCCTTTCCTGGGAAATGTTGGATAAAAAGCCTCACCAATTTGCATAGGTGACCACAGACCCAAACCCTTGGATCTGAGAACAATGAAAAAGCATTCAGTTTTTACAAGAAGACTTTTAATAAAAAATAGAAGTAAATAGAAATAAAGAAATCCCCCCTGTAAAATCAGGATGGTAGATATCTTACAGGGTAATTAGATTCAAAAACATAGAGAACCCCTCTAGGCAAAACCTTAAGTTACAAAAAAGATATACAGACAGAAATAGTTATTCTATTCAGCACAATTCTTTTCTCAGCCATTTAAAGAAATCATAATCTAACACATACCTAGCTAGATTACTTACTAAAAGTTCTAAGACTCCATTCCTGTTCTGTCTCTGGCAAGAGCAGCACACAGACAGACCCTAAACCTTTGTTTGTCTCCCTCCTCCCAGCTTTTGAAAGTATCTTGTCTCCTCATTGGTCATTTTGGTCAGGTGCCAGCGAGGTTACCTTTAGCTTCTTAACCCTTTACAGGTGAGAGGAGCTTTCCCCTGGCCAGGAGGGATTTCAAAGGGGTTTACCCTTCCCTTTATATTTATGACACCAGCAATGCCTTCGGTTTGGCAGAGTTTATGCTTCACCTCTTGTGCTGGTGAGATACATGCAACACAGTCATCTTGGGATGCCAAACGTGTTGAGTAATTTGTATCAGGGAAATTTATTGGGCCTAAAAGTAGTGTGTTTTTAAAAAAATATGGTTCAGCCTTGAGTGGTCCTGAAGATGTACGTGTGATGATTAGCTTCTACAATGGCAGGTTCATATTTTGTTCTAAACTGTGGAAGGATCAAGAGCCAGGATTCTGTCAAACATCTATAGCTGTGATACAGTAATTACAGAGAAGTCCTGTTGGAGCATTGACCAGCATCTAACCTGTTAACATCTTCTACAAAAATAATTGATTTGGTCTTGTATTTGCTCCCATTGAAACCAGCTCAGCTTGGGAAGGATTCAGACTCTTATTCACAGGTATTTGACTGATTTGGGTGGTTGACAGTGAGCTGTTTTATTTATGCATTCTGAAAGAGGCAGATTTGTATGCATTTTTGTTACATTATACACAGATGCCCCAAATGATGAGGAAAATAGTTTTTATATTTTTTTAAATATATAAATAAAATGCTGAATGAAGAGAACTAAGAGGGAGATAACTGAATCTAAGCATTCACATTTCTTTACTTTTCTTTTCCTATTGTCTTTAATGAGATTTATTTTGCAGGCCTAGGCCAAGAGTTTAGGGTAGAGATTTTCTGAGTTTAGTTGAGCTCAGATGAGCTTCCTTCAATCTTAACATTTTGTTTTTTAAAAAGTTTGCAATGAAAACATGATTGTAAACTGGCCAACAAAGTGTTCATTGTTGTGCTGTCTTAAATGTGAGTTTCCAGTTTGGAAAGGAATAAGATTGAATCAAGGTTTCCTGAACCAAACTCTGATCCAATCCTAACCTTTTCTGGCTGCCATCCAGTCCCTGTCTCATTTTCTATCTGCCTGCTCCTATTAGTGCTTTCTTCTATACCAACAGGCCTGTTCTAATTCTTAACTGGTTCAGTACCCTCTGCTGATTTCCCATGATTTCATTCCTGAACTAATTGTAATCTTTTTGGTTGTTCCTATCTCCATAATATTTGAGCACCTATGCCTCCAGTGATCCTCACACTCATTGTAGATCCTGAAAGCCTAATTATCTTTTCACATAAACCAGTTTTGCGTCTGTTTAGTTCCATTGGCTTCAGCTGAGTTACTCCAGACATATGTATACCAGCCTAAGTGAGGGCAGATTGAAGACCTGGGTTCCGACATCAGAGTGAAATCAAAATTCCATTTCAAATACTGGAGTAAATATGCAAATACTTATAGCAGCATGTCCAGATAACTTGTATCCAAGAGTTTTAAGAAATCTGTCTTAGAAGGTCACTGGACCATTTATGTTGATTTTCAATAAATATTGAGCACTGCAGGAGTTCCACAAGGCTGGGAGAAAGTTAATGTTATGCCAAGTTTTTTTTTAAAAAAGGCTAATCTGGATGACCCAGGTAATCCTGGCATTGATCCCAGGCAAGATAATTGAGTGGAGGATGCAGGACTCTATTAATAAAGAATTAAAGGAGGGTAATAATGCAAATAAACATGGATTTATGGAAAATGGATCCTATCAACCAGACTTATAATCATATCAAAAAAGTATAAATATACTTAGACTTCTGTAAGCTTTATGACTTGGTTCCATAGGATGTTTGGATTAAAAAACTAGAATGATATAAAATTAACATGGCAAACATTAAATGGATTAAAAACTGGCTAACTGACAGGCCTCAAAATGTAACTGTAAATGGAGAATCATCATTGAGTGTGTGTGTTTCCAGTGGGGTCTCGCAGGGATCAGTTCTTGGCCCTATGCGACTTAATGCTTCTATCAATGACCTAGATGAAAACTTAAAATCACTGATAAAGTTGCAGATGACACAAAAATTGGGAGACTGGTAAATTATTAACAGGACAGATCACTAACAGAGCAATCTGGATTGTTTGGTATACTGGGCTCAGGCAAACAATATGCATTTTAATATAGATAAAAGTAATTGTATACTCCTAGGAATAATGAATGTAGGCAATTGGGGATGGGGCACGCTATCCTGGGAAGCAGTGACTCTGAAAGAGATTTGGGTGGTTGTGTTGGATAATCAGCGGAACACTGAGTTCCCAGTGTGATTCTGTGGCCAAAAGAGTATATGGGGTCCTGGGTTACATTAACAGGGGAATCTCAAGTAAGAGCAGAGAGGTTATATCACCTCTGTATTTGGCACTGGTATGACTGCTGCTGGAATTCTGTGTCCAAATCTGGTGTCCCCAATTCAAGAAGGATGTTGATAAACTGGAGCCACAAGAATGATTGAAAGATTAAAAACACGCCTTACTGTGATAGAACTCCTTGAGTTTATGTAGCTTAACAAAGAAAAGGTCAAAGGGTGTCTTGATGACAGTCTATAAGTACCTACACAGGGAACAAATATTTAATAAGGGTCTCTTCAATTTATCAGAGAAAGGTGTAACAAGAGCCAGTGGCTGAAAGTTGAAGCTAGACAAATTCAGCCTGGAAATAAGGCATATATTTTAACGGTGGGAGTAATTAGCCATTGGAACAATTTACCAAGGGTCATGGTGGATTCTCCTTTACTGGCCATTTCAAATTGAACTTTGATGTTTTTGTACAAGCTATGCTCTAGGAATTACTTTAGGGAAGTTCTATGGCCTGTGTTATACAGAAGGTCACACTAGATGAGCACAGTGGTCCCTTCTGGCCTTGGAATCTGAATTTTTTTGACAACAGTGATGAAAATTGGAATAGGCACGATGCCAACATATTCCTAAATTGCCTTTTCAGCTTCCTGCCTATGAAAGGCAATCAGTAATCCAGGCATCAAGTCAGCAAAGCATTTAATCACCTTCTTAATGCTTAGTTTTAAGCATGTGCTTAAGATCTTTGTGATTCTGGGACCTAAAGGAAAAATATATTGCAAGTAAAATAACTGAAATATTTTCTGTCCTGTTGTTGGATGTGGTCTTTTTCCATTCTGAGGCATGCCAAGAAGATCTTTGCTTCAAAGGAGAATGGCTTTGAAAAGCTCTGCTGACCGAGTGAATTGAAATAAGAGGTTCAGCTACTACCTGCAGAGGAAACTGCATTCTCGTAATCTGTCTGATAACAGTGGATCGTACGGTCACCTCTCCAGGCTGGTGGTTGGTATGCCTCATCTCTACTCAAAAGGTCAGAAGATCTTACTGTTCACAATGAACTCTTTTCCTGACTTTCCTTCTGCCATTCTAGAGAGCTTGAGCCCAATTCAGTGTTGTCGTAGGGCCCCTTTACGCCAGCCTATTTGGTGCAAAGGGGCCACAGGGCAGATGGAATCCTCTTCTCCTCAGAAATACTCCTGGTAAAGAGAGAGAACTCTTACTGGCACAGAGCCACTGCTGCCTGCACAGCAGGTCTGAGCAAATGAAATGTTCTGGGGATTAGGCAAGGTGGGGTTGGACTAGAAGTCTGTTGGAGCCATTCAGATCTCACAGGAGCCTCTGAAATGGGTACACCATGGGCCTCACTAGCCCCACAGACCTTGAACAAGGGATGTGTACACTGCTTTCCCTCTTTCTACCTGGTGCCAGAGCAGGAATGAATGTGACTCAGAGCATGTCTATACTTGCCTTAAATCAGAGCCATGTGTAGGGAAGATGTAGCTACATGCTACATCTCCACACGCTGCTGTGTGTAGCTACATATGGCAGTGAAAAGCTCCAGCAGTGAGGCAGCAGTAGAGAATGGCTTCAGGAGCTCCTCATTGTCAGATTGGAGAGCAACACCACACTGTTAAATCTAGCAATGTAGACATGGGAGTGACTGCTTTGGCATGTATATATGCATGTAGGGTGCTCTGTTCTACTTGCTTAAGCAATGCCTTGCCATCTACACCACTATTTATACTTGTGCTGGCTGGGCATGCGGTGTCTGTACTCCACACACCACCATAAGTGTAGACCTACCTTTAGTTTTTTTATTCTATTAGCAAACATGTCAGTGTGTAGCTGCAGCTTGGGATCGCCAAATATGCTCAGGGTAAACACCAGAAAAGAAAGAAAATCAAGTCTGAATTAGCTGCCAACTCCAGAGAAATTGTTCCCTGGAAAATATTTAGAAACTTGAAAGGCTCTAACTGGCTTGGGAATAATTAATGTACTACATTTCATGGTGTTGCCTGCCTGAATTTTTATCAAAATAAATGTTTTATAGACTTTAAAATATAAAAAATACTTATTTCTTTATGCAATTAAAACTTTGTATGTACCTTAATTCAAAGTTTGCATACCTTAAATTATATATAATATTAAAAGAGAAATTAGCAGTTTGCTTGCATGCAAGGGTAGGCTTCTATTGTACCCAAACTGTAATTAAATTAAATTACATTTCCCCCCAAGGATGTATTAGGGCCCTGATCCAGCAATGGGTCATACACGTGCTTAACTATATGCATATGAGTAGTCCCTGAGACTTTACTCACCTGTGTAAGTTAAACATAGGCCTAAATCTTTACAGGAATAGCACCTAAAGGGAAGATTTGTAAAGGCATTTAGGTGTCTGCAAGTGCAGATACACACCTAGCAGAATTTTCAAAAGAGACTAAGCAACTCAGTTTCATTTAAATCAATGTTAGTAAGGTACCTTGTCTGCCTCTCTAAATGCCTAAGTACCTTTAAAAATTTGGCACTTAGCATATAAAGTTACCAGAGGAACAAAGGGAGAGAGTACAAAAAGAAAGAACAGCATAGAGCTGGAGAATTTGACAAACTATGAGAGAGAAGGTGACGAGGTCTGAGGGTGGTATAGGTCTATGCCAAGACTCTTCTTTAAGTAAGCAGGAACAACTTCAAAAGAAATTAATCAACTGTGAATCAGTATAAAAGTGAAGTAGAGGGATAATAGTGTTTATTTACTAACTTAAATTACATTAGTGCATTTCAGAGATTTAAACCAAATTCTGGTTCCCATTGTGATAGATGCTTTACAAAAATATAGTAAGAGACAATTCTTGCCCTAAAGTGTTTACAGTTTAAACAGAGGAGACAAAAGAGGTGGGAGAAAGGAAGTATTATTCTCATTTAATAGATGAATAACTGAAGCACTGATATTAAGTGACTTGCCCAAGGTCAAGCAGGAAGTCAATGGCAGAGCCAGGGTGTTTAATTCCAGTCCAAAGCCATTAAAAAGCCATGAAAGAGTGACAACAAATACAATGGGCAACACTTACAATGTATTGTTATGTGTTGTGTTAAGTCTCACTGAAGCTGGTGGGCATAACAGCCACCCTTTGTTTGCGCAAAAAAACCCCAACTATTAAGTTCCTTTGCAGAACCAGAATGCTGAAACAATAGAAGCCTCCATCTAAAACACAGGGACATGCATGGCATATGTGAGAGATGGCAGTTACTAGATATAGCTTTTTCGGTCATGTGAGTGTTTGAAAGAAGAAACAAAAAAATACCACAGATATAGAGAAGCAGCAGAAAGCCAAGGACACAGCCCTAACAAGACCTGATAGCATGACCATGTGAAAAAGCCTACAGAGATCTCTTGTGGCTGAATGCTGGCTGAAAGAGACTTGGAACTATGAACAAAAATGCTGTTTCCCGTTGTGTGAATGCATCTGATGAAGTGAGCTGTAGCTCAAGAAAGCTTATGTTCAAATCAATTGGTTAGTCTCTAAGGTGCCTCAAGTCCTCCTTTTCTTTTGGGGAACAAAGATGATGGATCTGCTTAGCTGGTCACTACAATTCCCATCAGCCTCTTCTCCGCTATAGGTTTCAGAGTAACAGCCGTGTTAGTCTGTATTCGCAAAAAGAAAAGGAGTACTTGTGGCACCTTAGAGACTAACCAATTTATTTGAGCATGTCTTCTGCAGTTTCCACAGTATGCATCCGATGAAGTGAGCTGTAGCTCACGAATGCTTATGCTCAAATAAATTGGTTAGTCTAAGGTGCCACAAGTACTCCTTTTCTTTCTCCACTATACTTCCTTTCCCCCGGCCAGGTAAGGGGAAAGATCCCAAAACAACAAGTGGATGGGCTCTTTGGGGAAGCAGCAGCCACATGGCATCCAAAGACACCCCTCCAGGAATTGTACACAGAACCATGTGTGGAATAGATGTTACGAGAGTGGGGTTGCACATCTGTGTGCGACTTTTGTGGGAACAGCAGTGGCCCGGCAGGGAGCCAGTACAATTGGGTCCCAATGAGAGACAGTAACTGAGGCTGGCTTGGAAGCCTGCAGATTCCTATTTGCTTGAATAGAGTCTGGACTGGAGAAGATGCCCTGACTCTTGATTGGATTGCCCCTGGGGCCCAAACAGGAACTGCTACTGTTTGTTTTGAACTTGAAGTGTTTAAGTCTCTGTACCTGAATTATCTGCAAAGTTTTCCCTTGCCTGTCAGCCCACTAAAATACCCTTTCACATAGCCATGTGTCTGAGTATCTAGAAGGTCTAACTACTGAAACACCTTCCAAGTCATGGACACCTGACACCCTACCCACACCGTAAGGCTTTGGTGTAGTTCAGCACTTAAAAGCCCCTGGACTTTGTGTGCATTCTTTGTAAATAAACAGCACTGCATCAGAGAAACTCCTGACACATCAATTTCTCTTTCTAACTGAAACGATCTGTAGGACCCTGAATTTTGGGCAGCCGCTCAGGTAAAAAAAATGGGCAACAGTACTACATACTGTTGTCATGGGGTGACTGGCCTCTTAAGAGGTAATGAGTCCAGCTGCAATGGTGACTTATTTCCCTACTCCCTAGGTGTAGCCACATAACAATCCAGGCTTGGAGATAAAAGAGAAACCCCAGAGAGTCAAAGGAGAATAAAACAAGCAAACGTCTTGAAAGAGGCCTGGACCTGTAAGGAGAGAGATTCTCTGAGTCCCCAGCTGGTGAATGTTTCTGCCTGCTGTACTCTCCCAACCCAGGGAGAAAGGACTAAGGTAAAAATGGGCCAACTGGGGTAACTGGTGAACAGCTGAAATGAATTAATGGTCAACAAGAGGAGCTGTGGGCTTGCTGTCCTGAGGAAGAAGAAACTTGTCAGGACATCCTCTTAGTCATAAGGCCTGGCAGGGTCCTTGAACCTAAAGGGGAGTTTTCTGAACCCTGAGAGAAATGTGGGTGAGTGACTGCAGAGCCAGGCTGTACCACTTATTACCTCTAAACATTGCCCTCGTTAGCTGCTTTCTAATAGGTGTTATGGTAAAGTGGGTCTTTAGAGATTTCAGTGAAGAAAAAGGGAATCAACTGAGTTAATCACAAGCAGGTAATTGATTTGTCCTGCATTTGCTTATGTAACTACGAATATGTGCATGAAGACTGGCACGAAGAACTCAACAGTAATAAAAAAGCAAGTTTTATATCACTAACCTAGGATAACAGAGTACCTTATGCTGGCAGTGTTTTGATGGTGATAAAATGCTCATCTGCTGAATAAAAAGAGGGATAGAGAACAATATGTTTCTTTGCAGATGTGTCTGACATAAAATGCATTTCACTGAACCACAAACTTTGCAGCCTCCTTTTATTCAATCTCTTCCTGGGGCCAGCTGGAGGAAACATCTTTGGAGAGTTTTGTAGAATCAGTTAGTGCACTTGTAAAAGCATTCACTGGTTCTACAAGTGATGCCTGTTTATCTGAAACTAGGACCAATCTGACAGGATACTGTTGCAAGTTTAGGATGAAATATTTTTAAATATAAAAGATTTCAGAGAGTGAAGTTTGACAGGAGCCAGCAGGAGGGATGGGACAGGGACATGACACTCTTGGCAACCCTTCTCCCTCAACTATTGTGAGGACGGGAGACAACATTGCTATTCTGAGAATATAGGGTCTGCAAAGATGGCTTCAAACTGCTTCTGCTCCCTCCTTTCCAATTCTGTGGGGAAAAATTCAGAATGGGGACCATTGCATATTGTTTTTTGCTTAACACCTAATACTTAGGTCCTTAATATTCAGAATTAAATCTATATTTTGGCTCCAAAAATCAGTAGCTTGATGGTCTTTCCACCCTTCCCCTGCAATGCTTAAACAGCCACAACTCCTGTTGATGTCAATGGTTGCTGTGGTTATGGGTGAAAATCAGGCCATTAACTCAGGCAGCCAAGTTTGAAAATATTGGTCTGATCAGATATGTTGAGCAGTAGGTCTATATGTAGATCTCTATGTATTTCCAACATGGAAAATTAACTACAAAATTAGGAAATAACTGTGATATATCATACCAACAGCTGCTAAGTGTTGACTTTTTAATGGTGATCACCCTACTTTGTCTTTCTGTAGTCATTTTGCATAGATTTCATAGAATCAGGACTGGAAGGGACCTTGAGAGGTTATCTAGTCCAATCCCCTGCACTCAAGGCAGGACAAAGTATTATCTAGACCAGTGGTTCCTAAACTTGTTCTGCCACTTGTGCAGGGAAAGCTGCTGGCGGGCCTGGACAGTTTGTTTACCTGTTGCCGATCGTGGCTCCCACTGGCCACGGTTCGCTGCTCCAGACCAATGGGAGTTGCTGGAAGCGGTATGGGCCAAGGGATGTACTGGCTGCCACTTCCAGGAGCGCCCATTGGCCTGGAGCAGTGAACTGTGGCCACTGGGAGCTGCGATCGGCCGAACCTGCGGATGCAGCAGGTAAACAAACTGTCCAGGCCCGCCAGGGGCTTTCCCCGCACAAGTGGCAGAACAAGTTTGGGAACCACTGATCTAGACCATCCCTGACAGGTGTTTGTCCAGCCTGCTCTTAAAAATCCCCAACGATGGAGATTCTACAACCTCCCTAGGCAATTTATTCCAGTGCTTAACCACTCTGATAGTTAAGAAGTTTTTCCTAATGTCCAACCTAAACTGCCCTTGCTGCAATTTAAGCCCATTGCTACTTGTCCTATCCTCAGAGGTTAAGAACAACACTTTTTCTCCCTCCTCCTTTTAACAGCCTTTTATGTACTTG
Organism: Caretta caretta; assembly: GCF_965140235.1. Classification (NCBI taxonomy): domain Eukaryota; kingdom Metazoa; phylum Chordata; order Testudines; family Cheloniidae; genus Caretta; species Caretta caretta. The sequence goes on along the minus strand of NC_134208.1, from coordinate 50,358,720 downwards.
AAAACTATTATCTTGTTCCCCCTCAGTCTTCTCTTCTCCAGACTAAATAAACCCAATTTTTTCAATCTTCCCTCATAGGTCATATTTTCTAGACCTTTAATCATCTTTGTTGCTCTTCTCTGCACTTTCTCCAATTGGTCCACATCTTTCCTGAAATGTGGTGCCCAGAACTGGACACAATACTCCAGCTGAGGCCTAATCAGCGCAGAGTAGAGTGGAAGAATTACTTCTTGTGTCTTCTTTACAACACTCCTGCTAATGCATCCCAGAATGATGTTTGCTTTTTTTGCAACAGCGTTACACTGACTCATTTAGCTAGTGATCCCTTTCCGCACTACTCCTTCCTAGGCAGTCATTTCCCATTTTGTATGTGGGCCACTGATTGTTCCTTCCTAAGTGGAGTACTTTGTATTTCTCTTAATAAAGTGATTAATAGTAGCCATAAATAAATATTAAATAAAATAATGGATAAATAAATTTATATTAATAAATAGTTGATAAATGTTAAATAATTTATAAGGTCATTTAATAATAATTCACTTTGCATTTATTAATAGAAATGCAAAGAGTACTAGTGAGGCTAATATACTTCCATATTATTATGGTCCCCCTTGAATAGCAATAAATTAGCATTATGTTTGCCTGGATTTCACTTATAGAAACCTTTTTATGGGGGTCTTTGTATTGGCCACAAAAGTTTGCAGTCACTAAAGGAGGGAAGTTTGTTTCCATTAAATATGTAAATGATAGAAAAACAAATAAAGCTTTGTGATGCAAGGGTGTAAGAGGTTTATGGAGTTTGCTTAAGTGCTTGTTTTAGTTCTTCCATGTCATAGTGCACGTGTGGGCTCCTTGTCTGACAGAACTGAAGAAGAATTTTCAAGGGGCAATGGGCCCATCTGCACCTATGACACAATTAGCTTGCCTTCTCAGGTGGGGAGAGTGAGTCACATGACCATCAATCAGGCCTCTACCTTAATTAGCTTAGAGGCCTGGGGGAAAAGGCTGCAGAGTGAAAGCAGAGTCCTGTAGAAGACTTGGAGAAAGCAGGAGAGAAAAGGACTCCCACTAAGTAGGGCTGGGAGTGTCCTTCCAAGGTAGAGGAGAGACTAGAGTCCAGGAAAAGCCCTGATGGTTAGGGAATGGTTAGTTCTCTGGTAAAGAATGAGAAAATCTTTGTATAAATAGAATGAAGCCCAGGAGGGGTGGAAGACCATTTTGCCTTATGTTGTACTTGGACTCACCAAGGAGAAAAGCCTGGAAAGTAAGCCCTGGAAACAGGGCTTTCAAGAAAGAGGATTTGGGGCCTAAATGGACACAGAACTGTGTGAAAGATTACCCCAGAAGGGGTGAATCTCATTTTTATTACCTTGGACTGTGGAGGTCTTAAGGAGACCTAAGAAGGGGAAACTGAGGCAGGACTGCTGCAGAGCCATCCCATGCTGTTAGGTGCGGGGAGGGAGAGCACTAGAAACAGTGACCTGTAATAGGGCTTTAGTTCCACTAGTATTGGGTTCCCAGTAAACAAGCAGCAAACAGAGCTCATGCAATCCTACCTCCGTAATACATAATCATTATTGAAGTAAAGAGAGTCCGCCCTTTGGTCCCCTGACTCCAACAGTGGAAAAGGGCTCCCTACATAATGGCATTTTGGGAAAGAATGGCCACTCCTTTCAAACACCACAATGACCATGGGAGGGCATCACCTTCAGCATTCATTACTGTCAAGGAAAAATATTAAATATGGGGTGTTGCTCATGCTAAACTGAGCTAGTGCTATGCTTTTCCCTTCCTTAGGCTGCAGAGGGAGCTACTCCATTCCTGTGGCTGATGGCACTAGGCTGGGGATCATCAACCTTTGGCACGCGGCCCACCAGGGTAAGCCCCCTGGCATGCCGGGCTGGTTTGTTTACCTGCCATGTCCTCAGGTTTGGCTGATCGCAGCTCCCATTGGCCACAGTTTGCTGCTCCAGGCCAATGGAGGCTGCAGGAAGCGGCGGCCAGCACATCCCTTGGCTTGTGCTGCTTCCTGCAGCCCCAGTTGGCCTGGAGTGGCACACCACAGCCAGTGGGAGTCGCGATCGGCCGAACCTGTGGATGCGGCAGGTAAACAAACTGGCCCAGCCCACTAGGGGGTTTACTCTGGTGGGCCATGTGCTGATCCCTGTCTTAGGCAGAAAGGAATGCATATGAGGAAAGAGGATTGTGAAGAATTAGAAGCTTTTTATTTTAGGTACTTACTATGATGAGGGGGACCATATGTCTGACCACCTCACCATCTTCAATGTATTTATCCCCACAACAGCCTTGTGAAGTAGGGGAAATACTATTATGTCCATTCCAAGAGCTCAGTCTAGTTATCTTAACAAAGGGAAGGTTAATGGAGAACTTGATCAGAGTTTATTAGCACCTGCACAGGGAATAAATATGTGATTGGCTTGTCAATCTGGCAAGCAAAGGCATAACAAGATCCAATGGCTGGAAGCTGAAGCTAGATGCCTGAACTCACTCAGTACCTATTTTTTTGGGTAAAAGTTCCCTCTGCACCTATGTTTCTGCCTCTGTGCTCATACCCTGCTGCCTTCCTCTAGGTGTCCGGACAACTATCTCCCAGCTATGCCCCAATGCATTTCACAAACGAGGCAAAGCTGGATGTTCAGCTGCCTAAGTAGCATGTGAGGCCTGATCTGGTAGGCATTCTCAGAGGCTACCTACTGAACTGTGTCATATTAAAAACCTGGCAGGAGGAGAAAGTGGCGCTGTCTTTTTATCTTACAACTCCCAGTGTCTGGAGCACTCACCTGGGCTGTGAGAGATCTGGGTTCAATTTTCTTTTCCTTCCCTGCCTGAATGAGGAGAATGAAGACTCCTCTCAAATCCTGCCTCTCAGGAGAGCACTGACCATGGAGCTATGGGATATTTTACAGGGCTGTCTCAGTCTCTCATTTATCCAGTGGAACAGCTTCAACAGAAGAGCGGTTGGAGCAGAGGTCTGGATCACCTGAGAGGTGGGTGCCCTAACCACTGGACTACATTCTTTATGGCCCAATGACTGGATAAATACTTACATAGTCATTGGGCCGTGGGGTGTGTGTGTCTTTGCACACACCTGTTTCATTGGCATCTCCTGTTGGCCAGCTTATGTGGCTCCCTGCCTAGCATGCTGGCTTATGTGGATTGCATTCTATGGGATCTCTTTCTCCCCATTCATTGTATGGAGAGCCTAGGTGCCTAACTTGACTTTGTGGATTGCTGTGTTGTTTTTAATTTTTTTTTTAGGCATTTAAAAGGTAGGTGCCATGACATTCAGCATTGCAATGCCTAAGTCCTTTAGTGGATCCCTAAGTGACCTCCAAGATCATGCAGGAAGTTTATGGTAGAGCAGAAAGTTGAACCAATGTCTGCCAGTCCTAGGCTAGTTCCCTAACCACCAGTCTGTCCTCCTCTCTTGCACTGTGGAACACAAGATTTGGAGAGCTCATTTATGGGTGAATTTCACCCCTGGGCAGACTTTCAGCATAAGGCTGAGGTACCACCTACTTCTCACTTAAGTCCTGTTTAGTAGTTTTAAGTGAGGCTTACATAGTCTATTTGACCTTGTACCTGCCCTTTGCCAAGGGGTGAATTTCATATCTCTGAGCACTGACCCTCTCTCTTGTAGCCTGGCTGTATATATCTTAGTTTCATGGAGTTTTCTGTTTTACCTTCTATATTGCAAAGATCTTTTTCCTATTAGTGGGTAGGACTGGCAATATCTGCCCCCCTAAGGTTTGTGGTGCTCAGAAGGCTACAAATATATGGTAGTCTAATGACTTGGCCTCTAAGTATTACATATTCTGCGGGCAGTGGAAAAGCAGTAAGAGGAAAAAAAAACTTTTCTTGCTAGCACATTCAGGCTTGCATGTCTTGCTTGTAATTCAGACCTCTGAATTCCTGCTAAAACACTCTGTACTTATTTACTGCAGTTTCTATGATGCTAGCTAATTGGTACCATCAGTAGGGCATGTAACAATTATTTACACTTTCTATCTGCTGATTTCAGTGGAAACAGAAGTTGTTCACGCTGAACAGTTGTTTTACTGTTGGTTGTCAAAATTTAGCATGATATTAAAAGAGCAAAGGTTAATTATGCATTCTTTTGAATCAGGTGCTTATAGAAATTAGACCTGTATTTGCAGACATAGCCCAAGCAAAGTAGTATAATATCACAATATGAAATCTTGTTAAGTTCCATGTTTTTCTTTTTTAGGTAAGTCTGATACCAGTCTAAGAAATTACAGGACCAAAAAATTAAATTTAACTTACAGTCTTGAAACTGGTTTTTTGCTTCTAACAATTAAATTGAAACTTTGATGAGAAAAAAATGAATGGCCATCAACTCTGTTTTGTGGGGTATATTCAATGGCACCTCACCCTAGAACAAGAAAGTAATATTTTCTTTACTTTTATGGTGGAACATCATGTGGAATGTTGCATTCAATGCTGGGCATTGAAATACCAGAAAAATGTACACCAAGTGATGGAAATTCAAAGACCAACAAAAAATGATATACAGAGAACATTAAAACTCCAGACACTAAATAAGTGCATCAATAGCTTGGATAAATGATGGCTAATGCTTAAAGCCCTTGTTTACTCAAATTGTCATGGATTTTTAGTAGCAACTGTGCCAGATTACTGGTCACAAATGAGAAAAACAAGAGCTTGATATTTTTCCAAAGGTGTTGAACACCCCCAAATCTAGCAGAAGTTTGTGAGAAGTGCAGTTTCCAGGAACTCTGAAAAACAGGCCTTCAGCCTTTAGTGTTTGAAGGTGGTAAATACTGTGTCAGAAAGGAACTGTTAATTAAACTGGACCATAATCCTATTACTCCTAGTTAAACTAAGAAAAGGCAAATTTAGTTGGAATGTCAGAAATTAACATTCCAGTTGTGAAATATGCCTTTAATAATATTCAAGGGAATGATTGCTATTCCTTTTCATGGCTTGCCATGTTTTTCACCTGTCTTTAGTTTTTTGCTCATCTTTTCCAATACTAGATTGGTAAACACGTGAGAACATATTGTAAAGAACAATTCTGAGCTGACGGCAAATGGACAAGATAATTTATAAAGCTCTAGTCCTGTAAGATACTCCATGTAGTGGACCCCTGCCCTTGTGTGAAGTCCCATTGAAGTCCAGCCATGTACAGGATCAGAGTCTTAATCTGTTATCTGGCTAACTTTGACAGTGCTCTGAATTACATTTAAAAAGCCCTGGGCTGAATGCTATGTATTCACAAAACTCTGTATAGTCCATAAAGAAAAGGAGTACTTGTGGCACCTTAGAGACTAACCAATTTATTTGAGCATGAGCTTTCGTGAGCTACAGCTCACTTCATCAGATGTATACCGTGGAAACTGCAGCAGACTTTATATATACACAGAGAATATGAAACAATACCTCCTCCCACCCCACTGTCCTGCTGGTAATAGCTTATCTAAAGTGATCATCAGGTGGGCCATTTCCAGCACAAATCCAGGTTTTCTCACCCTCCACCCCCCCACACAAATTCACTCTCCTGCTGGTGCTAGCCCATCCAAAGTGACAACTCTTTACATAATCAAGTCGGGCTATTTCCTGCACCAATCCAGGTTTTCTCACATCCCCCCCACCCCCATACACACACAAACTCACTCTCCTGCTGGTAATAGCTCATCTAAACTGACCACTCTCCAAGTTTAAATCCAAGTTAAACCAGAACATCTGGGGGGGGGGGGAGGGTAGGAAAAAACAAGAGGAAACAGGCTACCTTGCATAATGACTTAGCCACTCCCAGTCTCTATTTAAGCCTAAATTAATAGTATCCAATTTGCAAATGAATTCCAATTCAGCAGTTTCTCGCTGGAGTCTGGATTTGAAGTTTTTTTGTTTTAAGATAGCGACCTTCATGTCTGTGATTGCGTGACCAGAGAGATTGAAGTGTTCTCCGACTGGTTTATGAATGTTATAATTCTTGACATCTGATTTGTGTCCATTTATTCTTTTACGTAGAGACTGTCCAGTTTGACCAATGTACATGGCAGAGGGGCATTGCTGGCACATGATGGCATATATCACATTGGTGGATGTGCAGGTGAACGAGCCTCTGATAGTGTGGCTGATGTTATTAGGCCCTGTGATGGTGTCCCCTGAATAGATATGTGGGCACAATTGGCAACGGGCTTTGTTGCAAGGATAAGTTCCTGGGTTAGTGGTTCTGTTGTGTGGTATGTGGTTGTTGGTGAGTATTTGCTTCAGGTTGCAGGGCTGTCTGTAGGCAAGGACTGGCCTGTCTCCCAAGACTTGTGAGAGTGTTGGGTCAACCTTTAGGATAGGTTGTAGATCCTTAATAATGCATTGGAGGGGTTTTAGTTGGGGGCTGAAGGTGACCGCTAGTGGCGTTCTGTTATTTTCTTTGTTAGGCCTGTCCTGTAGTAGGTAACTTCTGGGAACTCTTCTGGCTCTATCAATCTGTTTCTTTACTTCTGCAGGTGGGTATTGTAGTTGTAAGAAAGCTTGACAGAGATCTTGTAGGTGTTTGTCTCTGTCTGAGGGGTTGGAGCAAATGCGGTTGTATCGCAGAGCTTGGCTGTAGACGATGGATCGTGTGGTGTGGTCAGGGTGAAAGCTGGAGGCATGCAGGTAGGAATAGCGGTCAGTAGGTTTCCGGTATAGGGTGGTGTTTATGTGGCCATTGTTTATTAGCACTGTAGTGTCCAGGAAGTGGATCTCTTGTGTGGACTGGACCAGGCTGAGGTTGGTGGTGGGATGGAAATTGTTGAAATCATGGTGGAATTCCTCAAGGGCTTCTTTTCCATGGGTCCAGATGATGAAGATGTCATCAATATAGCGCAAGTAGAGTAGGGGCTTTAGGGGACGAGAGCTGAGGAAGCGTTGTTCTAAATCAGCCATAAAAATGTTGGCATACTGTGGGGCCTTGCGGGTACCCATAGCAGTGCTGCTGATCTGAAGGTATACATTGTCCCCAAATGTGAAATAGTTATGGGTAAGGACAAAGTCACAAAGTTCAGCCACCAGGTTAGCCGTGACATTATCGGGGATAGTGTTCTTGACGGCTTGTAGTACATCTTTGTGTGGAATGTTGGTGTAGAGGGCTTCTACATCCATAGTAGCCAGGATGGTGTTATCAGGAAGATCACCGATGGATTGAAGTTTCCTCAGGAAGTCAGTGGTGTCTCGAAGGTAGCTGGGAGTGCTGGTAGCGTAGGGCCTGAGGAGGGAGTCTACATAGCCAGACAATCCTGCTGTCAGGGTGCCAATGCCTGAGATGATGGGGCGCCCAGGATTTCCAGGTTTATGGATCTTGGGTAGTAGATAGAATATCCCAGGTCGGGGTTCCAGGGGTGTGTCTGTGCAGATTTGATCTGTTTAGATGAGCTATTACCAGCAGGAGAGTGAGTTTGTGTGTGTATGGGGGTGGGGGGGATGTGAGAAAACCTGGATTGGTGCAGGAAATAGCCCGACTTGATTATGTAAAGAGTTGTCACTTTGGATGGGCTAGCACCAGCAGGAGAGTGAATTTGTGTGGGGGGGTGGAGGGTGAGAAAACCTGGATTTGTGCTGGAAATGGCCCACCTGATGATCACTTTAGATAAGCTATTACCAGCAGGACAGTGGGGTGGGAGGAGGTATTGTTTCATATTCTCTGTGTATATATAAAGTCTGCTGCAGTTTCCACGGTATACATCTGATGAAGTGAGCTGTAGCTCACGAAAGCTCATGCTCAAATAAATTGGTTAGTCTCTAAGGTGCCACAAGTACTCCTTTTCTTTTTGCGAATACAGACTAACATGGCTGTTCCTCTGAAACCTGTATAGTCCATGTAGACTAGGGATTTAAAATGTCAGACTCTTCTCTCAGTTGTTACTCTGGACATATTCTCCCTCATCCTGACTGGCGATTTACTTCAACCCACACCTATCACTTCATAACAGTGAATTATTTCACCCTCATTCCACCTGCCCTCCATACTCCACTCCTTCCTCCTTTTCCCTCCTTGCTTATCCCCCTTGTTTCCCAACCTTCAGCTCTCCTTCACTTCTATTTAGCTAATCCGGTCCAACAAAGCACTCAATTTAAATTAACAAAACAAAACACAGCATAACAAATATTGTAAGACTGGCATGATATTTGCCACCCACTGCAGTGACTGCTGTGCTTGTATTTTCTATCCCTTTTCCTCTCCACTCTTTGTCTTGTCTAGTTAGAATGTAATCTTAGGGAAGGGACAGTCTCTTGTATGGTGCATAGCACAATGGGCTCTGATCTCAAAGCAGCAATGTGCTACAAATAATTAAGAGCACTAGCACTATAAAAATCTTGAGCTAAATCCATCATAGAAACACAATCATGGGAGTCAGTTTTGCCATGAAGGTAGTCTTAGAAATACAATAAATTTTCTGGTAATTATCTAGCACACTTCTAATGCAACATAAATAACTCTATATGGGGAGACATTCAAAGGCACAACTGGCAGTTAGCTACCCAAATGCAATTTAAAGTTAATGCCTAAATGTCATTTGTGCCTGTGAAAATCTCCCTCTTAGGTTTCATGTTCTCATGCAATTTTTCTACAATCCAAAATCATTGACTACTAATTTTCCCATTTCTGATTCTTTCAAGTAAAAAACCAGTCACTTATTGCTTGAAACATTTTAAACGAGCTCAGAAGTATTTATGTGGAGACTTCAGTAAAGAATGTTTTATTTTTTCACTTTCAAAAATATCATTGTGTAGATGAGTATCCGGATATATTTTGGTTCCTATTCCAAAGTAAAGAAACTGTCTAATATTCCTCCTGGACCATTTTTTAGTTATATGGTTGACATTTCAGCATACATAAAACATGAAAAGGAACATGAAAGGTGCAAATTAGGATCTATAATAGCTCCAACAAATAGAATACTGTTAGAATATTGTATTAATGTATCAAAATCTCTTGAAGATAAAAAGGGTTTGTTCTATAATATAAAATAGAGACATCTTACAATTGCTTGATATAACATGATGCTTAAAATGAGTGCTCTCTAATGAGAACACTTCAAAAGTAGCAACTAACTAAAAAATACTTCAAATGCAGTAAATCTAAAAGTTTATTCATTCTATTACAAATCCTCACATGAATAAATCATACAAGGAGTTAAACAAAGCAGAAGTTTTTGGAAATTTAAATGGTCTCAGCTTAAAATTGTAGGTCCTACCTAACTTTCTTCTAGAAGCTCTCAAGAATTAAGTGCATTTGAAAAAGTTTCATTATTTGTAGTATTTCCCTTACACAAAATCCATGGTCAGTAAGGGATGGGTCTTAATGAAATGATCTTTCCACTTTCCCTCCTGCACCATCTTATGTCCTAACAGCAGCCTGGGTCACTCATGTATGAAAAAAGAAAAGGAATACTTGTGGCACCTTAGAGACTAACCAATTTATCTGAGCATAAGCTTTCGTGAGCTACAGCTCACTTCATCGGATGCATTCTGTGGAAAGTACAGAAGACGTTTTTATACACACAAACCATGAAAAAAATGGGTGATTATCACTACAAAAGGTTCTCTCTCCCCCCACCCCACTCTCCTGCTGGTAATAGCTTATGTAAAGTGATCACTCTCCTTACAATGTGTATGATAATCAAGGTGGGCCATTTCCAGCACAAATCCAGGTTTCCTCCCCCCCCCCCGCCCAACACTCTCCTGTTGGTAATAAGCTATTACCAGCAGGAGAGTGGGGTGGGGGGAGAGAGAACCTTTTGTAGTGATAATCACCCACTTTTTCATGGTTTGTGTGTATAAAAAGTCTTCTGTACTTTCCACAGTATGCATCTGTGGAAGTGAGCTGTAGCTCACGAAAGCTTATGCTCAAATAAATTGGTTAGTCTCTAAGGTACCACAAGTACTCCTTTTCTTTTTGCAAATACAGACAAACACGGCTGTTACTCTGAAACCTGTCATGTATGAAATTTGACATCCTGGCTCCATTGGAGTCAATGGGAGTGTTGCCATTAGCTTTAATGGTGTCAGGATTTCACCTGCAGTGTCTGTTTCATAGAACTGGCTTAAGCATCAATCAGGTCTCAGAGCCTCTAAGGGTTGTTAACAGAGATTTTCCTCTGTGTTTGAGAGGCAGCTTTGATAATCCGCACATTACTGTTATTTGCTGTCTAATGTCTAAGAGTCTGTTTACACCAGAAATGCTACAGTGGCACAGCTTCAGGGGTTCTTCCATTGCTGAAGTAAATCCACTTCTCTCAGAGGCAGTACATAAATCAAGAGAAGAATTCTTCTGCCTGCCTAGCAGTGTGTACATTGAGACTTAGGCCAGCTTAACTATGTCTCTCTCAGAAGAGTGAATTGTTCACGCCCCTGAGCGATGTCATTTATTTGACCAATCTTTGTAATGTAGACCAGCCTTACATATGCTGTTGGTCTCTGATAGATGGAATGCCACGTTCTGGTGATTGGTCCACAAAAGATAAACATTATTGCAAGTAACAAAGCTTCCCTATTAGCGTACCAAATGGAATCAAAAGCCTGGCCTTCATTAAAAAGTTAGGTCAACCCAGCTATGTTGCTCAGTGGTGTGAAAAATTCACATCCCTGAGCAACCTGGTTAAGCTGACCTTACCCCAGCCTAGCCAGTGCTAGGTCAACAGAATAATTCTTCTATCAACCTTGCGTACACCTCCTGGGGACGTGGAGCATCTACACCAATGAGAGAACCCTTCTCATCACCATAAGTAGTTTCTACGCTGAAGCACTACAGTGGCACAGCTGTAGGTGTTCTGCTCTAGCATTTAAAGTATAGACAAAGTGTTAGGCTTTGTCTACATGGAACTTCTTTGGCAAATTTTTGTCGTTCAGGGATGTTAAAAAAACACCTCCCCAAATGACAAGAGTTTTACCAACAAAAAATGCCAGTGTGAACAGTGCTTTGTTGGCAGGAGCGCTCTCTTCTGCTGACAAACAGCTACACTGCATGCCTTTTAATGGCACAGCTGTCGCGGTACAGCTTTTTCGCTAAGAGGTGGATAGTGTAGACAAAGTCTCAGTGTCAGTCTATTTGAGCAGGCCTGTAAAAAAGCTCTGTATATGTGAAACCCCTGGGGTGGCTTTTTTTTTTTTTAAGAAGCATTAGGCAGATCAAGTAGAGTTTCTCATTCCTAAAGAAGCTTTCAGGAAATCAAATGTTTTTACATGTATTTGGTTCAATACTAAAACCAGATATATGTTTCTGTTTGGTATTAAAAGAATATAATGTTTCTCATTTCCTTTTCCATTCTGTTAACAACTAACTCCAAAAGTTTCATATATATTATACTGAGTTTGGGAGAAGATTATTTGATTCATATACTAATTCAAAGCAGGCAGCTTGCTATGAAGTTAATCTTCCAAGGTACAGATTAATCCTGGTTTTTGTGACTCACCTGGGAGTATAGTATGACTGCTATCTATATTTCTGCTTGAATTGTAAGAGTATATTCATATTGATTTGCAACAGTCAAAACCATGGTAACATATCTGTGTTCACCCTTTTGTATAAAACAATTACATTTAGAAATAATCTTTTGGGAAAACTGGAAGGCATTCAGTTGAATTCATCTGAGTGTAATGTGCTGTGCTAATGAAAAAAAGAGCTAGAGCCACAAAGGAACTGAAGTGTGGTGATGCTGAGCATTGCCATGCCTAACTTTCACGCACCCAGAAAACACTGGGATTCACAAAGCCTGAATTAGGTGTCTAAGCTCCCCATTCACTGAATGGAGGGACATAGGTACCTCAAAATGGAATACACAAAAGCCAGCACACTAGGGGGTGCCTCACCTAAGCTAGCCAATGGGCTATACCTGGGAGATGATTTGTCCTAAGCCCTGCCCCTCTTAAGGAGTTTGATACATCACTGCAACCCAGAATCTGCTTGAAGTTTCAGCTGCAAACCCTCTCTAGGAGTTAGGTGCCCACATGGAGGTGTGGGGGGGGGAAGGAAGGGGAGGAGCTCCCTCTTAACTTTTAGTCCAGTGGTGAGGCTACTCACCTGGGATGAGAGACACCTTCCTGGTTCAAGCCCTCCCCATGCCCTCTGCTGAGTGAGAGAAAGGACTGAATAGGGGGTCTCCTGCCTCTCCGGTGAGTATCCTAACCACTAGGACATGGGATTTATCTCCTGTTGAAACTGTTCCACTATACGTTAATTAACCATTGGAATCTTCATTGTCACAAGTAGGTCCTCTGATGAGAAATCTAACAGTCTCCTTTCTTATTGTTTTATTTGTGCTCTCAAACCACAAAAAATGTAGAATACTTGTTGTCAAAAAAATGTTTCTATCACTGCTGACAAAGCCCCCCCCCATCATTATAGGTTTCATTTATGACCTAGAAAATATTGTGTTACATCATCTTATATTTCATACACAGCATTTCATATAATCTGTGATCTGTCTGAACACATAAATCTTTACAGTGCTTTAATGCTGCAGGGTTGACATTCAGCCCCACCTCCACACTGAATGACTGATTAAATGAATGGCATATCAGGAAATACCCACTAAGTTCACAAACACTTAAGAAGCCATTTCCTGTACATTTACTGTATTATTGTACACAATTCAGCATAGAACAAGTTATATTGTTATCTTTAAGAAACAAGCACTCAGATCACAGGAAGATTTGATTTACACTCCCAAAGCTACAGCAATTTTCAAAGCTTTTCTCCTAAGAAATGAACATAAATCACTTAGCAAAGAATGTGAACTTTAATAAGCCGCTTTTAAGTCTTTATAAATACCATAACTGAATTTCAAAATTGCAAAGATTTGATTTTTCATATAACTTTTATGGTTGCATTCCAATTACTATATTGGAGTGCCTTGCCTTGCAGTAGTATATGGGTTGGGAGTTGAAAATTCTCCTCCTTCTAGAAAGCTGTGCTCAGTCATTTTATAGTTCTCATAATGGATCGGTTACTTGTGGCTAATGCTACTCCATGGGTTTGTCAGTAGGTGGCAGTCATGTAGTGACTGTTTGCTTCTGGTCTTCCAAGTTTTTCATGGCACTTGAACTTCATTGTTGGGAGGCAAAAAAAGGCCAAGGTTACTTATCTATTCATATCTGTGTCTGCACTGCTGCCTCAATACCATTAGTTCAGCTTAAAATCTTTACTAGATATTTTTTAAATTTGCTTGTATGTACTTGAGGAACATCAATATATATGTAGGTAGATATTGATGTCCTTCAAGTACAAACAGGCGAATTAAAAAAAAAATTAATACTTAAGCTGACCTAATGCTCTAGTTATACAGCTTGTAGGAAGAGGGCCTGAAACATAAGCCCTTGTATCAGAGGCCTAGCACGAGGCATGAGGCCTGGGCTAAAGTAGTGGTCAAAGCTTTGCTGATATAAAGCAAAGTCAGGCTGTGAGCTAGGCAGGGCCTGCTCACAAAATCTGGTAAGAACAGGGCTGACAGTACAAAAACACACATTTCTACAAACACATTCCAGAGAGGTGGTACCAGAACACCTTGATACCAACACATTCCCCAAAAGGTAACAGGAACATTCTGACTCATCTTAAAGATAAGGCAAGGGTAACAACATTATGGATAGAGATGTTTTGATTGAACCAACAGGTACAAGGTAATGGGTGGTGGTTAGCTACATCATAGGGTTACCAGAGTTGCCAACTCTGAAGCTATTCTGGGAGATTTCCGCCCCCCCCCCCCAACATGACAATGTCATTTTCTTAAAATATCCTAGACTGCTTTCAATAATCACTGGGATATTGATGCTGATTCCAGGAGACTCCAGACCAAACCTAGAGGATTGGCAACCCTAGTACATCAGACGGTGGGTATTTAGGTACATCAGAGGGCAGTAACTAGCCAAGTCAAGTGGGCAACATGCAACTTGTTTGTATGTGTGTATAAAGATGTATCTCAGAGGGAGTGTCTTTGTATGGCTGAGGGGAGAAGGGAAAATCCTGCCATTCACTGAGCCAGTTCATTGTCACAAAGATGCATGTGTTAGTGTACCTCTAAGCATTGAGCCAGGGCATTAGCACTGTGGTTCGTTGGCAATAAACCTGACCAAGTTCCATCGCTGAAAACCAAGTCTGGATTTATTGGGCAGTTCAAACAAAGACTGCTGTCTCCACTATCTGTGCAGAGCTGGGGCAGCATACAGAGCAAACACATACACATGCAGCCAAACATCTATCAACAGAACCTTTCATGGATTTTATCCTTATATATTTTTCATGTAAATTAAATGCATGTGAAAGAGTTAGCTTTAACAGCCCTGGCATCTAAAGTCTCTAGTCATAAACCATGGAAAGCTGTATAGGTGTCTTCCACTGTGCCATCAGTGTGCGCCAGCCATGAAATGGTGCAACTAGCTGCAAGGATAAGCAGTAGTGGTCAATTTCCTTGATCATTTAGGAACAGATTTTTTTAAAAGATATCTAGGCAACTAAGGATCCAGATGTGCACCTAGTGACATTTTCAAAAGCTGTTTTGAAATCCACTAGTCACTTAGCTGCATCCTTAGGTGCCTAAACACCTTTAAAAATCTGTTCCTAAATCCTATACTGCTCTGCTATGAAAGGCATCCAATTAATGCCAATTGTATTGTTCTCTAGTGTTGATATCTGTATGTTTGAAAGTGAACTGATTAACAGCAAATTCATTTCACATAGGCTGAAAAACATCTAAGATTGAATCTGGCCCAAATTGCTAACTAGTGAGCAAGAGGCAAAATATTGCCCTGCCAATCATCCAGTGTCCTGTGCTTTCATTTTCTGATAGTTATTAAAAAAAGGAAAAATGTACATTACCTCTTGTGTAAGTTCACTTAGAATTTTATCAAAAAGAAGTGCAAAGCCATCACTTTCCTGTAACTCTTCAACCACCATCATGTCTCATCCTTAATGATGGAACCAGGGTCACATAGACAGGATTGTGCTTCTGTTGGCAGCACTCATTGCTATACAAGTTGAGTTTAAGGGGTTCCAACTACTGGATGAAATTTTATGCAAGAGATCAGACTAGATGACCATAATGGTCCCTTCTGACTTAATGTGTTAATCAATTTGTAGTCCTCAAGTGGCGTAGTGATATAGCTACAGTGTTGGTCTGAACTTTTATTCTTTAGGACAGTGGTTTTCAGCCTTCTCTATACTCCTCCCTTGTCAATCCCAGGGCCCCTTCAACTTCCCGTCCAGCTATATGAGAGCCAGTTCCCATTCAGCATAGCAGCATGGGATGGGTTATGTGGTTACAACTCCCTGGGACCTGTTTGTGACCACGATGGTTCTTGTTTGAAAAAATATATATATATTTTCCCTCTTTTTTCCAATCTTTTTAAGCTAATGTTGTGATATTAATCATTTTGGGCTCCCTCCAAAATCCTCATTTATTTCTGTTTAATGATAAATGACATTATAAGTACCTCAAAATAAAATAGTACTCTTTAAGAAAAAAATCTGAAAGTTTGATTTCAAGGTCCTCGTGCTTTATAAAAATCTTAAAGATAGATTTTTCTGGCTAAATGATGGCTGATAATTTACATCTTGTTTATGAAGGTAAATATAGAATCCAGTTCTATAAATAGTTAAATCAAAGTAATTGGAAGAAATACAGTAGGGTATTCTCATCTTATTAATGGACAATGGTTCTCTTTTATACTAGATCAGAATTTATTAAACAAGAAAATAGGAGACTCTTAAAAAAACTATGAAATAGAATCTAGTATTTTCCCCTTTCTGTAGCACTATATCATGTATATCAAATTTGCAGTTTCACATACTTGTTTTATACATATGATCTGCAAGATTTGCACAAACACTGCTGATAGTTTTTGGTCTACTGATTTTTTTCATAAATTAGGTTAAGTATTTGTAATATTTTCTGTATATTAAATATCTGTGTTATCAGTATTATTTTCCAGAGCTGTTAAGATCTTATGGAAGTTACATGAGCTGATGATCTCTATCACAGCATGCACTGGCCTTTTAATGGGGTTGGGGCTCACTTTCATCTGTGACAGGTTGAAATGGTCTCCACAGGTGCTTGGAATGAGAAAGAACCTGCTATCAGATGGGTAAGGCTCTGGGGAAAGAGCTGTGTCTCAGTGGGGACAGGACTAAGAACCCTGCACCAAAGCTGTGAGTCAGCTAGGAGAGGAGCATGGAAGATGTTAATGAACCAGACTCCTTAAAGGGGTGGGATACAGAGATTCACTGGTGGTGAAGAGGAAAGAGAGAGCCTGAATCAGGTAAGGCCCTGCTACAGTCTGCATCTTCTAAATGGACACATATCATTAACCACCAACACTGACATCTTTGGTTGTTAATCTCAGCAGAGAGACCATAGATTGAAATGGTATTGTCTATTCTTCTGAACAGTCAGAGACTGTATTCCAGGGCTGGATTATTTTCTCATCCGGGCTCCAATTCAGCAGAACACAGTACTGACATTAATGGACTTGCATCAGCTGAGGATCTCACTTATGTTCAAATTTAAAATAATCAAAAAGAATCAAAGGCATGCCAATACCGTCTTAGGTTTTTAATGAACCACAAGGGTTTCAATACACCTAGAGCAGGGGTATAGTAAACACTATCACAGTTAGCTAGCCCTTACAGAATTATTCCTTTATATTATGTACATAATGTAGAGGCAGTTGTTTTCAGTGTATGACAGGAGAATTTTCCCTCAAGAACTTTGGTCACCCTCTGATACTTCCACCCCAAAATTTCACTCAGACATTTGTGATCGTTCAGAGAGGATGTTGGGTAATTTTTGCTGAGAGGAGTAAAATCAATTTAAATCTTATGGGTACAGGTCACAGTTCCTGCTCAGAGGCTAGAATAACATGCTTGACTGCTATAAAATTTTTCATTCCTGAATTATCACTCTTAGCTTGATTGTGTGAGTTATACCTGTTTTTTTCCATTCTTCATTTCCTTATAATCATGCATTTTCTCCAAATTACATATCAACAGGGATTGATAGAGATTATTGTTGTTTCACTCCATTGTGTAGTGAAATGTTTCTGGTAAGTTAAAACCACAGCAATGTCCCAAGGCAAATAAATACTTACAATATTTTATAAAAATATAGCACTCCTCTCTTGATACAGAAAGTATTTACATACAGAAGATGTCTGTGTTCTTTTTAATTAACAGATCCTAAATCTTCAGAGGTAATTGCTGCTCCATTAACTATTCCCTGCCCAAAACACTTCAAAGTTAAGGTTGACTGGCACCTTTCCAGAACATTGGGTGGACCTCTAATTAAACTCTGAAATCCAGGAAATGAATGGAAGCCCCAGACTCTGTACTCTACTTTGGCAGCTAGGGGAGAGGAACGAGGCTTTGCAGTAAAGAAAGGTTTGAAGTAGAGGTTTGAAGTGGCCCATTCATCTCAAAGGTAGGGTTTCCGAATACTCAAATACCCCATAAAGATGATGAATATAGCCTGACATGAGATGTGAGGAAAGTGAATTTATCCATTCCTCTCAGTGGGTATTTTTGTCCCCATTTTACAAAGTTTACCTCAGCCCATTGTGGAATACTAATTTTCAAGACAATCTCACTATCCAGGTGAGTTTTTAGAGCAAATTGAATATTAAAATCAGTTCCTTGTTTGGGGGCTGTATCTGAGGAATCCCTTGGCTATATGTCTCCAAATTACCATCAAGAAACATCCCCGTGCACCTGTTATGGCATACCAGTATTCAAGAGGATCTCACTATACACATACATTTTAAAAATTAAAAGTAGCTCATAATGGGGGCAGGAGACAAAGATCAGAAAGTCCTTCAGTAAATGACCCCGAACTTGGCTAAACCTCAGACTTCCAGAAGTTGGGACTAGATGGCAGGGGATGGGTTACTCGATAATGGGAGTGCTTTGTTCATTCCCTCTGAAACATCTGGCATTGCCCACTATCAAAGACGGGATACTGGGCTAGATGGACTGTTGGTCTGAACTGGTATGGCCATTCTTGTGATAGATGTGAACACTTGAGTAATGTAGACTGGATATTGTAGAAAGTTGAAATATGGTTTGTATTAATTTTTCATAATAAACGTGTTACTGTTTTGACTGACAACACTATCCTGGCTCTATGTTAGTTAATGTCGACCATAAGCCAGTCCTTAGAAAAGTGTTCTCTCTGATGGATGCTCAGCACCCTACTGGAGCATGGTAACAATGATGAGAAATGCAACTATTTGCTTTTCCTTGATTATACTCATTCCCAATGTTCAGGAAATGAGTGAGGGGCATGCAAAATGATTACATTACCCTAATGCTGCTGCTTACTAGAATCTTTCACCTTCCCTCTACTTAATTAACATCATTTTCCTTGACAATATTTCTTAAGTAAAATTGGAGTTAACATGAGGATTTTAGATTTTAGAAGTATTGGTTCTTAAACCAGAATCTTTGCTTTCAGGGAAAAATTTCCAAAAGGACCCCTTGCAGAAGAGCAGCTAATATACATTCACAGACAGCTGTCAAGGACTTTTACCCAGAGTAACTTTTGTGATATTGCTTGCCTAAAGGGGCCCTGGATGCTGGATACTAGCTGAAATCAATCCTGACAGGAGATATCAACTTGGCAAAGTTCAGACCCATAGTGTGAGTCCCAGGTGTGTGCAAAAAAATGTAAGAACAGTAACATTTTACTGCTCTTATTTTTTAGGGTTGCCATATCTCAGGTACCCCTAACTCAAACAACTTGAAATTTACACCACTAGCCCTATTGCAGATCCCCATGAATTAAAGCAAGTTTCAAGATAATCTTAATAAGCAACTGGATTTTAGCTTACTTTATACAATTGGCTGTTGAACAGGAAGCTAGTCTCAAATGTAACTATAATAGTGACACTGTCCCACTATAATGGAATGGCTAAATGTCAAAATAGTCAGAAATACCTTCTTAAATCAGACTCCTCTTGTGAAATTATAGATAGAGATGGCATCAATGCCAATACTTAAGGTTGCTTAGTATGTTCCATTATAAAACTCTGTTTTCAGTTGCTTGTAACTTTGCCAAATAAACAGTTTGGGCTGAAATTATTCATGCTGGGTGTCTGCTTCAAGCTGATTTTTTTTTTTTAAATATCAGGAAAAGCAGTTCAGTCATTGTCTTGCCAATGCTAATAAATTCTTACCATCATTTCTCTTAAAGATCTAGCACCTTCACACTTTGGCGCATGGACCTGGAATTTGACAGGGTTAGCCCTGACATTAAGAGCTACTCCTATGAAGTAGGAGTACAATACCATGTGTGACTAGGGTATTAAACCATTTATAAAGTTGCACAGACAACCTTAATTCTGAAATGTTATAACTTGATTTTGTAACCTTAACAAATTACATTAATAGAAAATTATGTAATATAATAAACAAGACTTGCCCAGCATGAACATGAATCCAATTTTTTTTACATCCCTCCCATGCCAGTGTTGGCACATAGCATAGAAATTAGTCTCTTCCATTCCTCTGTCATATGTGGCTGCTTCCATCTGCTGTGTTGATATTGTCTGTTCTGCCCTCCCTACTGATGGTTTCTCCTAGACACTCTCGTTTCCTCACACTAGCTGACTTCCACTTGAAAGCTTCATGTGGGAGTCTGTGTATTGGCATATAGAGTATGTGCCCCACATATGTTCAGCACATTCTTCCGAGTCTAGTGGAGATAAGTTGCTAGTTGGTGATTTCTTGAATCTCTTTGTTGGTGAGGAAATATTTCCAACCAATGGATCTTTCATAGGCACTTTATTTTAGAAAGTGTCTAGTTTTCTGTCTAACTTTTTGTTAGATCTCCAGCTCTTGCAGCCATATTTTAGCACTGAGATTGTTTGAATTGAAAATTTCAGTTTTGTTCTGCTACTGTGAATCTTTTATTTCCATGCATTGTTGAATTTAGGGAATACAGTGAATGCCCTTCTTATCCTTTTGTCACTTCCTTCTTGAGATCTTAATTTGTCAATATGGTGTGCACTTTTTAGATCAACCTCCACATCTCATCATACACACCCCGCTCTGGGTCAATTCTTTCCATCTATACTCAGTCCAAATTCCTGCTGAAGTCAGTGGGAGCCTGTGTGAGATTTGCACGGTGTGGAGCGTTATGTATGTTCTGTTTTACAGTACTGGTTTCACTTATAGTACTTAGGCCACATTCTTTCAATGATTAAGGGCTCTGTTCACATGAAGCTCATTACAGAATTGGGTCTGTTGTGTGTTCCTTATGGGAGGAACCTGTTAATTTTTAGTACAGATTCCCCACTGTTCAGCCCCAGATACACTTACATTACTAAAATAATTATAATGGGACAAAGTCAACTCTCAGATTTGGTTATTTTTTCAGTGGAGTCACTCTGGATGAGTGAGATTGAGAGAAGAATTTGCCCAAGTTTAACTATTATGAACAGTTATTTACAGAAATGTACAACAAACAATACCAATATTTGAAATGTTATAGTAATTTTGAGAATAAAAATATAAACAGCTAAAATAACTTTCCTGTTTTTAATTATTCACAGAGCTACAAAATCCAATAACATTTTACTTCATTTGATCCTTGTCCGACTTTTTGTCTGTTAAAGAAACACAAACTCCACTGACTCCAGTTAGGAGTGAAGAAAGTGGACATCTGTTTAGGGAATGAAAGTTCAGGTTTTTGTTCATACATTAGAAGATCACATTTTCTCAGAAGACCTTGGGTTTTGAAGTAACTGAGATTACTCATGTAGGTTAAGCAAGTGCTTAAGTACATTGCTGAATTAGAGCCTCTAAGGAGGCATAAAATGACAGCCTGCATGATCACTTGCTGAAAAACTGGTAAACCTCTTGGTTGCATGGGGTCAGAGACTTCTAATTGTTCCTGCAAATCAGATGATACATGAACCCAGAATTTCTGTTTTTTTAAATATTTCTGTGCTATGTCCCCAAAGTCATCTATTTCAATTTTACATTCACTACACACTTCAGAATTGCTGCAGTTAATCTTAGCCATTTTTTTCTAAAGTGATTTATAGTGTATTCCATGCAGAGAAACTAATGTTTTGCTGACTCAGAAGATTCCTAGAAAGAGTTTTTTTTTCTTTATTTTTGGAATAACAGTGCAAGTCTAACAAGGTCCACAAGTGTCAATTTAGTCCTGACTTGGTGATACCTAAATGCAATTACACAACTCAAAAAGGGGAGGAGAACTGAGGACTATGGAGCTAATCTGAATAATGTAGTCTCTCTCATCTAAAGAAAGGTTCTTGAAAGTATTTGCATGGGTCATTGGATACACTGTGTTAAAAGAACTTACATTGGTGCTGATTTTACTGTAGCTAACTTAACGTCACACAGTTTTAATTCCAAGGTTTCTGGAGATAGTCTCTGAATTTGTGCATGCCCCATGGACCAATTCAGTTTTGGTATTATCAGTTGGCTAAAGTTGAGGAGAGTACATATTTTTATTTCAAAAGAGTATGTGTGTGCATATTCTTTAGAAATATATACCTACATACACATTTAGTACATAATTAATACATTACATGAGTATGGTAAAATGTATTCATGGGTTTTGTGAATACTACTTGTGGTGCAAAAATATAAATAACTAGGAAAACAATGTCAGGTTAAAATGATACATCAGAAGCATGCATGACATAACTAAACTCAATCAGGGAATGTACTTGATTGACCCTGCAAAGGAAAAGACTCTGAAATATATCCTGTCACCAATTAAAGACAAGCTTTCCGTTTGTGTTGCCTAGACAGATTGTCACCATGTTCTAATCAATCTTGGTTAGTCAAAGCATACAACAAAACTATTGATTTGTATTCATTCTGCTACAAATAGTGACTAGATTCCAGCACTAATAGATAGTTCTGATGTATGCTTTTGAATGATTACTGTGAAAAGTAAGAATATTTAACAGTCAGATGCAGAATATTTTATTGTATCTGCAGTTAACCAGGCATTCAAATAAAAAAGGTCCATGCTATGGTATAGTGATTCCTTAATGTGATTATTACATTCTTAGTAATTAGTGTTCACAGTACTTCATTTGAAAGCAACATGCATGGAGAGACTTCTAACACCATTATATGTCAGTGCTAATTTATTAGAACGATTGAGGGGTTTTTTACACTATATTTTACTTAAATAAAACCAATTTAGTTTTTACTAAACCACAGGTTTAAAGAACTTGGAAAACAGAGTAGCTAGATTAGGTATTTCCCTAGTTAAGCTTTTGCTGTACCATCTACCCAATGCAAAGCCTTAAAATCAAGGAAAAGCCCAGTTTTGGGACACTTTTTAGCCATATCAAACACCTACACAGCATGTTTCTACACACAGTGACACACTTCTATAAGAAACTCCCTTCTGCCTCTTACTCATAGGGAGAAACACTACATACAATACCCTAATCTCCCTCACTGTATAACCCAAACTTCAACCTTATGGTTGCTTAACCTCAGGAACACTAGTAAATATTGAAGTATGCAAAAAAGGTTGTGTGTGTGGCATACTATGTGTTTGTGAAGGAGGTCATAATTAAGGTTTTTCATTGCACTGAGAGGAAGACTAATGTGTTGCATGTACTGTATGGGTTTCAAAATGAAAAACCCACTCATAGCTATAATAACCCACCTACAGTACTAAAAGTCATTTAGGAGTCTGGAGACAATATTCCATCTATATAAGCAGTGAGTTAGGACAATTACTTCTGATCGGTGTAACAGGGCTCCTCAAAGGCAAACAAATGAGGGTTCTCATTACTCATCCATATCAATATATATATATATCCTCTTCTGGAAACTGTTGGCTTTGATCCCAGGCAACATAATTGATCTATGAGGCATACAAAATCCTAAATAAGAAACAAACAATAAGAATGTTCAGGACCAATAGCTCTGAACTTTTTCTTCTATGACAACACATTCAAAGCCCACTAGGCATATTCTTCTGTGCTTCTTTTGATGGTGCTTCTAAATATCCCAAATGTTTAGATTTGCTTCTAAAATAGTCTCTTCCCGCCCTTGAAAATGCAAGGTTTTGTCTTTAGAACCTCTTTATCACTTTGGAATCTGTTGGCTTCCTAACTGCAGAAAAATACTGCTAATATGAAAAGAATTAAAAGCACATAGGCATTGGGGGGGGGTTAACTAATAATTAAATTGAGGTGACAAGCTCTTCATATATGAAATATTTATACTAAACAAAGTAGAGTTTGTTATTTATTACAATAAACATTATTTGTATGGGGTTAATGGGTTTACTTTTTAAAGAGACAGAACATTTAACAGTGGCATACTTCACCAATGATTATATCTGTTGTGCTTCCTTTGACCAATAAGATGTCAGAGTAGTGAAAATCTAGGTTTATTAGTATGTCAGTCATACTTCTACTGTGTGATAACACTGTCAATTTCATAGAAGTGATGTCTCAGGTTGAAGCTAGTAATGAGATTTGCCAAAGGGGAGGAAGGAGCAAGCCATGCAATCTGTGACAGAGTGCTTGAAAACAGTAGTTGTACCAGCACTCTGATCACTGGATTACCAATTAAATCACCCAGAGTAAATTTGAGGGGCAGAGCTGTGCCTAATTGGTAGATTGGGGATGGGTGGAAGACAGCTACAAGGCTAATTAACCCATTAGCCCAGAAAGTAGAAAGGCAAAGGAAGGAAGTGCTCAGGGGAAGGAGAGAGATTTGTAAGCTATTGAGAGTCAGAGCCTGGAGAGCTCTCTCAGAGGGAAGATATCTTGGCTGAGTGAGCTAAGGAGTGTATGCTGTAGAGAGCTGCACACATTTGTAAAGGTTGTGCGTGGGGCGGAGACACAGTAAATAAATTGCACAAGGTGTTTGGCAAAAAAAAAAAAAAAAAGGTCTCCATGCAGTTTGTGGCGAGAGAAGAGATGGGAGTGAGGCAGTCCCCTGTCACACAGTCCCTTTCTGTAAGGTTCTATTCCTATGAGTTGCTCAGCACCTTCAGCTCGGATTGAGGAGGACTGAAATCAATAGGAGTTGAGAGTGCTCATTACCTTTCAGGAATCACTCAGCACCTTGCATAAATGGGCCACTACAAAAGAAAGTGTTGGAGCTTGCTTGAAACGTTCCATAAGAACAGAGTGACTGCCCTTCAAGTAGAATGAAATGAGAAGGGGAAGAATCATGAGATAAATGGGGTGGGTCATTAACAACCCATAGAAAGACAATATAAGTCATACTTTCGTGAAAACACTATAGACAGTACATTAGGTCTGATTTTTCAAATGTCTTATGGCATGCAAATTCCAATGAGCACATGGCCTAATTATCATACACACATACAAATAAGCTTTTTCAATTCAGAGGATGTGTACATGTATCAGAATTCAAGGGTGCATGAACTTTGGCACAATTGAAAATCTGGCCATTTCTGTCCTGCAAGTGTGTGTTTCCCAATTTGCCAAGTATTGCCAGCGTTAATATTCTATTTGTTTGAATGGATGTCTTGGTCATAGGGCGAGCTGTGGTTTAGACCCCTTTGTGTCTCTTTTGAGTCCCCCCGCCCTTCCTTATATGACAATCCTAGCTTCCTCCATCAATCTCAAGGGAGAAACCACATTTTCAACCACTCTGGAATTGCAGCTCTGGGTGTCTGCGCCTCTATTTCCCAATCATGGCAACATGATAGGGCCCCAGTTGTGTTTTGCACAGGTGACAGCAGCTAATTCATGTGACCCAAAACAAAGCATTGTTTATTAATTCATTCTCCCAAAGGGTACATCACAATCGAAGTCAAGGAGAAAAACAGTAAAGGCCTGTTTGTATATTTTCTTGCAAGCTTTGGTAAATTCCATTCAGCCCACTTACATCTCTAGTCTCTGAGAAGCAGACAGTCCTGCTGTATTCTCTTCCTCCTATTATATGTCCTGTCAACATCTTCGCTCTGGACTACTGCTCACACTCAACCTCCCTTCTTCCTTGGGCCATCATCATTAAGGTTTTAGTATCTGCTTTGATCCTAGGTTCAAGTCTGGGAAGAATTAAACCTTGCCAACATAGCTGTAGCCAGGCAGGGGTTATTTCCCAATTAATAGCTTCCCTACGATGTCCTCAAGGACCCTTGCTATCTCCTGAACTGTACCTTATCTCTGTCACTGTTGTATTTCCTGTTTGCTTTTCCTGTAACAGCCTCCTTTGATTTAACTCCTTCGAGTCAGGCAGGATTATAGCAAATAAGCAAATTGAGGTTCACCTGATATAAAAATAATAGACTCCCACTTTCTCCACAGTATCTTAGACACATAATATTATGGGTAAAATCTTGACTCCCGTTGATTTCAGTAGGGCTAGGATTTCACTCTATATGTTATGGGGAAGGGTTTAAATACATAAAGTTTATTGACATTCTTATTAAATATATGGATGAGTTATTTTTATTTAATATTACAAGAACCAGATTGCAGAATAGTCCAACTGTCTCAAAGTTCCACTAGTTCTATTGGAGTATAACTTCCACCTGATTACTCCCTCCATTCTTACTCATGTGAGTAGTCCCAGGAACATGATTTCCACATTAGAGATCAGGACTGTGATTAACAATCATTAAGTAAAAAAAAATCACCACTTCAATTACATTTATAACTAACCACAACTTATACTTTAACTTAGAACAATATAGGTGACAATCTTTTTAGGAATAAGTTAATTACTGAACTAGAGCACAACATCACCAAGGGATACATTTTTAATTACACGAACATCTATCAAGGGGTTCTTTTAAACAATCTGATTATTAACAGTCTAAGCAAGTGAATATGTGTTAACTGTAGCCTTTTTGTGGGTGAAAGAAAAGAAAGTGAAATAGAGACGTAGATAAAGTTGAGTTGTCTCATGGGACAAAAAAATCAGAATTAACAGAAGTATATTAAATTATTTTCAAGTAAAGTAAAAAAAGAAGGAAAAATGGTTACTTGTAGTTTTCCTGTTAAATAATTGTTTTCAGACATCCACAATCTATGGTCTTTTCTTGGTGCATCTGAACCCAATGAAACTCTAAATTTCAAGCAGGGAAAGTACATGAATCAAATCACTTGACCATGTCCCTGTATTGTGACTATCTACCATTGCAAGTTATTTTGGATGTTAGTAAGATCCAAAGGTATCAGGTAAGGTTGAAGGAAGATTGTGGATCTGGTGATGACCAACTAAAAACTTAATTTTTGCTTTCTCTGCAGTGGAAACTCCTCTTCATATTCTCACTCTATGGAGGCTGTGAATACATGGTTATTAGGTATGCTAAGACTAGAGTGTGGCATTTGAGTCTAAATATTAAGGGAATGGCCATGTGACCCTTACTTAGCTGATTAGTCCCATTGAAGTCAATGTAACTGTAACCCACACATCTTCTTGGTGTGATGTTCTGTTCCATCCAGTGGCACCGAGACCACTTAGAGAGAGAGAGAATTAAATGAGTCTGCTCTACAGCCTTAGCTAACACCAGTTAGCTTTTAGCTTATGCAGCAGAGGTTCATACACTAAGCTCCAGAGGTCCGTGTTCGATCCCACCCGATGACAACCAGGGTCTGTCAGTGTTACATGACCACTCACATAAGGAAGAACTCACCAGCATGTATGTATCTCATCCATCCTTCCCACCAGCACTTTCAGCCCTACGAAGCACCCACCAGCATGAGTAACGGTTGCACAGGTGAACATAATGCTTCAAATATATGTGGAAACAAAGCAAGGCTGCAATCCTACAAGGACTTGAGCACAGCTTAACTTTGTTAGCATAAATAGCATCAATGGGTCATCACTTCCAGTTAAACTACTCATGTGAACAAAATTTAGCATGTGCAGTATCCAGGCTTAAATTATACAAAGAGGGAAGACTGACTGGAAATGCTCAAATTTGTCTCAGGCAGTATGAGTCTTCAAGCCCACAGAAATTGTGATAAAACCTTTTGAGAATAAGTAGAAGATTTCTTCACTTCTATATTTCCAGACAAGCACTCAGTAGATGGAACCAAACTTCACTAGACACCTTTGTAGGGTCCCAATGTTTACATCTTTGATTAGAATGGGATCCAGTCTCTGGTGTATTGACATTTAGGACACTTTCTTTTGGTCCTTATCTTATCTCCCTGCTCCTTTCAAAAAAGAGGCCAGGGAGAAAGGTTTCTTTTTCTCCCAAAAGGTCACTTTCATTTTTAACAGGACTGTTTTTTTGATGTCTGTACCTCATCCATCCTTCCCACCAGCATGTTTTGCCCAATGAGACCCCCTCAGCTTGTTAAATTTCTGTTTTAAGAGGGTGGGTTTTATTATTTTGTTTAGTATTCCAAGTATTTCAAAGGGGGAGAGAAGACTTCATAAGGCTTATAAGATTTTGATTAGTAACATTTTATAATATACAATATGCAATTATGTTACACATTGTCTACACATCTGCAAAATTGTATTTTTTAAAATGACACCCTTTCAGGACAGCACATCTTATCTTCTAAATTAAATATAAATATAAATCAAGTATTATGTAAGCCAGCATGGTAAAATCTTCCCTACACAACTTATTCGTGACTAGTGATATTCTTTGTGACTAATGATATTCTAGGCCAGATTCTCAGGTGATGTTAAATCCATGGGGCTGTGCTTATTTACAACAGTTGAGGATCTGGCCTCCATTCCTGCAGAAGCTGATTGTATCAATAATTTGTGTGGTGTTTTAGTAATGTTGACCTCTGTCCACCATGAAAAGAGTGAAAACTGGTACATTGTGCTGTGAAGGGAAGTAGTGGATTCACAACCTCTTGATATCTACAGATCAAGACTGGATGCCTTTCTGGTAGGTATGCCTCAGTCAAGCACTAGTTACTGGGCTCAGTATAGGGTGAAATTCTTTGGCCTGTGTTACACAGGAAGTCAGAGTAGGTGATATAATGATCCCTTATGGCCTTAAAAAAAGGTGACTTTATGAAAATTAGTCTAGCAAAACTGCTCATTCTGTAACTATCTTTTTAAAAGAAAGAAATGTATGATATTCCTGTTTTCAGAAGCAAATTATTTTTAAACTGTTTATAGTAACTGTTAAAAAAGAGGAGGTGAATAATGGAAACACAGATACATTGCATTAGTGGACACCCTTCAAAAATACAAATAAGTGACAAGCCATAGTGCTAAGCACTACTAATTTGCCACATATGCTCCACAGGTGGATTTCAGTTTACAAGGGGTCAAGGTGACGTAACCTTATGCATCTTACTATTAAAGACTATAAGACATACAAGCTTAAAATGTGGAATTTATTTCAGGTCACAACATATTTGGAGCAAATGTAATACATGCAAATTGCTTGAATATTTGAAAGTGCCCAAATGTTGACCTCAATGGGACTAGTTCAATAGTAGTCAAGGGAGGCCTCTACTCTGTTTCCCCTCTGAACCAGATTTTTCATTTTTTGCCTGTCCAGCTTCTGTCAATCAGTACTGGGTTTGGCCTTATTAAAGCCAGCTTGATGAAGGCCTATACAAGAAAAAGTGGTAAGATTACTTAAATATATAGGAAATGTTCTTGTGGCCTTTCACAGCTACTTGTGCTTCATCCATAGATGTCTTTTGAATAAATAAATACATACAAAGACCAATGGGATATCAGCAAACTATGCTAGGACTAGCCAGGTAAGCAACAATTACTATTAAAAATGTAATTTGAAACAACTTCCCTGACTTCTTTCTCCAGCCTCAGAAAGAAAAGCTCTTGGGCTTTGTGAATGGTTGAATTTCAATCACATTCTAAGAACGGCAAATCACCTGCAACTTCCACCAAAGAATGATTATATAGTACTCAGTAAGGTTCAATGTTTATTAGTTGATTCTCACATGTCTCTCTGAATCTTAAGAAGCAAAGAATGGCACAAAGAAGCAAAAGCAATGTCTGTGGATCCTTAAGATGGGGAGGATTACTTAATAGGGATTTTCTATATCCTAGAAAAGAAGAGAGGATAGAAGTTGATAAAGTACAGGGGGAACTGAAGAGAAACAGACAAATAAAGAAAATTCCATTCAATTACATCACTTGAAGGCAGGCAACTAAATAGTGACAAATTTTATAAGTGTTTGTATACAAATACTAGAAGTCTAAATAATAGGATGGGTAAACTTGAGTGCCTGATATTAAATGAAGATATTGATATAATAGCCATCACAGAAATTTGGTGGAACTATGATAATTAGTGGGACATGGTAATACCAGGGTACAAAATATATTGGAATGACAGAGTAGGTCGTGCTGGGAGCTGGGGGGGAGGGACAGGAAGTGTCACTATATGTGAAAGAAAGCATAGAGTCAAATATAGTAAAAAAAGTCTTAAAAAAATCAAACTGTACCATAGAATCTCTATGGGTAGAAATGCTTGAATAATAAGAGTATAGCAGTGTTGGGGACACTGGGGCATGGCCACTAGGTAACTCGAGGGGATGGAAGACCACGAGTGTCGATGAAGCCCCCTCGCACTAGGCCCAGGTGTCCTTGGCCCCCCCTCCTGCCTGGAGGCACTCGCAGCAGCTCTGCGTACTAGGCCCAAGTGTCCTTGGCCCCCCCGCCTGGAGGCACACACAGCAGTTATGCTGAGGATCTGCAACAATATGCTGCAGAGTCAGACTGCCTGAAACTAAGCAAAGCCAAACAGGGCAGATATGGAAGAACAATGCTGAATAAAGCAGCTTTATGTATAGTTTAACAAATGATACAGAGAATCAGGGAACTAGCTGGGAACTGGATTGGCTGGCTATATGGATACTTGGGGCAGCTTGCTATTGGATAAGTATGCTGGGAAAAAGGATGTATAAAAGCCTGTGTAACTTCCTGCTCTGGG
This sequence comes from Caretta caretta, assembly GCF_965140235.1. NCBI lineage: Eukaryota > Metazoa > Chordata > Testudines > Cheloniidae > Caretta > Caretta caretta. The sequence continues at coordinate 50,328,817 of NC_134208.1, read as the reverse complement.
TACAGGATTTGAGATTCAAATCTCCCTGTACCTATTTGAAGCTTCAAATAAACTTTTCTGCTTCTCCACCCCGTTGTGATTATTGGGTGTAGCACACCGGGTAACGAACCACTCAAGCTGTTGTTCAGCCTCTCGGCACTGGGTGCCGGCAACAGCTTTTGGCGTCCCTGGGTGGGCGATGAGGCTGCAATTTAGCCTTGCCCGGACCCCTCCTAGAGGTCAAGGATTGCGGCGAGAACCGACGCCCAGCGCGCACCGGTGAGTTCATCGGGGGCCTCGGAGGAGACGCGATTTGATCGACCCCAGAGGGCACAACGGTGCAACGCACTCATATAGTGGAGAAGCTGTTGTGGACGGCGGTGAAGAACCGGTCCCTTAGACATGGGGGAGGAGCAGCTGCAGGCCACGGTGAAGAACCGGTCCCTTGGATAAGGTAGGAACCTTTTAAAATCCGGATTGTATGCTCTGTTGGAACCTGGGGACGCCCAGAGTTACCCTGTAGGTATGGGACAGGGACAGAGCTCAGAGGTTAGGGCACAGTGTACGCCCCTAGAGTGCATTCTAGCAAACTGGAAGGTATTTGGTGCGGATCCGATGACTAAGAGCCAATTAAAACGATTCTGTACAGTTGACTGGCCTCAATATCAACTAGAGGACCAGGAGTGGTGGCCACCAGGAGGGTCAATTAATTACAACATGATCCTTCAGTTACTCCTGTTCTGTCAGAGAACAAGGAAATGAAATGAACATATGTATGCGCATTTGTTTCTGACTTTATGTACTCAACGAGATATTTTACAGCACTGTAATCTGACTCCGACTGGTTCGGTAGCAGCTAATGTTAGTCCCCAGACCCCCACTCCCACTGTAATGGCAGAGCCGGTGTCCCCTTCGGCGCCCACATCCCCACCTTATAAGGGTAGGATGCCTCGGGTTACAGAGATTGTCCCCTCAGTGGGACTCTATCCTTTGCTTACCGAGACGGTTGTGGCTTGCCCAGGGGCAGACAGACGTCAGGCTACCACTATGCAAGTTTACACCCATGTGCCATTCAATCCAATAGACTTAGCAGCTTTTAAAACACAGGCTGGGGAATTCTCAACGAACCCAAACAGGTTTATTTCAGTCTTTGAGGGGTGCCTCAGTAGTCACAAGCCGATTGAGACGACTGTAATATCCTCCTGAGAACCCTGTTGTCTGAGGTGGAGAGGGATCAGGTTACCGCTAAGGCAAGGGGAGCATCAGCGTTCAAGCGAAAAAAAAAGAAAGGAATCTATCTGTCAAGTTCCTCTCCAAATAATTGTAAGCGGCTCAGGGCATTTCTGGGTATGGCAAGCTTTTGCAGGATATGGATCCCAGAGTTTGGACTGTGGGCTAAACACCTGTACGACTGTGTAAAAGGAGCGGATCATGACCCCTTCTATTGGAGCCCAGAGGCTGACAGGGCATTTAAAATCCTGAAAAGAAAATTGATGGAAGCCCCAGCTCTGGACCTGCCGGATCTCTCTAAGCCGTTTCAGTTGTATGCACATGAACGAAGGGGGGTGGCCCTAGGAGTGCTTACACAGCCGTTAGGAGCATGGAGACGTCCCGTGGCTTATTTTTCTAAGCAACTGGATCAGGTTGCAAAGGGTTGGCCGGCATGTTTACGGGCGGTCGCAACTACAGCCCTAGTGCTTGAGGAAGCTGAGAAGCTAACATTGGGAGGGGTTATGCAAATCTATACTCCCTATATGGTCCGAGCCTTACTGGATGCAAAGGGAGGGCTTTGGCTCACCCAGGCTCGGTTTGCTCGGTACCAGGCTAAGCTGTTAGAGAACTCTGAAGTCACCTTACAGCCTTGCCCCTCCCTTAACCCAGCTACCCTCTTGCCAGAAACGGAGGAACAGAAACATGACTGTTTAGAGATCATAGATGTCCAGTACTCCAGCCGTCCGGATTTAAAGGATGTACCCCTCCCAAATGCAGATTATGAGTGGTACACTGATGGTAGCAGTACTGTAATAAATGGGCAAAGGAGGGCGGGTTATGCTGTTGTGACGCTCCATGACACTGTGGAAGCTGAAGGTTTGCCTGCTGGGACCTCTGCCCAGCTTGCCGAACTAATAGCCCTGACCCTTGCACTTGAACTGTCAAAAGGAAAGCGGGTCAACATTTTTACTGATTCAAAGTATGCTTTTGATGTGCTGCATGCTCATGCTGGCCTATGGAAGCAAAGGGGAATGCTGACAGCCCAAGGCTCCCCAGTCAAGTATGGGCCCCAAATCCTCCAGCTCCTAGAAGCCATACAACTCCCCTCGGAAGTGGCGGTGGTACACTGTAAAGCCCATCAAAGGGAGGATCAAGATGTGGCCAGAGGTAACGCCCGGGCAGATAGAGAGGCTAAGCATGCTGCCACCCTGCCATCCCCTCAGACTGAGAACGCCCATATGCATGCCCTTATCCCATCAGTAGGGGAGCTTCCAACCCCTCAGTACTCCGGGGAGGAGAGACAGCTAACTGACAAACTCGGTCTCCGGGAAAAGGAGGGATGGCTCCATTCCCCAGAAGGGAAGGTCCTCTTACCAAAGGGCCTAATCCGGCCAGTGCTGCAGAAACTACATCAAACCACTCATGCTGGCAGGGAAGCACTTATCCAACTAATGGGAAAATACTTTATCACTTCCGGACTCCGACCCCTGACTGCCCAGGTACAAGTGGACTGCTTAGTCTGCCAAAAGAATAACCCCCGACCGGGACATCCTGTGCCACCAGCTGCCCTAGAACCCACTCCGGGCCCCGGACAAGTGTGGCAAATAGACTTTACTGAGTTTCCCCGGACCCAAGGGTTCAAATATCTCCTTGTTATAGTGGATCGGTTCAGCGGATGGCCAGAAGCCTTCCCATGCCGTAACTGCACTGCCAGGACAGTGACCCTCAAGTTTGTTAAGGAGATCATTCCTCGCTTTGGACTCCCCCTGTGGATGGAATCTGACAACGGGACACACTTCACGTCAAAAATCATTCAAAGCATCTCACATGCCTTACAGATCCCCTGGAAACTCCATACGCCCTGGAGACCGCAAGCCAGTGGTGTAGTGGAGCGTACCAATCAGACCCTTAAACGGCATCTTTCAAAAGTGTGCCAAGAAGCCTCACTGCGATGGCCTGATGCTTTGCCCCTCGTCCTACTCCGTATCTGCGTTCTCCCAAAGGGTAGATTAGGGCTCAGTCCCTTTGAAATTATGTTTGGAAGGGCATGGCCCATGAATGGCACCCTGGTTCTGTCAGGGGAATGGGAGTTGGGTAATGTTTTATTGTCACAGTATATGTGTTCCCTGTCTGCTGTTCTCTTGTCTCTTCACAGGTATACCAAGGATTCCCAGCCTCTCCCCTTGGACTCTCCCGTCCACTCCTTACAGCCTGGTGACTCTGTGCTTGTTCGCACCTGGAAAGACGAGCCTCTCCAGGAAAAGTGGAAAGGACCCTATACCGTCCTGCTGATCTCCCATACAGTGGCAAAGATCGAGGGACACAAGAACTGAATCCATCACTCTCGTCTGAAGGCAGTACCCGCCCCCTCGTCAGCAGAACAGTGGACCGTCCAACCTGCTGACTCCTCATCTAGTGATGATCTCGGGCTAAAGTTACTGTTTAAAAGACACAAATAGTGGGCACCTTAATGCTAAAATGGGCCCACCCAGGTACTGGAGACCCTGGGTTGGAAAGACTCTGGTGATAATTAATTGGGTAACATTGTTATTCTCTGTATTGGTATTTCCAAATTGTGCATATTGGGAGCATAACTCCTTTGTTTCGCTTGCGCACCATGTTGCTAATTTAACAAACCAGACTGATTGCTGGGTATGTGCTCCAATTCCACTGTCCCCACAAAACGGGAATGCCTCTTGACATGCTGCCCTTGACCCTAGCAGAATTAGCCACCACCAAAGAGCAGAAAAGAATGGACTCACCATTCTGGAATAAGACCTCTTTACAGCAAGCCACCTATCAGGACCAGGAGTATTCAGTTGCAGTACTCACTGAGGGAGTGTTATGTTTTACCCGAAACCAATCTGATCACTATGGGCGTCCTGTGGGAAAAAGCTCCTGTTTTATTACACAGTGGGCTGATGGGTACTGGATAAAGACCAAAAGGGGAGGCCAACAGTGTGGATGTAATGGTTCCTCCCCTTTTAGGGAAACTCTTACAAATAATCTTACCACAAAAGAAAGGTTTGGAAATATAACTTGCCGTCCAGTTAATATCTCCAATGTAGCAAGCCAATGGTGGGTTTGTAGTGGTCCCTATGGCGAGTGTAATTTGAACGGCACAATTAGAAACGCCCCCACTTGTACCCAATCAAAAAAATAAGATGCCCCCTTAGGGGCATATAAATTGTTTAAAAAAGCAGCCAAAGCAGCCTTAAATATCCCAGGAATCCCCTTAAGAAACAGTCCTTACTGGGCTCTACAGGGTCACTATTTTGTATGTGGCCGAAAGGCTTACAAGGTGCTGCCAGACAACTGGACAGGTAGCTGTTATATAGCTCATGGAGTTCCTCATCTTTCCATAACTGCCACACTGCCCAAAGGAAAGATTAGAAATGCCCGAGACACCTCTGTTGAGTCACGAGAAAAGACCCTGCGGCGACTGACTACGGCATTAGAGAGCAATATGAAGAATCCCCTCACAACCGAGAAGCTTGTAGGGTGCTCTGTACTGGGAATAGCGCCACTGTTTACCAGGCCAGCCATGGCATGCATAGGCCGCTATACTATAAGGCTGCAGATGGTACTTGAGAAGGTGGCCTTAGAGTTAGAGGACTCAGTTAGTGATTTAGGGTCAGCAGTAAAAACATTAAATAAAGAGGTACAGCAGCTCAGGACGTTTTCCCTCCAAAACAGGCTGGCTTTGGACTATCTTGGCATCCCAAGGAGGGGTTTGTGCCCTCGTCGCGCCCCGATGGTGTGTATATGTAAATGATAGCAGTTATGAGATCTATGAAAAGGTGGTACAGGCTGAGGCCCATGCCCGAGCCGGAGCACAGGTTGCCTATACTGCCCCAGAGAACGATTGGTTGCAAACCTTGTTTTCAGGCTGGGGTTTGTCGTCTTGGCTTGGTGGTTTATTTAGCCTGCTATTGAAATTTCTCTTTCCTGTATTGCTTGTATTACTGGTATTATGCTGTGCGGTATCATGTATTAGGGCCCTTTTGCAAAAGTTAATAAGTCATTCTTTTCAGGGCTATCAAAAAGTGCTTATGCAAAGTCCTATTGTAAAGAAATAAGTAGCCCAAGTGAGAAAACTCAGAGCCAAGGTTGTTGAGTGTTCTCAAAGGGGGGAGTTGTTGGGGACACTGGGGCATGGCCACTAGGTAACTCGAGGGGATGGAAGACCACGAGTGTCGATGAAGCCCCCTCGCACTAGGCCCAGGTGTCCTTGGCCCCCCCTCCCGCCTGGAGGCACTCGCAGCAGCTCTGCGTACTAGGCCCAAGTGTCCTTGGCCCCCCCGCCTGGAGGCACACACAGCAGTTATGCTGAGGATCTGCAACAATATGCTGCAGAGTCAGACTGCCTGAAACTAAGCAAAGCCAAACAGGGCAGATATGGAAGAACAATGCTGAATAAAGCAGCTTTATGTATAGTTTAACAAATGATACAGAGAATCAGGGAACTAGCTGGGAACTGGATTGGCTGGCTATATGGATACTTGGGGCAGCTTGCTATTGGATAAGTATGCTGGGAAAAAGGATGTATAAAAGCCTGTGTAACTTCCTGCTCTGGGTACAGGATTTGAGATTCAAATCTCCCTGTACCTATTTGAAGCTTCAAATAAACTTTTCTGCTTCTCCACCCCGTTGTGATTATTGGGTGTAGCACACCGGGTAACGAACCACTCAAGCTGTTGTTCAGCCTCTCGGCACTGGGTGCCGGCAACAGCAGTAGGAATATATTACCAACCACCTGACCATCATGAAATGCTCCAGGAGATAAGAAAGGACAGAAAAATAGAAAACTCAATAATATAATGGGGGATTTCAACTATTCCCATATTGACTGGGTACATGTCACCTCAGAATGGGAGCAGATACAATTTCTAGACACCATTAATGACTGCTTCTTGGGACAGCTAGTCCTAGAACCCACAAAGGGAGAGGCAATTCTTGATTTAGTTCTAAGTGGAGCACAGGAGCTGGTCCAAGAGGTAAATATAGCTGAACCACTCGGTAATAGCAACCATAATGTAATTAAATTTAACATCCATCTGGGGGCAAAAATACCAAAAAAAACCACCACAGTAATATTTAACTTCAAGAAGGGGAACTGCACAAAAATGAGGAGGCTAGTTAAATGGAAATTAAAAGGAACAGTCATAAGAGTCAAATGCCTGCAAGCTGCATGGAAACATAAAACATCATACTAGACACTCAAATTTTAATGTATACCCCAAAATAAAAAAACAAAACACAGTAAGAGGTCCAAAAAACCCCACCAGCAGGGCTAACCAACAGAGTAAAAGAGGCAGTTAGAAGCAAAAAGACTTGTTTTAAAAACTGAAAGTCAAATCCTATTGAAGAAAATAGAAAGGAGCATAAACTCTGACAAGTCACATGTAAAGGTACAATTTGGAAGGCCAAAAAAGAATTTGAAGAGGAACTAGCAAAAGATGCATATATGCAGAGCAAAAATATTTCAAGTACATCAGAAGCAGGAAGGTTGCCAAACAATAAGTGGGGCCACTGAATGATCAAGGTGCTGAAGGAGCACTTAAGGATGACAAGGCCATTGCAGCGAAGTTAAATGAATTTCTTTGCATCAGTCTTTACTGCAGAGGACATGAGGGAGATTCACACATCTGAGCCATTCTTTTTAGGTAACAAATTTGAGGAACTGTCCCAGATTCAGGTGTCAATAGAGGAGGTTTTGAAACAAATTGATAAATTAAACAATAATAAGTCACCGGGGCCAGATAGCATTCATCCAAGAGTGCTGAAAGAACTCAAATACATTCTTGTAAGCAAACTAGGCAAATGTGGTCTATATAAAATTACTATACAGTAGGTACAAAACTAGTTGAAACATTTCTTTCTTTCTCATTTTTACCACATAATTATAAAATAAATCAATTGGAATATAAATATTGTACTTACATTTCAGTGTATAGTATATAGAGCGGTACAAACAAGTAATTGTCTGTATGAAATTTTAGTTTGTACTGACATCACTAATGCTCTTTATGTAGCCTGTTGTAAAACTAGGTAAATATCTAGATGAGTTGTTGTACCCCTTGGAAGACCTCTGTGTACTCCCAGGCTTAAGTGTACCCCTGGTTGAGAACTACTGGTTTTAAATATTAGAAAAAAAACCCTTTCTGACTATAAGGATAGTTAAGCGCTAAAATATGTTTCCAAGGGACACTGTGGAATCCCCATCATTGGAGGTTTTTAAGAACAGGTTGGACAAACACCTGTCAGGTATGGTCTAGGTTTACTTGGTCCCACCTCAGCACAGGGCACTGGACTAGATGATCTCTCAAGGTCCCTTCTAGCCCTACATATCTATGATTCTATGATAAACGTGCTAAAATTATATAAATACTAATTAGAAATATTTTGTAACTTGTAATTCTGATATTGTGATATCACTACTCTACAAGCAGTTGACCTTAGTGGGACAACTCATTGTGTAAAATACTTTTCAACATGAGCAATGGTGTCCAAATCTATCCCTAAATTTCCACCATGCCCCCCACTCAAAATCTGTAATCATGGAGTTCATAGCACTGTAGAATTATTTCCTATAAACAACAGTAAGATATTGCACTTAAGTCCCTAACCAGAAAAAGAACGGCTCAACATCCACTAACTCCATGTGATTGTTGAAGCTGTAATTCAACACACCTCTCAGAATAAAGCAAATCTATTTGCTGTGATACAAATGAAAAGCCACTAGATGACTTAAATTCACAGTGCTGTCAGCTTATTAAAAAAAATCTTGTTTTCGTTGCTGCCAGACCAAAGATGAAAACATAATTAATGAACTGCATTGAAGAGGCAACTGAATTGATCCGACCCCCACTATATCTCTGTTGGGATATCCTCCTACATCTAGCCAAAAAGGAAAATGCTATCTCTATCATCCCAGCTCCTTAGTGAAAAGTATTGCAAATATTGTTGGGAGAGTTATATGGGAATGTGACATCAGACAGAAATTACAGACTCATGCGGGACAGGTATGCTTAGCAATAACTAAAAAACAACTGTAGACTTTTTATGTCAGGCCATTCAGCAAAAAATTCTGCATAGCCCACACAGGAATCCAGTACAGCTTCACAATTCACTTTTCAAAATTGGTTGTATGTTATGTGATAAAACCCCCTGAAATAGATATTGCAACTGGAATTGATCTAATCTTAAAATAGAACCTCTGGCTTTACTTTTAGATGGTTGTTCTTGGATAAAATAGGTGACTAAAACTTGATAATCATGGAAAGTTATATTTCTGAGAGACCTGAGAGACAGGTGCTAAAAATCTCATTCTCACTAGGTGAAAGTGAATATCTTGAATGTAACACACTGCTGCAATCAATAGTCTGGGACTTTAAAAATGCTAACACAATCCCTTTTTCTCCAGCAAATAAACTTCAGCATTATGAGCAGATTTAACAACATTTGCTGAGTTTTAAAATGTCTTTATTGCTTCATTTACTATTGAAGTTGGTCAGAAAATGGAAAAAATATTTTTTCATAAACTTTCTAAGACTTTTGTTTGTCTTTCTTTGAAACATGATCTTCTTTGAAATTTCTCAACCATCTTGGTTTGTTATGCGCATGTTTAAGAGGCCTGTCACCATAATACAGTATCTAGGCACCACTGAATATTAGAGTTCTCCAGAAACAAATTGCTGAGAACATTTAACAGAGAGGGAGGTGAATGCTTACTGAAAGATTTGATGCTACTTTTAATCTGAAGGATGAAAGATTGGGTTCACCCTAACTTCTGGTGGCAGCAAATTAAGGTCCTTTCCAGAAAATACTGAGCCAGTTGACCTCTGAAAGTTTGAACTTGGTCTTCATCAGCTATACTGTTTCTGCTGAATATTATTGTCAAAGAGAAGGGCAGATAAATCAGTTTGTCAGATAGGTAGGCCCTACCCATTTGGGGCTTTGAAGATAAGGATCAAGACCTTGAACTGAAGCCAGGATTGTGAGTAGTAGCAATTATAAACACAGAGTATTGGCATGGTGTGCTGCTGTCAGTCTACTCCACTTACTAAGTAGACTGTTGCATGTTAAATCATGTGAAGTTTGTGGGTAGTTGTCTAGGTCAAACCAATTATTGCACAATAGTAGTTCAGTTCTAGAGTGACAAAAGTATGGATCACTATGGCTAGGTTTATATCTGAGAGGAACTACTTGAGTAAACTGGCCAGTCAAAAGTGAAGAGATGGCTTTGTGGCCACTGCTGCTAACTGGGTACCAAAGGAAGATTCCATTAGGACCTTGGACCACATGGCAATCAGAAGGCAATACAGTACAGGGTGAAGTCACGTTTCTTGCTAGTTCTACCAACTATTCCATCCCTAACATTGTTTTGCAAATATGGATCCTTTTGAATGGGGAGCAAGTGCTCATCACAATCCTCTGCAATCTGAGATTTATAAAGGAACAAATTTACCTTGATGAAACTTCATTCCTGTGTTCTAGTTCCCACAGCAGGTTCAGCAGCGTTTCCTGAGCAATGGAAGACAAGGTTGCCACTCAGGCTAATAGCACTAATAGGAATCTGTCCATAGGTCTGAGGAGTGCCATCTGTGAAACTAGCACTCCTACTATGTCAAATCCAGGTAAGAAGCCATATTGGAAGAAGTCTGATGGTGACAGATTGTGAGTAAAATGTTTTCTTAACCATGGTTTCAAACCATAGAGTAATTCAGGATTGTGTGGTGTTCACATTCTCTGAGGGAACCATCTGATATCTATCAGTTGCTGCCCTAGGTATTCTCTGACTGGCTTACATTAGCCATGGTGAACAAGCATCCATTTTGTATGTTTTCTTTACTTTCAGTTTTTGTTTGCATTTCAAAATTCCTTTGCAATGTTGACAAGGCAAGCATTACAGCTGTTGCGAATTATACCTGATAGGTCACGCGCAGTTCGAGTCTAGGCTGAGGCACACAAACAAAGTCCACAACTGCAGAGTTCCCAAAGATATTAAGTTTATTATGCTCGAGCGTGGTGCCCCCGTGCTAGTCAGAAGGGGATCCCGAATGCAGGTTATACAAAGATTATATACCTTTTAGCAAAGCATGTTGCCCTTGTGCATCAGAAACCTTAGCCAATAGACAAACCCTTTCCTTATCTACCACCTATCCCTGCTAGGTACATTCCCCGTGCTAAACTATTACTTCAACTACACAACATGGTCCTAAAGCAATGCATCAGTAACCTTTCTTATCAGGATGGGAGGCCCACATCCCAAGGCCAGGAGGCAGGGAGTTAGGAACAGCCAAAGAACAGAAACCGGAAGTTGAGACAAGCTGGAAACAAGAGGGAGGGTTTTCACAGGAATGCAGTATCTAGGGAACACTCCTTCTGGTGCATGATGTGCTTGCACAATGGTTTGCCCCAAACCAAAATGGAGTCACATATACTAACTTTTCCTTAACAGTCCCCCCTTTTCTTTTCTATGTCAGTAGGCTATATCAGGGCTGAGTAACCGCGATGCAGGGTTAGCAGTTGCCGACAGCACATACTACAACATTGTAGGCATACAAAAAATAACACAAAAGCAATAACAGCCAAAAGAATTAAATACAATATACGCCGTCCCCAAGCATCCACATCTGGTAGCCATGAGGTGAGCCAGTTCCAGACTTCCTGGAATCCAGCGTTGGTATTGTCGAGGCTGACGTGGTGGAATAGGGATGCCTGCTGCATGAGGATGTGGATGTCAGTTTCCACCGTGTGGTGCTGATTTACAAATACACGACAGCTTGAGTTAACCAGAGCACAAACCCTGCCCTGGTTTGCAAGGAGATAATCCAGTGCTAGGCGGTTTTGCAATTTAGTTTGGGATAACTGAGTTACTTCAATTTGAAGGGCAGATAAGGCGTCTGCAGTAGCATTTGCCATTAATTCCAAAGCAGATGAAATGTTAACTATAGCTTTTTCTAGCTCACTTACTCCTAACCATGGCAGAAACTAACGCACAAAGGAGTGAAAGCCTGTGGGCCGTTGTGAAAGAGGGTTTAAAGGAATATTTTGTCAGTTTCTCCATACTAGATTGCAGATCTCTCCCTGGGTCAGGGTCTGGTGTACTGTCACGGCGGGTACTATAGCCCTTAAGGTACATGTACCGCACCATCCTGCCAGGAGAACCTTATAGGCTGTGTGATTGCATAACCAATACCAGCCAGACCCCTCAGGGACTGGCCACGGGGCCCCGGAGTAGGTGGAGGGGCCTGCCAAACCAGAGCTGATCTGGGTAATGTCCTTGCACCCCACAAAATTCCCCACAAAAACTGTATTTTCCATGCCCTTACGCCATGACACACATAAAGCATAATTACCCTGGGCCACCATATCAATAGACCATCTTTGGATCGTAACATCCCAGTTAAATGTAGTGTTTACCCATAGCTTAGCTTGGAGTGTTCGATTAAGAGGGATAGGTACCCCTACCAACGGGACCCCCGACCCAAATATGTGGGGGTATGAATACAAATCCAACACTGTGTTCAATTCACACCCTGTTTTATAGAGCGGGTTAAATTCAAGATGCTATTGCCCTCCCATCCTTGTACTGGACTTGGGAATAGGGAGAGGACCCCCCAGGCAAACCATACCAATGTCGGCATCCTCCTCTGTACCATACAAAAAACAACACCACCAATGTAAGTCCAATAAACAGGAACACAAGAAGTCCTGGTGGGCTGTAAAGGTCCCAATACCTGGAAAGCTCAGTCCATGGGTTGGTAGTGGCATTCATTCGTGAAGTGGCTCGTCCGATGGCTTGTCAGGGTCAGGTGGGGGTCCCAGCGCCAACTTAACATAGCTATGATGGATCCAGGAACTTTACCTGCAACTTTTAAAGCAGAATAAGTACATAACAGAACCTAGTACGGCCCCTCCCACTGGAGCTCCAGGGTGTGGTGCGGGGGATCTTTTTTACCATTACCCAGTCCTCTGGGTTAAAAGAATGAACCTGTAACCCTAAGGGTGCGGATTGAAACAATTGAGATTCAGACTGGTTGTCATTCAGCTCCTTTTGCAGTCTGGCAACATATCTGGCCAAAGTTTCATCTCCATCCAAGAGGCTAGCATGTGCAGGAATATAAGTTCCCTGGACTAAAGCTGGTCTCCCAAACAACACCTCAAAAGGGGACAGGCCTAGGGGCATGCGTGGGGTTCATCTTACGTGCCATAAGACTATAGGCAAGGCATCTGGCCACTTAAGTCCGGTCTCCTTACAGAACTTCGCTACCATTGTCTTTATTGTTTGGTTCATGCGTTCCACCTGACCCTGCAGACTGGGGGTGGTACGGAGTATGTAATTGTCGGATAATCCCCAAGCACCGGTACAATTCCTCCAAAATCTTTGCAGTAAAGTATGAGCCCCGATCTGAATCGATGACTTCAGGGACATCAAACCTGGGTACAATGTCTTTCATTAAAAACTTTACCACAGATCTTGCATCTGCCTTTCTGGTTGGTGTTGCTTCAGGCCATCCGGAAAGTTGATCCACTATGACAAGGAGGTGGTGAAACCCTGAGCTTTTAGTATAGCAGCCGCCATGCCCTGGATACCAGCGTGACCCAAGGAATGAAAATAATAAGCAGCTGGGAGTAGATAACGACAGGGGAGAATAGGTTTGTTCCCGATTCGCCAAACCTTATTGGAGCCCTCAGATCCCTCCCAGTGTTTCCAGTCTCGAAGCTCCTCTGAGAATACATCAGCATACAACAGCGTCCAGTCAGCAGGTGGGAAGGGCATATCCAGGGGGAGGGAAGCCGAAACTAGGAGGGGCTGTAGAGCTGCAGCCTTCGCAGCTGAGTCAGCTAATGCATTGCCCTGAGATACAAAAGTGTTAGGCTGCCTATGTGCATAACAGTGAACAACCACCACCTGGCGAGGGGCCTGAATGGCATCCAAAAGGGCAGAAATTAGAGGGCCATTAGCGATTTTTGTGCCTGAGGAAGTTAAAAATCCTCGTTGTTTCCAGAGCTGGCCCATAGCATGACAAACACCAAAAGCGTACTTAGAGTCTGTGTAAATAAGTCCTTCCCGAAGACAACAAACAAGCCCTGGTAAGCACGTATAACTCTGCACCCTGGGCGCTGAAGGAAGGTGGTAGGGGGGCAGCCTCAATAACGTCTGCCTGAGAGGTAACTGAATAGCCCGAGACCTGGTGGCCATCTAAATAGTACAAGGACCCTTCGGTGAAAAGGAGTAAATTGGGCTTGGTTAAAGGGGTGTCAGCTAAATCCAGGTGAGGCTTACCATCCTGCGCGATGACATCCATACATACATGGTGAGGGGTACCGTCCTCCAGGAGGGGTAGCATCATGGCTGGATTGAGGATGTTGCAGCGGCGTAAAGTAACGTTGTCAGCAGCCAACAGGATTAGTTCATATTTATGAGCCCACTGTGGAGACAATGCCTGTGTAGAATGTTGTTTTAAGAGAACCTCAACCTCGTGAGGGACCCAGACAGTCAGAGGGTGCCCCAAAACAATAGGTCGTGATCGTTCAACCATGACAATGGCAGCGGCAATGGATCGTACACAGGAGACAGACCCCCAAATGACAGGGTCCAGCTGCACTGAGTAATAGGCTATGGGGCTTGGGCGATCCCCCAGGTATTGCAAAAGGATGCCGCTGGCCACCCCCTGGTGTTCCTGAGTGAAAAGAGAAAATGGTTTACGTAATCTGGGAATCCCAAGGCAGGCACAGAGATCAGAGCCTTCTTGGTGGATTCAAAAGCGGCTTCCATTTCCGGGGTCCAGGAGACAGGATCAGGGGTCGATGTTGTGGTGGCCTGGACTAGGGGTTTGACCAGTTCCCCAGAAGCCACTATCCAGGGTCGACAAAATCCCGCAGCCTCCAGGAAAGCCCGTAACTACGTTTTTGTAACCGGGAGTGGGCAATCCCAAATTGCCTGCACCCTGTCAGGAGAGAGCAAACACTCTCCGGGCCGAATCACAAAACCTAAATAAATTACCTGATCGTTGCACAGCTGCAATTTGGATGGAGATGCACAATGACCCTTATTGGCTAGGGCAGTAAGCAAAACAACAGAGTCAATTAAACATGCATTATCATTAGAGGCAGCAATTAACAAATCATCCACATATTGAACTAGGACAGACTAACTAGGCAAGACAATATCTTTTAAATCCTCGGTGAGAATCCAGGAAAAAAATAGTGGGGGATCCTGAAAACCCTTGGGGAAGACGCGTCCATGTTAGCTGCTGGCCCTTCCAGGTGAACACGAACAAATATTGAGAATTGGGGTGCAAAGGGATACTGAAAAATGCCGCACACAAATCTACGACAGTAAAACAAGTGGCCGACTGAGGAATCAGTGTTAGAATGGTGCTCAGATCAGGGACAACTGGATGGGAGGCTATAACATAACCATTTATAGTCCTTAAATCCTGAACAAACCGATAGACTGGACGCCTGTCTGGTCCCAGTTTAGGCTTCCTTACAGGAAGAATGGGAGTCTTACAGGGCGAAATGCAGGAGACTAGAACCCCCTGAGTCAAATAGCTGTCAATAAGAAGTGAAATGCCCTCTTCCGCCTCTCTCGGCAAGGGGTATTGTTTTACGGAGGGAGGCGGTCCGTCCCTTGTTTCCAGACTAACTGGAATGACTGATTTAAGAAGGCCTACATCGGTAGAAGTCGTGCTCCACAAACTGTGTGGAACACTGGACAATTCAGAGGGGACATCAGGAACAGGGGTAACCGATGCCATAAGAGAAGCAACAGCCGAGTCCGGGATGGACATGCAGAGCCCCTCGGGGGCACAATATATGTGTGCCCCCAGTTTGCTCAGCACATCTCGCCTGAGAAGGTTCACAGGGCCCTCTGGCATTACAACAAATCTATGTGACAACTTTAAAGAACCAAGCTCAACAGGGACAGGGTAGGATAGGGGAGCCGGGCACGGATTGCCCTCTATACCCTGTACCTAAACTTTGGTATCGGAAAGAGAGCCCGGAACAAAAGTTAAAGTGGAGAGGGTGGCACCGGTATCTACTAAAAAAGTCACAAGCTGTTCCCCAATTTTTAAATAAATTTGCGGCTGTAACCCCAAATCCCATTCCAACTTTCCCAAGGTTCCCAAAATCTCCATCTCTAGTCACTGGGGGTCAACAAGGTCCTGGGGAGTGTTAGGGGGGAAGGAAGAATTAGTCTCTACCTGACTTTTCCAAGGAGCCCCTCGGGAAAGCAGGGGGCACTCTCTTTTCCAATGTCCCGGTTGCTTGCAGTAGTTGCAGTTCCCGTTCCTTCCCCCGTTCCATGCTCCTCCCCGACCCGTTCCTCTCCCATGACCCCTCCCTCCTGAACTGTCTCGACCCTGCCAGGGTCGGTTGCCAAAGGGTACCTGCAATGCTACTGCCAGCATACTAATCTCTTCCTTCTTCTGTCTACGCTTTTCTTTTGCCTTTTCCTCATCTCTACTATTGAACACAAAAGTGGCCAGGTGCACTACTTAGAGTAAGGGCTTTCCCGGCCAATTGAGAACATGTTTAGAGAAATACTTTTTTATATCTGATGTTGCTTGATCGACAGAAAAGGAAACCATCATAGGACGGTTTTCCTCCGCCTCAGGGTTTATACTGCCCCCATATATGCAAACCTGTTTGGACAACCGAGCCAAAAAGGCGGAGGGGTGCTCATTAAGCTCCTGCTGGCATTCGCAAATTTTAGACCAATTAGCCGTTTTACTACCAGCTTTGCATATAGCCTCCAAAAGGCCATTTTTACCAGCCTTTAAAAGGCCCATTTGGTCAGTCATATTGGGATTCCAGTCAGGATCAGTCAGGGGCCAAGGAGTCCGGGTATTATCCTCCCCTGCCCAGCGCCGATTGGCATCCAGAATGGAATATTTCTCGTCAGCGGTGAAAAGTGTGTCCAGGTTTACCTGAACATCTCCCCACATAGGATTGAACGCAGTAAATACAGACCGAATGGTTTGCAGAACCTTCTCTGGATCGTCACACAGGCGGGGCATCTGCTGTTGCCATATTACTAAATCGCCTGGACCAAAGGGGCGGTGAACATGGGGGAAAACTATCTGTTCACCACCGTCCGTACCATGGCTAACAAGGGGTTGTTGAACGAGGGGAGCTTGCAGAGCATCCGGTGGGTCAATAGTGGGCCTGTACGGGTTGGGGGGGTGGCAAGCAAGGAGGTGACGGGCATAAGTCAGAAAGCCGAGGGTAAGCTGAAGGAGGGGCAGAAGCAGGCATAGCACAGAGTGGGGCTGGAGACCCCTGAGATAAATAAGAAAAGGAGGAGGAAAGAGGACGTCCTTTCGCAAGCGCATAAGCTCAGTTGTCCCATACATACCAATAATCCATCTGGGCTGGAGCTTTGACCTCCAGCCTTTTCCTAAGTGCTGTTAATTTTTCCCCAGCAAAGGACCCATCTGGTGGCCATTCGAGAGGTGTTTGAGTTGTTAGTGCTGGCCACTCAACCTTGCACAAGATTACAGCTTTCTTTTTACCTAACTCATGGGTACCAGAAATATTCCTCCTATTCTCGAGAATTTCAGCCAAAGGGGTCCCCTTACTTACACTCTGCCCAGAACCCATAATGGGCTACCAAAAAGGACACCAAATGTGCCACCTTATCGCCTAAGCGACGGCTCACACCTCCACTCCTCAGAGTTCTCAAAGATGAACTCACCCTGTGCTGTCTGGAGCTGTCCGAGAGGAGGAGTGCTGTCTCGCTCGTCGGGGCGAGCCTAGAGTCCCTTTGTGATCACCAAGAACTGTTGCGAATTATACCTGATAGGTCATGTGCAGTTCGAGTCTAGGCTGAGGCACACGAACAAAGTCCACAACTGCAGAGTTCCCAAAGATATTAAGTTTATTACGCTCGAGCGTGGTGCCCCCCTGCTAGTCAGAAGGGGACCCCGAATGCAGGTTATACAAAGATTATATACCTTTTAGCAAAGCATGTTGCCCTTGTGCATCAGAAACCTTAGCCAATAGACAAACCCTTTCCTTATCTACCACCTATCCCTGCTAGGTACATTCCCCGTGCTAAACTATTACTTCAACTACACAACATGGTCCTAAAGCAATGCATCAGTAACCTTTCTTATCAGGATGGGAGGCCCACATCCCAAGGCCAGGAGGCAGGGAGTTAGGAACAGCCAAAGAACAGAAACCGGGAGTTGAGACAGGCTGGAAACAATGGGGAGGGTTTTCACAGGAATGCAGTATCTAAGGAACACTCCTCCTGGTGCATGATGTGCTTGCTTTTAGACAATGGTGTGCCCCAAACCAAAATGGAGTCACATATACTAACTTTTCCTTAACATCGCATTACGCTTGTGTAACACCGACAGACCCTGGTCATCATTGAACCTGGCACCTCTGGAACTTAGTGCATGAACCTGTACAGCATGAGCTAAAAGTCATGTGGCTCTTAGCTCAGGCTGTGGAGCAAACCTCTCTCTCTCTCTCCTCTCCCTCTGCTTCTGCCACTAGATGGGACAGAACACCACACCCAGGAGGTGTGTGGGTTACACTAGGGCATAAAAACAAGTACCTGACTGTAAACAAAAGTAAAACTGACCTGTTTTTTCATCGTTAACTGAATAAAGTGCAAAAATAGAGCAATGAATTTCAAGACTGTCCGTTTTAATAATTAAAGCATGTTTTATGTTTTTAAAAATGTTATTTTAAAACAGATTAAAGGTTAATGGTCTGTAATTCATATTCTTCTTCAATCAATATGATTTTACTGATAGGTTCACCAAAAAAGGAACTGAAATGTAGCGTAGCTTTTTCTTTTCTTTTTTAAAAATCAAATTAAGATGCAAACATTTTCGTCTTTTAAACAATTGCATGCAGGTATACTAAATTTCAGCAACATATGTTTAAAAATAGAATGAGCCAAGATATTAAACACTGTCACAGTTTATAACACAAATGCCAACTAAGTTTCAAAAGGGAACTGTCAATTATTTATTCTCCACTGCTGAGGCTGGGGGTGGGAACACAGCCGCAGTCAGGCTGAGGTGGGGGCTGCCGGCTGGGCCCATGGACAGGTGCTTCTGGCCCTGCACCTGGCCCCAGCCTTGGCCTCAGGCCAGGAATGGACCCCCAGCCAGCAGCCAAGGCTGATAGCTGGCATAGGGCTGGGAGCAGACCTGCGCTGAGACTGGGGAGGAATGGGGCTAGGCACATGCTTGGAAGCCAGGGATTTAGGTGCAGGTGGGGAAGGGCTGGGTGGTGCTCCTTCCCCACCCCCTGTGGGCTGGCCTGGGACCGCCAAGCCTCTCCCCCCCAGACATTCCTCCACCCCTTCCTAGGGGAAATCCCCCACACTTTGGGGACCTCTGATCTAAATGGTAATCTCTTCAGGACAGGGACTGTTTTCTTTTATTCTCAAAGTTTGTACAATGCCTAGCACTATGGGACCCCATTCTTGGTTGGGCTAATGCATTACTGTATTAAACATGGTTAGTCTTAGGTATTTCTATGGCCCCTATTACCATGGTATCTGAGCACCTCACGTCATATAGTTAGCCTCACAACACACCTGTGAAGTAGAGAATCATAGAATCATAGAATATCAGGGTTGGAAGGGACCTCAGGAGGTCATCTAGTCCAACCCCCTGCTCAAAGCAGGACCAATCCCCAATTAAATCATCCCAGCCAGGGCTTTGTCAAGCCTGACCTTAAAAAACTTCTAAGGAAGGAGATTCTATCACCTCCCTAGGTAATGCATTCCAGTGTTTCACCACCCTCCTAGTGAAGAAGTTTTTCCTAATATCCAACCTAAACCTCCCCCACTGCAACTTGAGACCATTACTCCTTGTCCTGTCCTCTTCTACCACTGAGAATAGTCTAGAACCATCCTCTCTGGAACCACCTCTCAGGTAGTTGAAAGCAGCTATCAAATCCCCTCTCATTCTTCTCTTCTGCAGACTAAACAATCCCAGTTCCCTCAGCCTCTCCTCATAAGTCATGTGTTTCAGACCCCTAATCATTTTTGTTGCCCTTTGCTGGACTCTCTCCAATTTATCCACATCCTTCTTGTAGTGCGGGGCCCAAAACTGGACACAGTACTCCAGATGAGGCCTCACCAATGTCGCATAGAGGGGAATGATCACGTCCCTCGATCTGCTCGCTATGCCCCTACTTATACATCCCAAAATGCCATTGGCCTTCTTGGCAACAAGGGCACACTGCTGACTCATATCCAGCTTCTCGTCCACTGTCACCCCTAGGTCCTTTTCCACAGAACTGCTGCCTAGTCATTCGGTCCCTAGTCTGTAGCTGTGCATTGGGTTCTTCCGTCCTAAGTGCAGGACCCTGCACTTATCCTTATTGAACCTCATCAGATTTCTTTTGGCCCAATCCTCCAATTTGTCTAGGTCCCTTTGTATCCTATCCCTGCCCTCCAGCGTATCAACCACTCCTCCCAGTTTAGTATCATCCGCAAATTTGCTGAGAGTGCAATCCACACCATCCTCCAGATCATTTATGAAGATATTGAACAAAACCCCGGCCCCAGGACCGACCCCTGGGGAACTCCACTTGACACCGGCTGCCAACTAGACATGGAGCCATTGATCACTACCCGTTGAGCCTGACAATCTAGCCAACTTTCTACCCACCTTATAGTGCATTCATCCAGCCCGTACTTCTTTAACTTGCTGACAAGAATACTGTGGGTGACCGTGTCAAAAGCTTTGCTAAAGTCAAGAAACAATACATCCACTGCTTTCCCTTCATCCACAGAACCAGTAATCTCATCATAGAAGGCGATTAGATTAGTCAGGCATGACCTTCCCTTGGTGAATCCATGCTGACTGTTCCTGATCACTTTCCTCTCCTCTAAGTGCTTCAGCATTGATTCCTTGAGGACCTGCTCCATGATTTTTCCGGGGACTGAGGTGAGGCTGACTGGCCTGTAGTTCCCAGGATCCTCCTTCTTCCCTTTTTTAAAGATTGGCACTACATTAGCCTTTTTCCAGTCATCTGGGACTTCCCCCGTTTGCCACGAGTTTTCAAAGATAATGGCCAATGGCTCTGCAATCACAGCCTCCAATTCCTTTAGCACTCTTATCCCCATTTTACAGGCAGGGAACTGAGGCACAGGGAGATAAAAGCAATGTCTATACAGCAGCTGAGAAGTGTAATTCCCGGATTGGGCAGATGTACATGCAATAGCTCTGCTTGAGCTAGCAGGTAAAAATAGCAGTATGGCCACACTGCCATAGGTTAGCTGCCTGAGTATACAACCAGAGAGTCAAGTGGGCCTGTACATGGCTCAATTGCTGAAGTTACTGCTCATGCAGCTGTGGCTACATTGCCAATTTAGGGGTGCTATCCCAAGCAGAGCTAGCGCATGTATTCTACTGAATTACACTTCCCAGCTGCTGTATAGACATTGCTTTTATCTTATGTGTAGATGTATGCTAAGTGACTTACTTAATGTCACACAAGAAGTATGTTGCAGAACAGGAAACTGAACCTCGCTCTCTCAAGTCCCGGGCCAGTGCCCTATTATTATTTATTAATAAATAATGTAATAGTAAGGATATTTCCTGATATTTAGTCAACATTTTCCCATCATCTTACTACGTCTAGTTCTATCCCTCATACCAGTTTAATAATTTTTCTCCTTTCCTGATGTGTTACACTCTTCATACAGTTGTAGACTTGTATCCCACTTTTGTACTGCTTTTTCAAACTGTATATACTCAACTCCCATCTTTTCATGTGCTGTATATTTATACCTGCTTACTGTATTTTCCACTCCATGCATCTGATGAAGTGGGTTATAGTCCACAAAAACTTATGCCCAAATAAATGTGCTAGTCTCTAAGGTGCCACAAGGACTCCGCATTGTTTTTACTGATACAGACTAACACGGCTACCCCTCTGAAACCAGATACTCAACTCTGTTTTTTCCCATAAAAAATGTCAGTGTCTGTTTTTGAACATCTGTTTTTCCCTGTATTTTTAGTGCCTGAAATGGAATGGAGCTTTCCATTTGCAATTATACCATACTTCAGGAGGAGGAACTATTTCTTCTGCTCCATGTAATAGATCTTATATAGCTACAAATTCTATTGGCCCCTTTCCTGTCAGATTAGATTGCAAACCGCATGTCTAACTTGCAATCCATAATAACTGGTAGCTCTCTTTCAACATTAGCCAAATAGTGTGGTGCAGTGGTCTGGGCAGTGGTTCCAAGTATCTGCACGGATCCTGCTTTGCCTGGCATGCTAAACCTAGTGAGGGTAGCTAGCAGCAATAGCTGTTAGCGTAATGGCACATCTGGCTCTCCAAATGCACGGAGTGTCCTATGGTGAAACTGGCAAAATAACTTTCAAAATATAACATTGGCCAAAATAGTGCTGGAGCAGGCTAGTGAATAGCTTAGAGCAGTGCTGCAGACAGGTTATGATACACTGGTCACCCACAAATCCAAGGAGTCATGGTCCAACACTTGGCAAATATTGGACTATAAAGACCAAAGGAAGACTGGAAAGAGAAAGAAAAGTAAGCTGGACAAAAAGGGCCATATTTGCTGCTCAAACTGAGGTGGGTGAAAAACATACATGATCAGAACAAACACACACAGGACAGTTATGTGACAAACTCGAAGGATAAGACCTTTATTTGAACAGGCTGGAGTACTTGCAATAACGATGCATGAGTTGAAAAGGTCTGAATGGGAAATCATCAGTCAATGGGAAGGCAAAGGAGAATTCTACCACAATAAACTTAGGATATTGACACCGGGAAGAGAAGATGGTGGGTAGCAGGACAGAGTTGCATTGGTTCTAAAGCCAAAGGCAATCCATGATTTTATGGCATTTAACTCAGAATCTCCCCATATGCTGAAGGCAAGATTCAGAATCAAATCCAGACTAGTTACAATAAGCAGTGACCAAAGAAGAAATTGATAACATTTATAATCTACAAAAAAATGTATAGGAAGTTTCAAGAGAAGATGTGTTACTGGTGATGAGAGATTTTAATGCAAAAATAGGATGAGACTAGAATTCCTGGGCTGGAGCAATATGCAGCTGCATGCAATTTGGACTGCATGAAGAAAATGAAAGAGCAGAAAAGCGGAAATTTAATAGACTAAGCAACAACCTGGTGATAATGTCCATGCTAATTCAGCAAAGAAAACCACAGAGGAAGTGGAGATGGATATCACCTGATGGGCAAATGAAAACATGACAGACTTTGTACTTGTGAACCGCAGATGGAAATCAAGTGTGTTGTCATAAAGATCATTTGTGGCTGATATTGGATCACAAGTTAGTGCGGGTATCAATGAGATTGAGATTGAGAGCAATCGAAAAAGTGCCAAGGAGTAAGATCTATGAGATGGGCATATTGAAAGATCTGGATATCAGTAAAAAAATACAAAAAAGCCATGCAGACAAATATCAGGTCTCTGGTGAAAGAAGAAATTAACATTGAAGAGGCATGGAACAGTGTAAATGGGATTACAAGAGCAGCTAACAAGTGTAGGGCTACAAGGCCAAAATGAAGAAACAGAGGTGGATAATGGATGAAATGCTGCACTTGAGTGACAAGTATAGGAAACTGAAGGAAAATAAAAAGGAGGACATACGTCTAAGAGCTTAGTACAGAGAGCTAAAAACAAAAAGTTAAGAAAGACAGAAACAACTGAATAAGCAAATAATGTAAAGAAGCAAAAGAATATGTGAAGAGAAGTGTGACACAAAGGTTGTATCTCAAGATATGAGAACTGAGTGGGACATATGAGTTGAAGATGGTAGTGATGAAAGGCAAATATGGACAAATAATTGAGGATGAACAAGCAATTGAAATAATTTTTTTTAAAAACTTTATTAAAGCAAAGTTACACTAAAATTAACATATTGCATCATACATTACTTATTACTTATTCAGGATCAGATTAGTATTCAAAGAACCTGGCTAAAAGTTCTGGCTTGCTGGTTGGCAAGCCTTCCTCCATTTGAGTATGCTAAAAAGGGTGAACAAATTTCTAACTACCTATCCTCTTTTTGGCACTTCTCTGATGTACATACTTACTGTGAAGGCTTTCCATTGTAAGGACAGTACATATGTTACTATAGTAGAACTCCATAGGAGGAGAAGTCACACTTTTTTTCCCAATAATGTGCAATACAATACAGTAGATTCGGAAGAGCTGTACACAGTAGATGAAACAGTCCTGGAAAATGAAGGACAGCAGATGCCAGAATTTTTAGAAGGAGTAGTAAAGATCTCAATAGAAAGCTTGAAAAAGAAAGTCACTGGGAAGTGACACCGTAATAACAGAGTTGCTGCAAGCGGGAGAGCAACACACATTAAAGGTAATGCATAAGCTATTTAATAAGATTCACAAACAAGAACAAGTGCCAAGCAAATGGAGGAAAGTGATAAAAGTAC
Source organism: Caretta caretta (assembly GCF_965140235.1). NCBI lineage: Eukaryota > Metazoa > Chordata > Testudines > Cheloniidae > Caretta > Caretta caretta. The sequence goes on along the minus strand of NC_134208.1, from coordinate 50,305,177 downwards.
CAACCTATAAAAAGGGAAATAAGAGTGAGTCCAAGAACTAGAGAAGAATAAGCTTATTGAGTGTGCCAGGAAAAGCATTCACTAAGATGTTGTTGCAGAGGAGAATGAAGAGGTATGTGGAAGTGATGCTTGCAGAGGAACAGGCTGAATTTTGACCAGGGAGAAGTACAATAGATCAGTTATTTTGTGATAAGACAGATATAAGAGAAGTGCATAGAACACAAGTGAACCTGTTACAACACCTTTATAGACTTCAAACAGACTTTTGATAGCATTTGGCAGAAAGGGTTATGGCAAGTTATGCAAATGTATGGCATGCCTGAAAAATATCTACAACAAGTTGAGAGTGTCGAGAATAAACAAGAAGCTGATGGAACGGTTCAGGATGACTGTAGCTGTGAGGTAAAGTTGCACGCTACCCCCAGATTTGTTCAGCGTGGTACTTGAAGCAATAAGTGCTGTAGTACTGAAAGATGAAATGGGAGGAGTCAAGTTATGTAGTAAGATAATGCATAACCTTAGATTCACAGATGATATTGACCAAGGAGGATTGACAAAGAGTATGTGACAAGGTAGACCAGGACAGCAAAAAAATCAAATTGAAGATCAGCATGGAGAAGACAAAAATATGGCAAGGAGAAGACAGGAAAGAGAGGTAAAGATCAGTGGAAAATCATGGTGTAACTTGGAGTACTAGTATAGAAGAATGGGAATTGTTAAGATGACAGACAAAGAAGAATCAGACTAGCCGCTACTGGATCCAGAAAACTCTGCAAGATCTGGAAAGCTAAAGACATTTTGATAAAAAGAAAAGTCAGCGTATATGAGACAACTGCCATGACACTACTGCTCTATGGGTCAGAATGCTGGAATATGAGCAAAGATGATGAACAAAAGATTTTGACTTCAGAAATGAACTCGCAGAGGGGAATACTGAGAGTTTCAACACTGCAGAAAATAAAAAAAATGAAGAGAGAAAACAGCTTAGGCAAGAAATAACAAGAAAGATTATTGTAATAGTTTGGATATCTGTCAAGAATAGATCTGCAAAGGATACCATCTATGGTGCTACATATCAGAGTGCAAGGAACTAGAAATAAAGGAAGACCAAAGAATGGCAGAACAAAAAGTATTGAAGATAAACAAAGCCATGAAGCTGGTACAAGATAGAAGGAAAGTGTTGGAAAGACTTCATTTGGCCCCTTAGTCGCTGATGAGCTGACAGATGGGAATCAAAGACAAGAAGAGAGTGGTTGGGGCAGAGGGTTGGGACTCAAATAAATGGAATTCTACTATTGTGACTCGACTTCTGTCTTGCTGTTTGGATGCTTTTTGCATCCTTCATTTAGGGATGAGGCTTATTTACCTTGGAATAGTGCCAGTAGATTCATTGGTAAAAGAAAATAATTAGGAAATATTACTCTTTCCAGACTTCTTCCTTGCATCGAATGCTTTCCCAACCCCTGCCCCAGTTCCATTATCCTCACTCTAACCAACTTGATTACTATCACTATTTCCTGCCCATAACTCTAATACTCTATGCTATTAACTTTAGAGGTGTACTTAAGACACACATTTCAGACTCTACCAGGATGGCTTGCCCCTTATGGGCTGGAGGGCTAAGGCTAGCCAACCCTGATTTACTTAAGAGGCAAACCTGGGGTGGATCAGAGGATTCCTTTATAAAGAGCACCAGGAAGCTGCAGGGTGCGGTTAACAGGAGAAGAAAATTAGGGCCAGAAGGTCAGCCAGAAAGGGCTGTAACTGGTGGCTTTGTGTGGAGCAGATTGGGACAGAGGAAGAGCTTTGTGTGTGGCAGAAGAATTTGAGTTGACTGTTGTGTAACGGACTTTATTTTGCGGTCTCTGAGGATTGTTTGAACCTTTTCTTTTGTTAAATCAGGAGCAGGCATGTTGTCAGCTGCAAGAAAGATGGTGCGGAGTTCTTAAGGGGCCTTAAGAGGAGTCTAACGGGGCATGGTGCCTGCAAAGCAACCCCTTCCCACGAGGAAGTGCTCACTAAGGGTATGTCTACACTACGGAATAAGGTCAAATTTATAGAAGTCGTTTTTTTAGAAATCGGTTTTATATATTCGAGTGTGTGTGTTCCCACAGAAAATGCTCGAAGTGCATTAAGTGCATTAACTCGGCGGAGCGCTTCCACAGTACCGAGGCTAGAGTCGACTTCCGGAGCGTTGCACTGTGGGTAGCTATCCCACAGTTCCCGCAGTCTCCGCTGCCCATTGGAATTCTGGGTTGAGATCCCAATGCCTGATGGGGCTAAAACATTGTCGCGGGTGGTTCTGGGTACATATCGTCAGGCCCCCGTTCCCTCCCTCCCTCCATGAAAGCAAGGGCAGACAATCGTTTTGCACCTTTTTTCCTGAGTTACCTGTGCAGACGCCATACCACGGCAAGCATGGAGCCCGCTCAGGTAACCGTCACCCTATGTCTCCTGAGTGCTGGCAGACGCGGTACGGCATTGCTACACAGTAGCAGCAACCCCTTGCCTTGTGGTAGCAGACGGTACAGTACGACTGGTAGCCGTCATCGTCATGTCCGAGGTGCTCCTGGCCACGTCGGCTGGGAGCGCCTGGGCAGACATGGGCGCAGGGACTAAATTTGGAGTGACTTGACCAGGTCATTCTCTTTAGTCCTGCAGTCAGTCCTATTGAACCGTCTTATGGTGAGCGGGCAGGCGATACGGACTGCTAGCAGTCGTACTGTACCATCTTCTGCCAGGCAGGCAAGAGATGAGGATTGCTAGTAGTCGTATTGTACCATCTTCTGCCAGGCAGGCAAGAGATGAGGATGGCTAGCAGTCGTACTGTACCATCTTCTGCCGAGCAGCCATGAGATGTGGATGGCATGCAGTCCTTCTGCACCGTCTGCTGCCAGCCAAAGATGTAAAAGATAGATGGAGTGGGTCAAAACAAGAAATAGACCAGATTTGTTTTGTACTCATTTGCCTCCTCCCCTGTCTAAGGGACTCATTCCTCTAGGTCACACTGCAGTCACTCACAGAGAAGGTGCAGCGAGGTAAATCTAGCCATGTATCAATCAGAGGCCAGGCTAACCTCCTTGTTCCAATAAGAACGATAACTTAGGTGCACCATTTCTTATTGGAACCCTCCGTGAAGTCCTGCCTGAAATACTCCTTGATGTAAAGACACCCCCTTTGTTGATTTTAGCTCCCTGAAGCCAACCCTGTAAGCCGTGTCGTCAGTCGCCCCTCCTTCCGTCAGAGCAACGGCAGACAATCGTTCCACGCCTTTTTTCTGTGCGGACGCCATACCAAGGCAAGCATGGAGGCCGCTCAGCTCACTTTGGCAATTAGGAGCACATTAAACACCACTCACATTATCCAGCAGTATATGCAGCACCAGAACCTGGCAAAGTGATACTGGGTGAGTAGGCGACGTCAGCACGGTAACGTGAGTGATCAGGACATGGACACAGATTTCTCTGAAAGCATGGGCCCTGCCAATGCATGCATCATGGTGCTAATGGGGCAGGTTCATGCTGTGGAACGCCAATTCTGGGCTCGGGAAACAAGCACAGACTGGTGGGACCGCATAGTGTTGCAGTTCTGGGACTATTCCCAGCGGCTGCAAAACTTTCGCATGCGTAAGGGCACTTTCATGGAACTTTGTGACTTGCTTTCCTCTGCCCTGAGGCGCATGAATACCAAGATAAGAGCAGCCCTTACAGTTGAGAAGCGAGTGGCGATAGCCCTGTGGAAGCTTGCAACGCCAGACAGCTACCGGTCAGTTGGGAATCAATTTGGAGTGGGCAAATCTACTGTGGGGGCTGCTGTGATGCAAGTAGCCAGCGCAATCAAAGATCTGCTGATATCAAGGGTAGTGACCCTGGGAAATGTGCAGGTCATAGTGGATGGCTTTGCTGCAATGGGATTCCCTAACTGTGGTGGGGCTATAGACGGAACCCATATCCCTATCTTGGCACCGGAGCACCAAGCCGCCGAGTACATAAACCGCAAGGGGTACTTTTCGATAGTGCTGCAAGCTCTGGTGGATCACAAGGGACGTTTCACCAACATCAACGTGGGATGGCCGGGAAAGGTGCAGGATGCTCGCATCTTCAGGAACTCTGGTCTGTTTCAAAAGCTGCAGGAAGGGACTTTATTCCCAGACCAGAAAATAACTGTTGGGGATGTTGAAATGCCTATATGTATCCTTGGGGACCCAGCCTACCCCTTAATGCCATTGCTCATGAAGCCGTACACAGGCAGCCTGGACAGTAGTCAGGAGCTGTTCAACTACAGGCTGAGCAAGTGCAGAATGGTGGTAGAATGTGCATTTGGATGTTTAAAGGCGCGCTGGCGCAGTTTACTGACTCGCTTAGACCTCAGTGAAACCAATATTCCCACTGTTATTACTGCTTGCTGTGTGCTCCACAATATCTGTGAGAGTAAGGGGGAGACGTTTATGGCAGGGTGGGAGGTTGAGACAAATCGCCTGGCTGCTGGTTACGCGCAGCCAGACACCAGGGCGGTTAGAAGAGCACAGTAGGGCGCGGTACGCATCAGAGAAGCTTTGAAAACCAGTTTCATGACTGGCCAGGCTATGGTGTGAAAGTTCTGTTTGTTTCTCCTTGATGAAACCCCCCGCCCCTTGGTTCACTCTACTTCCCTGTAAGCTAACCACCCGCCCCTCCTCCCTTCAATCACCGCTTGCAGAGGCAATAAAGTCATTGTTGCTTCACATTCATGCATTCTTTATTCATTCATCACACAAATAGGGGGATGACTACCAAGGTAGCCCAGGAGGGGTGGTGGAGGAGGGAAGGAAAATGCCACACAGCACTTTAAGCACAGCACTTTAAAAGTTTACAACTTTAAAATTTATTGAATGACAGCCTTCTTTTTTTTGAGCAATCCTCTGTGGTGGAGTGGCTGGTTGGCCGGAGGCCCCCCCACCGCGTTCTTGGGCGTCTGGGTGTGGAGGCTATGGAACTTGGGGAGGAGGGCGGTTGGTTACAGAGGGGCTGCAGTGGCAGTCTGTGCTCCAGCTGCCTTTGCTGCAGCTCAACCATACACTGGAGCATACTGGTTTGGTCCTGCAGCAGCCTCAGCACTGAATCCTGCCTCCTCTCATCACGCTGCCGCCACATTTGAGCTTCAGCCCTGTCTTCAGCCCGCCACTTACTCTCTTCAGCCCGCCACTTACTCTCTTCAGCCTGCCACCTCTCCTCCCGGTCATTTTGTGCTTTCCTGCACTCTGACATTATTTGCCTCCACGCATTCGTCTGTGCTCTGTCAGTGTGGGAGGACAGCATGAGCTTGGAGAACATTTCATCGTGAGTGCGTTTTTTTTTCTTTGTAAGCTTCACTAGCCTCTGGGAAGGAGAAGATCCTGTGATCATTGAAACACATGCAGCTGGTGGAGAAAAAAAAAGGGACAGCGGTATTTAAAAAGACACATTTTATAAAACAGTGGCTACACTCTTTCAGGGTAAACCTTGCTGTTAACATTACATACATAGCACATGTGCTTTTGTTACAAGGTCGCATTTTGCCTCCTCCCACCGCGTGACTACCCCCTCAACCTTCCCCCCTCCCTGTGGCTAACAGCGGGGAACATTTCTGTTTAGCCACAGGCAAACAGCCCAGCAGGAATGGGCTCCTCTGAGTGTCCCCTGAAGAAAAGCACTCTATTTCAACCAGGTGACCATGAATTATATCTCACTCTCCTGAGGATAACACAGAGAGATAAAGAACGGATGTTGTTTGAATGCCAGTAAACATACACTGCAATGCTTTGTTCTACAATGATTCCCGAGTACGTGTTACTGGCCTGGAGTGGTAAAGTGTCCTACCATGAAGGACGCAATAAGGCTGCCCTCCCCAGAAACCTTTTGCAAAGGCTTTAGGACTATATCTAGGAAAACCGCAAATGCCAGGGCAAAGTAATCCTTTCACATGCTTGCTTTTAAACCATGTACAGTATTTTAAAAGGTACACTCACCAGAGGTCCCTTCTCCGCCTGCTGGGTCCAGGAGGCAGCCTTGGGTGGGTTCGGGGGGTACTGGCTCCAGGTCTAGGGTGAGAAACAGTTCCTGGCTGTCGGGAAAACCGGTTTCTCCGCTTGCTTGCTGTGAACTATCTACAACCTCCTCCTCATCATCATCTTCTTCGTCCCCAAAACCTGCTTCCGTATTGCCTCCATCTCCATTGAAGGAGTCAAACAACACGGCTGGGGTAGTGGTGGCTGAACCCCCTAAAATGGCATGCAGCTCATCATAGAAGTGGCATGTTTGGGGCTCTGACCCAGAGCGGCTGTTCGCCTCTCTGGTTTTCTGGTAGGCTTGCCTCAGCTCCTTCAGTTTCACGCGGCACTGCTTCGGGTCCCTGTTATGGCCTCTGTCCTTCATGCCCTGGGAGATTTTGACAAAGGTTTTGGCATTTCGAAAACTGGAACGGAGTTCTGATAGCACGGATTCCTCTCCCCAAACAGCAATCAGATCCCGTACCTCCCGTTCGGTCCATGCTGGAGCTCGTTTGCGATTCTGGGACTCCATCATGGTCACCTGTGCTGATGAGCTCTGCATGGTCACCTGCAGCTTGCCATGCTGGCCAAACAGGAAATGAGATTCAAAAGTTCGCGGTTCTTTTCCTGTCTACCTGGCCAGTGCATCTGAGTTGAGAGTGCTGTCCAGAGCGGTCATAATGGAGCACTCTGGGATAGCTCCTGGAGGCCAATACCATCGAATTGTGTCCACAGTACCCCAAATTCGAGCCGGCAACGTCGATTTAAGCGCTAATCCACTTGTCAGGGGTGGAGTAAGGAAATCGATTTTAAGAGCCCTTTAAGTCGAAATAAAGGGCTTCATTGTGTGGACGGGTGCAGGTTTACATCGATTTAACGCTGCTAAATTCGACCTAAAGTCCTAGTGTAGACCAGGGCTAAGTGGCCTACACCACACAAACATACGTCCCAGAAAAGAATCAAGCTCTATTTCCAGAGCTATGATATTTCTCTGTTAATAGCAGGAATTAAATAGCCAAAAATCAAACAAACCTGCACACACCAAAAAAACCTCCCACAACTTTTTGTCAGTAAACAGATATGAATAAACATAGGAAACAAATCTGCATACTAAAATGTCATTTTATATACATGCCCTGAGGAGTTTATAGTTTAAAAATAAAGAGTAGATTGGCACATAAAGCATCAGGTATCCAAAAAAATGTCACCATGCCACTGTGCTCATAACAGAGGAGTACAGGCTTATGTATGTTCAAGTTGTTAGATAATAGGACTTAATTGGGATTATGACTGTCATTCTTTATGAAAGATTTTGGTATTGAAGAGGAATTTAAACAGAGTGGGTAGTTTTCATACTTGGATGGAATGGGTGTTGCAAATGTAAGGAGCACCTGTAAGAGAGTAGAAAAAGGATATAAAAGCAATCATTGGACATGATGTGTGAAATGAGTGAGAGGAAAAGTGGAAAGAGATAAGAGCAGAAATGTGGGCTGGAAAAGAATAGTACAGAACTTTGGAGGTAAGGATGAGAAGAATGAAATTGATGTAGGAATCTAGAAGAAGCCAGTGGAGGTAAAGGTGGAGAATGTGATATGATCAAAAGGTATACAATGAAGATTCCCATCGCAGCAGTTTGGCAGTTTTCAGGGGATCAGGTGGGAATAAAGGTGGTCAGCAAGAACAAGGTTGTAATAGTTTAGCGGAGAGATGGCAGAGATAGAAAGGAAAATGAAACTTTGAGAATGAACAAGCAAGGGGTAGGATTTGGTGACCAGCTGATTGTGGTGGAAAATGGAGAGAATTGTGTCAAAAATTAGATTGTCTTCTCTACAGGCTGACAATGGTGGAATCATCAGTGTGATGGAGGAGAGTGACCAGGCATTCTGGACTATTTTTTTTTCTGTGTGTGTTTAGCCTTTCTAGCTTGTGGTCTAATTAATTTTATTTAAGGATTTTCTACCTTTTATTGGTGACTTACCATTTGGCTTTTGGGATTTAAAAAATCAAAACTCGTTTGGCTTCATTTATGTTATGGATTGTTGCTTTTATGTGCCTTGCAGGGAAATTGTATTTCCATTAATTGTGCCTATGATGGGTCATCCATTCAGTTATTTCTTCATTTCAGCATATTAAGCACTATAAATGTTAAATAGACTTGTACTGTAGATAATTTCATTTGATGCATGTTTTTGGTATACTGGGAACTTGTGACACAGATCACATAAATTAACACCATGATCCTGCATTCCTGTACACACCTGGAACTCCCATCAAATCCCACTGGAGCTGTGGGCATATAAGGAATATTGCAAGTGTGGCATAGCACTACTAGTATCACTCCAGTCACTGAGCTTGGGGCACTGTGAAGAGTTCAGGTTTAAGTGAAGATAATTAATCAACTTCTCTTGGGGATTACTGGGCTAATTGGGCAGAGATAGCTGGGCTAATGGGGCAATTGGCTCTGTGATTGGGAGGATATAAAAGGGAGTAACAGCAAAGAGGGGGCAGACTCAGAGGGTGAGCCTAGGCTGAGGAATGAAGGCAATGTGGAAGCTGTCTGGGTAGTGACCAAGGTGACAGCAAGGAATATGGTATTAGCTGATATGGTGAGAAAAGTACCAAATAATGATACACTTTTTAATGAGGCTGTTCTATATCTCTGATTTTTTCACTGTTTAAGATAGTAAACAGCAGATCCAAAATCCATTGAAATCAATAGGTGTCTTTCCATTGAGTTCGATGGGCTTTGAATTGGGCCCTACATAAACAAAGATCGTAGCTCCCAAACTGAAGGGATTATACGAGGCACTAGTGAAGAATCATGGCGGGGGCTCGGCAAGGCACCTTGCTCCCATCTGTCGTGCTGCCCCACTCCACCTTGATCCCAAATGTAGGGACAAAAAATGGAGTCCAAGCTTACAGGATGGGAGATTCTACCTTCGGAGGCATTGATTCTGAAAAAAATCTAGGGGTCATGATTACCAAATGTATGGCTATGAAGAACATGTCAGGGACTGTGAAATCTGGTCTCCCCCAGGAAATCTGGTCTTTTGTGTGCTTTTACCCTATACTATACAGATTTCACAGGGGAGACCAGCAATTCTCAAATTGGGGATCCTGACCCAAAAGTTGCAGGGGCTCATGGTATTGCCACCCTTACTTCTGCACTGCCTTCAGAGCTGGGAGGCTGGACACCCAGCTCCGAAGGCAGCATTCTGCCAGCAGCAGCAACACAGAAGTAAGGTGGCAATACCATACCATGCCACCCTTACTTCTGCACTGCTACTGAGGGTGGCTCTGCTTTCAGAGCTGGGCTCCTGGCCAGCAGCCACCGCTCTCCAGCTGCCCAGCTCTGAAGGCAGCCCCCCTGCCAGCAGCAGTGCAGAAGTAACGGTAGCAGTACCGCAACCCCCCTAAAATAATCTTGTGATTCCCCCCACAACTCCTTTTTGGGTCAGGACCCCTATAATTACAACATCATGAAATTTCAGATTTAAATTGCTGAAATCATGAAAATTATGATTTTTAAAATCCTGTGACTGTGAAATTGACCAAAATGAACCATGAATTTGGTAGGGTCCTAGTCATGATGAGATCAGACTATATGATCACAATGGTGCTTTCTGGCCTTGGAATCTTGAAAAAGATTGGGTAAAAGGGTGAAGACTCACACAGCTGATGAGACACACCTAAATCTGATTCCTCCCCCAAGCCATAGTCCATTCAGGAGCCCAGAAAAAAGACTAGGGTCATAGGAGTTGCAGTTGCAGAATACCTTTAACATATCTGTCCTTAAGTATCAAAGGGACTGTTCCTGTGCAGGGCCAGCTCCAGGCACCAGCGAACCAAGCAGATGCCTGGGGTGGCAAATGTAAAGGGGCGGCAGGATGTCAGGCTCTGGGGCAGCAATGTGCCCTCGGCAGCAGCAAGAATTTGGCAGCCGCTCTGTCACAGCGCGTTTCATGCTTGGTGGCAATTCGGCAGCAGGGACGCGACTCTTCTTTGGTCGCTGGCAGCAATTCAGTGGCCGCACCATCACTCCACCTCCATGGTCGGTGGGCAGGATTCCGCCTCCCCATTCAGCGGCAAGTTTTTGGGATTTTTTGCAACTTGGGGCAGCAGAAACCCTGGAGCTGGCCCTGATCCTGTGAACATGCTCATGAGTAAATCTAGTGAGCTAAATTGTCAAACTGACTGACTTTAACGTGACTAGAGGGACAAAGTGAGTGAGGTAATATCTTTTATTGGACCAACTTCTGTTGGTGAGAGAGACAAGCCTTAATGTGACTACTCAGGCAAACAACTTGTCTGCACAACTAGGACTGTATATTTTCTCAGATACATGTGAGTGTACATTTTGGCCCTAAAATTTGACACCCAGAAATGGAGGCCATCAATTAAAAACTCTTTTATTTCTAATGACAATCTAATTAGGTAGCTAATGCTGCTATATATTATTAGTGGACTTCTGGAACTTTAATTCTAATTTTTAAAATACGTAACCAGAAGCTTTGGAGACATGCAGACATATACACACCTATGCTGTCCTTTGAGTTCAAGAATTGAAGCCCGGGGGCAGGAAATTAAAACAGGGTAGGTGTGCCAAGGATCAATCAGTGTCATCACAGTTTTACTTTGGAGTAATGCTTCTTGTTAAGAGTAAGTGGGGAATGTTTATCTCTAGCTGTAATCGTTCAAATGATTCCCCTTTTATACAGTTTTTTGACATTAAACTGCAAGTAGAAAACTCTTTTTTACATATCTAAGAAGAATTTATAATTTTAATACTGACTCCCCCTCCTTACAGCCCCCCCATCCCCTCCTCCCCCAAAAAAACATGAGGGCAGGTGGACACTTTTTATGATTTAATTAGATTTTTTTTTTACATTTTTGCCACTTATAGGTAATCATAAAGCTTTCACCAGTAAGGATGGTGGTTTAACATACTCTCTTATCAATACAAGAGTGTAAGGGGATAGTAAATCCATGCACTGGTGTTCAAAGTATTAAACTATTGTTGCTGATCTTTTAGAGCCTCTGCTTCTTTCAGAGGTCTGCTGTGATCTCTCCTTTATTAGACTTATTAAAACACAGAAACACTTTGCTTAATCTGAAACAACAAACCAAACAAATGTAAAATACATTTTTTGATTTTTAGTGGATATAGCAAACATCCAAGCTCCTAACTAGCAAAGCAGTCACCTCATGATTAAAATGTCATCTGAAATCTGTATGTCATGTCTGACAGACTTTCATGAAATATTTTTTTTAAAATGAGATTTAAAGTAAAATTTTCAGAAGCCTCTTAGTGACTTAGCAGTTTAAGTATCATTGAAAGTTAATGTGATTTAAGCTCTTACTGGCTGAGGTCACTTTAGAGTGGTATAAAAGTTCAAAGACTAATCTCATCAAGGCTTTAGGTGCCCTTCCATAAATTACATGGAACAAGTAAAATTGAACAGCCAGCAGAACACAACTCCTCTACATTACAGATCAAACTCCCAACAAAACTTACCCTCTGCAGCAGCCCACTGGCTATGTCACTCCTGCAGTGTGTCCTAAAGGCTAAAAGACCAGGGCTATTTCAGAGTGGGGAGGACATAGGTTAGCACTGAAGGCCCCCTGATACCACCCCTCTTTCTCTTTCTTGAATCAGGAGAATCCAGCTTGAACTTTTCCAATGAATGTAAAGGTGGCAATGTGTCATGAGGAGAAAGATGGTCTCTTAGTAGGGTAGGTCTAAGCCAGGGGTCGTCAATTATTCTTTAGGACGGTATAGTCAACGTTCAGACACCAAAAAAGAACAAAAAATAACAACGATAATAAATGCAGGATGAATTCAAAAGCACCTGGTGGTATGGATTTGACCTGTGGCCCACCTATTTATTGACTAGCCCTGTTCTAAGCCATTTAAGTCCTTATAGCTATACATACTGTGTGACATTCTTAGATAAAGCATTAACCCTGTAATGCCATCTTCCATAAGTCTATAAACTAATCAAAGACTACTTTTTGGGGTATATAGTGACCAACAGAAGCAAGGGGCTCACAATCTAGTTCTAAGCTGTTGTTGTTATTATGTATTAATTTATTTATTTATTAAAAAGAGAAGAACTCATCTTCTCTTCCCCCCTCCTTCTTTTTTCAATCTGAAATAGTCTGATTGGATCACTCACCCTGGTTGACACAGTCCTATTATCAGTGAATGACCTGTTTCATAAGTGTTTTGAATCAAACTCTATGAATTCAAAATTTTCAAGAAGAATCTCGAAACAATAACACATGAGCCAGAGAGACATTTTGAATATATTCTTGTAAATAAGTGTAATCCCTCAACTATGAACACATAGCAGGGAAGGTGTGGAAACACTATTTGCATTTGTCTTGCAGTATAGATGCCATGGTAGCTCAAATTTCTCGGTCATGGTGGTTATAATGACTCCAGAACCCCTTGGGATATGCTGACAGATTTACAGTCCATACTTTTACATTTGCTTCCTCTTTCTCTCACTCCACAACAGGATTAGTACACCCAGGGTGTTTGGTCATTTGACTGATACAATTAGAATATTTTAAGTCAAAAGTAAAGGGAGCTACACCTAGACGCTGAGCAAAAGCAGACACAGGAGTGTTGAGAAAATGTCATTTTTTGCAATTTAACTCGGGTTCAAATTGCCCCGGGGATCTTTGTCCATGTATTAACATGTTTTGTTTACGAATAATTTTTTTGGAGGGGGTGAATTACTATAAACTCTAGTTTACTTAATGTTCATCTCTAGTGACAATACATTCCGTTTTATTTACTCTTGCTGCAGCCACTTTAACCGCAGAGCCGCTTTCATTCTCGAAGGCGGGAGCTTTAGGGGCCGCTGTCAGGGAAGCGTCGCCTTCCCCTTCTTGCCCTGTGCGCCGCGGGGTATCTCCGGGGCGTTGTCCCTCCCGCTGTGCTCACGAGCCCCGGGACGCCGCGGGTTGTGCCCTGTTTAAGCAGCCGCGCGCGCCCTGCTCCTGACACGCCGCTCGCAGTCTCAAGGGAGTTGCTCTCGCCCAGGTAACAGCTCCCCAAGCCGCCGTCTCTTCCCCCTTCCTGGGCTCTGGGCTAAGCCCAGCTGGGCCAGGTGCCGCATCCCCTTGGCACCCGCAAAAAGTTCCTGGGAGAAGAGGGCGGCTGGGCTCAGTCAAACTTCCCCGACCCTCCTGTGACTCGGCGCGGGGAGATGCGCGAGTGTGGGACGAAAGGGCGGGGAGCGCTTTTGCTGCTGTAAATCCTTTCCCCGCCCCCGCTTGGACACCTACCACCCGGGCTCCCCCAGAGCCTAGCCCGCGGAGGGCAGGGGCTACCCAGGGCTTCAGAGCGACCCTGGGAATCGTCCTATGTCGCGCTGCGGGTGTGAGGGAGCCTTGGGAAGCCTCGCTCGCTCCCCCTTCCTCCCCCCCCCGCCGCCGCCTTCTGGGTGCTGCGGCCCCAGCTCCTGGCCCAGGCGGCTCCGTCCTGCCCGCTGCTTCAGCACCTTGGCCAGCGAGCGCAGCCCCCGCACCTCGCCCGCCGCCCCGGCAGCGGGGGCCGGAGCCAGCAGCCGCTCACAGCCGCCTTGCGGGTCTCCGCCCTCCAGCGCGCAGCCACCAATGAGCGGGGTGGGGAGGTAGGCGCGGGTGCGGGGCGGGGGGGGCTTCTTCCCGCCTCTCTAGTTAAGGCCGCTGGGACCAGGCTGTACCTCAGTGGAAGGAGCAGAGGCACGCACGGAGCGCGCGGTGGCTGTGAGGGGCAGCGCAGGGCAGGGCACCCCGGTGGAGTTCAGGCCAGGTCCGTGCCGGCGGAGCGGAGAGAGCCCAGGTGCACAGAGCGGGGGGAGGGAATTAGGCAACAATAAGCAGTCGGCCAAGCCACCACGCCACTGCATCCGAGCAGCACCTAGGGCAGGCAGACGGTCCCAAGTGCAGAGCAGCAGCAGCAGCGGTAGTATGGAGCAGGAGAAATATTTGCCCGAGCTGATGGCAGAGAAGGACAGCCTGGACCCGTCCTTTGTTCATGCAATGCGCCTCCTGGCTGAAGGTAAGACTTCGCTCCTCCTGGCGTGTGTCTCGCCTCTTTCACGCTGCCTTGCTGTGTTCTTAGCCAGGGGACGTGTGCTGCCATGTACAAGCAACCGGAATCCTGCGCCTCGCCTTGGACTCAGCCAAGGCATTCCGCGCCCTGGAGCAGGCATGCAGATGGCAACCCACCTGCCCCCCCCCCACCTTTTTTTTTTTTTTTTGAGGGACCAAACCTTTCAGATGGGAGAGATACCAGCAAAGATTCTTGAGACTTGCTATCGGGATGAGGAATGACTAATCGGCTTAGCCATCGCAGGCAGTGACATGAGCAAGAGAGTGCAGCGTTCACAGAAATGCCCACTTCTGAAGTGGGAAAGATGGGGGGTGGGGGGCATTTAAAGTAAATTGTGATCAGCACATTGCTAGTGAGAGAGTGTGTGTATAGGAACTATAGTCTGTATTTCTGCAGCTTTTCTCAAGTGCAGAGTTGCTCTTTAAGCTCGTCACTCACAGGTTTCTGTAGAAATATTGAACACTAGAAAGGAAATCAGAATTTCATCGCTGACCATGAAACACTGTGGAAGATGTTATTCCCTCTCTTGTGTCTACTGTACATGGAAATAACCAACGACCAGTTGCTTTGCAAAGTATGGATTGTGTTTTATATGTTTGTTGTAGTAAGGCAGAGAACATTTATTATATAGGGAGATTCATGTTGTCCCCCGGCTTTATTAGCAATAGTTTTTTCAAGCTTGTTCAGGAATAGCTCCTGCTAGCTATTGTATGGAGTAACTTATAACATTAATTTTGGCAAATTTCAGCTTTGAGAATTGTATTTATATATATGAAGGTGTATATTTTATTTTTCAGTACTGGAAATGCCTGTCTTTTAATGATTTGTAATTAAAATGAGCAAATGAGGTATTGCAATTGGGTAGGTTCTTTAGGTAGGACTTTTATATGGTTCCTTATTTTATTTACACAAAGACAGATGCTAGGTTCTCATTAAACTCCTTACATCTTGTTTTCCATGTTTAAGTATCATGTTTCAGTTTATATGATAACAGCTAAATCCACTACTATATCTATAATGCAGCATTTTGTCAGTTGACTTTTCTGTTTTGTATGGCATATCAATTTCATGACATCATTTCACTAAGGACTTGATGCATTTCTCTTAGGTTTGTACTGTGATCTAAAGTATTGCCTTGACACAAATTGGTCTTCATTATATCATCAGTGCTTGTGATATAACTACATTTTCTGCATTTCAAGACAGCTAAATTACTTAATTAGGAAGACTTTAAAACTTTATCATTCTTACTACACTATGTAGTTAGTTATTGACTACAGGCCTTATTGAAGAGGACTTCAAGAACAGAAGTAGTACAATCAGTTAAACTCTCCTTGTGCTCTCTATTTCTTTTTCTTGTATATATTGTTGATTCTTTAAAAGATGGTCTAAATTGGATACAAATGTAAAAGAGAAGTAGTGACAATGAAGCATAAATCAAGATTCTGTATCCAAATCTGAAATGAAACTAAGACAAAGAAACCTGTAATGAGCTTATTAAAATATTACATCACAAATGTAAACTACCCTAAAATCTAGGAAAGTGAATAATTTTCCAAAGTTCCATATGTCTTTAAGCAAATTCATAAGCATTTAGAACTTTTTATGCTAGCACTTAAAACAATTCTTAGGTCAGCAGCCTTCATATTGTCTTTTTAAATACATGGTTTACTGATTGAGAATAAAGTTACTGAATCTAGATTTTCATAGAGTACTTCTGTCTGATAATGGGAAGTCCAGTGTGTATAATGACACACATTTAATATACTTATAATACCTATCTTGCTGCTGCAGAAACAATCACAATAGTTTTTACAGCTGGTATACTAATTTGCAGATGATGAATCTAAATTCCTTATTGCTCAAAGGGGCATATTTCTTGCACCATGCAATTTGATCTTTTTCCAGCAGGGGGAAGTATCTACTGAAAGAGTGCATTTGAGAGAGAACACATGAAATGTATAATTGAAAGTGCAAAGCACAGTCAAATAAAAAAGTGTCATTTCTGAGCTTGCAGTTCATGCAAAAGTTGCATTTCAGACAACTTTTGAGATTGAGTAAATTAATACTTTACTGGTTTCTTTTGAGTATAGCTGGGGTTAAGTGTACCTGAATATTTAAAAAGACAAAGGTAAGTTGTCTCTGGAAGCTGTAGAGACTGCTAATGTAGGATTCACAGCAGATACCTGATATTAACCTTCAAAACACTATCTGTCAAGTTTTCTAGAGATCCATTTTAGATTTTTACATAAAATTACTATTAAAACAGTTTAATTAAAGTATGAGAGCAACAGATAAAGCAGCAGGAACAAATGTACTTGTTACTACTGACTATAAAAGTGCCATAGATTTTCCTTTAGAAGGGAAGAATGTATAACAGACATAAATTCATCTGGATGCCTCACAGGTAGAACAACACTGGATCACTGTAAAAGGTTTCCTATACTACTGAGTTTCTATGGGATGTCTGTTTTGGAGCCATGGCCTCAGATTCTGGATTTTGATTGTGTGAAAATAATATATGAAAATCTTCATAGCAGCCAGCTACTCTTTTTAATTACTGTTTATCATGCTTCTTGATTGGCAATTGATTTCAATTAAATGCACAGTACTGTAATGTTCTCTCTTTTTTTTCCTTCAAAGTTAAGAGCCTGTAGCATTCACTCTGACTTGAAAGTGCTGTGATTTTTTGATGTCACTTGCTAACACCTGGATGTGAGAGTAGACAAGCTTCTGTGGAATCCTTAGAGAGGCATACAAGAGATAAACACTCCATAAATACAATTTCCATGTAAAGCAACTTATTGCATTATAAAATCATTTTGTTTCTTCATCAACTTTTCTAAAGAACATTATACATCTTTTTGATTGTGTATAACTTATTTAAAATGTGATTATATATTCTCCCCTTAATGTCTTTTTCCATAAATAGAGAAGGGGTTCATGCATATGTAGTTAAAGTCTGGGGACAAGATAGTGTCAGTGCTAAGCACACACAAACTCCATTTAACTTAGCAAAGATTGATGGCAATCAGCATCCAACAGAATTAGAGAGTACTATTATTATGCTGCTGGAACCCCAACTATTGTGGTAGGCACTGCGATAAAAATAGTAAGAGACAATCCCTACATTAAAGAACTTACATTCTTAACAGACGGATGAAGTATTATCTCAATTTTGGAGCTGTGGCACAGAGCAATTAAATGACTTACTCAAAATCACACAGGAAATATGTAGCACTGTCTAGAATAGAACTGAGGTGTCCTAACTCCCAGTCCAGTGCATTCACCACAACACAGTCCTTCCTCAGGATCATTATCCTGCTCCTGTAGAGATGACACCTATATCAGACTGGAAATATGGCATACATTTTTAAGTGAGAATAATTAGCCATACGTACAAGGAGAACAAATATTTAACAGTGGGCTTTGACTCTAGCAGAGAAAGGTATAACACAATCCAGTGGCTGGAAATTGAAGCTAGACAAATACAGATTGAAAACCAGGTGTAAATTTTCAACAGTGAGAATAATTAACCATCAAAACAATTTTGCAAGGGTCACAATGAACTTGCCATTACTGTCAACTTTTAAATCAAGATTGGATGTCTATAAAATGTATGCTCTAAGCATTATTTAGGGGCAGTTCTATGCTCCGTGTGATACAGAAGGTCCATTCTGGCCTTGGAATCTATGAATCATGATCAGACTGTTGGAGATGGGGAAAATATTCACAAATGTTTTATTAGAAAAACTTGTGAAACATGAATATTCAGTTCTGTAATAATTTATTCAATATAGTTCCCCAAAATTCAAATCATTTATTAAAATAATATCACCTAATCCGCTTTAAATACAGTGAAACCTATGCTAATTGTGGCTGCGTACCCTGGTCTATCAGCCAGTAAAATCCAAGTCCCTGAGATAGAGTTTCTCTCTATTTATTATACTTGATTATGCAGCCACCTATTATAAAAGTCAGAATAATAACAGGCTCTTTGATGGCTCGTATTGATAGATTGTACTGTAATTTGGTTGTAGTTTAACTTTTTTTTACAGATAAATAAGATACTACTGCTTCTAGTAATGTGATATTCCCCATTAGTATATATGAATAGTTAATACTTGTTTTAAACAAGTAATATCTTACCTACCAATAAAACAGTAAGAAAACTTTTTGAGCTGTACCCTGCACCTTCCATATATAATATTTGTTTGTATGCCAGTAGCACCAGGGCCCCATTGTGACAGGTGCTGCACAGACTCTAAGTGAGCAGCACATGATGTGATGTATGTGTTTTTTTTTAAAAAACTTTTTGCATGAATATAAACAAACATGAAGATGATTAAAATATCTATGAATATGTATGAAAACATGCTTGTGTGATTCATGATGTGTAAATGTAGGTGACCTATAGCAACATACAAGCTACTAAATCATCTTTTGCTTTTTAAAAAACTTCTGTCTTACAACAGTATTATCATTATTTTTAGTAAGAGATTGTCAGCAACTGGACACTCAGTCAGACCATCAGTGTAGAGACAAATAAAAATTGCCTGGAGATAACTCAAATATTGCATGGGCTATGCATGTGTGATTGTGTAAATGTCTTGCAAGATGTGATGTAAAAGACACTTGCATGCTCACCTGTAGCACAAAGAGTACAAAGACCCAAGGGAAGAAAATCCAGTCAAAACAAAAATACCTGCCCCCATTGGAAATTTCTCTCTATATCTAGAATGATAGTTCTATATTTCATGACAATACAGTTAGCCTCGGATTTTCAAATGATGCCCTGAAGCCAGTGGGGATAAAACAATTTACACTACATGAAGATCTGGCTGTGATGCTTCTCAGGGCTACGCAAAGCTGTGAGGCACTTCACTGCAACCTGCCCTTTGTCTGAGTGTTCTTGTCTATGTCTGCTGTTGGTCAGTTCCACGACTCCATCAGCCATGAGTATCAGAAGCACTGCCCTCTCAGCCTGCCCAAGCCCCACCTCTCCACAGGTTAGTGATAGGCATGTTCCAGCCTTCCGCACATCTCTCTGAAGTGTCCAGCCCCTGTTCCACTGGACACTCACAGTTTCGCTGCTCCCAAAGAAACCATGCACTCCAGATTACCAGTTCCATCTCAGATCTTTGCTCAGCTAAACACACAGCACTTAGATATGTTTATAGTGAAAACAAGCAACAATTTATTTAATAAAGCAGAGTGATTCAAATGATAGCAAGTAGAAATATTGGAAAAAATGGTTACATAGAGAAAAAAAATCATAACCTATGTTCTAGAACGTAGACTTATTTAACTATGTACTTACATGTCTTATGAACCAGAGCTCACCTAAAAGTCCTTCCAGCATTTTTCAGCCAAGTCTAGCTCTATTCCTATTTTTCATGAGACAAAGATGCTGCCAGCTTGTCCCCTAGGTTTACAATCCTATGAGTCTCTTTGCAACCCCAGAGATATCAACACAATCCTTTGATATTTATTCATAAACCATACATCCTCCTGCTGTGTGTTTCTTCCCGTAGATTTCATGATCTCTTATTGATTTTGCCATCTTGCTTAGTTGTAACTCCATATGAAAATAGACTTAGATTGTGAGACACACAATGACCAGTAAGTGATATAAACATCTGTTACCCTCCTCCCACCCTGGCTGAATGGAACTTGTCAGAGGCATGTCACTTCCTGGTGATCTGTCTTTAACTTCAAGGATTTAAGAACATCATTTCCAGTATAGAGGCATAACTTCTTAAATATTATCTATTCATACATAATATAGATAAGATTATGATGACCAGTGGGCTCTTGGCTCTTGGTAGAGATCTTACATGCCACCCTGGGGCGAATTATTGTGCACGTAGGTGATCCAAGGGTTACCTGTAAAATTCTATGCCAGTTGGCACTAAGTGGTTCCTGAGTTACACTGACCTTCATATAAGTCTCAGTGTAGGCCCATGCCTGCAAATTGTTCCAATGGAGCAGACCCTGAGCTTGCCCAGAGCCCGATTCAAATAAATTGGGCTCCATATAGGCTCACTCTCATTGAGCTGTTTGGATGACCAGGGCCATCCATTCAACAGTTATGAAGTCATACAGCCTCCACATCCCTTGAGCCTTACTACTATCATTGACACAAGCCTGCAGTAATTGCTGTAGCCAGCATCACAATTATTGGCTCAGTATATTTGCATTTTGCCTCCTACTAGATTAATGTATTGGGTCTACTGTACAACTAACAGTATTTTATTTTGAGACCCCTGGAAATTAATTTGCTTTTTATATAACAAGGTGGTTTGGATCATTAATATATATTTCTAATATGAATCTTGGAGCAATAATAAGGTCACTGCATGCAAATTACTTTCCCTTGTAATGTCTAATGACATGAAGATCATATCTTTATCGAAGATGTGAAATATTATTGGTTAATTCTGTGATTTACTTTAGTTAGGCCTCAGACACTTCTGTAATTTTTATTTAGTAGTGTATAATAAGCTTTTAGCCAAATGATATCTGCAGTCTTAGCAGCTGTCAGGATTCCTTCCCCACTCTGAACTCTAGGGTACAGATGTGGGGACCCCCATAAAATACCCCCTAAGCTTATTCTTTCCAGCTTAGGTTAAAAACTTCCCCAAGGTACAAACTTTACCTTGTCCTTGAACCGTATGCTGCCACCACCAAGCCTTTTAAACAAAGAACAGGGAAAGAGACCACTTGGAGACATCTTCCCCCAAAATATCCCCCCCCCCAAGCCCTACACTCCCCCTTTTCTGGGGAGGCTTGAAAATAATATCCTTACCAATTTGTTACAAAATCATCAAAGACCCAAACGCCTGGACCTTGGAACAATGGAAAAATCAATCAGGTTCTTAAAAGAAGGGTTTTATTAAAAAAAAAAAAAAAGTAAGAAGAAGAGAGGTAAAAATCATCTCTGTAAAATCAGGATGGAAAATACTTTACAGGGTATTCAGATTCAAAACACAGAGGATTCCCCTCTGGGCAAAACCTTAAAGTTACAGAAAACAGGACTAAATCTCCCTCTCAACACAGGGAAAATTCACATAAAACAAATGATAAACTAATCAGCCTTGCCTGGCTTACCTATACTGGTTGCAATATTGCAGACTTGGATTAGGATGTGTTGGAGAAGGTGGATTTCTGTCTGGCCTCTCTCAGTCCCAAGAGAGAACAACAATGTAAACAAAGAGCACAAAACAAAAGCCTTCCTTCCCCCAAGATTTCAAAGTATCTTGTCCCCCTTATTGTTCCTTTGGGTCAGGTGCCAGCCAGGTTAGCTGAGCTTCTTAACCCTTCACAGGTAACAGGATGTTGCCTCTGGCCAGGAAGGATTTTATAGCACTGTATACTGAAAGGTGGTTACCTTTCCCTTTATATTTATGACAGCAGCAGTGAGAGTTTATTAGTTCACATTGTCTAAATATAGTTTTAAATTAAAATGAAATCAATATAAATGTTAAAGCAAACTCATACATTAATATAATCTACAGTCACTTTTTCTGCTGTTGTGCTCCTTGTTTTTTGTGTTTTGTGTGTGTGATTTTTTTATTTTTATGTTTTTTTTGCTGATGTTTACATCAGGTGAGAGGATATCTGAGTTGACAAAGAAGGAAGTTTGTATTAATCATCATTTACTTTGTTGCCCCTGGAAATAAAGTAAATAATTAAAAAATTAACTTAAGAAACCATGCAAATTATCCTTAGCATTTTAAAAGTTTTGTGTTCATTGCAAACAATGATTTTAGGTCAGTCTTTAACATTTTGCCTAAGTTCATGATTGATCTACATTTTTGTTTTTATTAAATGAAAAGAAACAAGTGGAGGTAGTGCAAGTTAAATAATATTATTATATATTATTTCTAAAGTGTAGTAATGTGCTAGGCATTATGGGCCTGATCCAAAGCCCATTAAAGTCAGTGGGAGTTTTTCCTTCATAGCCTTTAATGGTTTATGAATCAATTACTATATACATATCCTGTGCTATTGGCTGAGAAAATTAAATATAATGGTTAGAATAATAAACAAGGAAAAGGGAAGTACTTTTATACTGTAGCATGGTTTTTTTAATGGGATATATCAGTCGGACTACTTAGCTATTCAAAACAGGATGAACATTACCAAACATTGCATACTCAAAAGTTTAACAGTTTCAGAAATTATCTTTGTCTTTTACTATACGATGCAAGGAGTGCCCTGAACATAAGTCACTTTAGGGAGTACTAAACAGACTAAAACCGTTAAAGAATGACACAGGTGAAGCTGCCTCTGAAAGGGTTTATATGGACTCTGAAAAAGTTGTTAGGCCAATTTTTATGTCTATCTTTAAAAAAAAAGAGTGAGAAAAAAATTGACCAAAAATAACCGCTTCCTTTGAGGTCAGAAGCAGTTTAGAACAATTTGATCTCTGTTCTTAGAAAATATGTACTTTGAAACAGAGTAAATTGTCTTTACAAAGAGAGGAAAATATAGGTGTAATACCTAAAGGCTAGATTCTGATACTCTTACACTGAGTAGTGCTTGATTTTGTGAGTTGTTCTATTTGAAATTAGTTAGACTACTCGAAGAATAGGGTGCAACTGAGCTTGAGTAAAGGTATCAGAAATTCTTGAGTTGTGAATGCATTCTCCCTTTGGGCAATACATAGCCTACATATATGGGATCACAGAATTTGCTGTACCAAATCAGGCCATTCATTGGTCCATATAGTCTAGTATTTCACCTCCAGCAGTGACCAACACTTGCTCCTGAAGAAAGCTGGAACTCACACATATAAGTTAATGCATTCAGCCACACCTGTAGTGCTGTAAATGGAATACAACAATTCCTTCCTTACACCTGAGGGCATAAATTTAGGGCTTGAGGCAAAGGATGTGTTGATTTTTATGTTACAATGCATAAACATGGAATTGTTGGATAATTTCATGACTAATCTTTATTAAAATGCAAACACAGTATGTGAGATTTGTGCTCCCAGCAGCGGTACCCTAGGTTGAGCATACTGACTGGGTAAAATACTATTTTTAAAAAATATAACAGCCATTATATTGAAATGAAATGAAATTATCCCAACCGCAGTCCAGAGGAAGGCTAAGTCTTCTGCACAAAGTGAGTGATTTTTAATTGTATTCATTTTCAAAGCTCATTCCCTCTCCCTCAGTTAATGGCACTAATAGGGGGAAGAGTTTAGTGCTTTCCCTTAACACTCTTCATCTACTCATTCATTTTGTAGAGATATGAAAAGTAAAAACTTTTTTGAAAGAAGAGAAAGGAATGGGAGGGGACTTACTAAAGTGTGTATAATGTAAACTATTAGTGTATTGTAAGGACTAATCATACCTAAACAACATTGGAATTGAAAGAAGAAAAAGGAGCACAAGGAGACACATTTCAGTGTATACATTCATCCTTCTTCCTTATCCCTGACCTCTTTTCATCCCTTGGATTGGGCATATCCCATGGAGACCATATAAGAGTTGGTGAGGAGGTAGTTAGCTTTAAGGCCTAAGGGTGTGGAATATAGTGTAGCCACCAGGGAGCAGAACTGATTCTAGAATGCATTCCTCAGGAGGCTGCATATATCATGGGGCTTTGTGGTCTGGGCAGACAAACTGGGAGTTTCAAATCAAGTTTGAATTGCATAGTACAGGGAGGGGCCTAGACTGGATCCTTCATAATACTAAACACCTTGGTCAAATCCCCTTTAACTCTTTACCATAAATTCCAGACAAAATAATCCTAGATATTACCATGTCCTTTAAATCAGAGAATCATAGGACTAAAAGGGACCTTGAGAGGTCTTCAAGTCCAGTCTCCTGCTCTCAATGCAGTACTAAGTATTTTCTAGAACATCCCTGAGAAGTGTTTGTCTAACCTGCTCCTAAAAATCTCTAGGCAATTTATTCCAGTACTTAACCACCCTGACAGTGAGGAAGTTTTTCCTAATGGCCAGCCTAAACTGTCCTTGCTGCAGCTTAAGCCCACTGCTTCTTGTCCTATCCTCGGAGGTTAAAGAGAACAATTTTTATCCCTCCTCCTTGTAAAACCCTTTTTATGTACTTGAAACTATTATGTCTCCCCTCAGTTTTCTCTTGTCCAGACTAAACGAACCCAATTTTTTCAATCTTCCTCATAGGTCATGTTTTCTAGACCTTTAATCATTTTTGTTGCTCTTCTCTGGACTTTCTCCATAGCCATCAATGGCTATTAACCAGGATGATCAGGTGTGCAACCCCATGCTCTTGGTGTCCCTACCCCTCTGATTTCCAGATGCTGGGACTGGACCACAGGGAATGGGTCACGTGATAATTGCCCTGTTCTATTCATTAACTCTGAAGCATTTGGCATTGGCCACTGTTGGAAGACAGGATCCTGGGCTAGAAGGACCACTGGTCTCACCCAGTATGGCTGTTCTTACATTCCTATGGTGAAATACCAGTACCAAATAGCAGTACCAAACTGTTTTAAATGACGACTTGCCTTTCTGCATTCCCTTTTGACATTTTGGGTGCTAAATAAATTATGATAAAGCTAAGGATAATTTTAACAGGTGTTCCTCCATCTCAATCTCTCTGCAACTTTTCAGCATGAAAGAGAGGAATAATGTTGGATACATAATATCTATTTTTCTGACATATGTACAGCACAAAAGAACTACCAAGCAATCTAGGGTCCCCAAATTTTATGCAATTGTCTCCCCAGTGTTGGTATTTAACTTATTAGGGGTTATTAAAACACATTTTTAAAATGGAAAGGCATATCCTCCTGATGGTTTGTGTCTGGATTTAGGCATATATGTGCAATGTGTGTGCAGATGCTCATGTACCTTTTTGTGTTCAAAGGCTCTTGGCAATTATTCTTGTCCTTCCGTGATCAGATTTTTTTTCCCTTCTCTTCCCCACTCTGATTTTCACTGCAAGGTTTTGATTGGTATTCAGATAGGCTATTACTACTGCAAAGTGACCCTGTGTTTTGCATTTTTTGATTCAGTTTTGTTTTGTGGTACTTCTTCTGAATTATTGTTAATATTAGTGTTTGGAGTTTTTTGCCTACTTCCTTCAGCTTGTATAAATCCAGATTTTGGAGCAATTTGCAGAAACTGCCTGTGAGGAATAAATTAGTGATCTATGGGAAAAGAACAAGGAGCTCTGAAGGTTACAATGAAAAATGTCAACAAGGAAAGTGAACAAAGAGACATGCAGGCTATACTTTTCAGAGTAGCAGCCGTGTTAGTCATAGAATATAGAATATCAGGGTTGGAAGGGACCCCAGAAGGTCATCTAGTCCATCTAGTCTGTATTCGCAAAAAGAAAAGGAGTACTTGTGGCACCTTAGAGACTAACAAATTTATTTGAGCATAAGCTTTCATGAGCTACAGCTCTCTTCATCGGATGCTATACTTTGTGTCCCTAGTTCCCCTTCCAGAAGAATTAAATTGCCAAGTAGACCATGGTATGGTAGTGTGTACACCCAATACCAATCTGTGGCACTACAAAACATCTATTGCACAGTTAAAAACACTGTTATTGCTTAAAGAGTACAAGTCATCTGAAATAATGTGCCTGGAGTAGACAGCAGAAGAGTGAGATTCTGGCTGTTTTTTCATTCTTACCCAAGTTAAAAGAAAGCACATTTCTACAGTTAACCATTTGTACTGTTAACTCAAGTAGAAAGTTCCTGCAGTAAGAGAGGAAAGAGAAATCTAATTAGAGAAAAAGCAGAGAGGAATGAGTTTGAAATACACCCAGGACAATGAGTTTAATGTGATTCTGCAGCTATATCAAACCCAACAAAATCTAGAGCTGGAGATGGAAATGAATTGCAAACCAGCAGCAATGCTCCCTGGTTTCTTCCTTCTTCTTGATCTACTCCTCTCCCTATTTCTCAGAACCTTTAGTTATTTGGAAGATATTTTACTAGGTACCAGTAACAAATATATTTAAAGGGGGTGTGTGTGGGGAAAGGAACAGAAAAAGGAAGGAGACGGGAGATAAAAAATGAAGGAGAATGCAAGGGTGAGAGAGGAGGAATTAATATAAAAAAAAAGAGGATGGAGATAATGACTCAAAGAAGGAGGTGGAGAGAAAGCTAAGGGAGAATTGAATACGAAGTGCAGGGAATTAGACAAATCGCAATTTAAGAGGTGTAATAGATTCACTCACCCCCACTCACTCACCTTAGGAAACTGATGAAAGCCAGACATTTTCAACCTTTCCATTATTTTATTTTGAAAGTTTAATAGGGAGTTCTGAAATCTTACAATTAAGTTTTGATTAATTAAAATGAATAGATAAAAGCAGCTGCTAAGCATTTAAAATCAACTGTATTTATTTTAATATAAAATAAGGAAAGAAGGTTCAAAATTCTATTTTAACCTTCTGCAAACATTCCATGAACAATTATGAATTTGAAGTTAGTGTATTTGTCTGTGAGTTAGTGGACATGTTATAGGTATCTGTGCTGTGCATATATATACTTATAATTGAACAATAATTACTTACACACACACACACACAAACACACACTTCCCACCATAAAGATGCTGCCAAATCTGTACAAATCAGCCACAGAAATCTCTCCCTTGCAACAGAAGTTATAAACCTTTTGAAATATTATGGTTAAACAGGTGACCGTCACTATATTTGGGTATTATAGTTTAAAAGCTGTTACCGAAGCACTGATTTGTTTTTTATTTAAATTCCTTTAATGTGTAAATTTGAATTCCTGAATCTTCATTGTAGCTTTTAGTTACACAGTTTGAGATTAGTTCTTTTTTTCTCTTAATGAACCCTTTCAATTTTGCATGAGACTATATCAGTATTATGAACAAAGTGACCTGGAAAGGACCTTTTTTCATTTATTTATATCAAAAAACGTCATGGAGAGCTGCAGAGACTGGAACAAGTCAGTCATAGAAGAAGATCAGGTGACTGGGTAGTGTATTCCAAGGGGACAAGGGAACCAGGTGACTGGAAAGAATGCACAGAGGAGTAGTGTGGGAGGTAGGAACAGAACCTTTGTTAGAGGGAGAAAAATTAAAATTAAAATGATGTTGTGATTTCCTTTTTCCAAAAACAGCATAACACTTATTGTATTAAAGACAGCACACAATCCTAAATTCTCTCCAATTATTACGTTTTCCATATAAACAGTTGTTGTATTTGCTACATTTGTTGTATATTTACAGGAGGTCTGTTAAATGGCAAATGGGAAGGTTGGAGATCCTCAAGACCATCTCTCTAGTAAGGCATGGTGTAGACTATGTAAAAGTTAGTCATCTCTGCAGGCTATACTTTTTGTCCATATTCATATTCCTAATGTGGGACTGGATGATTTTAGATGACAGAGCTGATACCATATTAAAATAGAATATAAATGGATCCATTCCAAAGGCCTGATTCAGTGCCTTGGTTGTACAGTATGGTGTTGAGTATGAGCGCCATCAAATCTGATCCCTCATAAGAACTCCGTGAACTTGGCACTTCCTATGTCCATAAGAGTGGATCTTACCAGGTCTTTGAACATTGTGCCTCTTGGTTAAAGATAAAACTTATAAACATTTTGATCTGTCCTATGAATTAGAGAGTTGCTATTATTCTAACTAAAATGCTCAAACTACCATCACAATAGGCACTACCTTTCTGGCAGCCTCCGCAGAGAGCTCAAGGGGTGATTGAGGTTGAAAATTCAACTATTCTATCTCATCTATGGTGTAAGGGTCATTCCAGAAAAGGAATCAGACATGTTGAAAACACCTTGGAAAGCATGTCCAGTTGTTGTATGTTCTATGGCTAAACAGTGAATTACAGTCTCCAGTGTTCAAGATGGTACATTTTCATATATAGCTAACTTACTTATATATTTTTAAAAATGACTTATATATTATCCACAAATTATATTAGTTTCTAAGCTGCACATTTGCCAAAAATCCATTTCAAACTGTAAAAGGAAATGAACTGAAAAGAGGTAACAAAATGACTCTCATTTGAGAATTCTGAGGGTGTCAGACTGGTTTGATTCACTATCAGAACTTGAATCTCATTAGTGATATGAATAGTAAAATATTGATATAATTGAAATGAGACTGCTAAATGGGGCATTTAAAATTAGAATAAAGATTAATTTTCTCATTTATTTTATACAATAAATACAGTGATTAAAAAAATTAAATATTGTAAAACATTTTAAAGCAAGGTCACCATTTATTTATTTCAGGGTTTTTTGGCTGGTTTGAAGATATTTTACCATTTACACTAGTGTCCTGTAAAAGGCAGGACAGGAGAATCAACCTGAATATTGTAGGTAAAGGTATATATTGATCACAGAATCACAGAAATGTACGTCTGGAAGGGACCTTGAGCAATCATCAAATCTAGTTCCCTGCACTGAGGCAGGACCACCCTGGCAGGTGTTTGTCAAACCTATTCTTAAAAATCTCCAGTGATGATGATTCCACAACCTCCCTTAGAAGTCTATTCTAGATCTTAACTACCCTTATCATTAGAAAGTATTTCCTAATATCTAAGCTAACTCTCCCTTGCTGCAGATTAAGTCCATTACTTCTTTTCCTATATTTAGTGGACATTGAGAACAATTTGTCACAGTTCTCTTTATAACAGCCCTTTATATATTTGAAGACTATCAGGTCCTTCTTAGTCTTCTTTTCTCAGGACTTAACATGCCCAGTTTTATTAGTGTTTCCTCAGAGATCAGGGTTTCTGAATTTTGTATCATTTTTGTTGCTCTCCTCTGGACTCTCTCCAATTTGTCCACATCTTTCTTAACGTGTGGTGCCCAGAACTGGACAGAGTAGTCCAGCTGAATCCTCACCAGTGCTGAGTACAGTGGGACAATTACCTCCTGTGTCTTATGTACAATTCTCCTGATAATAAATCTCAGAATGATATTAACCTTGTTCACATGAATTGAATGATTGCCTCATTGAATCTGTGATCCACTATAACCCCAGATCCTTTCCAGCCATACTACCACCTAGCCAGTGGTATAGTTTATACAATTTTATAATTGTGCATTTGATTTTTCCTTCCTAAGTGAAGTACTTTTCAATTATCTTTACTGAATTTCATTTTGTTGATTCCAGACCAGTTCTCCAATTTGTCCATGGTGTTTTGAATTCTAATCCTGTCCTCCAAAGTGCTTGCATCCCCTACCAGCTTGTCATATGCAAATTTTATAAGCATACTCTCCGCTCCATTATCCAAGTCATTAATGAAAATATTGAATAGTACTGGACTGAGGACTCACTCCTGCAGGATTCTACCAAATACACCCTCCTATTTGGATAGCGATCCATTGATAACTACTCTTTGAGTATGATCGTTGTGCCAGTTGCATCCACCTTATAGTAATTTCATCTAGACCACATTTACCTAGTTTGTTTATGAGAATGTCATGTGGGACTGTGTCAAAAGCCTTACTAAAACCATGATGTATCGTGTCTACTGGTTTCCACAGCCTCCATCCACTATGTCAATAACCCTTTATAAGAAGGAAATTAGGTTAATTTGGCATGATTTATTCTTGACAAATCCATGCTGGCTATTCCTTGTAACCGTATTAGCCTCTAGTTCTAACACACTCATTGTTTAGTAACTTGTTCCAGGTATTGAAGTTAGGCTGGCTGGTCTATTATTTTCTGGATCCTCTATGATCCACTATTGCCCTTCTCCAGTCCTCTACCACCTGTCTGTCCTCCATAAGTTCTCAAAGATAATTGCTAATGGTTCCTAGATTGCTTCAGCTAGTTCAGCCATTTACAATATATTTATCAAAATAAGAGAATAAGGTTGAGGTCTTGAATCTTAAAGTCTGATCTAGCTCCCATTACAGACCCTGGAAGGACACTTATTGACTTTAATGAGTTAGATTGGACTGTTATTGACTAAAAAGAGAGGATGAATTATTGAAGTGCTAGAACTAAGCAGGGAAAGAAGACCATTTTCTTTGGATCTAACTTGGCACAATATTTGTCCAAACATCATACCATATAAGCTGACTTTTCAAAGTTTGTGGCCTAGTGTAAAAGCCGGACATATAGGAGTCAATCCTGTATTCCTTGTGGACACAGCTTCCACTGACTTCATTGAAATTTTGGCTATATGGGGAATGCAGGCTTAGTGTTATGCTTTCCCCCTAATTACCAAATTACTGTATATCTGTAACTTTATGACTGAGTTGAGAAAGACTTGAAGATTTTCTGACAAATAATGGCAAATAGCTTGCAGAGAAAATGGAACAAGTTACCCTGTATCCACATTCTTACATTAACTGTCTGAGTTCACTCAACTGCAGTTCTGCAGTAGTTTATGTATAATTCCTAATATTGGCACAAGCCAAGTGACTGTAGATGAGGGGGGAAGAACATTCTCCACAGCTCAATAGCTGTTGTACCCTAAATCACTGTGCCAACAAGTCTCCATATAGATCCCTTTCTAATTCTTGAAAAGATGATGGACCTGATTCTGAGCTTACTTACTCTTGTAGAAGCAAGAGCAGAATTTAGCTCTACATTATTTTTAAAACTAAGAACTGTAGATAAAAGGTGAAGTCTGGTTCCATATTCATATTTAATACCACTATTTTAGTTTGTTTTGCTGAAAAACAGAATTAGCCTACAGATTTTCTGCTTGAATTTACTCATTGTTTTGAGCTAAGAACACTCTGTAGCTGTTGTACAGATGGAAATTTACAGAAATTTTGCTTGTATAATTTACACCCGCCCAAAAAAAAGCAGTCCCATGTTTGACACACACGCATACAGTACACATGCAAAGTAAGACAGTCCCTGAAAAAAGTAATAGTACCCCATATGAGGATATGTAATAGTCCCTGATAAGTAATAGTAATAGTATCCCCATAAGAGGGATGGAGAACTGAAGCACAGAGAATTTAACTGATTTTCCCACAGTCACAGAGGGAGTTTATGGCAGAGCTGAGAACCGAATCTAGATCTCTTGAGTCCCAGTCTAGTACGTTAACTACATGACCATCCTTCCTCTCCATGGTGGAGGGTAGCCAATGAATTAACATAGTGAAGGATTTTTCCCTTTTTCTTCATCTCACCAAAAATCTTCTGTGCTGTTATGTACCTAGACATTAGTAGAAGAGGAACCATCATTCCTCTACATAAGATCACACAAACCCTGCTTCCTTCTATTAGCATCAGTTCTGTTGGGTCAAGCTCTCCATCAGCACATATATATGGGCAGGATTTGGTACTGAGTTCAGAACTGCAAAGAAGACTGCTTACTTATACCTCAACTCTACTGTCCATCCCACTGCTGTCATTGCTTTATTTATTTATTTATTTATTGCATTCATATAGTGATTTTTATGCAAAAGGAGGAAATCTTCTGCTAACAAATAGCACTAGAAAGCAGGAGAAAAGAATGAAGGAAATGGAGTATGGAATATTTTCTAGGTTTTGATGTTTCTTTGGTTGATAGTCAAATATTGAATCTGGGAATTGCAGAAAGAAAGCGAGGCTTATGGTTAAACTATTGTAATTCCACAGTGAAAGCAACAGAAAGAAAAAATTAACAGTACTGCTATGGACCCAAAGATAATCACAAGGGTGAACATAAGGATACTATATACAGCCATTTGAATAATACTGATTGCACTGAAGATGCACCACACATTATTAAATTTAACTTTGCAATATCTGTCTAATTTTTATTTTTGAAGGTTAAATGTATTACTCCAATGTTTTGTTTGAACTGCATTAGAGCCTGGGTTGTCTCCAGATGTTTAGATTCTAAGGAAGGGAATTCAAAAAGAAAACACACTTTGTGAATGAAGAGAGCAAATGACTGTTGCATTTTTCCCAAGGTTTTCCTGTTTGCTATTTGTGGGAAAGCGACATGCTTTCTTCAGTGTTCACCAAAGATACGTTCCTAACTTGATGATTTAATTTCTGTGAAGTGCTTTATGCTAGCCTAGATTCTTAGGCTCTGTCAGCAGGGGGAGGCAAACTTTAACTCCAATCTTTCATATTTAAAAATACTTCCCAGAGCCCACAGTCAACATTCTCTCTTCAGAATGTTTAACTTCCAAATAAGTTTTAATATTTATATCAAAGTTCTAATCTAGAAAGATTCCTAAATGCTTATACACACATATTGTACATCATAGAGCTTGTGTTTAGCAGCACACCATGCTACACAGCATCTCAGGACAGGAAATGAAGAATACTAAACATACAATTGAAATGGTGAGGGGAATTTAAGTGATCAGACTATTACCAGCAGACTATTACCAGCAACTCTGGCCAGCATGCTGGAGCTGATTTGAAGACCCTTGAGAATTTGAATGGCTACCAGGGGGGATATGCAGAGTCTTACAGCTCATCCAAATGGTGAAATTTCCAGCAGCATTTTCTCCATTAGTTCAGTAGTGATTCATGGGAACTCACCCTCTGAGTCACCAACACAACTTCCTGTATTATCCTAGATTTTCTCTGGATAACTAGCCCTGATCCTACTTAGAACTGATGAGATCATAGTGCAAGATTCCCCTGTTTATGCTTCCAAGAATCGCATTAGTTTTGCAGCTAATTAATTATCATGACTCCCCAATGTTTTTCAGAATCACTGCTTCCTAGGACAGAGTCTCCCATCCTGTAAAAATGACTTACATTCTTTGTTCCTAGATGTATACATTTTCATTTAGCTGTATTAAAACACATATTGCTTACCAAGCAATCCAGATCTCTCTGTATCCTCCCTGTGAGTGAAGGTTACCAACAACAACAATACTCTTAAACAACAAGTCTCTGTAGTGCTGAATGTCCATGGCCATGTTGTATGGCTTTATTCCAGGTGTCTAAAAGCTCCTCAGGGTTATTACTGATTTGGTGCAGCCAGGTTAATTGAATCATAGAATATCAGGGTTGGAAGGGACCTCAGGAGGTCATCTAGTCCAACCCCCTGCTCAAAGTAGGACCAATCCCCAACTAAATCATCCCAGCCGGGGCTTTGTCAAGCCTGACCTTAAAAACTTCAAAGGAAGGAGATTCCACCACCTCCCTCAGTGACGCATTCCAGTGCTTCATCACCCTCCTAGTGGAAAAGTTTTTCCTAATATCCAACCTAAACCTCCCCCTCTGCAACTTGAGACCATTACTCCTTGTTCTGTCAACTGCTACCACTGAGAACAGTCTAGATCCATCGTCTTTGGAACCCCTTTCACGTAGTTGAAAGTGGCTATCAAATCTCCCCTCATTCTTCTCTTCTGCAGACTAAACAATCCCAGTTCCCTCAGCCTCTCCTCATAAGTCATGTGTTCCAGTCCCCTAATCATTTTTGTTGCCCTCTGCTGGATGCGTTCCAATTTTTTCACATCTTTCTTGTAGTGTGGGGCCCAAAACTGGACACAGTACTCACCAATGCTGAATAGAGGGGAAAGATCACATCGCTCGATCTGCTGGCAATGCCCCTACTTATACAGCCCAAAATGCCGTTAGTCTTCTT
Source organism: Caretta caretta (assembly GCF_965140235.1). Lineage (NCBI taxonomy): Eukaryota > Metazoa > Chordata > Testudines > Cheloniidae > Caretta > Caretta caretta. The sequence continues at coordinate 50,271,549 of NC_134208.1, read as the reverse complement.
GGCAACAAGGGCACGCTGTTGACTCATATCCAGCTTCTCGTCCACTGTAACCCGTAGTTCCTTTTCTGCAGAACTGCTGCCTAGCCATTCGGTCCCTTGTCTGTAGCAGCACATGAGATTCTTCCATCCTAACTGTAGGACTCTGCACTTGTCTTTGCTGAACCTCATTAGATTTCTTTTGGCCCAATCCTCTAATTTTTCTAGGTCCCTCTGTATCCTATCCCCACCCTCCAGCGTATCTACCACTTCTTCAGTTTAGTGAAGAAGACCAGATGGCCGCTGCCAATCCTCTTTTGATCTCAAGTCTGATCTTCAGGGCTCAGTGTGCAGGGACTTTGTCTCTGAGGTTGGCTATATGACCAAAAAGTGCCAGCTGGTGGTGAACAATGAAGATGTAAATCCTCTTGTGGCCAGTTCTCAATAAAACATCGTTATTACTGATAAAATCAAACCATCACATGCCCAATAATTGCTTCTGGCAACCCATGTGAAATGCCTTCATCCTCCTTCTGTCTTGATTAAGCATTACACATGTTTCAGGTCTGTATAAGAGGATTGGAAGTACACAGGTTTGATAAATCCATACTTTTGTGTATTATTTCACCTTCTTTTCACTCCAGATCCCATCCAGGTCCTTCCTGGCTGAGGTTGCTAAACTGATTTTCCTTAGGATGTCTTGCTGGCTGAGCCCATTTGATGACAACTTGCTCCGTAGATAGATGAAATTATCCACTAGTTTTATGGTTTGCCCAGCAGCACAAATGTTTTGTATCACATTTTATTTATTAGTCAAAAATGAATAGAATTACTTGGCTAACATCCTAAACAAAAAGTTACCAAATTTCTTCATGTAACTCCCATCTCCTTCTTTCCTTGGAACAAGTTCATTTATAGAGAGAAAATTATCTAAACACATACAGGGCACTTTCTTTGCTTACATATTTCCCTCATGCACCCCTCAATCTTCCTGATAAAAAACATTCTGTCAGTTAATCCTTCATCTGAACACTGAACAGTGTGAATGTTGTAACAAGTCCCTGAGCGCTGAATACTAAAAACCTCCCTTATATTGAATTGCTGAAGTTTTGTAACCTAAGGCGCATCGATAGAAAAAACATTTGCCAGTTCAGGGGCTCATCATGGTATTGTCCAGGTAGTGGCCTTATCTTGATACAGGTATTTATCCTCGAAGTTGGTACCCAAATTTCTCCCATGAGGATTTCTGTGAGACCATGCCAATGCACTGGTGATAAATAACGAATATTAGGTGTGGTTGGAGGCTAGAAATGCAAATTACTGAAGTAATCTGAGGGGTAGATCCAAAAAGGAATTTAGGTGTTGCAATGCCTAACTTTTAGGCACGTTGCCACCCAGTGGAATCCACAGCTCTGAGTTATTTATTAATTATTACTTATAATTTGTATTACCTTTGTACCTAGGAGCTCCAGTCATGGCCCAGGACCCCATGGTACTAGGTTCTGTACAACCACAGAACAAAAAAAGGCAGCGCCTGCCCCAAACAGCTTGCAATCTAAGCATATGACAAGAGACAACAGATGGTTACAGACAGATGGAGGAACACAAGGAAGTGATGAGACAATACTACTTAATAAGACAAGACAGACATAGAGTGAGGAAAATGGGTAAAACACACAAGCAGAGTGAACAATGTGATGGTGGCATACACCACTATTTAATTATTCTAGCTAAATGGAAGGGAAAGAGGTGAGGGGGGCAGGGCAGAGGAAGAGAGGCGGTAGGTGTGGAGTGAAGCTGAGCTGAAGAGATCATGAGGGAAGGGGAGATTGGAGCAAATAGGCAATCAGCACAGGGTAGAGAAAATCAGAGAACATGCAGCAGCTTTGACTGGAATGTCCAAAGGTCCCTGCTGCTACTGATCCTATCTCTGGAGTCTTTGTCTGGTGGCTCTCTGAAGTTCTCCCCCAAGGCCATGTGGCAGGAGGAGGGAAAGCACCACCTGAACCTAGTGCCCCCAGGGCGTGAGTGTGTCTCTCCTTCACAGTTCTGGATGCAGGGAATGTTGTCGGGAGGGCTCCCTATACAATGCAACAGGAGAGTTAGGCACCAAATAATGGCATCCACAAAAGCCAGCACACTGAGAGGGCATCTGCCTAAGCTAACCAGTAGAAAATGCTGAGGAGAGGGGTGTAGATCCATCCTTCTCAGGGAGTTACACACCAAAGGTCTGGGGTGGAGGGAGGTGCCTCTCTCTGCTTGGGATTCTTAGCCATGAATCCTCTCCTAGAGTTATGCACCTAAGTGCTTGTTCCACTGCCTCCCCAAGAAATTCACAGGGGAGGCCTCCTTGTTAATCCTTATTCCACTGGTTAGAGCACTCATCCAGGATGTAGGAGACACCGGTTTATTTTCCTACATTGGCTGATGTGAAGCAGGGATTTGCCCCTGCATTTCCCACCTTGGACTGTAGTGTCATTCTCATTTTTTCTTTGGCCCAATGCATATTTAAATATTTATACCCAGGAGAGCCCTTCAATAGAAGAGATTGAGAGAGAACCCCCTCTACCCCGTTGCCATCAAAATATCCCATAGCCCAGAAGTTAGCACATTCACTTGAGAGGTGGGCAGCCCAAGTTCAAATCTCTTGTCCCACTTAGGGAAAAAGTGAACCCAGGTCTCCCACATCACAGGTGAGTACGCTTACAACGGAGATACACATTATAAGGGGGAGGGGGGGAGGTGCTGCCTCTCTTTTCCCATCGCAGCTCTTTTATGTGACTTTAGGTGCACTCTGAGAAAATCTATTGGATCAGACCCTGAAGGCAAGATAGGCAGGGCAGTGCCTAGTTTGAAGATCCTGCTGGGGCTTAGACGTGAGCTGGGCACCTAGACTGAGGCAGCTGTGTGCATGCTTGCTGGCACAAACTTCGGCATGTATGAATTTTAGGGGCCTCCAGGGCTATGCAGCAGCTGAGCAAGGGTTTTGAGAATCTCAGTTGCACCTACATGTTGGGCTTAGGTACTTAAATTCTTCTGTGGCTGTAGCTCTGAGTGTCTTGTTTGGTAAACTTGAATGCTAGATTCCTAATTGCATAGGTGTTAATCATAATATTATGTTTTAGGGAGAGAAATCGGAAAACGGGAGAAGAAGCAGGACTTTTTGTATCTGGCTGGGTACACTGATAAAGGAATATCTTTCAGTCGTTTTGTGGAACTTTACTAGCATCCTAGATATTCACTAGTAGGTGGAATAGATGGATGCTTGTGGTTGAGAAACAAAGAATTCAAAGTTAATTTTTAAGGATGATTCTTATCCTGTGCCCAAGCAGTTTTATACTTTAGGTTCACGTTGATAGCTGTATGTGTCTGGAGAAAGAGCATAGTTAATCATTTAGGGCTGTTCTATTCTATGAGAGGTTTGGGGAACATATCCCTGCCCTCTATTTACCCTTTTTTCCATTTGGAAATTATTACACCACTAGACATACGAAGATCAAATTTGGCTCCAGTTGCACACATCTTTTTCCTGGACCTTAACTTAATCCTTCCTATTAATAGTTCATGATCACCACAGTCAGCACTTCTGTACGTCCAGCAGTGATGATTTATGCCTTTTGCTGATAGTAAGTCTGATTTTTGGTTTGGCCATTGGTGAGTTCACATCACCTGTACAGGTCTTTGTGAGAAAACCAAGTATCGCCAGTAATCAAATTGTGCATCTCAGAACAAGTTCTTAACCTTTCCTCATTATCATTTGCTGTCCCAATGCCATATTGTCCAACACTGATCATTTTCTTACTATCTCCACTACCAACCTTTGAATCCATATCTCCTGTTATCAGAATTATATCATGATTAGGAATCTCATATACAATGCTATCCAGCTGTTCTCTTTCTCTTCTGCTGCTTCTGTTGCCATGTAACACCAGATCACAGTTATACATAGTTTACTGTTGGAAGTAGGAATCCTTGCTGTGACAATCTGATCACACACCACTGGTTTCCAGTTGTTCATTGAAGTAACTGTTCCCCTTTAGTAGCTGTTCTCTGGAAGCAACTGCATTAAATTAAGCAGACATCAGAAGGCTGGAGGCAATAATGATGAAAGTTCTTTAAAAGATGGCATGAGTAAAGTGGAAAGATCTTAGGACAAATTAAGATGTTTGAAAGAGAGCATGATGTGAAATCAGGGTATGCTATTGGCTAAAATCAAAAAGGTTATGATGGCAGGGACACTGCAGAAGACAAATAATAGGATGCTAAAGAAAATAATCCAAACGCAACCAAAGTCAGTCCTACCTAGAGGCTGACCACCAACTAGATGGATGGACACTGTATTCAGGACATGATCAGGCCGGACTTACTAGAGGAACAAGTCATGGAAAGGAATGAATGGTGATACTGTGCTATTCCCTGTGTCTGCAAAGATGCTCCAGGATGAATAGAAGACACCACTAGAAGGGGAGGAGGACACAGTCTGTACCCTCTTCTGTGCACAAGGACCTGTGTTTATGGCTCATCCTTATATGGGCTCCAGAAAGGGTGGGGTTTTTAAAGGGCCACTTGTATGTTCTCCCCAACCCTTTGCACCTGTGTAAGTCTGAATCTAAGTCTCGCACTCCATGTAGTGAGAATCTTGTATCTAAAAGCTCCTATTTGATATGTACCAACTCCTTTAATCTTTACCAGGTTTGGTAAGGGATTCTGTATTTTCTGGTTTACTCTGAAATTTGACCCTTCACTGAGGAATATACTTCACTGATTGACAGAGCTGTTAACATGTTGGAGTGGGGAGAGGGGAAAGGAATGAGGGGAAAATAGTTGCTTTTCACTCATGTATTCCGTTATTGTTCAGAAACCTTTCAAAGGATAATGGGACACATTTTGCCATGACTTGCATCTACATGCACTTCAAAAGCTTGCACAAGGTGTAGAGCAGTTATCTTTGGTTTACATACCCCACACTAAACCAGAGCAGGGCATGGGGCAGTACTGTGCCCTGGAGGCCCTGCCCCTCAGCAGCTTCAGAGCATGCTCCAGGTGGAGGGACAGTTCAGAGGGTCGCTGGTAGGCCAGGGACATGGTGGAAGGCATTACATGAAAGTGAGGCTGATGGAGGTGTGGGAAGAATTACTAGAGTATTAGAAAGGCCACTCTGGAAGCAGTGATCCATATTCTTCCTGTTCCTCAAGAGAGCCCTGAAGGAGGGGAAGTTGTGCCCTTGGCAGACTATATTGATACTGCTAACACTGTGACCATACCCCAAACAAAGAAGCCACAGCATGGCTGGGGTGGGGAGTGTAACTTGGGTGCGGAGTGTAACTTGGGATGAACTGATGAGCGGTCTGGACACTGCAACAACCCTTTGGGGCCCTGGTTGGGACCTCTTGGAGTGAGAGGGCACAGGTCCAACTCCCCTCTGTCATGAGAGAATCCCAAAGGGAGAAAGAGGGACACATGAGAGGGACTGAGGCCTGTTGTATGTGACCTGGCAGGGCCCCCTCCAGGATGGGGAGAACTGTGGACCCACTGCCTGATCAGTAGGCCAGCTGGCTGTTAGACTGACCTACTACAGGAGTCCTATAAAAAGAATGGTTCTGTGAGGCTGCAAGAATATACAGGCGAGTCAAATCGTATGTGTGGGTTAGGTTCTAAAGTCAGCGTGTAAGGCGAAAATCACGTATAGTAAAAATTACCCTTGAAAATCCCTTAAATCGTCCATAAAGTAGAGTACAGTATACTGTACATGGTTTTGTGTATACTGTACAGCAGGGGTCGGCAACCTGCAGCATGCAAGCTGATTTTTGGCGGCACTCTGCTGCCAGTCTGGGGTTCTGGCTGCCAACCCCGTACATGTAAAATGTATTATTGGCACGCCAAACCTTAAATTAATAAAGACTTGGCATGCCACTTCTCAAAGGTTGCCGACCCGTGTACTAGAATCCACTCAGTGTGGCAAGATGCTCACACTATTGGTGGGCAGCGATTGATCCAGCGGGGATCGATTTATCGCATCTAGTGTAGACGCGATAAATCAACCCTTGAACACTCTCCAGTCAACTCCTGTACTCCACCGCCACGAGAGGTATGCAGGAACTCAGACCGACTGAGGGAACAGGAGATTCACATCTCCCATCTCACGCTCACTCCGCGGCATACGCTCATTGAGTGGAATGGTGGGCGGAACTGTTTTTTTTTTTTTTCTTTATTTTTCTTTTTTTTGCTGAGCACGTATAGTTGAATTCATGTAAGTTAAATGTGTGTATGATACAACTTGCCTGTATGCACTGTAGATATAGGATAGAGCTCTTCTTGAAGCTTCTTCTGTGCTTTTTGTTTTCAATCATTCACAGAACAGAAATTCAACTACTATATAAGCCACTGCTATGATGAAAGGGAGAAACCTACCATACCTCTACTACTACTAAACCTAGCTTTCTTTCCTAAGCACACAATTTGCAGAATTCATAAAAAAAAGAAACTATTCAAAAATATACCCTTGCCCTATGAAAGTCTTTGAAATTGGAGGATTCAAATTCCTCCCTAGAGTGTGCTGAACTACAAACTTCTATAACAGAAATAGGTTCCTCAGGGGATGAAGAAGTGTAAAGATGATGTAGGCTACTTTAATTACATTTGCCAATTCTTAGGTCAGTGAAAAAGGAAAGTAAAAGTTGAAAGTCTAGTGACTTAAGTTGCTATTAAATCATTCCCATTTAGACAGTACGTTATGATATTTTTAAAACCATGCTATCAGGAAATCATTGTGTGCAATCTGAAGTTAAAAAAACTAGTTAAAACGGAATCAAACAAAATATGCTTAAGAAAATGCCTGCCTTTCTGAATGTTATGTATACAATTGAGAGAAATACATTTTAAATTAAATCATCTGGAACAGCTGAATTTAAAAACAACTTTGCTATAATCAAACCTACCATAGGGTTTTTAATTGCCTGGGTTCATTCTGGCACTGAATCCCTTTAAGATCAAAATTCTAAGATCATTTTGCAATTCAGTGGTACAGGTTATCTTGAGCAAGAGAACTGGTATGTTAAACTCTATCTCTTTGGAATAGTCTCTCAGGGAAGTGGTGGCAACACTATGACTTGGGGCATTTAAAACTAGACTTGGCGAAATACTAGTAAACATACATTAGGGAACAACCCTTATGAACAGAACATAGAGATGGGCTTTTACTTTGGCAAAAACTGCAATGCTCCATGGATTTCCTAGGACCTTTTTATTTGGTGTTCTGGGTTTGTATTCAAATTTTATAGGATATGAAGGATTTCTGGCTTTCCAGTTTACCCCAGCTGACTTACGATGTTATCAAGATAAAATCAGCTCCTTTCCCTCTTAAATCATCCTTGACTTGCTCCAAAGACTGCGAGGAGAATATCTATAGATAACATATTTTAATTCTAAACTCATCCCAACATTGCAAACCAATATACTGTATAAGAGTATGTCATTAACCAGAACCACCCGCTACAGCCAAAATATGCATAGCAGCAAAGAGGAAACTCTCTCCACTTTTTCCTAAATGTACATGACAGCATATGTCATAGAGTTTAAGGCCAGATTGTCTATTCTGACCACCTGTATATCATAGGCCACTAAACACAACCCAGCCACCTCGACATCAAGCCCAACTACCAGAATTAAGCCAAAGTATTACAGCGGTTAGGAGACATGAAGCAAACCATCCATTGGCATTACCAAAATACATATAGGAGCATGTGAAAAAACAGTCCCCAGCGTAGGATTTTTGTGTGTGTGCTAATTCTGGGGGGTTGGTTTACTTCCTGCTCTTATGTCCAATTTTGTTATAAGAAATTAAGTTCTGAGTTTTGTCTTTCGAAGTCCTGTAATCCTGCCCTCTTCTTTTCTACCCTTATCCCCCCTCCTGCCTTTCCTTATGATCCTCCAAGTCCTGGTGCCTTACTGCTCCCTTTTCCCACTCTTAGCTTTTTGTCTTGTATTGTATTATACTGCACTCTAAAGCTGGCTTTCCCCTGCCTTCATTTTATAAACAAACTCTCTTTCCTCCTTCAAGTATTCATTTTAAAAAGTCTCTCTTCAAGTAGTTTTTCCTTCCTTGTTCTCCTCATCAGTAATATTTGCACTCTCCCTTTTCCTGAATTGTTGTCCTATGTTGTATGTTTCTCTTGTTTTATTTAGATGATAAGATCTGGGGGAAGGAATCGTGTCTTATCTGTGTTTGTAAAGTACTGTATAAATTTACAGGGGTACTGGATGTAAATGTTTCATAATAATAATGCAGGACACCTGCCACCACATAGCAAAAGTTCATATACGTTTTAGTGACAAGGAGTCTGTTTTGGAAATGCATCCAGAAATATGGAGGTTCTATCCAAATTGTTCAAACCTACAGAGAGCCCCAAAAATCCTGTAACTGACTTGTCCCCAACAGGTACAAAGAGAGATCCATCTCCTGCCCAATCACCTGGTAGTGAGTCTGGTAATCCTGATGACCCTTTAGCATCTTCAGAGGTTAGACATCAGGGACATCCTCGCTCCCACTGCTCCCCTTATCACTTGATTTCTTTGGAGGATGCACTTTATGGTCACTGCTTTCCAGTTTATGAACAGAAAGGAAACAGGTTGTATTGTATAAATCTGGTACACAGGACTATGCTGTCTGATATGACAGAAGCCAGGTCCACAATTTTCTTGAAAAGTGACATTTCTTTGCCATTAACCCTTCTGCACAATAAATCCTATTCATAACAGGAGAGTGTGATTTGACTGCATTAGGCTGAATGCAGCAGTGTGATTACCTGCTGGTGGGCAGGTGGCATGTGAGTTCATTCGGTGCAAGCAGTTCATGGCCTCAGAGACCAGTTACAGGTTCTTGAGACCAGAGTAGCTGAGATGGAGGAGCTAAGGGAGACAAAGAGGTACATAGATGAGACTTTCTGGGACACAGTAGAGTCACCCTATCCCCAGTCTGACAGCTGTTGACCAGAATGACGTCAATGACATGCTGTTGACGAGAATGAAGGTCTTGGAGAAGGTAAACATTAAGCTAGAGCAGAGAGAAACAATCTGATAGTTGTGATCCTCCTTCCAGATAATGTCGTAGTAGCCTCTCACACTGAGAATACCTCTCCATTTCCAGGGGAGGGAACCTAGTTATTAGGAAGAGACAGGTAGTAATAATGGGGGAATCTATTAGGAGAAATGTAAATAGTTGGGGTTTTGATGAGTAGGAGAACTGCATGATGAATTGCTTGCTGGATGAGGCGTTTGCAGACCTCTTGAGACAGCTAGACAGATTTATGTACACTGCTGAGGAGGAGCTGGTGGACATGGTATATGTAGGTACTAAGGACAAAGGGAAAGGTAGCAAAGAGGTCCTGGAGGCCAAATTTAGGTAATGATTAAAATCCAGGACCTCCAAGGTAGCATTCTCTGAAATGCTTCCTGTTCCACCCACTGAGCCAGTTAGAGGAGCAGAACTGCAGGGATAAAATACATGGATGAGATGGTGATGTTGGAAGGAGGGATTTAGGCTTATTAGAAACTGGGGAACCTTTTGAGAAAGAAGGAGTCTATCCAGGAAAGATGGGTCCATCTAAACCAAATGGAACCAGATTGTTGGCATGTAAAATTAAAAAAGGTTGTAGAGGAGTCTTTAAACTAAGGGCTGGGAGAAAGCCAACAGGTGCAGAGGAGCATATGGTTTGAACAGAAACGTCCTATAGGGGAGGATCTATTAATGGGGATTCTCTTTAACCCAGTAAAGAGGAAGGGATAGAAGTTGATAAACTACAGGTAGGAACTGAAGAGAAACAGTCAAACAAAAGAGTCCCATTCAATTACATCACATGAAGGCAGACAACTAAATACTGACAAATTTTACAAGTGCTTTTATACAAATGCAAGAAGTGTAAATACTAAGATGAGTGAACTTGACTGCCTGGTATTAAATGAGGATATTGATATGACAGGCATCACAGAAACTTGGTGAAATGATGATAATCAATGGGACGGTAATACCAGGGCACAAAATATATAGGAATGACAGAAGATTGCACTGGTAGGGGAGTGGCACTATATGTGAAAAAGGCATAGAGTCAAATATAGTAAAAATCTTAAATGAATCAAACTGTACCATGGAACCTCTATGGATAGAAATTCCATGCTTGTATAATAAGAGTATAGCAGTAGGAGTACACTACTGACTACCTGACGAGGATGGTGACGGTGATTATGAAATGCTCGGGGAGAGAAGAGAGGCTAAAAAAACCAGAAAACCCAATAATAATGTGGAATGGGATTTCAACTATCCCCATGTTTTCAGGGAACATGTAACCTCAGGATGGGATGCAGAGATACAATTTCTAGACATCATTAATGAATGCTTCTTGGAGCTGCTAGTCCTGCAACACACAAGGGGAGAGGCAAATCTTGATTTAATCCTAAATGGTGCACAGGATCTGGTCCAAGAGGTCTATATAGCTGAACCACTATGTAATAGCAACCATAATGCAATTAAATTTCACATCCCTGCGGGGGGGCATAGAAATACCAAAGAAATCCACCATAGTAGCATTTAACTTTAAAAAGGGGAACTACACAAAAATGAGGAAGCTAGTTAAATGGAAATGAAAAGGAACAGTCACAAAAGTGAAATGTCTTCAAGCTGCATGAAAGCTTTTTTAAAAACATCGTGACAGAGATTCAAAATCAAATGCAACCATGGCTAAACAAGAGCAATGTTCACTCTAACTTTTCATAGGCTGTGTGTGCAAAAAATTTCTTCTGTGCAAATTGTTGTGCTTCTGTGCAAATGTTTGTGTGCGCAGTATTTCGCCATGTGCGCAGAGGTTTAGGATCTGTGTGCACACGCACACGTGCACAGCTTAGAGGGAACAGTGAACATGAGTAAAAGAAGCAGTTAGAAACACAAAGACATCCTTTAAAAACTGTAAGTCAAACCCTACTGAGGAAAACAGAAAAAAACATAAAACTCTGGCACATCAAGTATAAAAGTATAATTAGTCAGGTCAAAAAAGAACTCGAAGAGCAAGTAGCAAAAGACATAAAACTATCAGCAGGTATTTTTTAAGTAAATCAGAAAAAGCAAGCCTGCCAGTCAGTGGGGCCACTAGATGATCATGGTGCTAAGGGAGCACTCAAAGAAGACAAGGCCGTTGCAGAGAAGCTTAACTTCAGTACCAGGCAAATTGTTTTTAACTACAACTATGGAGCCAACAAGTAGTAAAGAACAGAATTCTCAGACACATAGATTCATAGATATTTAGGTCAGAAGGGACCATCATGATCATCTAGTCTGACCTCCATAGATGAACATGATGTGTTGGGGAAGGGTAAACATGGCTTTAGTAAAGGGAAATTATGGCTCACCAATCTATTAGAAATCTTTGAGGGTGTCAGCAAACATGTGGACAAATGTGATCCAGTAGATACAGTGTACTGGACTTTCAGAAAGCCTTAGACAAGGTTTCTCACCAAAGGCTCTTAAGCAAAGTAGGCAGTGATGGGATGTGAGGGAAGGTATTTAATTAATTAAAAGATAGGAAACAAAGGACAGGGACAAATAGTCAGTTTCCAGAGTGGAGAGAGGTAAATTGTAGGGTCCCCTAAGGATCTGTACTGGGCCTGTGCTGTTCAACATACTAATATATGATCTGGAAATAGTTGTAAACAAAGAGGTGGCAAAATTTGCAGAAGATACAAAATTACTCAAGATAGTTAAGTCCAAAGCTGATTGTGAAGAGTTACAGAGGGATCTTACAAAAGTGGGTGACTGGGCAACAAAATGGCAGATTTCAGGTTTCAGAGTAGTTAGTCTCTCAGGTGCCACAAGTACTCCTTTTCTTTTTGAAAATGGCAGATGAAATTCAGTGTTGATAAATGCAGAGCAATGCACATTGGAAAACATAATTCCAGCTATACATAAAAAATGATGGGATGTAAATAAGCTGTTACCACTCTAGAAGGAGATCTTATAATCATTTTGGATAGTTCTCTGAAAACATTTGCTTGATGTTCAGCAGTAGTCACAAAAGCGAACAGAATGTTAGGAACCATTAGGAAACGGATAGATAATAAGACAGAAAATATCACAATGCTACTATATAAATCCATGGTACTCCCACACCTCAAATAGTGTGTGCAGTTCTGGTCACCCCATCTCAAAAAGATGTATTAGAATGGAAAAAGTACAGAGAACAGACACAGAAAAAATACGGGTATGGGACAGCTTCCACACAAGGAGAGATCAAAAAGACTGAGGCTGTTCATCATAGAAAAGAGATGATTGATGGGAGATATGATACAGGTCTAAAATATCATTAATGTTGTGGAGAAAGTGAATAAGGAAGTGTTATATATCCCTTTACATAACACAATAACTAGGGGTCACCCAATGAAATTAATAGCAGGTTTACAATAAACATAAGGAAGTAATTCACACAACCCACAGTCAACCTGTGGAATTCATTGCCAGGGGATGTTGTGAAGGCCAAAACTGGATTAAAAAAAGAATTGGATACGTTCATGGAGGATAGGCACATCAGTGGCTATTAGCCAAGATAATCAGGGATGCAACCTCATGTTCTGGGTGTCCTAAACCTCTGACTGCCAGAAGCGAGGACTGGATGACAGGGGGTGTATCACTTAATAAACTGCCCTGTTCTGTTCACTCCCGCTATAGAATCTGACATTGTCCATGTCAGAAGACAGGACACTGGGTGAGATGGACCATTGGTCTGACCAAGTGTGCCCATTCTTATGTTCTTATGTTAGATGCATATTTTATAATCTTATGTTAGATTCTGTGTGTAACACCCTTTCGAGGTTCTCATATCTTGTTATTTCTCCTTGCTCTTTCAGTGGCAAAAGATGAAGTGGGGGGGGGGTAATTTTCCCTGTGACATTCAATAGTATTGCTGATTTTTCTAAGGTTGTTCTCTAAGAGATGGTGTTGTTTTCTTAGAAAATTCCCTGTTGACACTGAAGTTAGGAGCAAGATAGTAGCAACAATACTGCTCCTCTAACTGGAACTTTGGATGGTTTTACAGAGCATGCAGAAAGCTGTGGGAATAGGGTCCATATTAGTGTGTAGGAACATTAACTTTTCTCTTGGGATCTTCCTTTGTTATTATGTTTGACATTGAGCTTTCTCCTAGGCTTCTACTGTACAATAGTGAAATGAGGAGAGGAGTCTTTCATGAGATATATTGAGAGCACCCACACATTTTGTGATAAGAATAGGAAAGGCTGAGCCATGTTGGTGATTTGTGATGCAGTAAAATAAAATCCTTCACCAAAGAGTACAAATGCAATGTTGTTTGCTGAGCTATGAACATCCTTATTTCAGAGACTTCAAGAATAGCCAGTTTCAGGGATCTGAGGAAGTCTTCAGTGTGGGGTTGTGTCTATGGTTGGTGGGGAGGAATAAAGCTCGGCTATCCTATCCTATGCAAATCCTCGCCTAGAGCAGAATCTTCCTTCTCCTCCAGACCCTCTTTCTTTCTCTATCTAACCTCCCACTATCAGCAGTCCCTGCTTCACTCAATGAAACTATAGGGACTGGATATCTGAAAGATGGGCCACTTGCTGCAAACAAAGCAGAACAGCTATGGAGCCAATAAGTAGCTCTGTGCTTAGAGGTCAACTGGTGGGCAGAGTAGAAGCTAAGAATGTTGTTCTAATCACAGAAGATCCCATTGAGAGAAAAGAACTGCCAGAAACCTGAGCAGGAAACTAAAAGCCTGATTCAGATCCCACTGACTTCAATGGGAATTGAATCAGACTTCTAAATGACACCCATCATCCCTGTGTGTTCGTACAAATAAAACCTAAAAAGCAACATCCTAGGGATAGTATTATACAGGGTGGTTAGGGAATAATTAGTTTGATTTACAAAAGTGTAAGGAAAAAGAAATGATAAATTAGTCAGTGTGCACCTGAAAGAATTTATGTTAAGGTTTATTTTTAAATTTTAAATTTTATTATTTAAAGAGAAAAGTTCAAATGAATAGTAATGATCAGACCGACCAAAATTAAATAATTACATATCAGTTCAAAATCTTAAAATCTATGTTTCTGATGAAGATTGTATACAATTAATAATTTATTTCAACTTTATAATCCATATGTGATTACATCTGTTCCTAACATGACATAAAATTACTTTGTCTTTCACAGAATTTTTCTAAGAAGCTCTACTAGATGACACAATAGCACCTGTAGGCTGGCTTACATTTATTATTATAAATGATAAGAGTGTGTTTTCTTCCCATTCAATTCCATGCCTCAAGTGCCAGAACAGTATGCCACAGTTAATAAAAAATAATTAAGAACTACCACAGGGAAAAATGGTTTCCTCAATGGCCCTTCTGCGAGACCCTGACTAAATGATTGATCATTTTAGTAATTTGAAACAATGCCATGATTTCTTTATGGTAGTGTTCTGCATAGCCTTGATGGTAGGATCATATTAAAACCATTTCTTTTCATAAAATAAATGCAGTTCCTCTGAATTTTCTGTTTGTGTTTCAAAGAAGATATAAAGAGTTCCTGTTCACAGTCTTTTAGGTTATTATGGGATAGTTACCAGGTCCTTTTTTACATTTCATGTAGAGGGCTGTAAGTTATACAGATGTCCTTCTGATAAACCAATGAGCACTTTCTAGTATTGGTTGTAAGACATGACTAAAGTTTAAAAATGTGTTCTATAAAATTTGTACAGATTCATCAAATATATAGTTATCTAAATAAATAAATCCCTAGTGTTCTTTATATATGGTACTGTACTTGATTTGAAGAGACAGTTTTTCATATGCATAGATGAAATGCCAGAATGGGAAAACCAATCTGACTGTTATTTATGTATCTATAGTAGCATCTGAGGCAGTAGAATATTTAGAGAGGGATGGAACAAAAGGCACATTTTAAAAATCTTGTAAAAGATTATTTCAAGGCAGTGAGTTGTAAAAGATTTACATGATACATTATTTTCTCCTGAGTAATTTATATAAAATAGTTAAAATATTAAATCACTTTAAAGATTAACGTCTCAGGACAGAAGAAGGTCATATGATTTGCAAGGATCCATGTTTGATTCTGTCTTGTATAAAATTATTATGAATGATCTAGAAAGAGTATATTAGTAACATTTGCTGATGACGCTAGCTTGGAAGATGTTTTGACACTAGGTAAAATAACCAGCATCTTTAAGGGTCCGGGGATATTAGAAATATGAACAGGAAACAACAAATTGAGACACACATTTCCTTATTACAGGTGGATTTCAAAAGAATTACTTTTGATAGACACTATTAGAGCTGAGGAGAATTTGGCCCATTGTGTCTCAGACAATACATCATGGTGAAAATAATAATCATCTAGATATTCAAAAATGGATAGATTCAAAATCCACTCAGATCAGCAAAAAGACTTCCATAGGCTGTGGATCATGTATTAAGAGGAAAAGTCTGGGAAGCACAAATGTTGCAATGGAGAGCCAATAGAGACCAACAAATTAGATAAAAATATGCAATATGATATAACAGCAAGGAATAATTAGGGGACTGGATGAGATCATCATATAATAAAGAACATTTAAGGGGCCTAGTCCAATTAAGGGGCCTAGGATAGTGATGAGTCCAGTCAACCCCTGTTGAGGGTAGTTAGTTGACCTGTTTGAAAGTGTTTACATTTTCAAAACTTTGAGTATTGTAGATAGATGATAATTTGCTGCTTTTCCACTACATGACAAAGAGTGGAACATATAGTAATCGAAGTGTGTTAAAAGAAGGTTAATTTTGGGGATGACATATGGGTGTAACTAGAAATAATGGGATAACATTAAGAATGGTAGAAATGCAGGTGCATATCATGAAAAAAATCCTGTCAGCAAAAGTTATCAGATTATGGAATAGCCTCCCATGGGATGTAGGGGAAGCTCCAGCACTTGAGGCGTTTACATCAAGAATAGATACAACTATAGCGAATAATGTTGTGTATGGTAAAAGACTAGAACCAAAATCTTGCTCTCTGTATTTGTGAGAGGTCCCCTGGGAGTTAATGGAGCTATATGCATGAATATGGCAAGCAGGATAGAGTGCGTGTGTGTGTGTGTTGGTATAATTTCTATAATTCTGTAACCCACAGTTTAGTCCTTGCACCTATGTGTATAGACTGTAATTTGTTTTCTTCTACAGTAACTCTTTTTTAATATGTTCAGTTGCAATTTCCACTGGTGACTCTGGTGTGTTCTACATGCTAATTCCTCCATGTGCTATAAAGTTTCTCCTGAATTCCTTTAACAGCTAGTCTGTTCTTAATTTCAGTTAGTGCCCTCTTGTTTTTGGATCTTATTCTTTTTCATTTCACATAAAATTACATTTTATTTCACATAAAATTATATTTTCCTCTAAAGACTGAAAAGTTTTGCTATTGACTTCAACAATGCCAGAATTCCACTCTTGATTTTGTAAAGTGCTGAGTGCCCCTCAACTGCCACTTACTTTATCTAAATCTTTTATTTTCTAATTAAGATAAATATAAAAGTTTTCCTTTGCCACCCTATCATAATTCTAGTTTGCAGAAAAAAATAACAGGTGTAACAAGTTATTTTCCATAATTCAATCAGTTTTATTCTGGAATATTAAACTTGCAGTATTTGTTTTCCATTTGTAAAACTAGTTTTCAGATTCTTTGTTTATATCAGCAGTGTAGCTGCTGGCTACCATGCAGTATGTGGACTATTTGATTTGTGATTGAAAACAGGGCTTCAGTGTTCTGTTGCTTCATGATTCCTGGTGGGCACTGCAGTGCCAGTTTCAAAGAACTGAAACTGTGATGGGGGAAGAAGAATAAACAGGAAGAGAAAGATAAGTAAGACATCAGCCTTTTGTAACTGAAGGAAAGTACAGGTTTAGGGCACGTTTATTTGCAAAAGGGCCACCAATGGATATGCAGAACACAATGGGACACAGTGGTCATAATACACCATTATTATAGTCTTTTTGAAACCATTTTCTTTCTTTCTTTCTTTCTTTCTTTCTTTCTTTCAGCTGTAGGAAATAGTAGATAGTAGTGTTGCAGAAATGTTGGATGGCTGAGAACCAACCTATATACTGGCATTTGGAATTATTATTACTGAAACTTGTTCAGCCATATCTATTAGCCTGGAGCTCAGCTGCATTGGAATAGTCTTCATACTTCTCTTCAAAGAGCTCAAAGTAGGAATTTGTCCTTAATAACTAGTGTATGTCTCATAACTTTTTTGAACCTTAACAGTTAGCTTTAATTTTTACTTCCCAGAAGTGTAAGATTGGCAGCAATCGATTAGTCATTAGAAATTGTGAAGCTGTTGTTAAACTCTATTAATGTATGTTTTTGATTTCCCAAATTGGACATAATTGTTTTAGAAATCTGTACTATAAAATCAGTTTAAATATCTTACACCTGAACAACCTGTTCATGCTGTCTTCCCTGTGCTTTTATTTTTTACTAAATCAGAGCTTAAACATGGTACTACATTCTTTCAGTCATTGTTAAACAAATTCGCTTTGTTAAATATAGTTTTGGCTTCAGTGGGTTTTTTTTTTCCAGGTTTAGAACTCCTTAATGAATTACTCAAGATGTAAATCAAGAGGGCACACTTGGAGGGAAGAAATGCTATAAGCCATTCTAAGCCAATGTCTTGTAGAACCAGTACTAGTAGAATTTCAGGCCTCCTTCTGAACCTCACCGAGGGTGACAATCACCTGTGGAGTAGATGAGGCCAGTTCTAAGCCTTTGGAATTGTTTAAACCCTGTTACAGGGATTATATAGGCTACTAGAGGACTCCATACATGCCACTGACAGGATCTTTGACCCTGCACAGAAAGGAAAAGTTTGAAATGTCCACACTTACACAGATCTAGGGGTCCCAACACCAAAGGGCTCTGGTTGTTATTCCTGTCTATAGACTGGAACAGCAGCTATGGCACTGGAGGTATGCACAGCAGCCTTCATTCTCTTGCCCTGTGGTGTGGATTTTGCTTCCTCAGCTTTCCTGCACTTTGCTTACATAGAGCCAGCTTATTCAGCCTCGAATGTAGTTGAAGTATATACCACCCTGAGAGAGTTAACACAATTTTAGTCAAAGCACACAATCCTCCAATGCTGTGACTCTATCTATCTATCTATCTATCTATCTATCTATCTATCTATCTACCTATCTATCTATCCTCCTGGAAATAGAGTGGGATGGGAAGAGCTAATACTGTAGCTGCCTGCTGACAAGAGCCATGTTGTTTAAGTGTATCTCTGCACCACTAGCTCTTTCTCAAGATATAGCAAGGCTAAATATTAACCCAATGCGAATGCTTAAAAATAGCTTCACATTAAAATTAATACAGCTTGGAGCTGTACTAATCTCTAGCAATGATCACATTTGCCAGCTGGGTGTCTGTTCCTGCTTGGCATAAGTGTCCTTCATATTCAGTATGAATTTTTCCCCCCAACAATATCTCTGCTTCTGTATGTTAGAGTTCTTTCCTTGCAGGAAAGAGGCCAGCATTTCATCTCCAGCGTTTCATTTTTAAAATGTATTATATCTTTTAAGGCATGATGGGCTACAGGCAGTGATTAAACTGCCACTCGCCAAGTCACATTTTGCTAATCATTTATACATTTAGGTCAGATCATAAAATTGCTACTGGAACTGCTTGCAGTTGGCAAAGGAAAGAAAATCAAATGCAATTATCTCTGTGACACCAATAAATATGGGCTCATGAACCCGAGCTTTCAAAGCATACCAACCATAAGCCCAAATTCATAGCAGTTGAGAAGATAATTGCATTTGAACAACAGTCAAAATGTCTGTTCTACTATATTACAACCTGCAGTGCTAAAGATTTGTTTGATCTGTGGTCTTTAAATGGCTAAAGCTGCCATCGAAAAAAATCAGCATTAAGTCTTCCAGGTAATGGAAAATTATAATTAGAAGATGAAATTGCAAGGAAACAATATGGAAATATGGTTTTAAAAGTATGGCACTTAAAAAAAACTTAATTAAAAACTGCACTTTTTTTTTAACTTCTTGGGTTCAATTTAAATAAAACATAACTTAAAAAAACCTGTTATTCTTCTAAGAAGTTTTGATAGCTTTTACCCAAATGCTGTATGTACACTTAATTTAATCTTTAGCCCTGTGTATATTCTTGACAGAGTTCTTATTTTAGGCAAACTAAGTGGATCACTGGGTCTATACATGCATTGTATAATTTCTGTTTCCTTAGTGTCTTGTACTCAGTTCAATCCTATTACTCCACTTTTAGCTAAACGGATCCATTAATTTTATCAATAGTTAAAAAATAGCCTATTCTAATAGGTTCAATAGAACAAACATGCCTGGTAACATCTAGTCAAAGAGTCCGTTGCATTGATAGTTCACATTAGAACCAAGCCAGTTTCAATAACTTGTGTATCATATACTCAGTAGAGGTGTACATTATTAATCTTAAATGTATATATTATTACAAAAGTTGAATATTGTTCCATGATGTTTGGAGATTTGAAAATGTAAGTTACATTTTAAATGTGTACTGTATTTTATAAATATTCAGCTTAGCTTGAATATTTGATCCAAGTGAAGGTAAACCATGTAATTTAAATGTAAATAGGCTGAGAAGTTTAATTTTGGTACTGTGTGAAATTCTTTAATTCTGGCTTTAACTGTTTGTGTCTGTATTATTGACCATAAAAATCAATAAAGATAGATTGAGTTGTCTGAAGAGTCCAGATACAATCTATGTGTGCCCATGGTATTCTAGTGCTTAATGGGTAAGAGAAGGCTGATACTGCAAGAAGGTTCAACAGTTCTACTAGCATGAAGCCAGCATGAGTTATGGTTGCAGGACCAGACGTTAAGCATTTAACAGCATTTTTCTCTTGTTCTGGTCATAATAGACATAACATCTCCTCTTTCTCACATAACATTAAAAGAAATCCAAAATATAATTTCACATAGTAAGACAAGTGTTCATAAAATTCATGCAAATTTTCAAAACTCCTGTGATCAGATCAGTGGGTAGATCCCTGCTGATGGGTTTCAACATGGATACAGGGGTCTGTGTGCTTGGATTTGAGTGTAGAATCAGGGCATTAGATGTAATATCTAAAAAGTATATTCTGATGTATAGAATACTTTCCCTTGGTATAACAGAATAACACCCTAGTATGATGTTAAAACAAAAAGAAACAAACCCTACTAAATTAATTAATTGGATATTTAAGTTACTTTGGGCCTGTTTCAAAGCCCAGGGACATCAGTGGATAAATTTCCATGAGCTTCAAGCCCTTAGCTTCTGCTACGCTGAATTTTGGATAGTCCTACTTCTTTAAACTTCAGTTTAATACTCAGTTTCCTTTTCCAGTTTAAATAATTTGTGTCCTAGTTCTGGGACTACGTGGGAACTAAAAGAAGGAAACAAAAAACAAAGCAAAGCAAAACAAACAAACAAAAAAGCCAGGCAAATAGTATCATAGTCAAACAATCCATAAGTGTGTAAATTATACTAGCCCTCCTAAATACAGTGGAGCAGATGGTGTAAATTGGCATAGCTTCTGCCAAGTATGCATAAAGATAGTCACAGGGGACCCCCAAAACTGTGGACTTGAGTTCTGATAAGCACCCAAAATCTTATATAACTATAAAGGTGTTGTAGTTTTCTATCCCCACACAATCCATCCCCAACTCTCACGCTATCTGTGTTGTTTTCTTAAAGGTTTGACTGTTGGCTTGTTACTTCCTTAAGTGCCTTGGGTGGATTGCAGCTCTTTTCCAGCCTGGTGTTTTCAGATATGGTTACTAGACCAAGCCACACCTCCATGATTGTCAGTGGAGTCAGTAGACCTACCTCCAAGACATTCTCTGTCTCTTCCCCCTCACCTCCAAACACCACCACTTGTCAGAGAGCATCAGAGACTCCTTGTGATAAAACAAAACAAAATATTTGTGCTTAGCCAAAGAGCCAGAAGAAATAGTTTGTGACATCAGCCATATGTTTTCCAACATGTATTCAATCCCATAGATATTAATATTGAACTGTACCACTAAAACCTGCCTTAAAATTTTAGTGTAAAAAATTTTTCACCTTGCTTTGACTACACATTTTACTGACATGAAAAGTTTGACATGTAACATTGCATGTTCACAAATTATAACAAAGGCACATTTTAAGTGTTTTTATTATGTTTCAAATACTTCACAAATCTTTAAAATGACAGTTATTTCCTATTTTGGAAAAAGATTTTGGTGGTATATTTACATGGATGAGTAGTTGGGTTTTTAATACTGCCTATTTTAGCCTGTTTTACATCCATTCTTTCATGATGCCAAAGTAGAAGTGTCATCCCCAAAGCAGTATACCATTTCAAAAATGTATTCCTTTGATGTTTGATGGATGTCCATATCCTATACTCCTACAAACATCAGATTAAATAAAATATAAACCAAATTAGAACTGGATAGTATTCCTCTAATTGTGTATATGAATTAGATAATACATTTCACAAGCCAGGGACTTTGTCTATTCTGTATTTGTAAAGAACTGTGGGTGGGATTCACAAGGGGAATATAGGTACCTCCCTGACACTTTAGACATCTAAGTCCAATATTTAGGTGCTATTCTTCTTCTTCCTTGCACTGATCCCATCAAATGGGGAGTGCTTTATAAATCCTCTCCCTCTAAAATGTTCTTTTCAGTGCCAAGTACTCTATCATACCACATGCTAACACAGAATCATGGAATCAGAGGGTTAGAAGGGACCGCAAGGGTCATTTACTCTATCCCTCTGCCAAGATGCAGGAGTTCTTGTGTCTAAACCATCCAAGACAGATGGCTATCCAGCCTCCTTTTGAAAACCTCCAGTGAAAAAGCTTCCACAACCTCCCTAGGTTTCTCTTCCATTGTCCTGCTGTTTTTACAGTTAGGAAGCTTTTCCTGAGATTTAGTGTAAATCTGCTATTCTGTAGTTTGAACCCATTGCCTCTTGTCCTGCCCTCTGTGGCAAAAGACAACAACTTTTCTCCATCTTTTTTTTGTGGCAGTCTTTTAAATATCTGAAGATTACTATTATATCCCCCCTTAATCTCCTCTTTTCCAAACTAAATATACCCAGTTTGTTCAGCCTTTACTCATATGGCTTGCATTCCATCCCTTTGATCATCTTTGTCAGTCACCACTGGATCCTTTCCAGGTTCTTTTCATCCTTTCTATACATTGGTGACCAAAATCAGACACAGTACTCCAGCTGAGGCCTAACCAGCACTGAGTAGAGTGGTACTGTCACCTCTCATGACTTGCATGCTATGCCTCTATTGCTGCAACCTAAAATTACATTTGCTTTTTTTGTAACAACATCCATTGCTGACTCATATTGAGGCGGTGGTCCACCACAACTCCCAGATCTTTCTCAGCAGTGCTGCTTCCAAGCCAGTTTTCCCCCATTTTGTATTTGTGCATTTGGTTTTTCTTCCCAAATTGTAGCACCTTACATTTGTCTTTGTTTAATTTCATTTTGTTCTCTATAGCCCATTTCTCCAATTTATCAAGATCCCTCTGAATTTTACCTCTGTCTTCCAAAGTATTGGCATCACTCTCTAGCTTTATGTCATATGCAAACTTGATAAGTATGCTCTCTATGCTCACATCCAGGTCTTTTATACAGATATTAAACAACACTGGACCCAGAACAAATCCCTGTGGAACCTCACTTGAGACCTGCCTCCAATCTGACATCATTCAATTAATAGTTATTCTTTGCTTGTGGTTGTTTAACCAATTATGTATCCTCCTAATGGTAGTTCTGTCAAGCCTGCATTTCTCCAGCTTACTTATCAGAATGTCATGTGGGACTGTGTCAAATGCCTTGCTGAAGTCCAGGTATATTATGTCCACCACATTCCCACTATCCACCAAATCAATTATCCTATCGAAGAAGAAAATCAGTCTGTTTTGGCATGAACATATTTTCCTTTATGACATCTGACCATTTCTTCTAGGGACAGCCTCTCTGTCTTTTTCCTTCAGTCTTGATCTGCTGGACTCTTATCCATATAGTTTTCTGGACTGCATTTACATGACCAACTATCTGAGCCCACACTCTCTGATTCATTTTGTTTGTCTGTTACTTTGAGTATATGGTCTTCCTTTCTTATACCACTCATCCATCTCAACATTTGCATTTCTGTGGATCATTTGCTCAGGTTTCTTCTTTTTGCTGTCCAATACTCCGTATCATATATTAAAAATGGACAGACAATTATTTTACAAACTTTGCCTTTTAATCTTAGTGGTATCTTCCTGTGACATACTACACTACTTATCTCTCTCCATTTGAGCTAAACATTTTTTATTGTAGCTCTAATTTTGTTCTCCATTTTCCTGGATTCTGGAACTCAGATACTTGAAACTGAATTTTTGATATTGTTTGCCTACTTAATTTCAATGATAAGTCTTCAGTATTTACATCATTGAAATTACATAGCATATCCTCTGTTTCTCCTCAGTTTATTTTGAGCCCATGCCTCTCCAACACATCTGTCCATTTATCAAGATCCTCTTCTAGACCATATTTCTCTTCACTGCATAGAATTTATAGACTCCTGACATTCACAAAATCCCTGCTCAGCTGCAGCCTAAACCTGTAGGCACCTAAAATGCCTAAGGTTTTGTGTACACTGCAATTAAACATGCATGGCTGGCCCATGTCAGTTGACTTGGGCTTATGGGGCTCAGGCTATGGGACATCTTAATTGCAGTGTAGACATTTGCGCTCAGGCTAGAGATGAGGCTCTGTGATCCTGTGATCAGGAAGGGGATGAAACTGACTGGTGTAGGTGCCTAATTCCAGGATGTGAACCTGTGAATCCTAAATCAAGATAGGTGCCTCTCTGTGGCTGGGACTTAGGTGCCTAAATCCCTTTGAGGGATGGGGGTTAGGGCACAACCCCTTAACATTTCTTATTGGATATCTTAGGTGGTTGCCTGCACAGTGGGCTGGCTGCTATGAACCCCATTCTTAGGTATCTAACTCAGGGTTGTGAAATCCACTAGGCAGTAGAGCACCTAAACGTTAGGTGCTGCAGGGCTGGGCATTATGGAACCTGATTCCCTCTTGTGAATCCCCCTCCCCCCCTCCCTGGCATGTACCTTTAGAGTATTATGGAAATATGTGAAAGAATGGCGGGTGCGAACAGGTGAGGCTACACTCTGATCACTAAGATGTTAATTAGTTCCCCTTGAGAAGGCTGACAAGTGTAATTAGACAACCAGGCTGGCTAGTTGGCTGGGATAAGGAGCCAATTGGCCCAAGGCTGATAAAGAGGCAGGAAGGAAGGGCCAGGGGAGAGAGGGGACCATGGCTAGTTGAACTTAGTTACTGGAGGCCTCAAGGAAGGGAGACCTCTGTTCCCCTCAGGTCTTAGGGAGAGGGACAAAAAGCACTGTTGGTGCTGTACCTAGATTGTTGCAGAAGTAGTGGAGGGAACTTAAAAGGATACAGCAGAGGTACAATGACAGGACTCCATGCTGTTTCTGTGAGGAGAAGGCAGGAAAGGATCTATGCTCTGTGACAAAATATAAATCAATCTGAACAAAATAATGTAGGAAATGGCAGAAACACTAGTGCAAAGTATACTATATTTTTAAAAGAAGCAATTGTTCCAAAAGACTGCAAAGTCACTAATGTGGTGCCTTTCTAACAAAAGAAGCCAAAGGAAATCCTGGGGAATTACAGACCATGGTGCTTCACTACCATTTCCAGGAAATTGATTGAAACTTTAATTAAGGGCAGAATAGTAGAACACTTGGGTAAATATAATCTAATAGGGTCAAAGCAGCACAGCTTCTGTAAGGTAAAATTGTGCCTCTTCAGCCTGCCAGAGTTCTTTTTAAAAAGCTAATAAAAGTAGATAAAGATGACCAGCTGGAGATAATGTACTTGGATTTTCATAAAGCTTTTGATAGGCTTTCTTATACTAGACTACAAAGAAAATGAATAACCACAGAGTAAGGGGCAAAGTATAGTCATGGGTTACATTGATAGGAAACAGTCATAGTGCATGTCTGCTTCTCAGCGTGGAAAGAGGCGGCACTCGGGCCAGAGTTATTTCACAATAATAATTCTGAGGAGGAAGTTGGCAATGCTTTGGCAAAACTTTCTAATGCTATAAATTAAAAGCTGTGCAGATTGTGAGAAACTCCAGGCAGACTGAAACACATTGTGGGGAAAGGGGCTGCACAATAACAGCTTATATTTAATTTGGACAAATAAATATATATTAATGGTTAAATTCCTTTGAGCAGGGACTGCCACTTACCATGCCTATCTATGATACAATATCTACCACAAAGAGGACTTAATCTAATCTAGGCTTCTAAGTGTTACCACAAAACAAATAAGTATAAGAATAATTAATTAATAATGCTTATTGACCAAAATAGTCAAAAAATTATATGCTAAATATTACATAACAAAAAATTGGATAACTTTACTGGAACTACTATGTACACGGTTAGTCACTTTAATGGTGTTTGAAGATTTTCATAGATAACTATGGCAGGGCTGACACATTATGGTAATATGCAAAAACAAGGATTATTTATCTTGGAGAGGAGAAGATTTTGGATGTGCTCAATTGAGATGTTAACGGCTGCAGGATGAACTGCCCCTTGAACCTCTTTTTTTAGTCCCTCTCACATGCACCCTTTAGGTGGTCAGCCTAGCTTTCTGCACTGCACTTTGAGTGCAACCATGTGGGCCAGCCACCCTCAGACTGGATCTCTAGCTGCAGCTCCCCTGGTTCCCAACCATGTTAATGACAAAGGCCCAACTCAGATTGGACACCTGCAAAAATTTCCCATCAGGAGCCTGTGTTTGTAGTGAGCCAGAAACAGCACCTTGAAGCACACATTATTTATTCATTCC
Source organism: Caretta caretta (assembly GCF_965140235.1). Classification (NCBI taxonomy): domain Eukaryota; kingdom Metazoa; phylum Chordata; order Testudines; family Cheloniidae; genus Caretta; species Caretta caretta. The sequence continues at coordinate 50,245,586 of NC_134208.1, read as the reverse complement.
TCAAAGGTGCAAAGTGTGTAGAGCAAAGAGTAAAACCAGCAAAAGGCTTACACACATAGATATTCCTGATACCTTTGTAAATTCCTTCAGCCCAGCTAACTCCATATCTGGCAGGGAGAAAGCAGACTGATCCTGCTGCAGTTTCTATCTCTTTCCAATGTGTTTGCCAGCCTGTTAGCTTTGCACTCCCAGCACTGGATAGCCCTTCTTACCTCACCCGAACCCTTTTCCTTCTCTAGTGTCTTTGAGGTTTTAGATCCCCTTGGATCCCAGGGTTAGACTTGGGAAAAATGGACCATTCTAACCTGGCTGGATCCAAACGCGTAGGTTTTTTTTTTTTCCATTGATGGCTCAGCCATTGTTATCAAACCTGCTTTGGAGGTGTGTATCTGAGGATGTCTTATCTTTGCCATTATTTCATTCTTGTTGAATTTGTCCTTGATAGTCTCTTCCCATTTAAGCAGGTTAATATCAGACAATCTGAGAGGCATATGATACTTTAAAAATACTATACATAACTTTTTAATTCTCTACATGAGGTACTCAGGAATATTAATTAGTCCACCTCTTTACCTTCTCCCTAATACAAAACCAAGGGGATATTTGTGAAATCAAAGCAGAGTGTATTTAAAACCTATAATATGAAATACTGCTTTATGAAGTCTATAGTCAACACAGGGCACTAATTGCCTCTACAGGGCATTGAATCAAATACTGAGGCTTGGTTATTTTAATAGGCTGAATACATAGCAATAAATAAATATTAAGAGATTAGAGGGAGGACACTTGATTCACCATTGACCTGCACCTTGTGTATTCTTTTTAACCTTGTAAAGTGGGCATAAAATGATACCAAATCAGAAAAGTAGCACTTTATACTATTTTTTCACAAGTATAAATTTCAATACACAGTGTAGGGCAATGGAAAATCAGGCCTTGGATTTCTATATACTAGTCCAGGGATCGGCATCCTTTGGCACGTGGCCCACCAAGGCAAGCCCACAGTAGGCCAGGCCGGTTTGTTTACCTGCCATGTCTGCAGGTTTGGCCAATCGCGGCTCCCACTGCCCGCGGTTTGCTGCTCCAGGCCAATGGGGGCTGCGGGAAGCAGCAGCCAGCACATCCCTGGGCCCATGCTGCTTTCTGCAGCCCCAATTGGCCTGGAGTGGTGAACCGTGGTCAGTGGGAGCTGCAATTGGCTGAACCTGCGGACGCGGCAGGGTTACCTGGTGGGCCGCATGCCAAAGGTTGCCAATCCCTGTACTAGTCAAAAGAAGGGAATGGGACACCTTGATTTTTATTTCCATCTCTGCTGCTGATCAGTGGCTTTGGTCAAATTACTTAAATGCACCTCATGGCCATCCTGGCCTTGACATTTCACTGTCTTTCCCCAGTCACTGTGTGTGCTACATTGAGATGCTTCAGGACCTGTAGCAGAGAGGGGGCTGTGGGCAGCTTGTACTGCTGTGCCCCCCATCTTGTGACAGCTGGAGGTCACAGACTAGGTTCTAAACTAGTGGAACCAATGGAATGAGTCTCTAGCCCAATATCTGTAGATATCCATTCATGCCTAGTAAGTTCTGGTATGTTTTAATAAAAAAAAATATTCTTTGCACTTACATAGTATGAATTCCAGGAGTGGTTTTCAATAGAACATCTATTCCAATGAATAGATGATTTCTACTAAAGTCAGCTCAGGACTGGGAGCCAGAAACTCCTGAACTGTAATCCTGGCTTTATCATGGGCCTGCTGAGTGACGTTGGTCATGTCACTTAAAACAAAAGTTTTCAAGCTAGGGGGCCTAAAGCCAGAAACAACATCTTGAAGCAAAACATTTTTTATTCATTCCTCAAAGGTACATAGCATGTAGAACAAAGAGTAAAACCAGTAAAAGGCCTACTCTCATGGGTATTCCTTGTACCTTTGCAAATTTTCAAAATTGAACTCTAAAGCCTGAATTTGTGGATGCCAAACTCTGGACATCTAATTAAGGTACCTGAATCCATATTGAGGTATCTAGCTTTTTGAAAGATAGGAAGTAAAGTTCTGAGTCTGTGTTTCCCTTGCTACTAGGTACTACCAAAATTTGAAAGATATAGGCACAAAGATTTATTTTTATATCTTGAAATGGAATTTAGATTTTAAATATCTTGGGGGGAAAGTTGAAAGGACAAGTGCTTGTGTTTGTTTTTTGCACATAGCACTGATGGAAATTCATCACCACAGCCTCTGAGGCCACTGACAGTGCTGTTCTGTAGGTAGGTCTGCAGAAGCTGCTGAAGAGTAATGTAGCCATCACCAGTCCCTATTATTGTTGTATAAGTCCAAGACACAGAGTGAAGACCGTCCCTGCCTTGAGGATCTTGCAAGCTAATGCATAGACACAGAGAAGACCAGATGAACTAGAAAACCCAAAGGAGAATCAATAGGTTGGGGGTGGGGGTGGGAGGGAGAGGTGTTGTGTGGTTTACTATTTTTAAAAAAGGTTTTTAAAATTTTAATTGCCCCTTCTTATGAGCAACAGAGAAGAAATGAGATTGTAATAAGGATTTAAGTAAGGGTGTGGCAGTTTGGAGAGAGCATTCCATGTAAGAGGCAACCTCAAAAAAGTGCAGAGACTGAAACAGGAGAAAGAGATGAATGGGGCAAAAGGTTATCATTAGGGGAGTGGAGAGTGAAGGGACTGTGATGAGAGATGAAGTATAACAAGTGGACCTGTGGAGGGAGTTTAGAGAAAGAACACAAAGTTTTAAAGTTCACGTAGATGTAACCTATATGCATTATATGGCAGGATTTGACTTTGTTTCTCCCAAAGAAAGGAAGAGAACCAGTGGGGAGGAGAGATGGATTTTAGCTGGATACTCTGTGTCTTTGCACACATGCAGAGTGCAGAGCAGGGCAGCTCAGCTAGAACGGCCCAGAAACATCCAGAAATGGGATGTGGCAGTTACTAGACATGTTCAATAGCTGTTTCTGAAGCTGTATAGGAAGTGTTCATTGTGGGCAACCCCCCTACGAGTTATCCCTAGTCACCCTCTGAGAGCTGAGCCAATCAGAGCACATGGAAAGATTATAAATATAGGAATTAGAGACAGCCTTTTCAACTCAGGGGCTGAATTATGCAGGACCAGGAAATGTTTTTGTTATGATGGCTGGGTCCCAATCTCTTTACCACTCTGAATACAGGTCAGTGCCATTCTAGCTTTACTTACTCAGAAAGCCCTTCATTAGGATGATGTTTGGCCCACCCCAGTGTGTTTGGTGGACCTAAAGAGGGAGAGCTGGATTGAGAGGGGGGAGAGCAATTGTTACCTGCAGGGACTACAGAGCTTATGGAATTTACCTTTAGCTATCAGCTAACTTATTTAAACTGGAATTCTGCCTCAGTTAAAGAGAGAATGGAGCAAAGCTGAGGGAGATGAGGGTTTGTTCATTCTTAACTGATTTAGCTGAATTTACAGGATGAGGATAGTGCCTTTTGGAATAAAAGCCTTGTAGAGATCCAGGGAGCAGATATTCAAATGCTGATCCCAACACACCTACCACTTTGGATACAGACTACAGATTTCTGTTTCACCAGTAACTAAGAGACAGTCATCTATTAAGCTGCTGTGGAGATCCTCAGACTGTTTGTTTGCTGACAGGGTTCTGAAGTGTTTGAAAGACAGAGATGCTGCCAATTTCCCCATACTCTGAAAAGTCCAGGTGGCACACACTGCATATTATAATCGCACCATAAATACTGAGAACTCATATCTGAGAGAGGATCAGAGGGCAATAAGTTTTAATTTGTGTGCTCTAAAATATAGAGTTGTAGATGTTATGTTGAAACCTTGTATTTGAATAAATGTAATAGCAACAAAGTGGGGTATAAGGAACACCACTACATTTACTGTTTAATAACTTTTGTTTAATAGATATTTGTAGTATTCCAAATACTGTTTTTAGTGTTTTCTGTTATTTACACTGTTTTCTGTGTGCCTTAAATCTTTGTTCTGCTAAAAAGGTGTATGGAATTCTCTCTATGAAATTAACTGGGAAATTATTAACATCCATTTATCATGATTTTACATACAATAGCCCTGAGGTGTAGCTCTGAAGAATGCTTTGTGAAATGTCCTGAAAAGACAGAACTCTGTGATTTGGCAAAGAGTTAAGATAAGGTGCAAGAAGAAAGGGGGGGGCGGGGAGAATTACAGTTACATATAATATTGCCTCAGCATCTTCCTATCTCATTATATAGAGGTCCAGAGGGAAACAACAGAAAGATTCATATAGGAGGGTGACAAGTTTTAGTAAACACTATGGGCTGCTGGCTTTGCATCAGTGTCACTTGTAGACCTCCTCACACTGTAGCACTAGCTGTTCTGCCCGGTTGTAGTACTTTAGGACTGGTGCCTTTTCTTTCTCTTTCAAATGCTTGATTTTAGCTCTCTGTCCATTCCCACACTGCATCATGGAGTGCTCTGTTCAATGCTTTTAGGAGATCCTCAGTTTACCTGAAGGTTTTTCACCAGAACTTGGCTGTTGAGTCATTCTGTGCTATTTTCAATGGGTGTAACGATGCCTCTTTGTAGGATTGCCAGTTCCTTCTTCAGTGTCCCCACCAGAGCTGATGGAACTCTGTCTCATGGGCCACTGTTGGTGTTCTATTTCCAACTTCAGTTTTCTCTCTCTGTGTCCATTTCCTTGAAACATATCCTTATATTCTGTTACAATGCTGGGCAGGGACAACCGTGACTGTTCTTCTTCATCTCTCATGTTGAGGATATTCTGTGCTTCCACTGTAATCAAATCCATGGCTTGCACTGCCCTGCTCCCCAGCAGTGAGTGGTTCACCTTTGCATAAAATACTATTGTCATAAATATAGAGGGAAGGGTAAACCACTTTGAAATTCCTCCTGGCCAGGGGAAAGCTCCTCTCACCTGTAAAGGGTTAAGAAGCTAAAGGTAACCTCGCTGGCACCTGACCAAAATGACCAATGAGGAGACAAGATACTTTCAAAAGCTGGGAGGAGGGAGAGAAACAAAGGGTCTGTGTGTCTGTCTATATGCTGGTTTCTGCCGGGGATAGGAGTTTTAGCACTTTTAGTAAGTAATCTAGCTAGGTATGCATTAGATTATGATTTCTTTAAATGGCTGAGAAAAGAATTGTGCTGAATAGAATAACTATTTCTGTCTGTGTATCTTTTTTGTAACTTAAGGGTTTGCCTAGAGGGATTCTCTATGTTTTGAATCTAATTACCCTGTAAGGTATCTACCATCCTGATTTTACAGAGGTGATTTCTTTACTCCTATTTACTTCTATTTCTATTAAAAGTCTTCTTGTAAGAAAACTGAATGCTTTTTCATTGTTCTCAGATCCAAGGGTTTGGGTCTGTGGTCACCTATGCAAATTGGTGAGGCTTTTTATCCAACATTTCCCAGGAAAGGGGGGGTGCAAGTGTTGGGAGGATTGTTCATTGTTTTTAAGATCCAAGGGTCTGGGTCTGTAGTCACCTAGGCAAATTGGTGAGGCTTTTTACCAAACCTTGTCCAGGAAGTGGGGTGCAAGGTTTTGGGAATTATTTTGGGGGGAAAGATGTGTCTAAACAGCTCTTCCCCAGTAACCAGTATTTGTTTGGTGGTGGTAGCGGCCAATCCAAGGACAAAGGGTGGAATATTTTGTACCTTGGGGAAGTTTTGACCTAAGCTGGTAAAGATAAGCTTAGGAGGTTTTTCATGCAGGTCCCCACATCTGTACCCTAGAGTTCAGAGTGGGGAAGGAACCTTGACAACTATAATCTCAAAATAATAAACATCTCTTATTTAATGTGTTTCTTATTGAGAGCCTTCATTTCTCTACTGGCCTGGTCGTATTGTACAGCATCAGCACATGGACACATTTCTCCAATCTAATATGGCTGCTTAGCAGTGTTGCTGGGATTATATTACAGCTGGGTCCACAATCCATCTGGAATTGAATTGTTTTTTGATCTAATACCGTAGTTGCAAATTTGACAGTAGAATGGCTGGCACTCTTCTGCTGGATATGTACCCTTTTGGAATTGCTAAAGTCATACTGCAAATTTTTTTCTCCTCATTTGGAAGTCTCCACGTCCTCAATCACTGCATACACTGCTGATTTTTTTAATTCCCTGGGGTAGCTGCAGCATTGGGACATACAGTGGTTCTGTTTCCCACAACTATTACACTGCTGCCCAAAGGCTGGGCATTTTTCTTTCTGCCTTTTGTGTTGCTTTCTGCTGTATATACACTGAAACACGATGCCTGCATTCTTAGCCAGTCTGTTACTGTCTGATCCTGGGTTCCTTTGGCTTGATCCTGTGCACTTATTCTGCAGTAACAGTTGTCATTGTTTTGATCTGTTTCCTGGACAGGTCATCTGTCCTTGCTGTTTGGAGGCCTTTCTCTAGAGTTAGATCTGTTTCTTTCAACAACATTTCCTATAAACTGGAATCCTGTCTTTAATACAGGAATCTTTAATGTCTCCAGAATTACATGTAGTTACCAGAGTTCTCAGCTCTGTAAAGTAAGTGTCTATTCCCCCTTCTGTTTCTTGGTTTTAGGGGACAAAACCCAATATCTCTCTACAGTCTCATTTTGTCTGGGGTCACAGTACTCATCAAACACCTGGATCTGCTGTTCCAATATTTTAGGCATTATTCATGGCAACCGTGTCTGTCGTGTCTGTCAAATTTCTCACCCTTTTTTTCCCAGTGAAATAATGAAAATTGTTACCATCATTTTCTCATCTTTACACAGCTGGCCATGGGGGGAATACAGACTCAGTTCTTGCTTCCATGCTTATTCAAGGTGGTTTTATATATATGTATATCTGTAAATTGGTCTACTTATCTGTATAGAAATCCAGCATTGGTCCTTTTGGTCCAAATCCCTTCATGCTGTCTGTTTGCTCTGTTTCTTGGTGCTATTTTGTTTGCCTGTCAACCACACACACTTTTTTGCTATGGGTTTCACTATCCTGACCAGAACCACCACGTTTCATGTACTTCATTCTGAGTAGTAACTTGAGGGGACTCCATGCTTGTAAAAATAAACTGGCTCTCTAATAAGAGTACTAGTTAAAGAGATCTTGCAACTGCAGATAACATGCTAGCTATGTGTATATAGACTAAGTTCCTGCTACCACCTCCAAATTCTTTCTTTCTGATCCTCCTTCCAAGTTTCATGCAGGTTGCTATACAAACAGATTTTTGATTCTTTGTTGCAAAGGGAATAGATAGAAAAAACCTAGGATATCTTGAAGAGCCTAAGAAAATGAAACCATAAATAAAATCTTTTCCTCCTGGAGAGTACCTGCAAGACTAAAAAAAAAAAAAAAAAGAGTACTAAAAATTCCCCAAAGAATCTGAACAGGCACCTGAAAGAACTCTCCAGAATGACCTATATTGCTGTGAGAGACTGTTGATAAGGAGCGATATAGAAGTGCATTTAGATAAGGTCTAGTAATTGTTTGGTTAATGAAAGTTGTTTTGATCTGTTTTACCTGTATAAATAACGTGTTTTCCATTGCTTATAGTGTGTGTAAAGGTCACTCTTGTTTTAATAACCTCCCTGGATTTTTTGTATATATTTAGATTTAGTATGTTGCTAGACTTAAGAACAAACTATTTTTGTGACTCTGCTGCACCTTGTCTAAATTAATTTTTAGCACATCGACATTGAGGCCAGTGCCAGGTAATTGATCATTAAAGTCAATGGTATTATGCCAGAAAGGAATTTGACACCTTGTGTCTGTTGCTCATGTCTATGAGGAAGATTAATTGAGAGGAGAAGGCTCTCTAATGTGATTACCCTTGATTCTTGCTACCATAATATAGAGAGACATGGATGATAACACTGAGAACTATATTCCTGTCAATAGGGATTATTTGGTGGCAGTGTAATTCATTAAAATTTCTATCTAAAAGCAATACATTAAATTCCCTTGTTTATGGTTGGCTTTGGGGGTAGCAGGAGTCAGCAACGACAAACTTGGATATGTGATAAGAAGCACTGCACAGATGTGACTTGGTTGCAATGCAGAATTGTGGTTTTCCCACATACTTGAAGGCTCCAGATAGATTTTTCACAGCCTCTCCAGCACATTCACACTGATACAACATTTACTCAAAAGATAGGTATGGATTGACTTAAAGAGTAATATATGTCTCACTAATAATTATCACTGAAGTTTGTGAAAATGAAGGCCATGTCTTAAGAAAAAGTTAATACTACTGTGAGATCTGGTAACTGCTGCTTCATAGTCTCTCCAGATGTGGAAATTCTCGGTTGCTGAGTGAGCATATCTGCACGCACACACAGGCCTACAGTGTTAAAGTCTGAAAATAAACTTTAGTGATCAAGAGAATCTTCTGAATTATGGATATTCCCTGGAGGAGATATCCTCAAATATTTACATGGAAATCAAATTGGTATCTTGTGAAAGAGACATACTCACTCCAATATATTTCACTTGAAATTAAAATACCAGTGATCCTCACATCAACGTGCAAACATCCACTGATAAAAATGACTGTGAACTCCCTCTCAGTTGTTGACAACTCCGTAAAGAGCTAAATGGAGACACTAATCTGTGAGTAGCCACTAACTACTATGTGCAAGGAGGCGGCAGAATGCATACTCAAAGGCAGAAACATAGGTGCCTACAGAACTTCTAGTGCAAAAACTGAGGTGCTGAGAGAGTTTAGATGCCTACAGGGTTTCAGCAGGAGATTTGTGCATCCCCCTGGAACCTAAAACTGGGACTTAAGCACCTTTTGTGCATCAGCGCCTTAATGTCTCAATTCCCCATCTGCAAAGTGGGGATGAAAATACACTCTTTCTGTCTTGTCTATTTAGAGTGTAAGCTCTTCAGGATAGTAATTATTTTACTATGTGTCTGTAGGGCATATATTACAATGGGGCCTACTAGGAGCTACTTTAATATACATAATAAATAAATATCATATATATTGGTAGCATAATTGAAGTAAGATAAATAATATTTGGTCATCTCCCTGCCAGTGAAGGTTCATATTGTAAAACTCTTTGCAACTGGCTAGACTGAAATTGTTAACATTAGGGGTGTGCTGGTGCTGTTCAGTATTCCAGCAGTGTATTCAATCTGCTCTCAGCTGTTCATTTTCTTTCACCTAGTGTTTTTATATCCTCTGCTGTTTATACAAACAATTTAGTTCTGAATCTTATTTTGCATCTGAGACTGGATTAATAAATTTGGTTACCAGGTTTTTAAAACCTTATTTCACTTAAAATCTACTTGAAGAAATAATGCATGTTTCACAAAATAAAATATTTGAAAATGTAATGCCATTTTCATATTTAAGAATTTTACAGAGTGTCTATTTTATTCAAAATATAATACTTACCTGCCACTAATATAAAACATTAAATATGGCCAGATATTCTTATGGTATAAATTGGCATAGCTCCATTGACCAGCTGAGGAGCTGTCCCATATACATTTATATAATATGTTTTATAATAAAGTACTATTTATGTCTGTTTTTCAGGTTTTTTTTAAATTGGGAGTGGCTTCAAAATTTCAAGTTTTATAACTAAAATCTCTATTTAAAATATATATGTGGTTCACAGATAAGCAGAATTACTATGAAATAGTTTAGTTTAGGAGACCCACAAGCTTTTTTAACGCTAAAGAACAAGAAGCATCTTTCTCATCATAAAGACCGAAATGATACACCATGATGCCTGGTTCTGCAATTTGAATAATTGAGATTAAAATTTCTGAACCTGAAGATTAATTTTGCTTTCTTCAACACTGTTCCATAGACGTGAAATAATCTGTCTGTATTCAGCTAGTGCATGCTAGGTGGTCGGGGACTCTTTCCTCAGCGGGACTGAGTCGTCTATCTGCTGCCCCAACCGGGAAAAGTGAGAAGTCTGCTGCTTGCCAGGAGCTAGGATTCACGATGTGACAGAGAGACTGCTGAGACTCATCAAGCCCTCAGATCGCTACCCCTACCCGCTTCTCCACATGGGCACCAATAATACTGCCAAGAATGACCTTGAGCGGATCACTGTGGTCTACGTGGCTCTGGGAAGAAGGATAAAGGAGTTTGAGGAGCAAGTGGTGTTCTCGTCCATCCTCCCCATGGAAGGAAAAGGCCCGGGTAGAGACCGCTGAGTCGTGGAAGTCAACGAATGGCTACGCAGGTGGTGTCGGAGAGAAGGCTTTGGATTCTTTGATCCTGGGATGGTGTTCCAAGAAGGAGGAGTGCTAGCCAGAGACGGGCTCCACCTAACAAAGAGAGGGAAGAGCATCTTCGCAAGCAGGCTGGCTAACCTAGTGAGAGGGCTTTAAACTAGGTTCACCGGGAGAAGGAGACCAAAGCCCTGAGGAAAGTGGGGACGTGGGATACCGTAGGAAGCACGAGCAGGAGAACGCAAAAGGGGAGGGCTCCTGCCTCATACTAAGAAAGCAGGACAAACAGCAAGTTATCTCAAGTGCCTATACACAAATGGAAGAAGCCTGGGAAACAAGCAGGGAGAACAGGAAGTCCTGGCACCGTCAAGGAATTGTGATGTGATTGGAATAACAGAGACTTGGTGGGATAACTCACATGATTGGAGTACTGTCATGGATGGATATAAGCTGTTCAGGAAGGACAGGAAGGGCAGAAAAGGTTGGGGAGCTGCATTGTATGTAAGAGAGCAGTATGACTGCTCAGAGCTCCGGTATAAAACTGGAGAAAAATCTGGGTGTCTCTGGATTAAGTTTAGAAGCGTGAGCAACAAGGGTGATGTGGTGGGAGTCTCTAATAGATCACCAGATCAGGGGGATGAGGTGGACGAGGCTTTCTTCCCGGCAACTAACGGAAGTTACTAGATCGCAGGCCCTGGTTCTCATGGGAGACTTCAATCACCCTGATATCTACTGGGAGAGCAATACAGCTGTGCACAGACAATCCAGGAAGTTTTTGGAAAATGTAGAGGACAATTTCCTGGTGCAAGTGCTGGAGGAACCAACTAGGGGCGGAGCTCTTCTTGACCTGCTGCTCACAAACCAGGAAGAAAAAGGGGATGGGAACCTGGGAGGCAGTGACCATGAGATGGTCGAGTTCAGGATCCTGACACAGGGAAGAAAGGAGAGCAGCAGAATATGGACCCTGGACTTCAGAAAAGCAGACTTTGACAACCTTAGGGAATTGATGGGCAAGATACCCTGGGAGAATAACATAAGGGGGAAAGGAGTCCAGGAGAGCTGGCTGTATTTTAAAGAATCCTTATTGAGGTTACAGGGACAAACCATCCCAATGTGTAGAAAGAATAGTAAATATGGCAGGCAACCAGCTTGGCTTAACAGTGAAATCCTTGCTGATCTAGAACACAAAAAAGAAGCTTACAAGAAGTGGAAGATTGGACAAATTACCAAGGAAGAGTATAAAAATATTGCTCGGGCATGCAGGAGTGAAATTAGGAACACCAAATCACACCTGGAGTTGCAGCTAGCAAGAGATGTTAAGAGTAACAAGAAGGGTTTCTTCAGGTATGTTAGCAACAAGAAGAAAGTCAAGGAAAGTGTGGGCCCCTTACTGAATGAGGGAGGCAACCTAGTGACAGAGGATGTGGAAAAAGCTGAACTACTCAATGCCTTTTTTGCCTCTGTCTTCACGAACAAGGTCAGCTCCCAGACTACTGCATTCGGCAACACAGCATGGGGAGAAGGTGACCAGCCCTCTGTGGAGAAAGAAGTGGTTCGGGACTATTTAGAAAAGCTGGACGAGCACAAGTCCATGTGGCCAGATGTGCTGCATCCGAGAGTGCTAAAGGAGTTGGCGGATGTGATTGCAGAGCCATTGGCCATTATCTTTGAAAACTCATGGCGATTGGGGGAGGTCTTGGACGACTGGAAAAAGGCTAATGTAGTGCCTATCTTTAAAAGAGGGAAGAAGGAGGATCCTGGGAACTACAGGCCAGTCAGCCTCACCTCAGTCCCTGGAAAAATCATGGAGCAGGTCCTCAAGGAGAGGAAAGGGATCAGGAACAGTCAGCATGGATTCATCAAGGGCAAGTCATGCCTGACTAATCTAATTGCCTTCTATAGCAAGATAACTGGCTCTGTGGATGAGGGGAAAGCAGTGGACATGTTGTTCCTTGACTTTAGCAAAGCTTTTGACACCGTCTCCCACAGTATTCTTGCCAGCAAGTTGAAGAAGTATGGGCTGGATGAATGCACTATAAGGTGGATAGAAAGCTGGCTAGATTGTCGGGCTCAAAGGGTAATGATCAATGGCTTCATGTCTAGTTGGCAGCTGATATTAAGTGGAGTGCCCCAAGGATAGCTCCTGGGGCCGGTTTTGTTCAATATCTTCCTTAATGATCAGGAGGATGGTGTGGATTACACCCTCAGTAAGTTTCCACATGACACTAAACTGGGAGGAGTGGTAGATACGCTGGAGGGTAGGGATAAGATAGAGAGGGCCCTAGAAAAATTGGAGTATTGGGCCAAAAGAAATCTGATGAGGTTCTACAAGGACAAGTGCAGAATCCTGAACTTAGGACGTAAGAATCCCATGCACCGCTTCAGACTAGGTACTGAATGGCTAGGCAGCAGTTCTGCAGAAAAGGATGTAGGGGTTACAGTGGACGAGAAGCTGGATATGAGTCAACAGTGTGTCTTTGTTACCAAGAAGGCCAATGGCATTTTGGGATGTATAAGTAGGGGCATTGCCAGCAGCTCAAGGGACGGGATCGTTCCCCTCTATTCGACATTGGTGAGGCCTCATCTGGAGTACTGTGTCCAGTTTTGGGCCCCACACTACAGTAAGGATCTGGAAAAATTGGAAAGCATACAGGGGAGGGCAACAAAAATGATTAGGGGACTGGAACACATGACTTATGAGGAGAGGCTGAGGGAACTGGGATTGTTTCGTTTGTGGAAGAGAAGAATGAGGGGGGATTTGATAGCTGCTTTCAACTACCTGAAAGGGGGTTCCAAAGAGGATGGATCTAGACTGTTCTCAGTGGTAGCAGATGACAGAACGAGGAGTAATGGTCTCAAGTTGCAGTGGGGGAGATTTAGGTTGGATATTAGGAAAAACTTTTTCACTAGGAGGGTGATGAAACACTGGAATGAGTTACCTAGGGAGGTGGTGTGTCATAAATATAAAGGGAAGGGTAAACACTTTTAAATCCCTCCTGGCCAGAGGAAAAACCCTTTCACCTGTAAAGGGTTAAGAAGCTAAGATAACCTCACTGGCACCTGACCAAAATGACCAATGAGGAGACAAGATTCTTCCAAACCTGGAGGTGGCGGGGGGGGGAAACAAAGGGTTCTCTCTGTCTCTGTGTTGCTTTTGCCGGGACCAGAGGAGGAATGCAGGTCAGAACGCCTGTAAAAAGTCAGTAAGCAATCTAGTTAGATATGCGTTAGATTCTGTATTGTTTAAATGGCTGATAAAATGAGTTGTGCTGAATGGAATGTATATTCCTGTTTTTTTGTCTTTTCGTAATTTAAGGTTTAGCCTAGAGGAATTCGCTGTTTTGAATCTGATTACTCTGTAAGGTATTTACCATCCTGATTGTACAGAGGTGATTTTTTGACTTTTTCTTTAATTAAAATTCTCCTTTTAAGAACCTGATTGTTTTTTCATTGTTCTTAAGATCCAAGGGTTTGGGTCTGTGTTCACCTAGGCAAATTGGTGAGGATTTTTATCAAGCCTTCCCCAGGAAAGGAGGTGTAAGGCTTGGGGGGATTTTGGGGGGAAAGACGTTTCCAAGTGGGCTCTTTCCCTGTTATATTTGTTAGATGCTTGGTGGTGGCAGAAATAAAGTCCAGGGACAATAGGTAAAATAGTTTGTACCTTGGGGAAGTTTTAACCAAAGCTGGTAAAAATAAGCTTAGGGGGTTTTTCATGCAGGTCCCCAGATCTGTACCCTAGAGTTCAGAGTGGGGAAGGAACCTTGACATGGTGGAATCTCCTTCCTCAGAAGTTTTTAAGGTCAGGCTTGATAAACCCCTGGGCTGGGATGATTTAGTTGGGGATTGGTCCTGCTTTGAGCAGGGGGTTGGACTAGATGACCTCCTGAGGTCTCTTCCAACCCTGATATTCTATGATTCTATGCTATCAACTGTTCTTTTAAAAACAGTTATAATTTCACTAAGTGACAATATACTAGTGATCTGTGAAGATAGGAGCTATTAAATTGTCCTGTTTAAGAAGAAGTTGAAACAATTCTCATTGTACCCTACCTCAACATTGGTTGAAACTTTAGAGTTATCACATATTTTATAATGGCACATGGAAAAATGAAAATGTATGCCTGTGGTTTGGTTCAGGGTGTGCTATTGTGAGAATATGACATCCACTCAGCTCCATTCATAAATACAACTTCACCAGTCAATCCTGATCATCAACAGAGCAGTGACTCTTAAACTCTTGTTTTCAGTCATCAATGGTACTCAGACAGACCCTCAGCACAGAGAATTAGTCCTTTTGTAACATACTCAGAAATTTCTTGCACGTAAATAAGTAATAAAATAGTGGTTGGTTTGTTGATGTAACACATTAGCAAAATTTCCATGACCATGAAAAGAGGTGTCAGAAGTCCACAGAGAGTTCTGGCATACAATTTTAGCATGAACCCCATGCTACTCCCTAGGTATATGAACATATTGAATGATATCAGTGTGTTTAAAAATAAACATGTGAAAATGTTATCCTTAGCTCAAGCCATTATAACTGCAGGTTCTGCAAAACTTCAGGTTCTTTCTAAAATTGCCCTGCCTTACCACCTGCTAGGTGGCTGTTTAAAAGATTTTGTAGCTATATGAAAACAAGTCACAGTAATGACCTGCCTTCAGCTACTGGATTTTCTGTACCATTTTCCAAAATTATACCTTCACAGTCCAAATGAAAAATTCTATCCATGGTTCTTGGTTCCAATAGCATTAATGCCTTGGACCCAATAATTCAGCTGTTGTGTTGGCTTGAATCTTAAGACTGCCTAGTCAGTAATGTCACTGTTTGCACTTTAAATATCCACCTGATCAGACAATATAAAGTGGACAGTTATACAACAGAACTGTCTTGGAGAGGAGCACTATGATTTGTGTAATTAATTAATTATTTCCATAGCACATTGTGTCTTATTTAAAGTTTTGTGAGGCACTGTCCTTCTCCTGAAGTGATTTACAATTTAAAGAGATCAAAACCAATATGGGACATGGTATGGAGAAAGTTTTGGAGATACTGTTGCTAAAACCAGGCTAGGCAGATTTTGTGGAAGAAATGTGTTTGGTGAAAGGATCTGACCAGAGGGAATGGAGAGATGATACGATGGGACATGCCCCGTCCTTCTTGTGGAAATGCTAACAAGCGTTCCTCCACTCAAGCTGTGCCAATTAAACATGCCTGCAGAACATGCTACACCTGGAGAATTGGAGCTTAAAAGTGTGAGACTGGTCACAGAGAAGGGAGTGACTTTTGCTGGGAACAGGTAATCTGCCAAGAACTGCTAGTGAGCTCCAGTAACAAGGAGAGCTCAGCCTGAGGGACTTACTGACCTTTTTCTTCACCACCCCCCCACCAAACCCCCAGCTCCTGGTTGAGGCAGACAGACACTACTTCTTTCAGTATTAGCGAAGGTCCCGGAGGGCTGCTTCTAGCCAGTGACCTGCAGTGGGTCCTGGGGAACGTCGACAGGGTTAGAAACAAGGAGACTGTAAACTGGGCTTTGAAAAGACCCTAGGCATTACCTGAACTCCCACTGGGAACAATAAGATTGCTCAGGAGTGGGTTCTCCTCTAGGGAGGGGCAAGACTCAAAAATACTATGGCTCGAGCCCAAGCTAAAGGTTAGCTGACTACAGATGGACATGAAGTGAGAGGTTAACCATGGATCAAATATAGTAGGAGTGAGAGAAGGAGCAGCTGAGAGGGAGTGGAGCATGGCAAAAATCTGCCCCGTGATCTTCCTAGGCTGTTGATCTGATCCCATCCTCTCCACCTTTGATTTTTTCCACTGATACCCCTTTTCCATACCACTTAGGCCCCAATTCAGCAAGTTACTTAAGCATGTGTCTGACTTAAAACATGGGAGTAGTTCCACTGAAGTCAAGGGAACTGCTTGCATGCTTAAAGTTGTAGGCACGCTTTAAGTCACTTGCTGAGTGGTGCCTTTGACATGTCTTGAAAACCGCATTCTTTCACAATGCCCACAAGAAGTGAGTAGTTAATATTCACCATTTTATTTCCCTTTCTTTAATAAAATAAACAAAACCAACACATTAACTCAGCTAGCAAGATATGCATATATTGTGCATAGATGTGCGGTTATTGTGTTGCTGTAACCCTTATCCCTCCAATCCCATCTTCTCAATACTGTGTTTCACCATCCCATATTGTGTTACGTCTGAAATTTAGAATTTAATCAGTGTTTTTCATTGTTTTCTGAGAAGCACCCACCATAAAATAATATAATAGTTAATGCACTGGATCAGCAAAGATCTGTGTCCATCTGGAAAGCCAGCAAGGAAGGGAAACTTTCAGAGATGAGAACACCACCTCGTCCCCTTCTTTTTAGTAGCCAGGAGGGTAGAAAGTAGATGTGTCAAATGGAGTTATAGAGAGGCATAGAATCGTCATAGTGCCATGGTCTGGAATTTGTATCATTGAACTAAAATGTGATACTGTGTTGCGTGGATGTGATGCATTTGGATGCAGTGTTAGGGCATCAGGCCTGTGTATATTTTGTGTTTGACTGCAGCTCCTTGTAGTGACTAAGTAGCTCTCCAGTAGCTCTTGGGTACTGCTGTTTTCAATGTTTACTAGCTAAAATTTTTAAAAACTTGTTTTGATTAATTCTGTCCCCTCAAGAAACTGTAGCACACAGACTTACTGAACATTTTACTTTTTTATTTTAAAAGCTTAACAAGGAGCTCTTACAGTATTTTAATATATTCATATAAAATTTTTAATAAAATTATAAGTAGCTTTGGATAAGCCTTATTGAAATTCATAGCCAGACCTAATTATTTTTTAATTAAAAATGTGTATTGAGATTAAAGTCAAATTTCAACATTCTACATACATTAGAGAGACAAGGTGTGTAAGGTAATATCTTTTATTGTCCAACTTTTGTTGGTGAAAGAGATAAGCTTTCAAGCTCTTCTTCAGGTCTAGAAAAGGTACTAAGAGAACAGTAGTGCAGTTGGGTTAGATTTTACACTGTTTGTTTGGGACAGCCAATATTGGTAGGATTACATCTATTTCTCATCCACAATGGATTTTGCATTCACATATTCTTTGAACCACAGAAATATCACAACAAAAACATCTATGAGAAGTGGCCTAAGATATCCCCCCACTCTGATGCTTATGTTGATGCTGAAAATCTGCAGACTTGCAAGGCTATTGTTACCATGCAAATTAGATTACATAAGGCTGTTTCTCTCCCCTTTGTGCTTGGTGTTAACAACTGCTCAAAAAGGTGAGGGCAGGGCTTCTATAACTATCTCAGAATGTGGGGAATTTTGCTGCCTCTCAGTCTAGCTTCATAATCTATTATCATTCAGGACATTTGTCATAAATATAAAGGGAAGGGTAACCACCTTTCTGTAAACAGAACTATAAAATCCTTCCTGGCCAGAGGCAAAACCATTTCACCTGTAAAGGGTTAAGAAGCTAAGATAACCTCGATGGCACCAAACCAAAATGACCAATGAGGAGACAAGTTATTTTCAAAGCCGGAGCGGGGGGAAGAAAGGATCTGTCTGGCTGTGTGATGCTTTTGCCGGGAACGGATCAGGAATGCTCTTCAGAACTCCTGTAAAAAGTTAGTAAGCAATCTAGCTAGAAATGCATTAGATTTCCTTTTGTTTAAATGGCTGGTAAAATAGCTGTGCTGAATGGAATGTATATTCCTGTTTTTGTGTCTTTTTGTAACTTAAGGTTTTGCCTAGAGGCATTCTCTATGTTTTGAATCTGATTACCCTGTATGGTATTTACCATCCTGATTTTACAGAGGTGATTCTTTTAGTTTTTCTTTTATTAAAATTCTTCTTTTAAGATCCTGATTGCTTTTTCATTGTTCTTAAGATCCAAGGGTTTGGGTCTGTGTTCACCTATGCAAATTGGTGAGGATTTTTATCAAGCCTTCCCCAGGAAAGCGGGTGTAGGGCTTGCGGGAATATTTTTTGGGGGAAGACGTCTCCAAGTGGGCTCTTTCCCTGTTCTTTGTTTAACATGCTTGGTGGTGGCAGCATAGGGTTCAAGGACAAGGCAAAGTTTGTACCTTGAGGAAGTTTTTAACCTAAGTAGGTAAGAATAAGCTTACGAGGTCTTTCATGCAGGTCCCCACATCTGTACCCTAGAGTTCAGAGTGGGGAAGGAACCTTGACAACATTGTACTCACTGGCACCAACATGCAGTAGTAGCAATATTAATACAATGGTTGCCATTACAAAATCAAGACTGACTAGCACTTACCACACTGTGGAGTGTGAGATATTTTAGGCTTCTCCCTGCAGGTACAAAAGGAAAAACTTCCCAATATCTAAAATTTATGAACAACAGTTCATAAATGTAAACTTTTTAATCATAGAATCATAGAATATCAGGGTTGGAAGGAACCTCAGGAGGTCATCTAGTCCAACCCCCTGCTCAAAGCAGGACTGATCCCTGACTAAATCATCCCAGCCAGGGCTTTGTCAAGCCTGACCTTAAAAACTTCTAAGGAAGGAGATTCCACCACCTCCCTAGGTAACACATTCCAGTGTTTCACCACCCTCCTAGTGAAAAAGTTTTTCCTAATATCCAACCTAAATCTCCCCCACTGCAACTTGAGACCATTACTCCTTGTTCTGTCATCTGCTACCACTGAGAACAGTCTAGAGCCAATCTCTTTGGAACCCCCTTTCAGGTAGTTAAAAGCAGCTTTCAAATCCCCCCTCATTCTTCTCCTCTGAAGACTAAACATCCCCAGTTCCCTCAGCCTCTCCTCATAAGTCATGTGTTCGAGTCCCCTAATCATTTTTGTTGCCCTCCGCTGGACTCTTTCCAATTTTTCCACATCCTTCTTGTAGTGTGGGGCCCAAAACTGGACACAGTACTCCAGATGAGGCCTCACCAATGTCGAATAGAGGGGAACAATCCCGTCCCTTGAGCTGCTGGCAATGCCCCTACTTATACATCCCAAAATGCCATTGGCCTTCTTGGCAACAAAGACACACTGTTGACTCATATCCAGCTTCTCGTCCACTGTAACCCCTACATCCTTTTCTGCAGAACTGCTGCCGAGCTATTCGGTCCCTACTCTGTAGCGGTGCATTGGATTCTTCTTCCTAAGTTCAGGACTCTGCACTTGTCCTTGTTGAACCTCATCAGATTTCTTTTGGCCCAATCCTCCAATTTCTCTAGGTCCCTCTGTATCCTATCCCTACCCTCCAGCGTATCTACCACTCCTCCCAATTTAGTGTCATGTGCAAACTTGCTGAGGGTGCAATCCACACCATCCTCTAGATCATTTATGAAGATATTGAACAATACAGGCCCCAGGACCGACCCCTGGGGCACTCCACTTGACACCGGCTGCCAACTAGACATGGAGCCATTGATCACTACCCGTTGAGCCCGACAATCTAGCCAACTTTCTACCCACCTTATAGTGCATTCATCCAGCCTGTACTTCTTCAACTTGCTGGCAAGAATACTGTGGGAGACGGTGTCAAAAGCTTTGCTAAAGTCAAGGAACAACATGTCCACTGCTTTCCCCTCATCCACAGAGCCAGTTCTCTCATCATAGAAGGCAATTAGATTAGTCAGGCATGACTTGCCCTTGATGAATCCATGCTGACTGTTCCTGATCCCTTTCCTCTCCTTTAAGTGATTCAGAATTGATTCCTTGAGGACCTGCTCCATGATTTTTCCAGGGACTGAGGTGAGGCTGACTGGCCTGTAGTTCCCAGGATCCTCCTTCTTCCCTCTTTTAAAGATAGGCACTACATTAGCCTTTTTCCAGTCGTCCAAGACCTCCCCCAATCGCCATGAGTTTTCAAAGATAATGGCCAATGGCTCTGCAATCACATCCGCCAACTCCTTTAGCACTCTCGGATGCAACGCATCTGGCCACATGGACTTGTGCTCGTCCAGCTTTTCTAAATAGTCCCGAACCACTTCTTTCTCCACAGAGGGCTGGTCACCTTCTCCCCATGCTGTGTTGCCGAATGCAGTAGTCTGGGAGCTGACCTTGTTCGTGAAGACAGAGGCAAAAAAGGCATTGAGTAGTTCAGCTTTTTCCACATCCTCTGTCACTAGGTTGCCTCCCTCATTCAGTAAGGGGCCCACACTTTCCTTGACTTTCTTCTTGTTGCTAACATACCTGAAGAAACCCTTCTTGTTACTCTTAACATCTCTTGCTAGCTGCAACTCCGGGTGTGATTTGGCCTTCCTGATTTCACTCCTGCAAGCCTGAGCAATATTTTTATACTCTTCCCTGGTCATTTGTCCAATATTCCACTTCTTGTAAGCCTTTTTTTTGTATTTAAGAGCAGCAAGAATTTCACTGTTAAGCCAAGCTGGTCGTCTGCCACATTTACTATTCCTTCTACACATTGGGATGGTTTGTCCCTGTAACCTCAATAAGGATTCTTTAAAATACAGCCAGCTCTCCTGGACTCCTTTCCCCCTCATGTTATTCTCCCAGGGGATCCTGCCCATCAGTTCCCTGAGGGAGTCAAAGTCTGCTTTTCTGAAGTCCAGGTTCTGTATTCTGCTTCTCTCCTTTCTTGTTTGTGTTAGGATCCTGAACTCGACCATTTCATGGTCACTGTCTCCCAGGTTCCCGATCCACTTTTGCTTCCCCTATTAATTCTTCCTGGTTTGTGAGCAGCAGGTCAAAAAGAGCTCTGCCCCTAGTTGGTTCCTCCAGCACTTGCACCAGGAAATTGTCCTCTACATTTTCCAAAAACTTCCTGGATTGTCTGTGCACCGCTGTATTGCTCTCCCAGCAGATATCAGGGTGATTGAAGTCTCCCATGAGAACCAGGGCCTGCGATCTAGTAACTTCCGTTAGTTGCCGGGAAGAAAGCCTCGTCCACCTCATCCCCCTGGTCTGGTGGTCTATAGTAGACTCCCACCACGACATCACCCTTGTTGCTCACACTCCTAAACTTAATCCAGCGACTCTCAGGTTTTTCTGCAGTTTCATACTTGAGCTCTGAGCAGTCATACTGCTCTCTTACGTACAGTGCAACTCCCCCACCTTTTCTGCCCTTCCTGAACAGCTTATATCCATCCATGACAGTACTCCAATCATGTGAGTTATCCTACCAAGTCTCTGTTATTCCAATCACATCACAATTCCATGACTGTGCCAGGACTTCCAGTTCTCCCTGCTTGTTTCCCAGGCTTCGTGCATTTGTATATAAGCACTTGAGGTAACCTGCTGATCTCCCCTCTTTCTCAGTATGAGGCAGGAGCCCTCCCCTCTCACGTGTTCCTGCTCATGCCTCCTCCCGGTATCCCACTTCCCCACTTACCTCAGGGCTTTGGTCTCCTTCCCCCGGTGAACCTAGTTTAAAGCCCTCCTCACGAGGTTAGCCAGCCTGCTTGCGAAGATGCTCTTCCCTCTCTTTGTTAGGTGGAGCCCGTCTCTGCCTAGCACTCCTCCTTCTTGGAACACCATCCCATGGTCAAAGAATCCAAAGCCTTCTCTCCGACACCACCTGCGTAGCCATTCGTTGACTTCCACGATTCGACGGTCTCTACCCGGGCCTTTTCCTTCCATGGGGAGGATGGACGAGAACACCACTTGCACCTCAAACTCCTTTATCCTTCTTCCCAGAGTCACGTAGTTCGCAGTGATCCGCTCAAGGTCATTCTTGGCAGTATCACCATATGAAGAAGCAGGAAGGGATAGCGATCTGAGGGCTTGATGAGTCTCGGCAGTCTCTCCATCACATCGCGAATCTTAGCTCCTGGCAAGCAGCAGACTTCTCGGTTTTCCCAGTCGGAGTGGCACATAGATGACTCAACCCCCCCCTGAGGAGAGAGTCCCTGACCACCACCACCCGCCTCCTTCTTTTGGGAGCGGTGGTCGTGGAACCCCCAACCCTAGGACAGGTTTCAGAGTAACAGCCGTGTTAGTCTGTATTCGCAAAAAGAAAAGGAGTACTTGTGGCACCTTAGAGACTAACCAATTTATTTGAGCATGAGCTTTCGTGAGCTGTAGCTCACGAAAGCTCATGCTCAAATAAATTGGTTAGTCTCTAAGGTGCCACAAGTACTCCTTTTCTTCTTTCAACCCTAGGACAGTGGATCCCATGCCTTCCAATTGGCAGAGTCTCCTTCTTCTCCCTTCCCTCAGATGTATCATCTGGTCCACTCTCCACATTAGGACCTGTGTAGAGAACATGAAAACGGTTACTTACCTGTGTTTGCCCTGCTGGTACATGGACGTTCCCCTTTTTGCTTCTGGAGGTCACATGATGCCCAATTTCTTCACCATCTTTCTGTCCCCGATGTGCAGCCTGCTCTGAATCTTCAGAACCTTGTGCCCGTAGAAGCCTATCCTGACATCCATCCAGGAAATCTTCAGTTTCTCTTATGCAACCCAGGGTCGATATCTAATGGCCATCACTGTATTTTTACCGCTC
This sequence comes from Caretta caretta, assembly GCF_965140235.1. Lineage (NCBI taxonomy): Eukaryota > Metazoa > Chordata > Testudines > Cheloniidae > Caretta > Caretta caretta. The sequence continues at coordinate 50,222,947 of NC_134208.1, read as the reverse complement.
TGTACATAACTCATGGCCCTAAGGATTGCAAAATTCTTTACAATCATACATCAAATAACAACGATCTGTGGTAAGTCATTTTTCCCCATTTTAGTCAAAAGGAAAATGAACACTTGAATGAATTGCCCATACAGCCAGTTATTGATAATGCTGAGAGAAGAATCCAGATCTCCTGATTCCAAGTCCTCTGCTCTAACCACTAAACAACACTCCCTAGTTTGTACCTGTAAGCAACATCTTTTGCTGTTGAGTAGTCAACAGGTATATTAATCTCTGTGTAATGTAGCATTTCCAAATACATCTTTAAATATGCAGTGATTTTTCTTTAGTTTTCGTTTTGGCTTCCTTGTCATACCACTGATAAACTGAAATAGTAGCTCAGATTTACTTTATCTATGAACTGTCACTCAAGGCAATGTTACATGCTTCAATTAAATCTCTTCTAAATCCTATTAGTGCCAGGAGGAAATGCCTCAGAGCAATCAGGGATTTTTTTAATGCAAACAAAATGCAAGCATCCTAGTCCAGAACAAATTACCCTGTGAAGGCTGATCATTGCAAAGATTGATCGTGGGAAGGATGTCATTTTTCAGAGTTTTATGAGGAGAAGGGAAGAGGGTAATCTTCCAAGCTATAGCATAAGATTAACCTTTTATCCTCCATCTACTTTTTTTTTAAAGAGCCACTTCTTTGGGAGAAATATTAAGGGCTGATCCTTCATCAGAAAAGTTAATAGGAGTTTTTAGAAATAACTAGTTGTCATAGGTTTCAGTGGAAGGAAGATTAGATTTTTATACTACACAAGAAACATGTACAAAGTAAACTCTACTCCCTGCTCTGTTGTGCCTTGTTTTATAGAGAGACTATAAATATTATCATCTATATATTTAACTTCATATTTATTGCACATTCATTTTACAAAACATAAACTTTGTCCATTACAGAACCTAGAAGTAGTGTAATATGAACAGAAACATAAATGCTGAATTTTTCACTCCGACATTTTCATTTCCTTTTTCTAATGCACTTGAATTTAGGCATTGAAAGAACTAGCATTCTGGAGGAACGTCACAGTACACTGTTGCTATAATTCACACAGGACTATGGCATCTAAATTTAGTGCTGCACAATCTTGAGGCTTCCATTTTAGGAGGGCAGCTACAGTAAAAACCTGCAGTCGCAAACACTTGATATTTGTATATGGCCTTTTCCTCCCCTTTTCATAGACTTGCAGCTTTAAAAGAATTGTCTACGCGGTTAAATTAGACCACTTTATTTACTTTGTTGTTCATGTTTTTCCTTGAGAAATGTAGTTTTTAGAAGATATTTGTTAGTACTTTTAATTATATTATAAAGTCAGATTTGTCTGTCATATCTACACTGCATCTCTGAAATTTATAAAATGTCATGCATTCAGGAGGTTTACAGCAGTCTCTACACCAAACCTTTGAACTACTGGTATTCTTCGGCCTTCAAAACTTGTGGGTGCTCAGATCTGTATGTGAGCCATATTTGGAAGGCAGATCTTAGTAAGGGTATATGTTTTTGTTTTTTTAAAGGCTCTTTTAGCAAACAATTTTTTCTTATTTTGTTTGCTCATCAAGTTGACTATGGAGGTAATTTAGGCTCCAATCTGCAAAGATTTAGGCACATGCTTAACTTTCTGCATGGGAGTAATTCTGTTAATTTCACTTACTAAATGTTTTATTCAATTGGAACTATTGGGGCATATACTTACATGCTTTGATGGATTGCTCTACCCAGCTCAGACTTAGCTTTTTAGATCATTAGGCAATACATCCATGAAGGCTGCACATGATTCTGAGGTGATATTTCCCAGGCAACAGTGAATGTCAAATGTCAAAACTTGTATTACATGTTTGCCCAAGCCTGAACTCTTACCAGGAAAGGAGTTACAGGCTCTTGGCATCACAGTTGACACATGAGACAGATATTAGTCTGATTTATAGGAAATGAATTGTTGGGTGTATCCTAACAAAAGAGAACAGTTAATCCTTGACTGATGGACAATTGGGCAGCCAGGAAAGAAAATCTAAAAATGCCACTTGGCCCTAACAGAAAGTTTCACTGGTTAATCGCTCTGTTATAGAATTCAATTAAGGAGAGCCATATCAGGCTGCAGATTATTTATGATCAGTAATGATCAGTACACGTTGGTTCACCCTACAATGGGAGGAACTCGCACTTTATGTTGGAGAAGTTATCCCTCTCTTGCCTTCCTCCTCATTCCACTGATGTCAGAAGACAGTTGCCCCATTTCATTCACTCCTCCATTCTCCAGTGAAAGATTATATTTTTCAATACAAAAGATTTGCATGGGCTCATCACATTCTGACTGTGTGAGGTCCACGTAAGCTGTAGAGTAGTGTAAAGGTGGTGGGGAACTGATTAACACAAAGATCCCCTCTTCCTGAGTGACTGTGGAGCTGCTATAATTTTTTTTCCCCATTCTGTCGGATAGATCAGTTTTCTGTGCAGTCATCTGCAAACTTGGGGGACTTGGCTGGCACTGAAAGCCATGGGTTTTTTTTCTTTTTTTTTCTTTTTTTTTGATTGACTAGAGGCTTTTTTGTATAGAATAACTTTACACTCTTGAGTCTCCTCAGATCTGAGTCCAGTGGGAAGCTGTCTAGGTTTTACACATCTTAACTAAATAATAGATCTAATACTTGGGATTATTATGCAGATGTTTGGCAATCCCTGGAGATTTGGGGGTCCAGAAATCAATGAATAGAGTGTGATATATGTACTATATTTTTAGCACCTATGAGGAAATTGAGTATTTATATTGATAGTGAAAATAATAATTTTACTCCATTGTTGCTGAATATTATGCATGAGGGAATGGAAGAGAATGACATATGCTCTTGCTAAATGTGAGAAGAAATTGGAGGATTTTGTTAAATGTCAGAAGGATCAAATGTGGTGTATGGCTGGGGTTTTGGCTGTGGTCAAGTCCAACATTCATCATGACATTTATTGTACTGAGAGACATGCTATGAAGTATTGCAACCTCAGAGCAAATTGTTGTATTATTGCTAAGATATAGATATACTATATGTAGAGATAGATATTGTGAATGTAATGACGCAGATTTAAACATATATTAAATAAACTGTTTGGCCGCTATTGTTGTTTATTTCTCAGATCACACTGATCAGTTTTGCCAGTGGCCTCCTTCATGAAAGAAATCCCGGGAAGCCCACACTGGAATGGACAGATGGGCATGTATGGGCTAAACGTGGATCATGTATGGTTGAAATACAAAACATACATCTGCCAAAATCAGAGGTGTAATTTGTTTATTCTGGTGATGAACAGTGAACCAGTGCAATTTGCAAGTGAAGCAGACAAATCTTCAAATGGCAGAATTTGTTCCTGAGTTTGTTGCTAGAAATGGTGTAATTTAGTATAGAAATGCTGTGTCTGTGGGTGAAAAAGTGAAACTCAATACAGTTCTTGCTAATTTGAACGTTCCCAAATCAGGATCTGATGGCAAGAATAGCTAGCACTAGCTTTCTATTGCTTGTGTGGATTATTTCAAGTTGTCTATTATAGTTTTATACCAGTTTTGTGTGTGTATTGTGTTGTGTTGGATATATTTGTCAAAATTTCAAAATTACTCATGACACACATCTCTGGGGATACCATGTAGGGGTTTAATTGTTACAGGGACAGAAGTATCATAGAGTTTTGTATTGTCATTACATGGAATAAGTTTAAGATGTTTTGTTTCTAACAGAATAAATCTGCTCTGGTGTTTTGTCTGATAGTTTTGAGAGACAGTGAGAAGTTAAGTGTTCCTGCAATTTTATGGATTTTTTTTTTTTTGGCTGTACCTGAGCAAGATTTTTTACTCCTTGTTCTGTGTTTCACCTAGTTTATTTTAAAGAAAAATGCCTAGAGAAAAAGTTCCTGCCTGGTTAGCATTCAGCAGTCTCAGAAAGGACTTACTGTTTTGGCTTTTTTCCTAACAATACATTTCATAGCATATTCTATATGAATCTCTAATTGTTTTGAAAACAATGACTGTAGAAATATTATTATAATACATAACAGAAAATACACATATAGGCCAATTTTTACCCAGTGACACATGGAAATTAATATGTTTTGCCATATCCTTGGCTTAGTAACTGTCATGAATTTATCAACACCCGTTCTTGAAATCTCAGTGCTTAACTGCAAAGTGTAAGTGTGTAGCTCACTCTGTCTTTTAGTAATTGGCACTTAATGGGTGGCTTATTCTCTTCTGACAGCACATATTCTCCAGGGTGTACAGCTTCAGAAATAGTGACTTCTGGGCATCACTTTGTGCTAGTTTTACTTTTGCACTTATAATAAAGTAGTAATCAGAAAAGCTGCTAATGCTTACAAAGCCAGTGGCAAACCTGCGTCCTAGGTTTTAGTCACAACATTATCAAAGCCTGAAGCACTTATCTGGGCTACCTCTGAATTTATCCAGTACAACCAAATGGAGTAATGTGGAGTGATGTTTTCAGTTTTTCCACATATAAGGGAAAACAAATGTCATTTTTAGAACATTTTTGTATTCTAGGGAAAACAAGTAGGTTAACTAGATTCTAAAATTCACTAGACTCTTATGCTATTTAAAGCTGTCAGTCACATTGGACTTTAATGTATTTTTCATGCTTGCTATTATGTTAATTAGTTTTGGCTAAATAAAATATTTTTGTGAAGAAATAATATGTTTCTTCATAGTTCATCTTTTCTTGCTATTTGATGTTGTAGTGATGACATAATGCTAAACTTGTCACATCTTAATAATTTCTTTGATGAAGAACTGTGTGATGTTGGAATGTGATTTCAGGAACCAGATTGTTAGGAGGTTTCCAAGCTGCTTTTATACATATAGTTTTAATGCAAGTGTCAAAGGTAATTACACTGATTACAATATTAAATGCTCACTTTGGGGGATATGAAGTGGGAACTCATAACACACACAGGCAAAAACTCAAATACTTAAATTTTCAAGAAAACTTCTTTGAAAATTGGTTAACATAGCCTCCCTATGTAATTTCATAAAAGACATAATGAGCTTAATAACAGATCTTTAATTTATATGCTGTAGTAACAGTCAAAAATTGAGAAGACTTTGAAACTGGAAGAAGGCATGATCATTTTTTAAAGGTTTTAATTCTATTTTGGTCTGAGAATTAGTTTTCTAATCTATCTGATATTTCAGTGCCTCTTATCCAGAGTTATAGTAAATGCCAGTCCTTGCTTTCCTTCTCTCTTTGATATGAAGTACCAAACAGGGCTGACCTTTTCCCCACTTATTATTTGTTCAGACTCTAGAACTCACTGAAATATTTCTGAAGAAATTTAAGAGAGTCTCTGGATCGTCATAAAATTTAAGGTGGCTGAAAACATAAACAGCATAAGTTAGTAAAAAATGATACAACTCCATTGCTCTTTGTACAACTCCATTGCTCTTTTCCAAGAATCACATTTGCTTTGGCAGTTTTCTAAGCTTTAGAACACAATTTTGGTAATACTGGGGCCATGTCCGCCATTAGATATGAAATTGGGTGGTTAACTTTGTTTCCTCCCTTTCCATTTTGGGAAAAAACACACAAAAACACACATTTTGGGCTTGCTTGATACTATCTGGATCTCAAAATCATTCCTTCACTTTAAATGGACACACTATATTGTGCAGTGTTGTTGTAGCCATGTCAGTTCCAGGATATTAGAGAGGCAAGGTGGGTGATGTAATATCTTTTACTGGACCAACTTCTCTTGGTAAGAGAGACAAACTTTCAAGCTACACAGAGCTGGGTTGACCTGAAGAAGTGCTCTGGGTAGCTAGAAAGCTTGTCCCTCTCACCAAGACAAGTTGGTCCAGTAGATGTTACCTCACCCACCTTGTACATATTGTAGTATGTATTTTACAGTTATAAATATGTGTTTATACTTTATTAATACACTTTGGGAAGCTTGAAATATTTACCACCATTTACATTTTTCCAATTTGAAAGCACAAGCCTTTTCCATGCATACCCTAATGGAGTTTGAAATTATTTTTTTTATAAATGTCATTTCTTATGTGTACATAATTATTATTAATCCATGATGTTGGCATATCTCTGGGAACAGTACTTGTTAGTTATCTGTTGCTGCTGCAAAACCAGTAGAATGTGTGCAAGAAAAAAGAACAACATATTATATTTGAGTGGGTCTTACATAATCTTTGGCTATTTAAAAATATCTAATAGCATCAAATTATATAATGGAACTCCCTTGATGGGATTACTCCTATGCTTAAAGCTTGGCACATTATTCAAGATCATTGCTGAATCACAGACATATTTAGGATTCAGAGATATCTACATATAACATAATTTACCATAACTTTAAAACAAATCACATTTGGAGCTAAACGAAGTAGCTGTGTGTTTTTAAATCCACCTTTAATTACATTGTTTTCCTGTTGCTGAGATCAGACTTGTTTGAAGGAGGATGGTAGGGGTGTTGAATTTCTTGATTGGTTTCTGAAATATTTGATTAAAACGATACTGTTATTACACATTTTAAACCAATTAAAATTTTCTTCTTTGCAGTTTTCTGGTGTTTATTTTATGAAATCATATGTATATTAAGAAATTATTGGCTAAATATTTCTCTCTCATAAGTAAACAAACCGTTTCCATGAATTATGTCTATTTTGTGTAAGTGGAGCTGCAAGGCTTCCCAATACTGACTGTCTGGCACCTTCCCATCCACCAGTTTCTGCATTCTCATCTGCTGACTATGCAGTTCTTCCTGCTTCTTCCTATCTGCTCCCCTTCTAAGTACCTGGAACCTCCTCGCTCCCTTCCACTGATGTTTTCCAATCCATTCTGTCCTTGCTCCCCTGAATGAGTGGTTCCTTTCTTATCCCATCTATTGCCTCACACACCCACTGTTTGAGTCAGTGTTTACCATCCCCTTCTCCCATCCTATACTCAGTGCTGCCCAACTACTTTCCTATGGCTAGAAGGGGGAGCACCTCTCCCAGCTGGCAGCAGGAGGGGTTAAAGGCCCACTAACCCCAAATATTACCATATTACCAGCGAGTGGTAAAGCCCTGTCATATTAGTCCCAAAGCCACATGGCACTGTGTGATTTTACATCAACTTGAGGAAGTCAATGCAATCTCCAAATTGTGATGCCTACCCCTGCGTAGATGAATTGCTAGACCGGCTGGGCGAAACTCAGTATATCACCACATTAGACTTAACGAAGGGGTATTGGCAAATCCCACCCACAGCAGACTCATAAGAAAAAAATGCCTTTGCCACTCCATTCGGCTTCTACCAGTCTTGAATTATGTCCTTTGGACTCTATGGGGCACTCATGACATTCCATCACCTTTTAGATCAGGTTTTACAGCCACATAACTCACATGCCAGAGCCTATTTAGATGATATAGTCATCTACAGCCCAAACTTGGAAGAACATCTGGCACAAGTTGCAGCCCTGCTCCAGTCCCTATGGCAGGCTGGACTAACAGTGAACCCTGCAAAATGTAAAATAGGGAAAAAAGAAACCACCTAGCTGGGATACATTTTGGGGAAAGGCCAGATCTGGCCCCTTATAGATAAAGTTCAGGCCCTGTAGGCAACACACTCCCACCAAGAAACAGGTCAGGGGTTTTTGGGACTCGCTGGCTACTACTGCCAGTTTATACTGAGGTTTTGGATGATCACAGCACCTCTCACAGATCTAGTCATGAACAACTGCCCCAAAAAGGTACACTGGTCCGAGGCCTGTGAAAAATTCTTTCAAAATTTGAAAGAACTCCTATGTAAAGAACCAGTCCTATTCAGTCCAGACTTCTCCTAATAATTTATTTTACAGACGGATGCTTCAGATGCGGAACTGGGTGCTGTCTTATCTTAGGAAATAAAGAGGGAGGATTGCCCGAGGCTCTGTTTGAGCCACAAACTCTTCTCATGAAAATGGGCCTACTCTGTCATAAAAGGAAGGCCTGGAAAATGGGCTGTAGATTTGCTCCATTATTATCTCTGTATCAGTGACCTGTCCTCTCCACTACCCAATTTTTGTGTCATCTGCAAATTTTATCAGTTATGATTCTATGGTTGTTTCTACTCTCTGATAAAAATGTTAAATAACATGAAGCCAAGAACCGATCACAGCAGAAGCCCACTAGAAACATATCCGTTAGATGATTCCCCATTTACAATTGCAATCTGAAACCTCTCAGGTACGCAGCTTTTAATCTCTTTACTATGTGTCTTATTAATTTTATATCATTTTAGTTTTTTAATCAAAAAGTCATTCAATACAGGTCAAAGTATACTACATCAACACTATTATCTTTATCAGCCAAACTGTAATCTTATCAAAAAAATCAGGTTAGGTTGGCTAGATATATTTTCCAGAGACTCATGTCTAATGATTTGCATTAATTATATTTCTCTCCTTTCATAAAATTAAACAAATCCAGTATCAACTGCTCCATTATCTTGCCAGGATCGATATCAGACTGGGAGGCTTATAATTACACGAATCCTCACATTTACCCTTTGTAAATATTGGCATAGTGTTAGATTTTTTTCAGTCTTCTGGAACTTCCCCAACATCCCAGGATTTATTGGAAATCAACAGTAATGGTCTAGCAAGCTCCTTTGCCAGCTCTTTGAAAACTCCTAAATGCAAACTCCTAAATCCAGACCTGCTAATTTTAAAAATATCTAACTTTAGTAGCTGCTGTTTACCATCCTCCTGAGATACTAGTGGAATGACTACTTCATCTGTTTTTCCCAAATACAGAACAGCAATATTTATTGAACACTTCTGCCTTTTCTGTAGTATTATTGATAATTCTACCATTTCTATCTAGTAAAGGAACAATACCACTGTTAAAATTATTTTTCTCCCTAATATACTTTAAAAGCTCCTTATTGTCCTTAACTCTGCCGGTTATAGATTTCTCCTTATGACCCTTTGCTTTCCTTATCAATTTTCAACAAGTCCTAGCTTCTGATTTATATTAATTCCTATCAACCTCCCCTTTCTTCCATTTGCTATATATATAAATATTTGCTGCTTTCACTTTCCCACTAAACCAGTTCAGGTTTTTCATCAATATAACCTTCTTCCTCTGTTGTGAGATGGTGTCTATTTAGATACATGGTAAAATGCTCTTAAACAATTCTCATCTATCATTCTATCTATCACTGGCAGACTTAAATTAAATTCTTCTTCCCAGCTGATTTGGCTTATTATTGTTTTCAGCTTTGTGAACTTCGCCATTTTAAAGCACCAAGGAAATGTATAAGAATTTACACACACGTGTGCGCATGCACAAACACACACACACACATAATATCAATGTTTCTGCCCTTAATTTCATCTATGCCACTCCACTGCTTGTGATAGCAGTCAAGGTGGCATATCCAATGACCACTGAAAAACAGTTATATGACATTCCTTTCCATTTCATGCCTTGGGACATTCCACAAAATACTCCATCCCGTTGAACACATGCTTTTCCATGCCTGGACCTCCTGGTGACAGTAAATGTATCTTGACAGCAAATCAAGCACATGATTCTTTATCTTTTTGTATTTTTGTGGTTAAGGCACTGTATTGAAACTCTAGTGAGCTGGATTTTTTTTCTGTCTCTGCCACAAACTTCCTCTGTGACCTAAGGAAAGCCATTTAATCTCTCTCTCTCTCTGAGTTCCCCATTTTTCTGTATTGCTCAATTAGATTGTAAGTCCATTGAGGAAGGAACTGTTGCTTATATAGGATGTAATATGCCAAGTGCAATGGTGGGCAACCGGCTCAGGGTAATCCGCTGGCGGGCCGCCAGACAATTTGGTTACATTTGCATGGCCGCCCCCAACTCCCAGTGGCTGTGGTTCGCTGTTCCCGGCCACTGGGAGCTGCGGGCGGCCGTGCAAATATAAACAACCTGTCTGGCAGCCCACCACTGGCCTACCACAATGGTCTCTCAATATCTGATGGGCCTCTAGGCACTACTATAATTCAAATGACAATAAATGAATTTTTTGGGAGGGAGGAGGGGAAATAACTCATCCACAGTGAAGCATCATCTTGTTATGACTCTGATCTTCCAATACAAACATAAATGTGCTTCTGATAAAATTAGTCATAGCTAGGCCATTATTCAGTGTAAAATCAGACTGGAGATTAATTGACAAAATTCTGAAATTGGCAGCTGGAACAAAGAGCACTGCACCAACACATGCATGTATATGACCAGTGAGCATATAGAAAACCATACAAGAGCCAGATTGGCACAGCTTGGATTCACACTGATTGCAAGATTTCCACTACCCAGATTGACTCTAAAGAAAAATACATAGACATTTGGGAGATCTGCTAATGGATCACGTCTTCAGAGTGTCTTAGCCCAAAAATTCTCAAACTGAGGAGAGGTCCCCCTGGTGGGGGGGCACAGAATGTATTCTGGGTGTGTGTGAGAAGCTTTGCAGGGGGAGACTTACTAAGCACATTTTACCCAAAGCGATAAATAACTAGCAAAGCTGATTCCTCTGGACATATCTGGTCCTCAGATGGCACTGTGCATTTTGACAGATTTCTGTTAAGCTTACGCAGCATTAGACAAAATTATCATCTGTGTGTTAATCCATTTGCTACAATGAGGCGTGCACATTTAATTGTAAGCATCAAAGACAATCACAGTTTTGCTTTTGCTCTTATTACAATGGATCATTGGCTCTGTTCGGCCTTACTGTTTTTAATATTTTTGAGAGCTGCATGTTGATTTTTTTGAATCAGTATATGTACTTGTGTATGTGGGGAGGGAACTAAAACACAAAGAAGAAGGGCCCTATCAAATAAGTTTGCGAACCAGTGCCTTAGCCCATGTATCAGAATGCCAGAGACATTACAGCTCTTTTTCAGTTCACTGCTAGCTAAAGAATCATATACTGCATTAGAAGTGTAAGAAACCTCCCCCATTTTTGTTTAAATAATAGAGTTATGTAATATTATGGAGTTGCCAGTCACAACTTTATGATTAAGGTTAAGTTGAATTTTGAATCAACCTCTTTGTGATGTCTGATGAATACACTGTATCCTCTCCAGCAGCAGCACTTACTCTTTGAACACTGAATGCATTGTGTGAGAATATAAAGCAAAGCAGCTGATTGGTTTGCAATCTAAAATTATTTTTAAATGGACACGTGGAAATTTAGCACTGGAGTTGGAGCCATCCTCCTCCCCACAAAAATATCTTAATAATGGAATAAAACAGAATCTTCAAACACTCTATGTTTAAAACTCATTGAAATCTCATGCATTGGCAACCAATGAAGAAATAATTAACCTAAATTGTTAACAATTGTTGTGTATGACTGTTGTCATGAAACAGAATATAAGGCAGGCCCAGGTTAACATCCCAAGTCATTCTTCACTAGAACCATTGTAACATCAAATGTAACTCAGCCAATTACTAAAATAATAGAATCATAGAATATTAGTCTCTTTTGACATTCTCACATCCCCACTCACTCCTATGCCCTCCTCACACATAGCCATTTCCCTTGGTTCCCCACTTTGCTGCTTTCTGGTGTCAAGAAAGCTGGGGTGGAATGTAAGGAGAGGAGAGAGGGGCAGAAGAGAAAGTGGTGATGTGATAGGAGTCAAGGAGAAAAGACTATAGATGTGGGAAAAGCAGAGGAAATCTATGTCCATGGAAGGGACCAGGTTAGGAAGATTAGTGCTGTGCAGAGGGGCTTGAGGGTAGAAGACCAGTCCCAGAACATTGATGTCTCTGTGCTTTTTAAGGACTTTCCCCCGTGCTCCTGCCCCAGCTCGCCAGCTTTGCTCTTTCAGTGGCATGGTGAGCTTTCAAGCACTGATGCTTTGCCCAGAGAAATTGGGCTGTCCAACTCAGACCCATGCCTGTTGAACAGACCCAGTCTCTCCAGCACAGGAACCCCCAGCATATAACCCTCTTTCCTCTCCCCTTTATCCATTTGTATTCACTCATCCTGACCCTCTGATGTAACTCCTTTCCCAGGCATCTCAAGTCTATACCACTCAAACAGTGCTGCTCTCACTCTTCAAACCACCAACCCACCCCCTGCGCTGTCCAGTCTGCCTTCACGGTTTCTTAGGTAGTTACATTTATCTTGTAGTGACACTGTGAGAAGAAGTATGAAAACAAATGTCTTCAAGAATAAATGTAATCCTGGATGACAAATCCTAAAATGCCTTAATCATTAAATCATAATAGCTATTGCATGATATTTTTATCACAGACAAGGTTGTATGAGTGCCCTAACACTGCATTTCTATATCTTAGATTAGCCTTCATTCTGAAATTCTAGATTTTTTTATGCATGTTTTTGGGATAATTATAAAATTCCTGCCACTTGTGTTACCATTAAATTACTGGAAACTGAGAGAAACATGTGTGGGACTAACTTCTACTAATTTTCATTATGTTTTAGTGTATTTACCATTGTTGTAGATAAATTATTGTTTTGATTGTGGGATGTATCTGCATTTAGTTTGATTTATTTATTGTTTGCTCCTCCCTTTTTTCTTGATGATCATAGAATATCAGGGTTGGCAGGAACCTCGGGAGGTCATCTAGTCCAACCCCCCTGCTCAAAGCAGGAGCAATCCCCAACTAAATCATCCCAGCCAGGGCTTTGTCAAGACTGACCTTAAAAACCTCAAAGGAAGGAGATACCACCACCTCCCTGGGTAACCCATTGAGGTGCTTCACCACCCTCCTAGTGAAAAAGTTTTTCCTAATATCCAACCTAAACCTCCCCCACTGTAACTTGAGACCATTACTCCTTGTTCTGTCATCTGCTACCACTGAGAACAGTCTAGATCCATCCTCTCTGGAACCCCCTTTCAGGTAGTTGAAAGCAGCTATCAAATCCCCCCTCATTCTTCTCTTCTGCAGACTAAATAATCCCAGTTCCCTCAGCCTCTCCTCATAAGTCATGTGCTCCAGCCCCCTAATAATTTTTGTTGCCAACCACTGGACTCTTTCCAATTTTTCGACATCCTGGACACAGTACTCCAGATGAGGTCTCACCAATGCTGAATAAAGATAAATGATCATGTCCCTCGATCTGCTGGCAATGCTCCGACTTATACAGCCCAAAATGCCATTAGCCTTCCTTGGCAACAAGGGCTGTTGACTCATATCCAGCTTCTCATCCACTGTAACCCCTCGGTCTTTTTCTGCAGAACTGCTGCCTAGCCACTCGGTCTGTAGTCTGTAGCAGTGCATGGGATTCTTCCATCCTAAGTGCAGGACTCTACACTTGTCCTTGTTGAACCTCATCAGATTTCTTTTGGCCCCATCCTCTAATTTCTCTAGGTCCCTCTGTATCCTATCCCTACCCTCCAGCATATCTACCACTCCTCCCAGTTTAGTGTCATCTGCAAACTTGGTGAGGGTCACCAAGCCATCCTACAGATCATTAAAGAAGATATTGAACAAAACCAGCCCCAGGACCGACCCTTGGGGCACTCCGCTTGATACTGGCTGCCAGCTAGACATCAAGCCATTGATCACTACCTGTTGAGCCAAATGATCTAGCCAGCTTTCTATTTACCTTATTGTCCATTCATCCAGCCCATACTTCTTTAAATTGCTTCATTATTTGCATTATTAATGATACTATAGTTGTTGGTTCCCATCATGTTACTTTGACATTTAAGAATGTTTTAAAAACCTGTATTGTGGAGGCTACATTGTGTCCTCAATTTTCTTCATGTCAGTGGGACCTGCACTTGAATAAATAAAAAGAGAATTTTGTCCATATGCATATTTAATTTGTATGTATATTTACATGAGCTTACAAAATAATTTGAAATAATTTAAAAGCAAATATTTCTTTCTATTTCTTAATGGTATCGTTCTGTGTCTGGAAAAATAAGGATAGGATGACCTCAGATATATAACATACCCAAGATTTAGTACCTTTGGTCTATGCTTTAGCAATTGGTCACATTTGAGAGGGAAAAGATTTCAAAACATATTAATCTATTCAACAATTCATTTATTCATTATGAAAAAATGGCATATTAATGTGTATAAGAAATATTTATAACATTGCACTGTAAAGAATTCATCAGAAGGCAATCAAGACAGATTAGTGGCTCAGAGGTACATTAAAATATCAATGTAATTTATTTCAGCCTTATCACTAATAAACATGAGTAAATGCATTTTTAATAAAACATAGACCTACTGCCATTTAGAAAGAGAAAAACATACAGAAGCTAAATTACGTTCATTGAAGTTGCTTGATCTGATAGTCAGAACTGAGAAGAAAATTAAGAAGTGATCAAAGTTGAAGATTCTAAGTTATAAAGCTTGCACAGACACTTCATTAATGATTTCTGTTTCTTATTATTTTGCAGACGGTACAGTTGAGATGCTTGCAAGATATACATAATTTATAAACTAAGATGAAGTGGGCTTTAAGTCACTGATTTGACATTTCTTGCTAATACTTTGATACTAGATTTTTTTCTTACAGAAACTTTTTCATATGAACCAAATGGATTTGTATTAAACACAAGGTCTTTAAAATTTTATTTCATTTTATTAGTGTCTAGATTTACAGGAAGACCCAACAGTAAGATCACATGGTACCTAAACCACTTAGGTACCCCCATGAACCTAAAAATGGCCAGGAGCTAAAGCAGCCTCCTGTATAAGTTAGAGCAGCCTGAGGGCAGGTTCCAACTAGAACCAACCTTTGGGGTCTGTTACACTTCTAAGAATCACCTGAGCACAGTATATTCCAGCTTTGCCACTAAACACCCCTCTTTGGTCCAATGTCCTCCTCCCCACATGCCTAGAGGGGGTCAGAGGGGATGGTATAACAGTATGGCAGCTGAGATCCCTTCATGAAGACGAAATCCTCAGACAATTTACACCTGCTGCAAATGGACTCTGACATGTGCCAGGATCTGGCTCCAGTATTCTGGCAGCAGATATTTTAGGAGCTCAGCCATTTCTGTTTTTTGTTTTCTTCATCTGTTTTTGCCTGAAAGCAAACTACAGATAAATATGGTGAAAGTAGTTGTTGATCAATTTAATATTTTGTCCATTGCTTAAAGGTATCATAAAAAACACAGATTCAAATTATTTTTTTTTGAAAGAGAAAGACTGCCAAGACTTTAAAAATTGCCTGTGTGGTGATAGAATCAATACTGAAAAAATAGCAGCATCCAGATTTTGCAGTCATTGTAGATAAATTCAAGTGATATGGCACATGTATTGAATGGATGTGTCAGTACCAGTAACATCATGACAGTACTGCCCTTAGGACTGGTTATGTTGCCAGCTGGTAATTCTGGAAATTGAGGCTTATTCAATGGAAGGGTCCTGTTTATGTCAACTGCCTTAGTATGTAACAAGGATACTACAAGGGCAATAATTGACTTAACTGCTTTAAAGATGAATTTGACTTAAGAAAATGTGGTTAACTGTAAGAGCACTTGTATGTCCATATACATCCATCAAAGTTTATTTAACATATTCACAGTGGGAAAAACTGGATTCGGTATAATATTTGTTTAGCTCAACCAAATGCATAAATGAAGCTGATTGCATGGTATAAATGCATTTCCTGAATGTACTCACAGGAAATACTTTTATCTGGCTGCATCCTCACATTTCATTGATTTGAATGGATATTGTATTGTAATTATCCTAAAATGTCCATGTAAAAGAATAGGACTTAAAAGTTCATAAAAATAGCAGGAATATCTTTAATCTCAAATGAAATTTAAGCATAATGTTCATGAACAATTCATCCACTTTTGAAATTTCATTATGTGTTTATTCAAAAGAAAGCTGCTTTTATTTTGCTGTGAACAATCATCAACAGAGCATTAGGGTTTTGATGTCAAACACTCAAAGTCAGGGAAACTCTCTCTAAAGGCCAGATATTTTATTATATATATTAATAAAATAACAAATCATAGTCCACATCCTTAGTTGGTGTAAATCAATGTAGGCCCATTTAAATCAATGGGGTTATGCTGATTTTCTTTAGCTGAGGATTTTGCCCAGTAAGTCAAAGTTAAACTTTAACAAGAAAAGAGGAATTAAAAATATTAGACATGTATGGTGTGGCTAATGTTTTTGCATTTTATTTCCTCTATTTTTAAGGGGAAGAAAGGAAAGATCAAGTAATTTAGCTCTTTCAGTTTACAATTCTGCTGGCCTCACCTACAGAGCTTTTTAAAGTCACATGCTATGGCGCTAATGAGCCAAAATGTTCCTGTAAAGCCCCTTAGTCCAGAGATAAATGACTTGCTGACCTTGCAAGATCTGTCTCTTGCTCTGAAGTTGTTATGCATCCAGAAATTACACTTGCTGTAGCATATGAGCTTGTAAATTCCTGTAACCAAACAGCTGTACAGTTAACCACCTGTGCAGTACATCAGTCTTTAAGTGAGCAGTTAAATATTTCTATTGCCCATGTTCCATCCTGCATTTTCAAACGCAAAATGACTTAAATATAAAGCCATATTTTCCATTCTCCACAATGCATTATGGCCTGTCTACATTTATAATCTAAACATGAAGGTACAAAGTTCAGCTCTTTTTGAGTTATCACTATAGAAAATGTAGTAAGGCATTTGTTTTTCCTAATGGAGAAAAAGCATTGTTCTTCTAACTCTTCTAATAGGTGAGGAGATTTTGTTAATCTTTGCTGAATATTTTGTCTTCAAAACATGGAAGAGTTCAGCCCTAAAAGATGACTTTGTATACAGTTGTCAGCATGTGAAAATAGGGTATTAGAATGAAACCTTCTACAACCTTCACTATAGCAGTTGCAGCTGGTACAACTGATATAACTAGTTGGTTATGAATGTCTGCAGGCTTGTCCTAATAAAGGGCCCAATTCTTCTATGGAAGGATGTGACTGGCTTTCATTGATTTATATGGGAATTACTTGTAGCCTGTAGTGGGAGAATATGATCCAAAAATTAGTTTTTCATGTAAATATTACTGACTAGTGATCACAATGCTTTTTCTTGTAACATGGTTGTAATAAGGACTAGACATCCTGTGCCAAATGCTACCTTGAAACCGGTGTTTTCAGTTCCAGTTGATTTGAACAGGGATCAGCACATGTGCACCAGAGGATAGAATTTTACGCTATTATAGTAGTACCTTAAGAAGAGCTGGTTAGATTGAAGATCAGTGAGTGATGAGATTTGCAAATTGGTAGCTCAAAAAATGGTTACTCTTCTTAATTGCCTCTTTTGCATATCAGTATACATTTGTTGAATTCAGCTGAAGGTACATAACAAAGACATTTTCATAACCTATTGTGAACTTGGCCTCACTTCAAATTAACAGGCTAAGTATTAGTTGTAGAAAATTAACTTAATTAAAATGGTAAAAATTAGCTGATGGTATTGTTTCCCATAAAGAAACAGATCCAGTATGAAAAAGTGCTATATTCATTGATGGGATGTATAGGATAGCAATTGTGCTGACTTCAACGGGCATCACTAAAAGCTAGCACCAACTTAACTGATAAAGCATAAAGTTAAATTAGTGCACTTAGTAGTGAAAAATAAAAAATACCACATTTCCCTAAAAAACGTTCAACCAGTTAACAGTTCTGTTACCCTAAGTTCCAATTGCAGTGACAAACTTTGCCCTAGCTTATCTCCATGCAGCCCTATCTGCCTTGAGTTACTACACCCATGCAGTCCTATTCACAATCTTCAGTTGGGCTCCACACATGTAAGGGCTAGGTCATGCGCTGTGTACTGTTAGCAGTGCTGGAAGGGATGCACAAGGTCACGAAGCACCTGGAGTTCTCTGGAACAATTCTCGCTGACTCAACCAAAATTTCTCCTAGAGAGTCTCAGACACTGCACATAGATGCTTGCTGCATCACTCTTGAAAAGGTTACATTATACTTTTCACTCATTGTCAGGCTAGGGCAGAAGGTAAAGGTCCCTTTTCTTTAGGTATCTAGTGCCTGAAGATGTAGAAAAAAACAGAGGCTATCCCTATCAAGATTCTAATCAGCTCCTGTGCAGGAGTGCAAGCAGGAGGAACTCTCCTTGTACATCTATTCATTTCTGCACCCATATAGGGGCTTGCCAGAATCTGATCCAGAATTCGGCCATGCAATTTGAAATCAATGAACAACAATGTGGAAGAGTCGTGCTCTGAGAATCCATCTCACTGTTGCATAACTGCTGTCTGTGCAGTGCTAAGAGGAGAAAAACAAGGAGAAGATCTGGGAGTAAGATAATGCCATTTGTACAGACCAGTACCCATTTTTATAAAGTTTTGGAAGCAAAATAAGAAACCACAGAACAAAAGCTATGTCTAAACTTGGAGCTGGATGTGTGAGTCTTAGCTGGAGGAGACATACTCGCACTAGCTCTCATTGAGCTAGCAGGCTAAAATTAGAATTTAGCCACGGCAGCGCGAGCAGCAGGATGAGCAAGCTGCCCAGAGTTTGTGCCCATCAGAGACCCTAGGCACTTTTTTGGAGCAGATAGCCCATACTGCCACTCAAACTGCTTCAGCTACATTCTGCTTTTAGTGTGTTACCTTGATTAGAGCTAGTGTGTGTATGTCTCCTCGAGCTGGGAGACACTTCCTCAGCTTAAATGTAGACATACACCTAGGTAAAGCATTGGGTAAAGTGTGAAGCTAAGCTAAAACTAAAATATATTCAGAAGTTTGGTAGGTTATTAAGAAAAAAAACCCAGATATTACTTTTGTTGAATTTTCATTACTTGGTTGTGAAATGACTACCATCTTATTCTATACCAATTATTATTTGTCTCCCATCACTGTGGTATCTGAATGCCTTCTAGAAGTGTAATTTAGTGATGGGACTGGCATCTTTTTTGACATCTATAGCCTTCACGTTATTGTCTTTGTAGATTATTTATTTATCTCTCAATGCTAATGATTAAAATAACTATTAAAATGTACACTAATGCTTGTTTCAAGTGGCTCATTTACATTTACAAATAAAGCACTGCTAATGTAAATAGATAACTTATTAACAGGCAAAGATATCTCTGCTGCCACTAGCCCAAGAGCTTATTTTCCATTTGAATCTGCTCCATCCTTTAGTTTCCATTCAAGTTTAATATGAACACTTATCATTCATTTTTTCTGTTATAGTTCAGTATGAATTCATAGCCATTTGTACCCAGTGAGAAAAAAGACTAATTTGCATTCATCAACAGTCTTGGAGCAAAAATGCAAATATTTGACAGTGACCCCAGGGCATGGACTTTTCTGATGAAATGGTAAAAACGTATCAGAGCATTCATGATCGGTTCAAGAACATTTGCTATTATTCACAAAGTCAGACATTCTACTGAGCCTTGGTGACCTTTTTGTGTTTAAAATCCCACAAAACATTCACAGCAGGTAGTGTATGCTGATGACATACCTGGTTTTGGTCTGACTCTTTCTCTACTTGTTCCCAGTTGTTCTGTATTCACATTGTCTTATACACATCCATGATATACAACATAGTTTTCAATATATCATGCTTTCAAAGTGAGGGTTCTGAACATCATTGTTAATCATGGTTCAGAGTTACCTTTAGCCCAGTATTTTGTCAGATTGAAGAAATCAGGGGTGGCTTTTTTAAAAAAACAACAACAAAACATCCTGGACCTAGATCTTACTTCCTCCCTTTGTCTGTCATAACCATATTAGAGAAACAAGGTCAGTGAGGTAATATCTTTTATTTACCAACTTCTGTTGGTGAGAGAGACAAGCTTTCGAGCTACACATATCTCTTCTTCAGATCTGGAAAAGGTACTTCCAGGATCACAACTAAATGAAAGGTGGAACAGATTGTTTAGGGTAAGTAGATAGCACATATTCTAAGGGACCATTCAAGGTAGAGTAGCTCATTAACACCTCTGCCTTCATAGGACAAAGGGAAGTGGTTAGTGAGTTACAGTTTGTTGTAATAAACTATAAATCCAGTGCCTCTGTTCAGTGCATGATTTTTAGTGTCTAGCAGAATTATGAATTTAAGCTCCCAGGCCCATCTTTGAAAGTGTTGTGCAGGTTTCCCTTGAGGACAAGGTCTGATAAGTCAGATAGAGAGTGATCATTTTGGGAAAAGTGTTCACCCACAGGTGATAGGGTGTTTTTGTCTGTTATCATTTTCCTGTGTGAGTTCATATTGCATTATGTTAAGGTACAGAGGATATACAAATCTGCTAAAAGAAGGGAAACAAAATTTGAAATAAAATATGTGTGAAACAAAAACAAAACTGAACAACTGCATTACCTGATTCAGCTTGGTTATTTAAAATATTGCTGTCAGAAGGTGTGTTTTGGAGCCATCCATATTTCAGACTTCAATTCAAAGATGGGAGAAAAATGGTTTGCAGCATCATTCTGAATGGAATGTGTGATATTGACTGGTAATGAGTATTGCAGTGCAAGTTTAATGTCTATCAGTTAGTAATGGTACTGGGGCCTGATCCAGTGTGCATTGAATTAAATGGAGAAACTCCCATTAATTTTAATGGATTTTGTATCAGGCCTAGATGCATGTATAGGGTCATTACCTTGATTCCTAGTGAATCAGGAGTGAACGCTGGCCCAACTTCCCCCTCCCCTAGTAGAGGTGCTCAGGGGAGAGCTTTAAGACAGGTCTTTTCCATCCACCACACAGCAAAAACTCCCATTCAAATTCTCATCATCTCAAGTCTTGATTACAGCAACATCCTTCTCTCCTTTCCTTGACAAATACAATCTTGCCCTATTCATATCTGCTCAGAATGCTGCTGCAAATATCATTTTACTAGCCCATCAGTTTGACAGTGCCACCCTTCTCTTTGGATCCCTCCACTGTCTGCCCCTCTCTATAGGATCAAACCTAAGAGGCTTGTCTTCACTTTTAAAGCCCTTCATGACCTATCCCTAAATTCTCCACCTACCTATCATTTCTCAGTCACTATTGAAACGTCAGCTCCTGCCTCCGATAAGCATATGATGCCAGTTCTTTTGTCGACTTGTTAAATTTTCAAACAATTACCATCATGCTTTCTCCCAGGCTGCCCCTCACACTTGGGGAAGGTCCCTATTAACATCTGCAAAACTAACTCATTATTCTCCTTCAAATCCCTTCTTAAAACTCTCCTTTGCTCCAATGTCTGCAAAAAAACATTGATAATGATTAGGCTGCTGGTGTGCTGCTGGTGGTTTCCTTATATTTCCCCATCTAACCGTCTGTTCCAATTGTCTATTATCTTATCATAAGAGGGTATTCTTTTGGGGAAGGGAGCATCTTTTTGTTCTGTTTGTACAGAGCATAGCTACTTGGGCTCCTGGTCCACAACTAGGGCTTCTGGGTGCTATAGTAATAAAAATAATAATAAGAGCAACTGCAGAAAGCAGGGACAGAAGGAAGAATATCTTTGAGAGAGTAGAGCTCCATATCCAGGGCCATAGGACTGCACTGAAAACCAGGTTAGAGAGTGTTCTGTTTACTCTTTTTACTTAAGATAGCAAAATAAGTTTAACCTTTTATAAACTTTATTCCTTAAGGAAAAGACCTTGCTGACAGTGATTGTATTCTCTGGAGCTATTTCACTAGTTTCCAGTGCATCTGCACATAAGCAATTCTGATAACAAAAGAATTGTTTAAATACACAATAATCACCTTTATGTTTCATCTTTGCTAACATTTAAAAACAAACACTGGAACAGAAAATGAAATTAAATTCGATAATGTTTAAGTGTCAACTACATTTACAATTCAGAAACAGCACTGAAAAAAGCTGAAATTAAAATAATGTGTGTGTGTGTGTGTATGTATATATATATATACTGACAATGTGTATCTAACATTTCCCACTGAGATGATACACAATAGAATTTTCCCAGTGGTGAAGAGTTTTAGATCCAGATCTTATATAGTATGCTCATATACCCTTATTCCTGGATAAACTCCACTTGTCAGATCCACAACAAACAAACTTGGGTGGCAAACAAAGGAGGATTCCAAATGACCTCAGTTGCCCTATGTGTGTAAGATCCACAGGTAATTGAAAGACCCATATATATCACAAAAGAAATGGAGCTTTTGTCACATCAATCTATTTTATTATAATAAGCAAAATTAAGAATTAACTTGAAAGAAATATTTTGCTTTCTTGTAATTGGTAAGAGTAGTAACAGATCTTAGTGGATACATATGCGTAGTCCGAATATCATTGCTACCGTTGGAATCTTTCTTTGAAGAGAAATCAAGAAACAAGAGTCAGATTTTTCCATCTTTATTCAAATTGAGTAATACATTACTCTTTGAGTAGTCCCATTGATTTCACACTAGCGGATTAAGGTACTTCTCATCCTTAATAAGTTTGGTAGAATCTGGCCGTAAGTAAGCATGGAGAATGACCTAACCATTTAGCATGGAAATGAGCTTATTAGGTCCATGTTGAATTGGCACATTGGTAAGGACAGCATGGGGAAGTTTGCATTGCTGATGTTTGTATAGTACTATATTTGTTCAATAGACAAAAAAATTCAGGTTCAAGTGTTGTCCATCAAGCACCATTCATAAAGACTAAATTCATTTTTCCATAAACAAGATAGTTTTAGAATATATCTAACTAATGCTCAGCCAGCAGTAAACCATTTGATATTACTCTCTAATTTAGGACTTTCGCAAAGGGTGTTATCATACAAGTCCACATGGTATGTATTTGCTATAAGAACTTTTGTCATATCACTATATACTTCTCCCATTGAATGCTTCCTCCTCCATTACATTTTCATTTGTTTAACTCGTTCTGCATTGCTGATGTTTGACTGTATCATTTAAGCATCTTTAGCAACTCCTCATTGCAGCCTCCTCAGACTGTTGATCTATTAATAAAAGCAATAGTCTGTGCTGCAGCATTTCTTTTCAGATGCTTAGAAATTGCCTTGATTAAATATTTTCTATGCAGTTCAAGAGACAAAGAATTCATGGAAGACAATTCCCAAAGTACAGTGTGTATCATGAAGAAATATCAGTGAAATTTCTGTTACTTGGCTGATAACCAGCCTGC
Source organism: Caretta caretta (assembly GCF_965140235.1). Taxonomy (NCBI): domain Eukaryota; kingdom Metazoa; phylum Chordata; order Testudines; family Cheloniidae; genus Caretta; species Caretta caretta. The sequence continues at coordinate 50,199,838 of NC_134208.1, read as the reverse complement.
ACACATTTCACATACAGCCTGTTTTGACACATTGTGTTATGCCAAGAAATTCAATTAAATGAATAAATAATTGGGGCATTTTTGGACTCCACATAATGGACACACTGGACATCATATTCTTATTGCAGCAGTCAACCTATCCTCTTTTCTTCATGTGCTATAGTGTGATGGCTGAAATAAGGGTGCTGGCCCTTAGTGTGCATATCATGTCTTTTGAGGCATGTAGCAATTGAGTGCTCAGTCATTGTAGTGTTCATATTAGCCACATCATTTTCTAAGGAAAAAAGATAGAGAACACAATACAAAAAGAATAATAAGTCTGATATCTTTCTGTTCAGTTGTTTATCTATTTTACTTATACTAGAGAATGGTGCCCCAAATAACAGTGATCGAGGCATTCTAGCACCCCTGCTACACTGCCTTCAAAGGACCCTTTCTATGAAACAGTGTTCTTTAGCTTGGATCACAGATGATCTTTCTATTGCACTAGCAGCTAGACACTTTATCGCAAAGAGAATATAGTATTTTTTTCAAACACTAAAATGAATCAGCACTATGGAAAAGTGTTTTTATTGTTTGCTTGTTTTAAAATGTGTTTTGAATTGAGATGTAGATAACATTTGAACTGGTGATATAGCCCTAAACTTTTTCTGACTGGGCCTGACTTTAATTCCTTATACCTCTTGGAACACCTGTGTGATATCACAGCAGTGATTCTCAAAATATGGCCTGTAGGTACATGGCATTATTTTTAGAACCTTCCCACTCATCCATCACCAGTGCAAAGTGTGATGGGTCCTCTTTGTTTTGTTTTCCACTTGGCAGCTACCTTGAAGGGTGTCTCTTAGAAAAGCCTGATCTTTATGTCTCCCAATTTTTTGAACTGCTACAGATGGCTCATTCAACATGCATTTCTTCTTTGCAGTATATATGCCAGACCAAGTTGTGTCCTGTAGAAATTTTTCTCCTCAGCTTCACTTCCACTTTTTCTCCAATATATTAGGATTATTTGTCAGAATCCATAAAAAATGTTAAAGAAGACAGATGATAGGCTATCAGATTTTTCTTCTGTATTTGGGCTTTCACCTATAGTGCCTATAATAAAGTCCTTCACAAGAGGCTAGTAAGAAAATTACATAGTCATGAATTGAAAGGCAAAGATCTGTCAATTAGAAACTGGCTGAGAAAGAGAAAGGGAATAAAACATCAATTCTCATGAGAGGTGGTTAATGCATCCCTAAGGTTGTGTGCCAGTGTGACAGATTTCTGTTACCAATCTGCTGCCACGTCAGGTGATCAGGCTGACACCACAGGATCTTTTGGGGAGGAGATGACAAGGCACACACCAAGTGTCTACATTTTAAAGCTGTCATAAATATAAAGGGAAGGGTAAACCCCTTTGAAATCCCTCCTGGCCAGGGGAAAGCTCCTCTCACCTGTAAAGGGTTAAGAAGCTAAAGGTAACCTCGCTGGCACCTGACCAAAATGACCAATGAGGAGACAAGATACTTTCAAAAGCTGGGAGGAGGGAGAGGAACAAAGGGTCTGTCTGTATGCTGCTCTTGCCAGAGACAGAACAGGAATGGAGTCTTAGAACTTTTAGTAAGTAATCTAGCTAGGTATGTATTAGATTATGATTCCTTTAAATGGCTGAGAAAAGCATTGTGCTGAATAGAATAACTATTTCTGTCTGTGCATCTTTTTTGTAACTTAAGGTTTTGCCTAGAGGGGTTCTCTATGGTTTTGAATCTAATTACCCTGTAAGATATCTACCATCCTGATTTTACAGGGGGGATTTCTTTATTTCTATTTACTTCTATTTTTTATTAAAAGTCTTCTTGTAAAAACTGAATGCTTTTTCATTGTTCTCAGATCCAAGGGTTTGGGTCTGTGGTCACCTATGCAAATTGGTGAGGCTTTTTATCCAACATTTCCCAGGAAAGGGGGGGGTGCAAGTGTTGGGAGGATTGTTCATTGTTCTTAAGATCCAAGGGTCTGGGTCTGTAGTCACCTAGGCAAATTGGTGAGGCTTTTTACCAAACCTTGTCCAGGAAGTGGGGTGCAAGGTTTTGGGAAGTATTTTGGGGGGAAAGACGCGTCCAAACAGCTCTTCCCCAGTAACCAGTAATTGTTTGGTGGTGGTAGCGGCCATTCCAAGGATAACGGGTGTAATATTTTGTACCTTGGGGAAGTTTTGACCTAAGCTGGTAAAGATAAGCTTAGGAGGTTTTTCATGCAGGTCCCCACATCTGTACCCTAGAGTTCAGAGTGGGGGAGGAACCTTGACAAAAGCTTTATTGAAAAAATAATAAAATAACAGCAGTGAGTGTTGGGAACTGCTTCCATGTCACTCAAAGGAAGGAAGAAGCATTAGTGCTCAAACCCTGACCCACTTTCATACCCACAGCTGCACGCCTCAGACTGGCCAAGTCTGGGGGTAACGACAGAAGAAAAGGGGGGAAGGGTGGATGGGTGGATAGGAGGTCTGTCCTGTGCACACAGGTTGTCCAAGGATCTGCGGTGTTCTCCGAATTGCTCCACCACCCAGGAGGGTTTTAAGTCCTGGCCTCCTTTGAGGGTGTTTCATTCTGTGACCTCTGTTCCTGGTGCTCTCTGTGTCAGTCTAAACCGGCTTGCTGTGGCCTCCTCAACTTTCCCAAAACACACCAGCCAGACTCTGTTGTTCTCTTTGTTTTCCTTCGTGTTGGCCTTCGCTTGCCTTGCTTGTTATGGGCTGGCTCTGCAGGTCTGTTTAGTTGATCTTTCTTTTTTACAGCTTGCCGGTGGCTTTCGGGGCCCCCTCTTTCTTGGCAGGCAGCTGAGAGTCTCGGCTGTGAGCAACATCCTTGGGCCAGGGCCAATGTCTTATCTTTACATGGAGCTCGCTGAAGCGTTGAGTTAACCCGTTCTCTGCTCTTCTTTTTTCGGACCCCCCCCCCCTTGGCCTCTCATACCTGCAAAGGAAACTTCCACTCTCCACTCACACATTTGTAGTCCTCCTCAAAATGCTTTGCGATGCTTGCAACAGTGTTAGCCACATACAATGCTGATATGCCTTCCCTGGAGACTCCCTGAGGGAGCGGGGGTGGGGAGCAGCATTGGGGTGTGGCAACAGGTCTGGTGGTCTCTGATGTGTTCATTACTGTTGGGGGACAAGAGAGGTGGCAAAATTTGGAGATGAGACATAAATGCTTAGATCAGTTGACTTGAGAAGACTGAGAGGAACTTATGGGTTAGATAGTGGCTGGCTTCAACCTGAACATGTAGGGGCCCCCTCTGTTTCCCCTTTGTTCAGCTTCCCAGTATCTTGGGCTCAAGAGGAGGGGGAAGGAAGTGGGAGGATACTGGGAGGAGTTTTCAATACTCTAATTCGCTGATCAGTGGATCTCAGCCAGGGCAAGGGGAGCATGTTACACCTGGTAAAGTACTATAGTAAATTGCTCTACCCCTGTCAAGAGCAGGGGAGGAACTGTGACACTCTGAGTCTCATTCCTCCACAGGCCTCCTCGCAGGATAGCTCATCTATGTGCAAAGGCTCAGTATAACCCTAAGAAAACTGACTGGACAACACAGTGGCAGGTGAAATTCACTGCACACTGGTGCAAAGTAATGTGCATCTTAACAAACAATTAAATTCCTCATAAACATGTGGTCGGTTCTAAGTTTGTCCTCTCCCTTTCAACCTTCCTCCCAAACATCTCTGCTTCTCTTCTCTCTTTGATGCCAGTGCCTATAACCCAGACATCTATTCTCCACCTTTGACTCACTTCTGAAGTCTACACCCTTCATTACCCACTTTTTATCCAGAATCTTGCTGACTCCTTCAAAGAGAAATCTGCCATAATCTGACATGGCCCTTTTCCCATCACCTCCTCTCTCTCTCTCTCTCTCTCTCCCCCCAGTCATTGATCCTTATGTCTCTTTCCCTGCTCTCTGCTTCGAATTCCCCAACCCATCCCTTAACTCCATCTACCCCAAACTTCCAACCCTCCCTGCCCTTACCTTCCAACTTCGTAGAATGAAATATGAGTGTGTGTGTGTGTGTGTGTGATAGCCCAAATTCACATCACCCATAGATAGCTTGCTAGCTGTCAAGGTGCTTCACTTTCCTTTCTATGCTAACATTAAAAAAAGCAAGCAAAGAAACAAACAAAAAACAGCCTTCACTGCCAAGGAAGAAGTAACACTTAAACTATTGGAGGACTGTGACAAGTCAGAAGAAAATAAAAATACACAGAAGATTGCATTCCTCTTGCAAAGTACATGTCCTTTCTTTTCACTAATGCATTGTTCTTTTAATTATTTAGCTATTTTTCACGTACAGCCCTACTCTCTTTCCACTTGTGGTGCTGCATTAACAAAGCTTTACTCCTATCAGAAGCCTCCTTTTAAGTAACTGAAACTAGAATAGACATTAATATTGGCCTCAATCATCCAGATGGGCAGTCTGTAGGGACTAACTCTCACAGGGGTGATCAAAAATTCGACTTCTCCAGGACTGAGATTGCTGGGGCTATTTCCCAGCAAAAGAACAGTTTGGACTTCTATTTTTTTAACCCTATAGAAATAAAAAGATGAATCTGCACATTCTGCCAACTGTTGTTGGTGATATGAGTACATCCAGCCCACACCAAAAGACTTGCGAAAAGTAATGTAATTTTTATTTGCATTTCTAAAATGTCAGTTTATTTATCAAATTTTACTAGGGTATTTTAGGGAAAAAGCATATAGCTAGTTGAAAGAGAAATATTCCTAAAATAACAAGGACTTTTTCCTTAGTCTAGCATCAGATTAAAGTTCTTGTGTTGACTGGAGCATAAACAGAACTAGAACTGATTGACTTGCAACACAGAACTCTCCTGGAAATTTTCTTCTTCTTCTTTAAGAATGGTTTCAGAGTAACAGCCGTGTTAGTCTGTATTTGCAAAAAGAAAAGGAGTACTTGAGGCACCTTAGAGACTAACCAATTTATTTGAGCATGAGCTTTCATGAGCTACAGCTCACTTCATCGGATGCATACCGTGGAAACTGCAGAAGACATTATATACACAGAGACCATGAAACAATACCTCCTCCCACCCCACTCTCCTGCTGGTAATAGCTTATCTAAAGTGATCATCAAGTTGGGCCATTTCCAGCAGAAATCCAGGTTTTCTCACCCTCCCCCCCCCACAAACTCACTCTCCTGCTGGTAATAGCCCATCCAAACTGACCACTCTCTTTAAAATGCGTATGATAATCAAGGTGGGCCATTTCCAGCACAAATCCAGGTTTTCTCACCCCCCCACCCCCTCCAAAAACCACACATGCAAACTCACTCTCCTGCTGGTAATAGCTTATCCAAAGTGACCACTCTCCTCACAATGTGTATGAAAATCAAGGTGGGCCATTTCCAGCACAAATACAGGTTTTCTCACCCCCCAAAACCCCCTTTTTTCAAAAAAACACACACACAAAAACTCACTCTCCTGCTGGTAATAGCTTATCCAAAGCTATTTGTGCTGGAAATGGCCCACCTTGATTATCATAGGCATTTTAAAGAGAGTGGTCACTTTGGATGGGCTATTACCAGCAGGAGAGTGAGTTTGTATGGGGGGGGGGGGAGGCGGAGGGTGAGAAAACCTGGATTTCTGCTGGAAATGGCCCAACTTGATGATCACTTTAGATAAGCTATTACCAGCAGGAGAGTGGGGTGGGAGGAGGTATTGTTTCATGGTCTCTCTGTATATAATGTCTTCTGCAGTTTCCACAGTATGCATCCGATGAAGTGAGCTGTAGCTGACGCTCAAATAAATTGTTTAGTCTCTAAGGTGCCACAAGTACTCCTTTTCTTCTTTAAGAATGAGCCCTTGGCATTCTCTAATCCCAAGAGGCTATTTCCTGTGCTAATCTACGCATCTGACAAATTCTTCAGTATGCTTGAATCAATATAGGTTTGCCCAAGTTCCCTTTCTGCTCTGAACATTCATAGAAACAGATTGACAGATGTTCCTTTTGACCAGCTGCTAAGATTTGCAGAGACAGATGTGTAAGCAGATGAAAGGCAGTTAGTTTAAGAAATAAAATGCATGCAGCTGAACAATTTGTTTCAACATTTTCATTGTGGATTATACATTTTCTTGTATATTAAATATTTCATGACATAGAAGTTATTACAGTGTAAGCCAATTCATCAGGGCATGGTTAATTGGGATGTTTGCTTTCAAAGAGGGCATTTCTCAAATCTGGGCAACCTTATATATCATACTGCTGCTTCAGCTGGGATGCCGGAAACAAGGGAGCTTTATTTTCAGTCCCATTATTTAGCAGTAATGGTCAGGTTACTTACAATGACGAGGTGTGAAAGTGGGTAAGTAGGCTGGTGCAAAAGGTACAGGTGAAGTCCTGAATGTTAATGGACCTGCATAAAATAATGATATTTTCCTTAGTTTGAAAATTCTACATAAGGTGATAGTTCCTTCTTACATTTAAAATCAGCAATTCAACTCCCCATTTAACTGTTGAATCCTGGTGGGGTGAAAAAAATCAAAAAATGTTTTTAAGGCTGAGTATGGTGTGTTCCAGTTCTGTGAGGCCAGTTTATTGGTAATGAAGTAAATAATAAAGCTGATGAGAAAGTACTCTTGTGATCTTTCTCCTTACTACATATATACATTTATATATACAAAAAACTAAATTTCATATATATATGAAATAAATAATAAATAAATAAATTGAATAAAATAATTTTCTGTATTTTAAATTATGTGCACTGTTTTAAATGGATTCCTGTAACCCATCAGTAGAAGGAATTGAATCAGGGTATTTAGCTAAATGGGAAAGTCTCCTTGTCTTCAATACATTTTCATTAAGTGGCCTGACCTCTGTAATAAAAACAAGTACTCCTAATGTAAGGTGCTGCAAGATAACAGAGGCCTATGAACGAATATACATATAGGTCTCCACTATAAGCTGGTGTACCACTGCTTTAGAGATTTACTTCTGCTCATCATTAGACTGGAGTACTGAAATCATAGAATCATAGACTATCAGGGTTGGAAGGGACCTCAGGAGGTCATCTAGTCCAACCCCCTGCTCAAAGCAGAACCAATCCCCAATTAAATCATCCCAGCCAGGGCCTTGTCAAGCCTGACCTTAAAAACATCTAACATCAAATCACATTACTCTTGTGCTAGCACTGGGAGATAACACTATTTCTCCTCGTGAATACAAGTTCTCCCATTTATAATTGACTTGTTCAGCGTTTCAGTGTCATCTTCCATCTTTACTCTGGTCAGAAAATTTTTATCCTGAGAATGCTTTGTTTACAATCAAAACTCATGGATCCTCTTTTGAACTTCCACTGCATTTTTTTTTTTTTGTAGAAGTCTAGTTTAGATAGAGTTTTTGGAATTATTTCTGTATGAACGTGGCAGATAATACCGAAGGCCCTGATCTGGCCAGGTGCTGAGCATCTCATGTGGTATACGGATTGTCCTTTTTCCACATAATTGAATAGGAGCTGAAGACACTGAGTACAGTATACTCAACATATATACGAGGAATAAAAAACAACATATTGTGCTGGTGGAACTACCTGCAAATAGTATATGTTATTAATTTTTGAAATTACTCTGAATTCATAGCCATGTAACTAAGAGCAGAATTTGGCTCTAAAGGTCTCAAATGGTTTAATTTACATGATAACTGATCAAAAGGAAGCTTGAGTTACTTATATTCTTTAAATTCACTTAGCCCCACATCCACAAAGGGACTAAGGTATCTAAACACAAGCTTTTAGTACCTGTGTCCCAGTGTTTAGCACCTGTCTCCCTGGGCTCCACAAAACCCTTGCTTGGCTGCCGCCTAACTCTGTAGCTGCCTAAATTCACTCCGCCTACATTTTCACAATAAAAGTTCCCTTGGTGTTTATGTTTCTGCCTCTAGGTAAGTGCACTGCTGCGTCACTGTAGCTGTCCAGATCCCTAACTCCTGTCTAAGCCCCTGCACAGTCCTCAAAATAGGAGAAGATCAGATCTCCTTCCCCTATCTTGCTGGCAGGGCTCAAATGAGGACCTTAACCACTGGATCATAGAGTGAATCTCAGTATTTCTCTGGCCCAATTAATATTTAATTTTTCAACATGTGAGACAGAGTGACCCCTATCAGCATATCTTATAGTCTAATGGCTAGGGCACTCACCTGAGAGATGGGCAACCCCTATTCAAATCCCATCTCATCAGGTGAGTGCCCAAGCCACTAGGATACTCATCAGGTAGAGGTGGGAATTGAACTAGGATCTTCTACAGTGTAGATAACTGATCTAACCACTAGGCTAAGCCCTCCACCACCTGTTGTTTGTATGGAGTTAGCCAGGAGCCTAATTCATTATCACAAGAAACAGTTTAAGTGTCAGTTTAGGAGACCCCAGCAAAGGGGTCCCCAGCAATGGATTGGTAGCACAGATAAGCGCCTCCGTGCAGCATGGACTTAGGTGCTGAACTCTGTGAGAGGGACGAGGCTCAGGATGCACTCATTTCTATTGGCATCTTTCTCTCTCCATTCATTGTATAGGGAGTCTTGGCCTGAGGCCTTTTCATGTAGCCCAATGTGTATTCAGTCATATCTGTTTACTGTAGTGACAAAAATATGTTTCTATTCCTTTTGCTCTTGTTACCATTGCAGAGTGAGAGGAAAAAATGAGCTGGGTACTACTACTACTTGTACATCATCAAAAGAATTGTAACTGATTGGCACTTAGTAAACATTTGTACAAGCTGTTTGAGGGCAATGAGACTGCACAGATGTCAATAAGGGTGTAGTTTACCCTGCACAACTCTTATTTCTGGTGATATGCCTGAAAAAAGTGGTGTGAGAGGGTTGAGAGGGGACTGGAATGTTAGAAGTTTCTACGGATGGAAGTTAAGAAAATGTTTTCTCATAACCTGAGCCTATTTTTTAAAGAAACAGCGAAAATAAATGTAGCTCCACAATGCCATATCTATAGAGTCACTTTTCAATACTTTTCAAAAATGAAATTAATGAATGGTCAGATCTTAAAAATGTTATGGAGAAACAAATGGCAAAATGTGGACACAGCCTAGATGTGAGAAGTGAGGGAGAGGAAGGAATAAAAAATAACTCAAGTTATGAGCTTGAATGAAAGGGAGGATGGTGCTCTCAAAAGTGGCAAGGCATGAAGGAGTGGAGGTGGCTTATGACAGAATTAAGGAGTAAAGGAAGGGCATCATCAAGGATCTACAACCTATCCTGAAGGATGACCCATCATTCTCACAGATCTTGGGAGACAGGCCAGTCCTTGCTTACAGACAGCCCCACAACATGAAGCAAATACTCACCAGCAACCACACACCACACAACAGAACCACTAACCCAAGAACCTATCCTTGCAACAAAGCCCATTGCCAACTGTGTCCACATATCTATTCAGGGGACACCATCATAGGGCCTAATCACATCAGCCACACTATCAAAGGCTCGTTCACCTGCACATCTACCAATGTGATATATGCCATCATGTGCCAGCAATGCCCCTCTGCCATGTACATTGGTCAAACTGGACAGTCTCTACGTAAAAGAATAAATGGACACAAATCAGACGTCAAGAATTATAACATTCAAAGACCAGTTGGAGAACACTTTAATCTCTTTGGTCACTTGATTACAGACCTAAAAGTTGCAATTCGTCAACAAAAAAACTTCAAAAACAGACTCCAACGAGAAACTGCTGAATTGGAATTAATTTGCAAACTGGATACCATTAACTTAGGCTTGAACAGAGACTGGCAGTGGATGGGTCATTACACAAAGTAAAACTATTTCCCCATGTTTATTCCCCACCCCGCACCTCCCACTGTTCCTCAGATGTTCTTGTCAACTGCTGGAAATGGCCCACCTTGATTATCACTACAAAAGGTTTCCCCCCGCCCCACTCTCCTGCTGGTAATAGCTCACCTTAAGTGATCACTCTCGTTACAGTGTGTACGGTAACACCCATTGTTTCATGTCTCTATGTATATAAATCTCCCCACTGTATTTTCCACTGAATGCATCTGATGAAGTGAGCTGTAGCTCACAAAAGCTTATGCTCAAATAAATTTGTTCGTCTCTGACGTGCCACAAGTACTCCTTTTCTTTTTGCGAATCTTTCATGTGTGGCCATTGCATTTTTTCCAGTTGTTTCCATGTTAGTGTATTGTTTTTAACTTTTAATGTTATTGTAGAGAATTCACATAACTAATCATTGCATGAAGGAAGAGTTTCAAATTACTATGTCATCACCGTAGTGAAAATCAAACATCTCTAATCAGTTTTGTTCAGTCCCAAAGTAATTTAAGAGTATTTGCAAGTCAAGTTTTCACAATTATTGTTTAGCCCTATCACTCTTTCCACTACAAAGGGTGTGTCTACCCTGTGATAAAAAACCCGCGGCACTGAGTCTCAGAACCCGAATCAGCTGACTTGGGCTCTGGAGCTCAGGCTCTGGTGCTATACAATTGTAGTGTAGATGTTGGGGCTCAGGCTGGATGCCAACCCCAGCCTGAACATCTACACTGCAATTTGATAGTGATGTAGCACAGGTCAGCTGACCTGGGCCAGCCTTGGTAGTGCCACAGGTGGTAGTGCCCACAGGTCTTTTACTCTAGTATAGACATACCCTTAGACCAGGGGTGGGCAAACTACGGCCTGTGGGCCAGATGCGCACCACAAGTTGTTTTAAGTTGGCCCACGAGCTCCTGCTGGGAAGCGGGGTCTGGGGCTTGTCCCACTCCGGCGCGCGGGGGGGGCACTGGGTCACAGGCCACACCACGGCTCTGCTCCAGCCCGGGTGCTGGGTTAGGGGCCACACCACGCGGCTTGGCCCCACTCTAGCGCTCCAGCCTGTGTTGGGGGCTGCACCGTGTGGCTCGGCCCCACTCCAGTGCTCCAGCCAGAGCGCTGGGTCGGGGGGGGGCACATCACACAGAGCAACCCTGGTCTGGCACTCTGGGTGGGGCGCTGGTTCAAGGGCTGCACCACGTGGTTCAGCTCCGCTCCGGCGCTCTGGCCTGGGTGCTGAGTCGGGGGTTGCTCCAGCAGGGGTGCTGGGTAGTTCAAGCCAGGAAGCTGGGTCACCGGCCGCACCACATGGCTTGGCCATGCTCTGGCACTCCAGCCAGGGTGCAGGGTCGGGGGCTGCAGCATGCGGCTCCTGGAAGCCGCGGCATGGCCCTGCTCCAGCTCCGAAGTGCTCCAATGGGAGCTGCAGGGGCGGTGCCTGCCAGCGGGGCAGCGTGCAGAGCCGCCTGGCCATGCCTTTGAGTAGGAGCCTGAGATGGGACATGGCACTGCTTCCGGAAGCCGCTTGAGGTAAGCACCACTTAGAGCCTGCACCCCTGAGCCTCTCCCCTGCCCCAACTCCCTGCCCTAGCCCTGATCCCCCTCCGCCCTCCGAACCCCTTGGTCTCAGAGCACCCTCCTGCACCCCAAATTCCTCATCCCCAGCCCCACCCCAGAGCCCTCACCCTCTTCCACACCCCAACCCCAATTTTGTGAGCATTCATGGCCCGTGTCATAAATATGAAGGGAAGGGTAACCACCTTTCTGTATACAGAACTATAAAATCCCTCCTGGCCAGAGGCAAAACCCTTTCACCTGTAAAGGGTTAAGAAACTAAGATAACCTGGCTGGCACCAGACCAAAATAACCAATGAGGAGATAAGTTACTTTCAAAGCTGGAGCGGGGGGAACAAAGGGTCTGTCTGTCTGTGTGATGCTTTTGCCGGTAACAGATGAGGAATGCTCTTCAGAACTCCTGTAAAAAGTTAGTAAGCAATCTAGCTAGAAATGCATTAGATTTCCTTTTGTTGAAATGTCTGGTAAATAAGCTGTGCTGAATGGAATGTATATTCCTGTTTTTGTGTCTTTTTGTAACTTAAGGTTTTGCCTAGAGGGATTGTCTATGTTTTGAATCTGATTACCCTGTAAGGTATTTACCATCCTGATTTTGCAGAGGTGATTCTTTTACTTTTTCTTTCATTAAAATTCTTCTTTTAAGAACCTGATTCTTTTTCATTGTTGTTAAGATCCAAGGGTTTGGGTCTGTGTTCACCTATGCAAATTGGTGAGGATTTTTATCAAGCTGTCCCCAGGAAAGCGGGGGTAGGGCTTGGGGGGATATTTTGGTGGGAAGACATCTCCAAGTGAGCTCTTTTCCTGTTCTTTGTTTAACACGCTTGGTGGTGGCAGCATAGGGTTCAAGGGCAGGGCAAAGTTTGTACCTTGAGGAAGTTTTTAACCTAAGCTGGTAAGAATAAGCTTACGAGGTCTTTCATGCAGGTCCCCACATCAGTACCCTAAAGTTCAGAGTGGGGAAGGAATCTTGACAGCCCACCATACAATTTCTATTCCCCGATGTGGCGCTCAGGCCAAAAAGTTTGCCCACCCCTGCCTTAGACAGATATAGGATAAAAAAATGTAAAGTACTACTTAGGAGGTTTCAGAGTAACAGCCGTGTTAGTCTGTATTCGCAAAAAGAAAAGGGCTGATTTGAAGGTATACATTGTCCCCAAATGTAAAATAGCTTGAGTAAAATAAATTTTTAGTAAAATTTTACTCACCAGCAACCACATACCACACAACAGAACCACTAACCCAGGAACCTATCCTTGCAACAAAGCTCGTTGTCAACTGTGCCCACATATCTATTCAGGGGACACCATCACAGGGCCTAATAACATCAGCCACACTATCAGAGGCTCGTTCACCTGCACATCCACCAATGTGATATATGCCATCATGTGCCAGCAATGCCCCTCTGCCATGTACATTGGTCAAACTGGACAGTCTCTACGTAAAAGAATAAATGGACACAAATCGGATGTCAAGAATTATAACATTCGTAAACCAGTCGGAGAACACTTCAATCTCTCTGGTCACGCGATTACAGACATGAAAGTTGCGATATTACAACAAAAAAACTTCAAATCCAGACTCCAGCGAGAGACTGTTGAATTGGAATTCATTTGCAAATTGGATACAATTAACTTAGGCTTGAATAGAGACTGGGAGTGGCTAAGTCATTATGCAAGGTAACCTATTTCCCCTTGTTTTTTCCTACTCCCCCCCCCCCCCCCCGACATTCTTGTTAAACCCTGGATTTGTGCTGGAAATGGCCCACCTTGATTATCATACACATTGTTAGGAGAGTGATCACTTTAGATAAGCTATTACCAGCAGGAGAGTGGGGTGGGGGAAGGTATTTTTTCATGCTTTGTGTGTATAAAAAGATCTTCTACACTTTCCACAGTATGCATCCGATGAAGTGAGCTGTAGCTCACGAAAGCTTATGCTCAAATAAATTGGTTAGTCTCTAAGATACCACAAGTACTCCTTTTCTTTTCACTTAGGAGGTTAAGTCCCATCCTTAAAATTTACTTAGGTGCTTAAGACTAGATTTTTAAATGTATGTCCCTAACTCCCGTTGAAATTAATCAGAGTTAGGCACCTAAATACCTTTGCTCTGGGCTTTGGGATCCTATGTCACACTGACTTTCAGTGAGACTTGGGTGCCAAAGTGCTTTAGTGCTATTGTGTTTAACAGATTGTGTATAAGATCCATAGTCATCCATTTTATTAGATTTTATTAATTACTGAATATCCTTAATGAACAAGCAAGCAAGCTAAATGATGGTTGAATTATCTTTTAAACAAACAAACAAAAACAAAATCTTTTTATATTTTGGTGATCTAGTGTCATGTGTCAACATGGGTGCTTATAATGAAGTTGCTCGTAACAAGAAAAGAAAGGATTCATGCGTGTCAGGAAAAAATATGAGTTCCATCATTTTCCATGAAAATCCTGCAAAAATGTTCAGTATTCATCACACATTCAAAAAAATAAAAAAACAGCCCAGAAAACCCAAAACAAACCTGGACTTATGTACCAGTTAAACAAAATATCTTGTTTTATTGAGTTTTCATGCCAATTGGCAAGCAGTACAGGAAGTTATGTGACCTCTGAGTGTGCACCATGGATCCGATCCTGCAAGAGTCCTCCTGCATGGAGCTCATTAGGACTGGGGCTTATGTGTGGTGCTCAGTAGAGTTTATAGATTAAGACCTTAAGGTCTTTCTAATGTAAAATGTTTATTTACTCCTTAAATTAAAAGTTTAATTTACCCAGAGGGAATTATCTGTGTCCTCACATTCTAAGTAGTATTTAAATGTTTTTAAAACTGGGTAAATTAAAACAAATAAAAACTATAAATCCTACTATAAACATGTAAAATAGTCTTTCTTTATAATGAAATATTGTGTAATCTTTTGGGTGAATAATGACTTCCTAGAAATGTGTACTTTTCCAGTGACCCTCTTCAAACTGTGAGACGTGAATTTTACCATAATAAAGCCTAATGTGCATGTTGATGATATATGTATTAATAACGAGCGGAGTGATTAATGCTGAGGAATCAAGGCTGCTTAGAATGCTTACTAAACAATACATCACTGTCTTCCTAGTTTGGAAGAACTGATTCAATGAAACAATGAGAGGAGATGGGACATAGTGAATGCAATAAACAATGTAAATTCTTTGAGAGATATTCTCACAATTGTGCTTGAATTAATTATATTTCATCTTTTTCAGTTCAGTAGAATTGATTCTTAACTATAAAGCATGCAAAATGTGATTAGATTTCTGAGATTCTTGGAAATAAATTAAAATAACTTCAAATGCATCAGGAAGCAGCATTTCCGTAAGGATAGCTCTTTAGTGTGAATAAACAGTGCCTGTTTATCAGGTTACTTCTAAGGAAATATTCTCATGGAATTATACAAAGTGATATTGTAGCACTCTGCCTATCATTATGTTGGTTATTCAAACTAAATTATTGTTTATGGCACTTTGTTTAACTAAAACATAATTTGTGCATGCAATTTATTGGAGTATTATGTCAGTCTTATTCTTCCACTTACCTGTGGACTGGTAGAAATTTACTTTAATGTGAGACAAATTTATGTTAGTGTTAGCTGCTTGAATTACCACTTAATCAGAAACTTTCTCTGAGAACTCTTGAACCATCCACCATTAAAAATTTACAAAAACTGTTTTTACTTGGCAGCTTGGAGGGGCTCAGTGCAGTATGGGGAATGGAATGGGATACTGGAGAAAAGGCTATAGTCGGATTAAACCACACTGTAATGGAAGATAATCTATAACAGAATGATTTCATAAAAGCTGAGTTACATACTGATACTATACCTTTTGCATTTCTTCCTCTTTTGAAGATTGCTCCCCAGTCATGCTAAACAGTTTACAAACTACATAGTAAATTCCTGTCCCTATGTTGCTCAGCACTGAAATTACATAAGTGTTAGCAAACACATGTTAGAAGCAAAGGTCCTAATCCTGAGAAGTTCTGGTTGTCCTCAACTCTCAGTGATTGCCCACAGTTGTTTGCTGGTATGGATGGGATGTGATCTGTCAGGTCTTTGCTACTGAGCTGCACTTTGCAATCACTTTTTCACATATGACATATGTTTTGAGCCCAGGAACTGAAAAGAACTTGAGAGACCACATTTTAAGTATTTGTAGACTCCATTCATAGACTTTGAGGATGGATTTTTGATCAGAAACCTGTAACTTTCTTATATGCTAGCTAACTAGAAAATCAAAGAACCTGCAATCCAAGCAAGAATTCACAATCATTCTGAACCTCAGCATCTCATCTTCGGCTTCAGTAATGTGTATAGCTTCAATTTCTGATGTCATCTTCATTCCCTAACTTCTAAGCAAAGTTGTGAGCAGCAGAGGGAGACAATGAAGTATTCATAATGAAGAAGGACCATAAAAAAAGGCTGGATAACAGCATAAAACTCCATCCCCCCCCCGCTCTGTTGATCCCTAAGGAGTAGAATAGCAGACATCTTTGAATCAGCCAAATGGTTCTAGGCACGGGAGAGAGTGAGCAGCCACAAGGATTCATATTTTTTAGGTACCTTAACCCTAAATTTGTGTTCCCAATTAGTCATTTAAAAAAAAAGGAATAAAACCAAGATGAATTTGATCCTCCAGGGCAGTCATAGATCATTTAATTTAATGGAGGGCTGTGAATGACACAATAAATGAAAAAAAATAAAAACTTTACTTAATATAAAATAGTTAGCTAAGCAAACAGGCATTACAGGATAACCGTAGACTGCATTTATACTAAAAAGAAAAGGAGTACTTGTGGCACCTTAGCGACTAACCAATTTATTTGAGCATAAGCTTTCGTGAGCTACAGCTGCTCACGAAAGCTTATGCTCAAATAAATTGGTTAGTCTCTAAGGTGCCACAAGTACTCCTTTTCTTTTTGCGAGTACAGACTAACTCGGCTGTTACTCTGAAACCTGCATTTATACTGACACTCCAAGTAAAATGATGCATTTAGGGATGATCAGTCCCTAAATCTCCAACAGTGTCTTGATGGGTTTCGGAGTAACAGCCATGTTAGTCTGTATTCGCAAAAAGAAAAGGAGTACTTGTGGCACCTTAGAAACTAACCAATTTATTTGAGCATAAGCTTTCATGAGCTACAGCTCACTTCATTGGATGCATACTGTGGAAAGTACAGAAGATCTTTTTATACACACAAAGCATGAAAAAATGGGTGTTTACCACTACAAAAGGTGGGGTGGGGGGAGAGAAAACCCTTTGTAGTGGAAAACACCCATTTTTTCATGCTTTGTGTGTATAAAAAGATCTTCTGTACTTTCCACAGTATGCATCCGATGAAGTGAGCTGTAGCTCACAAAAGCTTATGCTCAAATAAATTGGTTAGTCTCTAAGGTGCCACAAGTACTCCTTTTCTTTTTAGTGTCTTGATGGAGGATGGGAGCACCTAATCTAAATTTAGCATGCTACTCTTTATAATAATTTATAATAATACCCTTAATTAATTAACATTAAATCCATCCTTTTTACCATTATTAAATATTTTCTATGTTCTCATTGGCTATTTAACATTATACATTAATTAGCATCCTTGTAAATAACATACCAATAACTATCAACTATTAACATTATATCTAAAACACTTGTAAAAGTCAGTTAGGACCAAAATATGTTTACAACATGATCTGTGTTTATGCCCTAATTTATCTCCAACTTGCTTCAGAATGGTTTCACTTTACTTTACAGTACTACAATAATACATAAACATTTGTATTTTTAATACATCAGATTCCTAAAATACTTAAACTTAATTCAATAAGATTTGTCAAGCCTATTTTTAGGAAATAGATTTTTGGACCTTCTTACATTTCAACACATTTCTATATAAACATAAGCAAGCATAATCTCTCTTGGCTTTAGTATATAAGAACAGTCATACCGGGTCAGACCAATGGTCTGTGTAGCCCAATATCCTGTCTTCCAACAGTCGCCAATGCCAGGGGCTTCAGAGGCAATGAACAAAACAGGTAATCATCAAGTGATCCATCTCCTGTCATCCATTCACAGCATCTGGCAAACAGAGACTAGGGAACTTCTGAGCATAGTTTTGTATCTCTGCCCATCCTCGCTAATAGCCATTGATGGACCTATCCTCCATGAACTTATCTAGTTCTTTTTTTAACCCTGTTGTAGTCTTGGCCTTCACAACATCCTCTGTCAAAGAGTTCCACAGTTTGACTCTGTGTTGTGTGAGGAAATACTTCCTTTTGTTTGTTTTAAACCTGCTGACTATTAATTTCATTTGGTGACTCCTAGTTCTTGTGTTATGAGGAGTAAATAACACTTCCTTATCTATTGTCTCCACACCAGTCATGATTTTATAGACCTCTATCATATCCCCCTTAGTCGTCTCTTTTCCAAGCTGAAAAGTTCCAGTATTATTAATTTCTCCTGATAAGGAAGCTGTTCCGTCCCCTAATAATTTTTGTTGCCCTTTTCTGTATCTTTTCAAATTCCGATATATCTTTTTTTGAGATGGGACGACGAGATCTGCATGCGGTATTCAAGATATGGGTGCACCATGGATTTATATAGAGCCAATATGATATTTTTTGTCGTATTATCTATCCCTTTCCTAATGATTTTCAACATTCTGTTAGCTTCTTTGACTGCCACTTTTTAAAGGATGCCTTTTTGCCTCAAACTGCTTCCTTTACTTTGCTGCTTAGCCACGGTGGCACTTTTTTGGTCCTCTTACCATGTTTTTTGTTTTTTTTTTAATTAGGTATATACATTTAAGTTGAGCCTCTATTATGTATGGTGTCTTTAAAAAAATTTCCATTCAGCTTGCAGGGATTTCACTTTTGGCACTGTGCCTTTTAATTTCTGTTTAACTAACTCACTCATTTTTATGTAGGTTTCAGAGTAACAGCCATGTTAGTCTGTATTCGCAAAAAGAAAAGGAGTACTTGTGGCACCTTAGAGACTAACCAATTTATTTGAGCATGAGCTTTCATGAGCTACAGCTCACTTCATTGGATGCATACTGTGGAAACTGCAGCAGACATTTATATACACACAGAGATCATGAAACAATACCTCCTCCCACCCCACTGTCCTGCTGGTAATAGCTTATCTAAAGTGATCATCAAGTTGGGCCATTTCCAGCACAAATCCAATTCTACTGTGGTGGGCTGCTTTGGTCTTTCTCTCCCGCCCCCACAGGGATGTTAAATTTTATTATGTTATGGTCACTATTACCAAGGGTTCATCTATATTCACCTCTTGGACCAGATCCAGTGCTCCTCTTAGGATTAAATCAAGAATTGCCTTGTGGGTTCCAGGACTAGTTGCTCCACAAAACAGTCATTTCAGGTGTCAAGAATGAACTGAATGGGACTCTTTTTCATTTGACTTTTTCTCATCATATCCTTCTTGTATTTTATCATCTTCCATCCTCTCCTCCTTACTATGATATAGAGAATCTCCATTAATAGATCCTCCCGTAACAGATGTCTCTGTCTGAACGACGTGCTCCTCCATACCTGCTGGCTTTCCCCCAGCCCTTAGTTTAAAAACTGCTCTATGATCTTTTAAATTTTATGTGTCAGCAACCCAGTTCCATTTTGGTTTAGGAAGAGCCTATTCTTCCTGTATAGACTCTCCCTTTCCCAAAAGGTTCCCAAGACCCTAATAAATCTAAACCCCTCCTCCTTACACCATCATCTCATCCATGCAGTGAGACCCTGCAGTTCTGCCCGTCTATCTGGCACTGCCGGTGGAACTGGAAGCATTTCAGAGAATGCTACCATGGAAGTCCTGGACTTCAATCTCTTACATAACAGCCTAAATTTGACCTCCAGGACTTCCTTCCTATACTTCCCTATGTTATGGACACTTACACGTACCACAACCACCGGTTTCTGCCCAGCACTACACATAAGTCTGTCTAGATGTCTTGAGAGATTCACAGCTATTGCACCTGGCAGGTAAATCACCATGCCAAGTCTGCCAATCCATGCAGATGGCAATTTTCTGCTGTATCCTGGACAAACTTTATTGAATTAAGTTTAAGTATTTTAGGAGCTCAATGAATTAAAAATGTAAATGTTTATGTGCTAATGTGGGATTGAATGGAACTTCTTTAGGACGAAGACTGGAATCTCTATAAACTTCAGAAACTGTGTAGGACAATGCATGGAAAGTGAGTTCCTAAAAGTATTCAGGAGTAAGAAAATGCAAATTCTCATCTATGAAGCCAGCCTTTTAAAGCTATGTCGTGGGCACAGAATATGATTACTTGCTCCTGGAAACTCCAGTTCAAAGACCTCTGAACTATATCAAGGCTGCTCCATTAAATTTTCATGTAGGCTTATTCTGAGCTGAGGCTGTTATGGACTTGTGACCACAGAAGAGACCCCTTTATGGGGTTTTAAGGATTAATCACCTACCAGAACCCATGTTGTTGTTACGGTGATCTCTGATAAGCTGATAATGAACATTTATGCAGATTCTTGTTTAATGTTTTCTCTGTATTGCTTTTACCTTGAGAATAAAATAGGCTTTCTTAGAAGGAGCTATGTGGTAATTTATAACTGTAGCAATTACATGGCGTACCATCTCTGAGGAGAGAAGTGAAGCAGGTCTGCTTAGACAGACTGCCTTTTTTGCTGGGAATGATGCAATGAAGGCAGGGAACTGGTCAGCCTATCAAGAGGGAGAGAGACACAGGTGTCCACCCAAGAAAGGCAATGTCTGGGGAGCCAGAAGCCTGACAGTGGGTGCCCTTGCTGGACATAGAGGGGAGATTTGCTTTGAACTGTGGCACATACGAGCTAGTTGCCAAAAGAGGCAGCCCCCTATCAGAATCTAGAGAGAGCACCCTGTTAAGAATCTCAGCACTCTCCTCCACTTTCCAGCATCTGGGAAAGAGTACTGGGTATCTCACCAGGGCACTGCCTATGGGCTTTATTGGTGTCACCCTCTCAATCCCTGATCTTTCATACCTACCAATGTAATGGCTAGTAGGTGT
Source organism: Caretta caretta (assembly GCF_965140235.1). Lineage (NCBI taxonomy): Eukaryota > Metazoa > Chordata > Testudines > Cheloniidae > Caretta > Caretta caretta. Next base: position 50,179,391 of record NC_134208.1, on the reverse strand, counting down.
ATGCCTCTGGCAAGGAGAGGTCTAGTAAATTTTGCAAGCCCTGTATTTCTATTTCTTTATATGTGCAGATGCAAAACATCTTCCAGAACTTTTTTCTGCAAAAAAGTTTCCCTTTGTGCTAGAAGCATACAAAACATACCAAAATCCAGATAGAACTAAACAGAACTGAAAGTATTATGTCCTGTAAAGTAGATCTTATAAATCATAATGTATAAGATATGCAACATTAGTATTTTCACTACAGCCTAATCCAGCCAGTCACTTAAGCTTGTGATTAAGTGCCTTGCTGGATGGACCTTAAGGTGGTGGATGCTAGAGAAATCCCAGTTGATAATTAACTCCTTTCTCTCAATCATCAGAATCAAAGTTGTCCAAGGCTAGAGAAAACTGGGGAGACATTTCCACAAAAGAAATGCACTTTAAAATGGCTTATTGTATTTGTGTGTTTTTCCTTTCTTTTTGTTCTGGACTCAATCAGTAAATCTCTATATCCTACAACTCACTTTTCCTGACTGATATCCTTGTCAGATAAAAGAAATATTGAATCAAATATAATAAATATTAGCAGCTTTCAAATTTGCCTTTCACCTAACTGGCAGCATATTCATAAGGCTTTCTAAGATGCTGTAGGGGATTTGTTCATTAAAGTCCAACTGGCTAGCAAACAGCACACTACCAGTTCTGCCAATACAACAGTTGTGATATCGAGTCTCCATTGTGGTCCATACAGACTGTCTCCCCAGTAAGGGATATGTATGACTTCAAAGACACTTTATAAGAATGTCAGTCTCTAAAATTTTACCTGTGGCTTTCTTTCTCCCTTTGGAAAAAAATCATAAAAGGCATATTTAATGTATGATATAATTTCTCTGACTTTTTAATATCAATATTCTCCCAAAAGCAATGAAGATTATTAATATATTTTCGCTAGCATTACTTTAAATCCTTGACTAAATCAAGGTTTGTATTTTACTGGGTCACCACTACCACTTGCCATCAATTCCAAATCTTTTCTATATGTTCCACACTCTTGTGCTGGCATCAAATAACTGTTGTCATTCTTAACTAGGAGACAAAGGTCCCATCAATGTCTTTCACTTATCCATTGGCTGGCTAGCTTAATCATAAAGTGCCCATATTTCATGTGGTCATATTTAGTGTAGACCTATTATTGCATGGAGTATTTTATTGTGAAACTTATTGGCAAATTTATCCCCAGGAAGCATAGTCTCTGAACTGGTGCTAATATTTTTAAATGTAGGAAGAATAGATCTTTCTACTTGCAACCCTCAATAGCTATTTAAAACTATTATTATTATTATTATCCATAGATCCTGTTTAATCTACCACTGATCTAACTATGAATTGACATTACAGACTCACAGCTCCGGTTATATTATAATTTGAAGGTAATATAGCTTCTTGGTCCCAACACCAAGGGAATGTATTGATGTTAACACCGTGACATTCAATTTCTTATTAGAATGATTTTTTTGGTAAAAATTAAAATATTAACATGTAGATGCATGTTGTCAAGGTTCCTCCCCCACTCTGAACTCTAGGGTACAGATGTGGGGACCTGCATGAAAAACCTCCTAAGCTTATCTTTACCAGCTTAGGTCAAAACTTCCCCAAGGTACAAAATATTCCACCTGTTGTCCTTGGATTGGCCACTACCACCACCAAACTAATACTGGTTACTGGGGAAGAGCTGTTTGGACGTGTCTTTCCCCCCAAAATACTTCCCAAAACCTTGCACCCCACTTCCTGGACAAGGTTTGGTAAAAAGCCTCACCAATTTGCCTAGGTGACTACAGACCCGGACCCTTGGATCTTAAGAACAATGAACAATCCTCCCAACACTTGCACCCCCCCTTTCCTGGGAAATGTTGGATAAAAAGCCTCACCAATTTGCATAGGTGACCACAGACCCAAACCCTTGGATCTGAGAACAATGAAAAAGCATTCAGTTTTCTTACAAGACTTTTAATAAAAATAGAAGTAAATAGAAATAAAGAAATCCCACCTGTAAAATCAGGATGATAGATATCTTACAGGGTAATTAGATTAAAAAAACATAGAGAACCCCTCTAGGCAAAACCTTAAGTTACAAAAAAGATACACAGACAGAAATAGTTATTCTATTCAGCACAATTCTTTTCTCAGCCTTTTAAAGAAATCATAATCTAATGCATACCTAGCTAGATTACTTACTAAAAGTTCTAAGACTCCATTCCTGGTCTATCCCCGGCAGAAACCAGCATATAGACAGACACACAGACCCTTTGTTTCTCTCCCTCCTCCCAGCTTTTGAAAGTATCTTGTCTCCTCATTGGTCATTTTGGTCAGGTGCCAGCGAGGTTACCTTTAGCTTCTTAACCCTTTACAGGTGAGAGGAGCTTTCCCCTGGCCAGGAGGGATTTCAAAGGGGTTTACCCTTCCCTTTATATTTATGACACATGTCTAGTTTTGTGTTTATGGAGACGCACAGAAAAATTCTGATTCGTGAGGCTGAGGAATGAAGTATTTATCCCCTGCTTTCTCTTATTTTCTACCTCTAATAGAGATACTTTGCTTCCTTAACAAGCCTGTCCAGCATTTACTGAATTTGGAATTCAAATATCCTTCAGGGTGTTTGTATCTTCCCTATTTGATGTCATTATTTTTTGTTGGTGCTTTCTTTTTCTTTTAATTTTATTTTAATTTAATTTTATTTTAATTAGCTTGGATTTGGAGCTCTTTAAATAATGTATTGGATTTTGTTTGATTTCCAAACAATGGCAAAAACATTGTCCTTATGGTTATGCAATATTGCTATGGGTAGTAATTGAATGACGTTTGAAATTCCTCAAGTGAGCTATACACTATTTATTCAGAGATTCTAGCCAGCCTTTCCTTTTTGCTGTTTCCTAGAGAACAGGCTTATTTCCATTAGAAGGCTAATTGGTTTTAAGGACAGTCTTGTCAGGGCCATTTGCTTCTATCATATAACTCAGCATCATTTTTTTTTCTGTGTGAAAGGATCAGCTAATATATAGTTCTTACCACAATAAGTATATCCAGTAACTAAGCAATGAAACACAACCTGTGTTTTTCCCTATTTCTTTCCTTTTTGTGCAGCTGGAGTGAAATCCAGGATTTTCCACAGGTTTTACAGGTTTATGGTCTAGGATGAGGATAGATTACACAAATGTGACACTTGGGCGGCAGGCTCTGTTTTGAACTTGAAAGGTCGTATGTTTTTTACTGACAAACTAAGGGCCAGATTACACCACCCTTAGTCATGTTTAATCAGTAGAGCCACTTGTAGTGTAAGTCACTACTCAGTGTGAGTCTGGCGAAGTCCATCCATTAGTCTTTTTCTTCTGAAGTTAATGTCAAATACATAACAATGTGCTGTTAAATTATAACAGTCACCCTAAGGAACACTTTTCTTACACTGAGTCATTTGGCTTTTCTAATTATTTTCTAATTCTGCGTCAAATACAAAGCTATTTGGTTTGTTTTTTCAGGTTTATTATTGTGTATTTTATAATAGATTTTATACATTCTAGTCTTATAATATCAAGCAAATTTTAGTTCTTGTCTTGGAACTGGAATGTTGGAACTGTTTACAACTTTTCTACATCTATGTAAATAAGTGTGTATTCTAAATTTCTCTACAGATACAAAAATTATGTTACATCATGTTACTTTTTATTGTACACTGTGTATCCTGGTACGCTTGAGAAAGCAACATGCAGTGATGAATGACTTATTTATAATTAACTTATTATAATATCAATTAATTTTAAAAAACCTTATTTTGTATGAAATGAAGGATCCTGGAATTATTTGGAATAGTTTGCATGTTTTAATAATCATCACTATGGATACGTGGAAATGTCCTTATGCAGTATTAATCATTATTTTTAATATTTATTTATCATTATTATATTAGTTATTGCTGACCGTGCCCGCAATTTTGCAGTTGAATCTGCATGGGCAGATGCTGAATCTGCATGGGCAGCCTCCACAGAGCTCTACTGGTCAGTGAGAAAGTTCATTGGCACATGGGACTACTTGCATAGAGTCAATTGCAGAATTTGGGCCAATGCACTCAGCACTGTGCAAGATCAAAAGATAAAATCAGTCTCTGGTGTTAAGAGATTACAGTGTAAAAGATGGACAGGATGCACCAGACTTCTAAAAACAAACAAACAGAAAATCCCACCAGAATTCAGCAATCATGTATTCCACGTCGGAGCTTTTGGATGCTGAGTTCTTTTTAAAATCTATCTCCAAAAAGATACGAGAGAATAACTTGGATGTTTTTACATATTTTAATGGATTATAATCATTATGAATTCTCTGTTTTTGCACAAATGAGATATAGTTTCATCACAAATAGTTGCCATAGGTCCTTACTATTTTTTTTAATCAGAGCCTTCAATTTCAGTCTTTACTGAAGTCTTGTTGTGTATCATCTCTTTAACATGTGGCAAATTTAATCTGTGTTTTCTTGGATGCTGTGATCTTTCAGTTCTGATGGCATTGAACCAGAATTATGCATACATTTTGTCTACTCCTGTCATAAATATAAAGGGAAGGGTAACCACCTTTCTGTATACTGAACTATAAAATCCCTCCTGGCTAGAGGCAAAACCCTTTCACCTGTAAAGGGTTAAGAAGCTAAGATAACCTTGTTGGCACCTGACCAAAGTGACCAATGAGGAGACAAGATACTTTCAAAGATGGGGGGGGGGGGGGGGACAAAGGGTTCTCTCTGTCTGTGTGATGCTTTTGCCGGTAACAGATCAGGAATGCTCTTCAGAACTCCTGTAAAAAGTTAGTAAGCAATCTAGCTAGAAATGCATTAGATTTCCTTTTGTTAAATGGCTGGTAAAATAGGTTGTGCTGAATGGAATGTATATTCCTGTTTTTGTGTCTTTTTGTAACTTAAGGTTTTGCCCAGAGGGATTCTCTATGTTTTTGAATCTGATTACCCTGTACGGTATTTACCATCCTGATTTTACAGAGGTGATTCTTTTACTTTTTCTTTATTTAAAATTCTTCTTTTAAGAACCTAATTGCTTTTTCATTGTTGTTAAGATCCAAGGGTTTGGGTCTGTGTTCACCTATGCAAATTGGTGAGGATTTTTATCAAGCCTTCCCCAGGAAAGCGGGTGTAGGGTTTGAGGGGATATTTTGGTAGGAAGACGTCTCCAAGTGGGCTCTTTCCCTGTTCTTTGTTTAACATGCTTGGTGGTTGCAGCATAGGATTCAAGGACAAGGCAAAGTTTGTACCTTGTGGAAGTTTTTAACCTAAGCTGGTAAGAATAAGCTTAGGGGGCCTTTCATGCAGGTCCCCACATCTGTACCCTAAAGTTCAGAGTGGGGAAGGAACCTTGACAACTCCAGATTGGATTATTGTGATGTACTCTCTGTGGAGTTACACTTGAAGATTACTACTGAGAAACTGCATCTAGTGTAGAATGCAGTGGAACACCTGCACGCAGGAGTCCATTTGCAGAAAGCACACAAAACCTCAGCTTCACAGTTTGCACCAGTGTCCAGCTCATTTCTGGGTGTAACTCAAGGTGTAGCTTTTCACCTATAAAGCTTCAATATGGCTTGGGACTTTGCTGCATGAGAAATTACATCTATCTTCTGGTTATACTGTGACAGTTGAAACCTGTGGACTTGCACAAGCTCGTAGTCCAATGATTTAAAGTGGAGGAGGTTGTGGGCAATGTTTTTTTCAGTCATGGGCCCTTACTCTGGATCTTACTTCCCCACAGATAAGATCCCAGATATATCAACTTCCTGAATATCCTGAAAGGCCTACGTATGCATTAAATAGGGCTATCAAGCAATTAAAAAATAATTGTGATTAATTGCATGATTAATTGCACTGTTAATGAAAAACAGAATACCATTTATTTAAATATTTTGGATGTTTTCTTCATTTTCAGATATATTGATTTCAGTTACTACACAGAATACGAAGTGTACAGTGCTCACCTTATATTATTTTTTATTACAAATTTTTGCACAGTAAAAAACAAAATAAATAGTATTTTTTTCAATTTACCTAATACAAATAATGTACTGCAATCTCTTTATCAGGAAAGTTGAACTTACAAACGTAGAATTATGTGCAAAAAATAACTGCATTCAAAAATAAAACAATGTAAAACTTTAGAGCCTATAAGTCCACTCCATCCTACTTCTTGTTCAGCCAATCACTCAGACAAACAAGTTTGTTTACATTTGCAGGGGATAACGCTGCCTGCTTCTTGTTTACAATATCACCTGAAAGTGAGAACAGGCGTTCACATGGCACTGTTGTAGCTGGTGTTGCAAGCTAATTATGTGCCAGATGCTCTAAAGATTCATATGTCCCTTCATGCTTCAACCACTGTTCTAGACTCCTAGAGGACATGTGTCTATGCTGATAATGGGTTCTGCTCGATAACCATCTAAAGCAGTGTGGACCAACGTATATTTATTTTCATCATCTGATGCCACCAGCAAAAGGTTGATTTTCTTTTTGGGGGGTTCAGTTCTAAAGTTTCCTCATTGGAGTGCTGCTCTTTTAAGACTTCTGAAAGCATGCTCCACACTTCGTCCCTCTCAGATTTTGGAAGGTACTTCAGATTCTTAAACCGTGGGTTGAGTGCTGTAGTTATCTTTAGAAATCTCACATTGGTACCTTCTTTTGTCAGATCTGAAGTGAAAGTGTTCTTAAAATGAACAACATGTGCTGGATCATCATCCGAGATTGCTATAATATGAAATATATGGCAGAATTTGTATAAAACAAAGCAGAAGAGATACAATTCTCCCCCAAGGAGTTCAGTCACAAATGTAATTAACACATTATTTTTTTAATGAGTGTCATCAGCATGGAAGCATGTCCTCTGGAATCGTGGCCGAAACCTGAAGGGGCATTCAAATGTTTAGTATATCTGGCAGGTAAATATCTTGCAATGCCGGCTACAAAAGTGCCATGCAAACATGTGTTCTCACTTTCAGGTGACATTGTAAATAAGAAGCGGGCAGCATTACGTCCTGTAAATGTAAACAAATTTCTTTGTCTTAGTGACTGGCTGAACAAGAAGTAGGACTGAGTGGATTTGTAGGCTCTAAAGTTTTACATATTTTTTGGTTTTGAGTGCAATTAAATAACAAAAAAAAATTACTTGTGTAAGTTGCACTTTCACTATAAAGTGATTGTACTTCAGTACTTGTGAGAGGTAAATTGAAAAATGCTATTTCTTTGTTTATCATTTTACAGTGCAAATATTTGTAATAAAAATAGTAATATAAAGTGAGCACTGTACCTTTTGTATTCTGTGTTGTAATTGAAATCAGTATATTTGAAAATGTAGAAAAATATCCACAAATATTTAATAAATTGCAGTTGGTATTTTATTGTTTAACAGTGTGATTAAAAGTGTGATTAATTGTGATTAATTTTTTAATTGCTATTAATTTTTTAAGTTAACTGCGATTAATCGACAGCCCTAGTATTAAGGCTTTCTTCCTGAGGGATTAGTGGCAGGTGCTTGGTTATTGTTGGATTGTTCTTTTTTTGTTTCTGTTTAAGAGGACAGAGTTGGATTCTTCTGTAGACTTTGAGTAAACTATTGGTTTCAATTACTGTACATGCGCTAAGAATATATATTGATTCAAGCACTTTACAGCTCTTCATACAAATACATTTATGTATCACCCCTCTTTTCCCACAATACTGTACCCTTGCTCCAAAGTGTCATTTAAGTTGATTATGGCATTGACATACCTCCTTCAAATGTGTGTGAGATTTTACCTGTCTGGGAATACTGTTTAATTCTGAATCCCACGGACCAGGTCTTTTCTCACCTTGGAACCCCCTTATGCATGAAGAGTGTAGCACAAATAGCATTAGCTGTCTTGGTGTCATCTTCCCCTTTGGAGTGAAGAAGATCCTGGAGTTGCTCAAGCCCTGGTCCTCTACCCTGACTTCTTGTATAACGCTTAGCAGGTAAGACTAAAAGAAAAGGAGTACTTGTGGCACCTTAGAGACTAACCAATTTATTTGAGCATAAGCTTTCGTGAGCTACAGCTCACTTCATCGGAGCTGTAGCTCACGAAAGCTTATGCTCAAATAAATTGGTTAGTCTCTAAGGTGCCACAAGTACTCCTTTTCTTTTTGCGAATACAGACTAACACGGCTGTTACTCTAAAAGCCGGTAAGACTAGTAGTCACACTTCTAATTCAGTTGTATCCCTCTGGTCACCGAGTTTCATCTCCTTTCCCGCCTCGCTCTTTGTTCTCATTGCTCGGACTCACAATCAGACACTCTCTCTTGCTCTCTCTCTCATATGATTCCAGCTTGTGGTAGGGTGTGTGGGGTAGCAGATGCATGTCACTGTTGGGTTGGTGGATTCAGCCATTGACAGATTTGCCAGGGATTGTGGCTGGTTGTACTGGCCCAGTAACTCCTTCTAGCTCCGACTGGCTGTCCAGATTTGATTTTTTGGGTTAATCCATCATTTGGGTCCTATTGGTTCTTTTTTCTCTCTTGATAGGTTCCCTGTTCAGGGATTCCAGGCAATCAGTTTACTTTCATTTGCCCAGTTGTTGATATTGGAGCTGTTTAGTGTTTGCTTTCAACCCACAGAATTATTGGGAGCTACATTTACAATTTAAGCTGTAAAGACTTTGGGGGCAGGAAATCCACCTTTATCTACGTGCACACTGATGGTGCTATATATAATAGTAATAACAATGTCATTAATAAAAGAGAATCTTCAGTGATATGGCAAAGTCATTACACAAAAGTACTTATAAACAGTATCACACTCACTCTCTTCTCATTCAAATACTTTCACCCAAACACTTCCACTCACCTAGAAGTTATGTATGTAGGGCACCAAACATATGTCTCCTAACACTAGATACACATTGCTAGGTACATGCAAGAGATAGTGGATATAATTCACAGATGAAATGAAAATTTCTCCCAATTGGAAATAGAACATTCTTGAAAATAGTTAAATTGAGCAAATTGTGTTTTTTTAATGCCACCACTTGCAATGTCATATAATAAACTGAAAAGCTAGCTCCCCAAGAAGAAGCTAGGTAAGTGCTGGCATAATTCCTGTAAATGGGAAGCAAATGGTGACAGATTAAGGAGGTGTTTGTAGATTCCATGTTATGGTAGGTTGGACAGGCTGACAAGAAGAACATTATTTTTTGATGAGTTTTGACATGATTCTACGTATAGCAAGGGGATGTTTTTACTGTGGGGTGCCGAATTTTAATAGAAAAACCTATATTCATGACACAAGTTTTGTAATACATGTCAAGTACAGTGAAGTGAACTATAATTAACATAATTTTATTGGCATTGTAAAAGTAAAGCAGATAGTTTATAAAGAACAAGAGCCACTCTCTCTTTCTGGTGTGCTTTTTCCCACCCTGCAATAGATCAGGCAGACAAAGGATGAAGGTAATTTTCCTCCCCTGTGAAATTCATAGGAGACACTGGGGCACTGTAGAATATATGAGAAAGCAAGAAGATATAATATACATTATACATTATACATACATTTTTATATATATATATATATATATATATATATATATATATATATATATATATATATAGAACATTATATAATTCTCTTACACTTTTCTTCTGTACAATACAATACACATTCATCTTATCTCTCTTAATTGGAAGAGAGCATACACATCACAGTCACAACAGGGGTCAGGTCAAAACCAAAGAAGAGTTGTTCAGTTAGAGAAATCCCTTACATTTTAGAAATATTTTTGACCAAAGAGAAATTATATATATATATAATTTCTCTTTTGAAAAAAATATGTCTTCCAAAATGTAAGAGATTTCTCTAACCCAACAACTCTTCTTTGGTTTTGACCTGACCCCTGGTGTGATTGTGATGTGTGTGCTCTCTTCCAATTAAGAGAGATAAGATGAATGTGTATTGTACAGAAGGAAAGTGCAAGAGAACTATATGTGTTGCTGATGAAAGGCAAGAATGAAGTGTTCTTGAGGATTGAGAGGTACTATAGGAGGTAATTGAATGGCAATCTGCCTTCTTGCTTTAATTCAGTTAACTTGGAGGAAAAGTGGGTGGAAAATGTGTGAAGTTTTCCTCAAGAGCTGCTTTCTTTCCTGTTTTCCCCTTTCTTGTAGGATCAGTGTTGGTGAAAATGTTCCACTGGATTTCTTGTTTTTCTTCTTGTTGAATCAATGCTGATGCTCATTGACCTGCCCTCTTAACTATTCTCAAATCCCATAGTATCTCTGGCCTTTAGCAAAAACAAAACATCTAATGGTTGTATTGAAAAAAAAAAAGAAATACTGTTTTAAAAACTAAAGTTGTTGAGTGTATTTTCATAATGTATGTTGCACTGAGGGTGGGTTTTCTGTTGTTGATGGGGTTAGATAGGGAATGTGCATTATGGAGGGAGGCTTTGTTGTTGTTTTTTTAAAGTGAATGAGCATATAAGATTGTGCTGCTCACTTCCCCCATGTTTACATTATATCTTAGTTTCATCATGAATGTATTGTATCTACTCTGAGAACTGGCACATCTTCCCCTTCCTTATTCTAATTCCAGAACTCTTTGGATGTTTTAGTAGCCCTCTAGTGTCAAGCAGTTGCTCAGAAAAGGTCTGATCCAAAGCCAGTTGAAATCAATGGGAGTCTCTCCATTGACTTCAGCAGTTTTTGGATCTTGACCTAAGGGCCTATGCATCATCTAAATCCTACTTAAACCATAAGTGGTACATAGGCTTTATGCTGGCCATCTATTTGTAGCTAAATTTCACTATAAGGGAAGGAGGTTTCACCGCCAGCCCTAAGGTCTAGTATCAGAGACTTGCCTGCCATGAAGAATTGAGGACCCAAACCTAATCACTGGAACAACAGCATAATCAGCCCTGTAGTGATGGGGCAGAGTGTAAGTGCATCCCTTTGAGCTCTGTGGCTGGACCAAGGGAAAGCATAATAAGCAGCAGTGCGATCTCACGCCTGTCAGTTGGTGGGTCATGAAGTGGGTCCTTTGAAGGTGTGGTGGATTAAAGAGAACTGTGGAATTTCACAAGATGTTCTGATAAACTGCTAAGATAAGGATGTGGGTATGGGGAGAAATGTTCTTTTTTAAGCAATTGTTCAAATTCGCACACTACTGAAATACAGTGAACAGAAAAACTCCTTTCTATACCAAATGGTGTGTATGGTTTTCTGTGGAAGAGCCATATACTGTAAACCAAAATATGTCAGGATTCACTTAATACCTGCTCAATGGAAAAAGGAAAGCCATATCTATAACTGTTAAGTTAAAAAAAAACACTTCTTATATTTTACATTTTTTACTTTTTACAGACCTAGGGTTGAAATCCAGGTACCACTGAAGTGAATGGGAGTTTTGCCATTACCTTCAGAGGGACCAGGATTTTACCCTGGTGCTGATCACTGCAATAAAGCAAAGACACATTATCAGTGATTAAGGAAATAGCTAATTTTTGCTAATTGCAGTGTGTTTTGAAGGTCCTAATGATGACAAGAATTTTTGAGCCATGTCCCCGTGGCAGGAAGTGTATCAGAAAAACAAGGTCAAATTTTTCACTCACTTTTATCTCTGTAAATCTGGATTGATGACTCCATTTAAATTGCTAGAGTCACTTATGATTTTCACTAGTGTACTGTCACAGAGATCAGATTTTGGGGAAGTCTTTTGCTGAAAATTGGCATTATTGATCCTATTGTTGGTAGCAGCAATTTTGATGTAAAATGATATTATTTTTGGCACCAGTGGTAGGCAATACAGTTCAGTAAATGGTATCTACTCTGGCACTGGTTTAATAGTTAGTATCTGCACTTTAAGAATGTTTAATGTTGGTCCAATGAAATAAATCTAACTGGTTGACCTATATTTCAGCAAGATTGCAATTGGTTTAACTGTACCACCTCTGAGTAAAATGTCCACTGCCAGCAGTAGGGGACAAAATAAACTTGTTTAGTGAAACTGATTATTTTCAAAAACATTTTGCAGTTCATAGAGGGTGAGGAATGCTTCTCAGTATGTGCATGTTCATACTCATGCACTAAAGAAAATGGGTGGAGCAATTTTTTAAAAACATATTCTAAAAGAGAGACTAATTGCTATGATTATAGTGAGGAGTTTTCAGAGGAAACAGGGGGTTAATGGGACTTGTTGATGTTCATCTCCTCTGAAAATCATGTAGCTTATTTGAGTGCCTAAATTTAAACAGTCAGATTTAAAAATATTGCCCCATGTCACTTGCCAAAGGCTACGTTTTACTGTTTATGAAATAATAATTTTCCTTTAATTACCACACAGGGATATTGTGAGAATAACTTAGTTAATGTTAAAGCCTCAGTTCAGGAAATCATCCCTATTCAAGACAGCCCTTAGCTTGACCTTAAGTCCCATTAAAGTCAAAATTAAAGTTAAGTATATGCTTAAGTGCCTTCCTAAATTGGGGTTGAAAAAACTACTTTGAAGACTAAAAGTGCCACTGTAAACCACCATCAACCTCAGCCTGAACCAGTCCACACAAGAGATTCACTTCCTGGACACTATGGTGCTAATAAGCGATGATCACATAAACACCACCCTATACCGGAAACCTACTGACCGCTATTCCTACTTGCATGCCTCCAGCTTTCATCCAGACCACACCACACGATCCATTGTCTACAGCCAAGCTCTACAATACAACCGCATTTGCTCCAACCCCTCAGACAGAGACAAACACCTACAAGATCTTTATCAAGCATTCTTACAACTACAATACCCACCTGCTGAAGTGAAGAAACAGATTGACAGAGCCAGAAGAGTACCCAGAAGTCACCTACTACAGGACAAGCCCAACAAATAAAATAACAGAACGCCACTAGCCATCACCTTCAGCCCCCATCTAAAACCTCTCCAACGCATCATCAAGGATCTACAACCTATCCTGAAGGACGACCCATCACTCTAACAGATCTTGGGAGACAGGCCAGTCCTTGCTTACAGACAGCCCCCCAAGCTGAAGCAAATACTCACCAGCAACCACACAACACACAACAGAACCACTAACCCAGGAACCTATCCTTGCAACAAAGCCCGTTGCCAACTGTGTCCACATATCTATTCAGGGGACACCATCATAGGGCCTAATCACATCAGCCACACTATCAGAGGCTTGTTCACCTGCACATCTACCAATGTGATATATGCCATCATGTGCCAGCAATACCCCTCTGCCATGTACATTGGTCAAACTGGACATTCTCTACGTAAAAGAATAAATGGACACAAATCAGACGTCAAGAATTATAACATTCAAAAACCAGTTGGAGAACACTTCAATCTCTCCGGTCACTTGATTACAGACCTAAAAGTGGCAATTCGTCAACAAAAAAATTTCAAAAACAGATTCCAACGAGAGACTGCTAATTTGGAATTAATTTGCAAACTGGATACCATTAACTTAGGCTTGAATAGAGACTGGGAGTGGATGGGTCATTATACAAAGTAAAACTATTTCCCCATGTTTATTCCCCCCCCCCCCCGAACTGTTCCTCAGACGTTCTTGTCAACTGCTGGAAATGGCCCTCCTTGATTATCACTACAAAAGGTTTTCTTCCCCCCCCCCTCCCCTGCTGGTAATAGCTCACCTTAAGTGATCACTCTGGTTACAGTGTGTGTGGTAACACCCATTGTTTCATGTTCTCTATGTATATAAATCTCCCCACTGTATTTTCTACTGAATGCATCCGATGAAGTGAGCTGTAGCTCACGAAAGCTCATGCTCAAATAAATTTGTTAGTCTCTAAGGTATCACAAGTACTCCTTTTCTTTTTATAGATTCATTGTTTTTTTAGAGATGGGTTAGACATGTCAGTCCATCTTCCCTGCTGGTTCAAATTACCCATGTTGCACATTTACATTTGCTTTGCCCAGTCTCATTTGTATATCCATAGTGACAGGCCTTTCCCCACTTTCCTTAGATAATATTTCACAGTCTAATCATTCTCCCTGCCAGGAAACATCTCCAGTTCGCAGTCTAAATAGTCCCTTTCTTAATTTGATCCCATTACTCCTATTTATGACTCTGTGCACCACTCTAAATAATGCCTCTCCCTTCCTGCTGTTTAGTCATCTTAATCAACTTCCAAACAAGCTATATGTTTTCTTAACCCCCTAGGGAGTGTGTCCATTTTTCTGGTAATGAAAATCCACAAATTGAACATTCCCTGTATGGCTGCATTAGAACTATGTATGAGAATACCTATTTACTGTAGAATGCACTGGCTATTTTTGCTGCCATATATGTGTAAACTCATGCCTAATTAACTGTCCACTATCACTCATACTATTTCAGCCATGTTTCTTTCCTGAGTTCTCCCTCCCATTGAATATTGTGTATCACATTTGTTTTCAAGTATATTAGGCTGCTTTTTTCCAAATTGGAACTCATTTTTGGAACTCATTTTATTTCTTTGAGTATTGATGAGTCAATTTCCTTGTCTTGAATAATATTTGTGTCTCCCTTTCAAATTTAGTATCATCTGAAAAATTAAATTACTCACCGTTTCCTTCCTATTTGAGATCCATTCTATGTCTGTTTTTCTAAGGTGCCTATCAGTGTGACATTTAAGTGCTGATCAATAATGAAGGTTTTAAGTAAGGCTGGACCTAGAGTAGTCAATGTTAAAAGATCAACATTTATCCACAGATACTGAAGATGGTGGTATCTTAAACACTCCTCTGTCCTGGTGCTTACAGAGAAATTGCATATATGTTGCTAATTATTGTTCCCCTTCCACTCATCTCTGGTTATCTGCCTCTGCTTTGTGATTGAAAGCTCCTCAGGATCAGGGACTGCCCCTTCTGGAATCTTTGTTTTGAAAGCACCTATAATATCCTGGGCGCTACACTTAATAACTAGTAATAATGATATTGCTAGAAATATTGAATTTGTAATCATGCCCTCTGATATCACTAAGCTCTATCACTAGACTCATCTCCTCAAAGTGATGTGTTGCTGTTTATCATTAGCCTTTGCTGACAGTGTTACTACCAGTTGTCAATGTATGTGACATTGTTCATAACTAAGTGAATTTGAATAAATTTTGAGGATGATTTTGTGAAACTGTTAAGTGTTTTTTTAAATATCATTATTCCCTTGTGTACTGAACTATGTCACCTAACAGCCCTGATCTTAGTTCAGAGAAGATATTATGTAGTGTAACAGTTGATCCTGTCACTTGATTTAATTGTACGTATCAAGTAAATAAAAGGGGCAAATTAGTTAATATCTGCTTAAAAGTAGAATAAGAAGCTTTTTAGTGAAAAAAAAAGTGTTGGTCCTGAACTGCTAACTGCTAACTACTAACTACAGTCCAATAAATAGCTTATTAATCCCAATTTTTCATGAGATCTAAATTAAAAAGCCAACAGGATATTTTATTATTGGCATGATCAGCAGATTAAAACTGTTTGTTTTAACAGTAACCACTGTAAAAAATAAACACAGATGTCTGCATGCACACACACACAAGAAAGTGATCTCATTTGGAAAAGTGACCTGAATTTCATTTATGACCTCCATGAAAATTACGCTTGCATGGAAAATATCAGTAGAGTAATGACAAGATGACTCTTTCATTCTTGAATGCTTTCACTGTAAGCTAAACATTGCAAACTGAATCTTACTGACTGTGGCAGGTCTCATTTACAGAGGTCCATCAAGCATAGCCAAAGTGCTTCTCTTCTCAGATTGGGCTGACTAAATGGAATCTTTGGTAAAGGTTTAAGGGTGAGGTTTTCAAAAATGTTCAGCATTGGCCTATTTCTTCCCCCCATTGAAATCAGTAGGGTTCCACCGTCCACATCAGTGGGAGCAGAATTAAACAATGCTGAGTGCTTTTAAACCTCCCTCCCTAAATGCCACTCTTTGTATCAAATCCTAGTTTGTATCAAATCCTAGTTAATGGTGCAGGATTATAAAAATATGATGTAATTGGACAAAAAACCAACAAGTTGTAAATTGACTTAAGTAAGACCAGACACAACTCAAAATTTACAACTCTTTGGATTTTTGTCGAATTACATCATATTTTTATAAATATAAGAAAAAGTCATATTATGTGTAGTAGAATTTCTGAGGATGACAAATATCACCTCACTGATTGCTTTCTTTTTTTTAAATTTTTCAGAAATTGAAAAATTTCAGGGTTCTGATGGGAAAAAGGAAGATGAAGAAAAGAAATACCTTGATGTCATCAGCAACAAAAACATAAAGCTGTCAGAAAGAGTACTGATCCCTGTCAAACAGTATCCCAAGGTACTGTAACTAATTTAATATAGTGTTAGTGTTTCACCGCAGAGAAGTGGACAAACCATATGCTTAATTATTTTGTTTCTTGACTTTAGAAACACTGTGCAGGGTTTCAGGATATTTAAAGTCAGATGACAGTTTCATTCTTGGATTTTGCTGTAATTAGGCAGTTTGGTCCAAACTGTAACTTGTGGCCTTATTCAAAAGCCATTGAAATCAAAGGAAGTCTTTACATTTGGATCAGGTTCTTAATCAGGGAAAAGTTTCATTGATTTGCCAAAGGAGTTTCTTCTTAGTAAAATCTGCAGTATTTGTCCTAGTTGTTGTATAAACTTAATGACCAAATTGAGAACAGAATATAATTTCACAGCAAGAATATAAAGGCATGGCCAATAATTGTGAAAAGTCAGCTCAAATGCACTTCAGCTTCTTCATTTGTTATACTAATTTAATGGAACAGTCATGGGATAAATACTGGCAGTGACTTTAACAATATACATGCCTTCCTGTAAAATTCATTCAGCTTTGGTCACAGCTTATTCTAATTTAGTAGTTTGGTCTCTTCCCCATTATATGTCATGATAAATGAAAATTTATGTCATGAAAGAGCCCACAATTACCTTACGTTCACCAGAAGTGTAGGTTCTTAAGATGAAAATGCCTCTCCATAGCTCTGTATAATAAAGAGCCAAGACATGTTGTATTTTTACATAAAAGAAGAGAATGTGATTTTCTTTGTACAGACTTGTATTTTACATAAACAGTTGTTGTAACAGTATTCAACCTGAAATGGTAAACCTCTCAATTTGTCTCTAAAGCATTTTTTCTTGTTAATTTATTATCACATGGTATTTGGTTCACCATTAGCCTTGATTACACTCTCAGTTTTTTAGTTTTATACTTTCATCAGTAATAGTAATAAATTACAATGGGTAAAAAGCCTATCAACCAAAAGGAAAAGTGTAAAAAATTGAGATTCAATGATTCAAGATGACATTTACCTCCCGAATAGTGAATATAAAACTGAGATAATGTAATCATCCAAATGGTAAAGACCTTAGAAACTCACACAGTGATATAAAGAATTACTTTCTTGCTTCATAGCCTGAGATAGTTTGCCTAGATTTGTAACATTTTGTATAAATGCTGTAGGTGACCTGAAATTCTTAATAAGAATACTGTAATGCTGTATCTTTATAAAAGCTTTTTCTGATATTATAATTATTCAGAATACTGTTTAATGAGGATAGAAGAATAAAAGACAAACTATTTAATAGATAAATGCAATAATCTATTCAAATATAGTACCGGTGTCTGATTAAATTAACCTTCATTTGCTTTAATTAACTTGTTATGTTAATGAGAAATGTAAATTATAAAATATTTCTGGAGGTTTTGAGCAGTCAAACAAATTATCTGTACTGTAGGTAAGGAATTTTTTTCATTAATATAAAATAGACTCTGAAATTTCTGTTATTGATTTCCTGCCAACATTGTCTTCAGAATGTATAGTTCTTAAATCTTCATGTATTTTGCGTCTATCTGTTATCTTCTTTCTAGAAACATAGAATTTGCCAGTTTGGATCAGACTATTGGTCAGTTTGATCCAGTGCCCTTTCTTTGGTAGTAACCATCATCAGTTACATTTGGGGAAGTGAAAATTTTCCAAATCGTTGCTAGCCAGTTCTGTAGTGCTGTGCATAGAGATTAGCGGATATTTCTTCCTGACACCCAAACTAGAGCTCAGTCTACAAACTGAAACATTAGAATTGATTGCTTAGCAAGAATTTGGAATGCAATCCACAGCAGAAGCCAGGAAGTTTCAAGATTAGGAAGATTCAAGGATTCATTAAATAGGTCAAATATGTAAAAATAAAGTATTAATGAGTTATCATCAAACCAGAGCTAAGTTTGGCAGCCCAGGATTACCTTTTATAAATGTCTGTACTGCTTAAATAGTATGTTAACTCATCAGAGATTCCAACTCTATGTTATTCTCGAAAACGTACAATGTGTAAATTGGGCAACAAGGGCATAATTTCGTTCATTTATCAGAGCCCTTCATTAGAGTGAAACCTACATTTCTGGGAAGATGGGAAAAGGCTATGCCATACAAAAATGTAAATCAAATGGTAATATTATTTGGCCAGATAGATCTGCTTCTTCTATGTGCTGTATTCTACGAGAAAATTATTTTAGTGATCAGCAATCACTGATAAACTATTACAAACTTAAAATTCCTAATGAGCACTGTTGGAGGAGATCTGAAAAGAAGGGGGAAAGCTATACATGTCTGCTGGGTGTGCATGGGGGGCACAAAACTTTGGATCAAAACACCTGACCAGATTGTGGGGAAGAAAATACATTGAATGGTACCTAAATATGCCCCAGATATTTAATTACGGCTACCAATCAACAAATCAGGTTTTTGGATGCAATTTGCCCCTGTCAAGGCCTCTGCACTACTGAAGCCCTATTTTATACTGCGTATGGGATCATAAAGTGCTACAACACAGCTCTAGATAAATAGGTTGAGCATCACTATCCAGAGTATAACAGGAATAGACCAGCTAAAGTCAGTTTCAGAAGCAGATGGCTAGAGGTGATTAAAATTAAACTGAACACACAACAGGCTTCTAGTATCTAAACAACTCTTCAAGATGCAGAATGAGTGTTATAAATTTATCTGCACTCATGTGTCTATCATTTGATTCCTGAAGTTGCTGCTTGGAGACAGCAGAAAAAACATCAGAGATCATGATTAGTGATAACTAATATTATTATGTCAGGTAAGGGCACAAACCTATTTTCGTTTAAGCAAGGAAGGATCCTTGAGCCTAAAGTTTTCAATTTAGACAAGCCAGCTGAAAATACTAAAGTGATAATACTGGGTTTTGAACTTGCAACTTTGTTTAGCTCTGCAACTTAAATGTGTCAAAATGCAAAGAGGTGTGTTTACAAAGATTTTATATTATATTTCAAGTAACATTACATTCTGGAAAGATTTAACTCTTTAACTCTTTCTAAGGAGAAGATGTCAAACTGCCTCTGCTGATAAAGAGTGATGGCCAAAATCAGAGGTGATGTGTTGGGTAGCATCTTGCACTCACCTACTCATAGATCTGATATGTAAGGGAATCTAATTTACTGTAAGGACTTGAAACCAAAATAACTAAATTGGTTGTAATTCAGAACATTAGTTATTTTGTTGCAAGTCTGTGATCGTTGATGCTCTCATTTCAGAACAGAAGTATTCTATTTATGTGTAACTCACAGCACACTGAAATAGAATACTTTTATTCTGAAATTAAAGTATCAACACACAGACTTTCACCAAAATAATTGAAGGTGTGAATTACACCCAGTTTGATTATTTCAATCCCTGTGTAGACAAGGCCTAATTTACACCTTCTCACAACTGTTTCCTAGCTAAATTTAAACAGAAGTCTTTAATTTACACGTTCTTATGTCCTCCTGTTAGCTGCTTTTTCTGCACCACTCCTTTCTTCTAGTCCATAGGCATGGAAGTTAGTATAACTCACAACTCCCTTAGTCTTTTAGGGCTTGTCTTTACTTAAAAGGCTGCAGTAGTGCAGTTGCACTGATTAAACTGTGCCACTGTAGAACTTTAGTGAAGATGCTACCCATGCCGACGGGAGGGCTTCTCCAGTCAGTGTAGATGCTCCACCTCCCCAAGAGATGGTAGCTATGTCAATGGGAGAAGCCCTCCCTTTGACACAGCATTGACTACACTGGGATTAAGGTTGGTTTACTGAATTGCTCAGGGATACAGAAAATCCACACTCCTGAGCAATGTAGTTATACCAACATAAATTGCGAGTGTAGGCCAAGCCTTAGTTTGACTCAGTGGGACAAACTTGGAGCTGATGTGTAAGGGAGGAATGTAAATTACAGATTATGTGAGTTTGAGTTGTAAAGAGCCTAAATCCAGCTGTAGTCTATATTAGGATAATTCCAGCCTGATCCCAAACATCTACACCTCAATTTTAAAGCCTGTAGCCTGAGCTCCATGAGCCTGAGTCAGCTGTGTGTGTTTAATTGCTGTGTAGACATACCCTTAGAGTATGTTAATATAGGAAAGAGCAAAGAGGGATGTTGGGCAACCGAAAGGAATGTAATTGCAAGAGACAATGAAGAATAAGAGGAAAACACGTTTCTTTGCAAAGAAAAAGAAAAGAGAGGCAAGAAAAAGACATAAAATAATAATTTAAAACACTAGATAAGAACGAGAAAAGAAAAAAAGTGGCATGGAAATAATAGAGGGACAGCCAGGAGTCATGGGAAAATGGAAGGGAAAACAGACAACTTTTAAACTTGTGATTGTCTTACTTAAGTCCTTATATTTTATTGGGAGCTTCCTTGTACCTCAGAAAGTTTTTGGGTTAGACATGGGATGGCTATTTTAAGCATGTATGTTCTATGAGTGTTGCTAGCTACCTATCTACTGTAGGTGAATAACGTGTTGTTCATTTGTTTGCTTGTTACTTTTCTCTGGATTTTACAGTTAAATATTGATTGTTACCTAACTTGTGTGTGCAGCTGTCTCTTGTATCATCACTCACTTTGCCCTTCAAGATATGCCTTCACTTACTGAGGTCCTAGGTATAGACTAGTACAGGAGTTAACTTAGTCTGAACCTTGTGAAACCCCATTGGGGTTTAGAGAGCATGGCCCCTTTAAATCTTTTTCCTAAGGGGGGAGGGGGAGCAGTGAAAGAAAGGAGGGAAACTCCAGGTGGGGCTATGGAGCCAGGGAGAGAGAGAGAAGGGCTGCAGCCTGCAGGCCCTTGCAAAGTGAAGCAGCAGAGAACCTGCCTGAAGCTGAGGAGAGACAGGGAGCCGATAAGGGACACCCCAGGACAGGAGCCAGGAGGAGCACTGTGCTGGGGGGAATTGCCTGAGAAGGACAGGCCGGAGCTGGACCCAGTATCACAGCTGCCCATAGCTGCATGGTGCCGTGAGTACTGGGGCTTGTGACTCTGCATTGGGAATAAGGAGGGGGGCTGTAGCTAGTTAAGTGGGGAGGTTATCGCTCTGTGTGGCTTTGCAGAGAGTGGCAGAAGAGGCACTGGAGGAGTTTGTTGGGGAAAGTTTACTGGCCCTGAAGACAACCAGGAGCTCCCAAGACTCAGCACTGAACTGGAAATTTGCTCAGGCCTCCTGAACTCTGTGTGCGGACACATTGCTCGGTGTCTGCCCTTTCAGACTGTGCTACCACTGGGCCTGTGGGGCCTTGGTTTGGATGCAACCCTGTTCTACTGCTCCCCCTATATTTTCCCTTGTTGTTTTTCTCATCTCATCCTTCTGTAAATAAATATCTCCCTTTGTTATATCCATTGTACTTTCTGTGTGTGTGTGTGTGTGTGTGTGTGTGTGTGTGTGTGTGTTCACTCTGGGGGGTTTGGAACAGGTGCCCCTGGGGTGGGAGGGACTTTCCCTGCTGCATTTCTGTGCACACCTTCTCTTGGCCAGAGCTGCCTGCAGAGCAGACTCCATATTGGCCACGAGGGCGCTAACGTTACACTTTTATAAACAGTATGCTATAGATAAATAGAGAGGGGTTTTTTTTGTTTTTGTTTTTTTTTGTGAAGCCAGCATATAATTTGGTTCATCCAAGGATTTTTTGGCCAAAGAAACCTTGTTAGCGTCCTGCAAGCAAGTGCCATGTTTAAATATGGCTTTGCTTCTGGTGGCACCACTATGTATAGGAAGAACTATAGATGATGTGCTCACTTTCTGAAGTCCAGCCTTGTTCTGCAAATCAGATATACCGCATATGGGGGACAGGTTCTTAGTTTAAAATACTATATACTACAAGAGTGCCCAAAATGAGGCAAGAATGTTGGCAATGCCCCTGATGACATTCCAGGCAATCCCTGTAATGGAGCAACTGTTGTCTCTGGCTCATTCACTTTCAATCTATGTGTACTTCAGTCATTCCTTTCCAGCGATGTCTTATTTCTGGGGCTCATAAAAATATTTCTGAATGGCACATTTTACCTCTTATGGAAGGCAGTACATTGCACAAAATGGCAAGAATTTATTTTTTAATGGCTAAGGGGAGATTATCCCAAAGTCCCATAACAAGATCTTCATACCCTTCTTCAAATCACAGAAATCTTTCAGTCCTATACTATTGATATACCCAGTTGACTTATACGGAACACTTTTTTAACCATTTCAAATAAAGTGCACAGACTATCGTTTTTCTTGCCAAGTAATAGTTTCCCTTCTTGAGTGTGTTTAGTTCAATTGAAATAGCGAGTAATACTGTAGATTCCTCAGTCCGTTACTCTTCCCATCTGCAGACACACACACAGCTCACTCTCTTCTTATCGAAGGGGTGTTCTCACAAGCTAAGGGGAAGATGCCGTTGGAACCCTTTGTTGTAGCTGTCTACGTTTTTATAAAGTTTGGTAGTTCAGTACCTTCCACATTTTATTGTTAAAACAGCAGCAGAAGATCAGCAAAGTACACAAGTCTTTTTGTATAGAATACACTGTGGCAAGGCACCCCTTTTCCTCTTACTAGACTTAGTGTTTCCCCCTCTGGCAATGGTGGGCCTGGGATAATCAACCCCACTCAGGCAGGGTTTGCCTTCCCTCTTCTCTGCTCCCTTGGTCATATTTTCAGGGTATGCCTGACTGTCAGCCTAAGTTTTGGTTTGTCAGCCACCAAACAAAAAGGAAACAGTCTCATAAACAAAAACCTGGGGGGTACCTTTTGCTGCCCCCCTCGCTGGGGCAAGGTGTTGCCCGGTTGGTTGCCCTGGGGTGTCAGTCCTTCCCCTAGTAGGCACTCAGGTTTGGCTGTTTCCCCTATTGCAAGGAGAACAGGCTCTCAGCCTGCAACAGCCTATTTCCCTACTTCCGCTAGCTAGCTAGCTTGCTTGCTTGCCTGCCTGCCTGTCTCCTCCCTTGCTCTCCCCAGAGGAGGGTTTTTAAAAGCCTCATGCAGCCCTTAATTAGATTCACGTATCCCTAATTGGCCTGAAATAATGGTTTATCAGCTTGCAGAAAAAAAGGCCTTTAACATTCTAAGGTTAATATATCTACCTTCCAGGACCCTCTTGCAGCTGTCTGGCCTGACTTTGTCACAACATCAATTCTTTTTTTATTGCACAAATAAGCATCACCAATATATATATACACTGAAAAGACCAGGCATATTTCATACAATTGACCAAGAGTTCTCAAACTATTTTGTAGTGTAGACCACATTTTATTACAGACATTATCCCTATGGCAATATGTGCATATGTGTAAGGAGAACAAGCGATTAGAGCAGAGATGGACCATATAGTTCTAAGAATGT
The DNA here is from genome assembly GCF_965140235.1 of Caretta caretta. NCBI lineage: Eukaryota > Metazoa > Chordata > Testudines > Cheloniidae > Caretta > Caretta caretta. The sequence continues at coordinate 50,155,703 of NC_134208.1, read as the reverse complement.
TTTCCCCTAACTTCCATATGTATGCATTTTCTTCAAATACATCAAAAATCCATTTGCCCATCCATAATCACTCCTTACTTTTTATGCTTTATTTTGAAGAAAGACAAAAACTTCCCTTTTGAAATAACATTAAGTTTATCCTAGTGTGCAATTTTTCTAATTAGTATATTACTGCATCCACTTCATTAAATGAAGCACGTCTCATAAATCTGCTGTGTACATAGTGCAGATGTTTTTCCATTTAGTAGCATTTAATTTTTGTTATGTCAATTCCTATTCTCATTTTGCTGTAGCATTCATATAAAAAGTACAGCATTTAAGCCTTGCTTTGTACATGTGCTCCTTTGTACCATAAAAGGTTTGAAAAATTTGGCCAAGTGTATAGTGCACAATATCAACTGCAAGATTGTTCAATTTGGGGGAAGTCCTAGCCCCATTCAAGTGAGTGGGAGTTTTTGCTTTGATTTCAATAAAGCCAGGATTTCACCATTGTGTGAAAACTGGATTTGTTCATTTTTTCCGCTTTGTGTAAGCAGTAATTTATAAAATGTGTGAACAAGCTAGGGGAAAATATGTACTACGTATAAATAATTTATTGTCTTTAATATTACATTTATTCTATAAAATGTTGTCATTTTGTATTGAATAATGTTTGTATCTTCTCAGATTTCATAAACTCATACCTTCATGTAAATAACTTTCGTGGTCACTCACCAGAGCCACAGAATTTATTCTGAAGGCTGGGGTTTCCTGCCCTTGTTCTGTCACAGAAGCACAACGCCACTCGAGAAGATGGTGATTTTTTTTTCTTAGCGTCCTCTTCCTTTTATATGTTACTCTCCTGGGAGCCTGACAGCTATCTGTCCAGTTGTCACAGCAACTCTTGCTATGTTAAGCATCTCCAGGTGATTTGTGTGTTTGGAACCCTTTTTAAGCAAGTGAGTGGAGGGAGCAGTAGGCAGTGATTTGTGGGTGTGAAAGGATATTAGAATTGCAGAGGAAACAGAGTATGAACTGGCAGTATTGCTGTAACCAGAAATGAAGAGAGGCCCTTGTTGACATGTATGCAAGCAGGAGAGTTTGATATGTCACTCAAGCAAGGAAAAGTTCCCAGGGATTGGATGAAGGTCGATATTTGTTATAAAAGGAAAGCTAAAAGGCTAATTATAGATTGGGGACTTCAACTTTTACATTTAAGAATTGAAAAGATTACATACTTGGAAAAATACTGGAAACTAAGTAATCAATAACGTAGATCGGAAGAATAACTCTTGTCTAGTTAAGCTGATGGTATTTTTTAGAAGAGTAGCTCAAAATGAAAGAGGGGACAATGGTTTGAGCATTGGCCTCCTAAACCCAGGGTTGTGAGTTCAATCCTTGAGGGGCTATTTAGGAATCTGGGGCAAAAATTGGGGATTGGTCCTGCTTTGAGCAGGGGGCTGGACTAGATGACCTCCTGAGGTCCCTTCCAACCCTGATATTTTATGATGTATTTGGTTCCATTGTGCTACATTATAAAGGGGGTGCTGACTAAATTATTTAAGTAAAAGGTTCTTTATCATACACCCAAAAAGGTTTGTACTCCACCAGCTATTGATAGGTAGCAGGAGTCACTAAACTGGCAACTTTTTCACACAGGTCTCATTTTTAGTTTTGTTTTAGTTTAGATTCACAAACTGATGACAGTGTTACCAAGTTTTTTATCAGTCAGGAAATAGCCCCTCCCCCAAGTTTAATATTTACCCAGAACCGTTGGCACAAGTTTCAGCATAAATATTAGAAAAAAACAGTGTTGCCAACTCTTGCAGTTTTATCATAAGTTTTATGATAGCTGATGCTTTTCTTAAAGCCCCAAATCCTGAATTCTTGTGATTACATGAAAAGTTCAGCTTTTATTTTAAAAAAATGCCCCCAATGATTGCAAAGAAAAGGCTGATAATATGACCCCTAAAGGCTATTATATCATGGGACAATTGAGAAGATGCATACAGTATTATTTTAAAAGCTCATGATTGGAGGGGCGGAGGGGCTGGACTCATGACTGTTGAATGCTTGAGGTTGGCGGTACCAAAAAGCATTGGAACTCTATCCCAGGAGGATGTAATGTTTAATACACTAGCTCTTAGGAAGAATTTTGAGGGGAAGGGAAGAGGGGGAGACAGTTGAGTTAAATAACAGGGAGGGTGTTGCCTTACCACTTTTCCCTCTCTTCAGTGTCCTCAGACACTTGATTTTGCTCTTCAAAGTTCCTTGGACACCCTAATTTGTGGGGAAATATTTTTAAAGGAGGTATATGGTTACTGAAATAACCAATAGGAAAAGAGTCCATGATGCAGAGAAAACACAAACAGAGAATCCAGAAGTCTGTCGATTTAAAAAAAAAATCTAAGCTGGTCAGAAAATGCAGATGAATGTGGTATTTCAATAAAAATAGAAATGAAATTTCACAATTAAAGTAACTATATTATTAATTATTATTATTTTATTTTATTACCAGCTCTCCTAGGACCTCATCTTTGACCATTGCATTAATGGTAGCTCTAAAAGTGGTAGTCCACCATCAGGAGTCCAAATGTTAAGACCCGAGATTATCAAATGGCTGGCATGGAACAACCACCTTAGCTCCTTCCTTTCCATGATCAGCTGCAGGTTGAGGGAATTTTGCTCAATGCTTGGAGAATTTAATTTGGCCGTGTTGGTTTTAACATTTTTAACAGCATTTCTATTAGAATCAACTCCCATTGTACTAGCCAGCTTCTATGGGGTACTAAAGTATTTTATTCTTTGCAGGTTGCTGTTAGAGACACACTTTCATCAAATTGTTCCTTATTGCAAAGAATGACAATGTCTTCCAGATGAACTTTTAGATCCTTGATTCCCTTTGTTTCATTTTACTATCCAGGGCTATATAAATCTTCAACAGCATAATTAAAAAGACAGACACTAATTAAAAGACAGTAGCACAAAAGCCGGCCCATAATTGGAGATGTTTTACCTTGACAACAAAATCATGTAAAAATTCTTTTTACAATAGTATAGATTTCTTTTCTTCTTATATCTCCCTCCACCTTCAACTTTTATATTATATCCCTTGAACTCATCCTCCTTACAATTACAAGCTGGGGAGCTAAATTACAGTCCTTTGATTTACATTGACTTTCTCCTTTTATGAATTCAGTATTGTCCACAACATTTCAAGACACACTTTAAGAACAATTACTGTCATTTAACATTTATGTTGCATCAGCACCCAAAGGCCCAAACTAAGTAAGGGCCCTGTGGCACTAGACGCTATACAAAGATATAATAAATAACAGCCTCTGCACTGAAAAAAACCATAATTGGTGAATGAAACAAATAAGAGGGCTGCGTGGAGGAGACTGGATAGCAAATATAATAGGATATGCGTAATTCTAGCTATTATCAGGTTTCATGTGTGAATTACAGCCAAGTTACATTTTGAGGAAGGGCTTGAAGGTGATGGCTTTTTCAGCTTAATGGAAATTAAAACAGCAGTATCAAAAAATTGCTATTTCCCTAATGAAAATGAAATTATCAGGGAAGTAGTGGATCTTTTTGATACGTCTGTGTTAATTCAGCTACTTTTGTTGCAAAAGAGCCTGCATTTCTGTTCTTCATAAGCAAAACATTTCTTGGGTACATTTTAAAATAGTGTACTTGGTTTTATAGATATGATTTAATTAGAGATCCACAGTTAAAGTTTCTGCAATGCTTTATAAATGTAACCCTTAATTTTATCTCAGTCAAATAACATGAATGTGGGTTTTGTTGTGTTTATCATAATAATGATCATTATAAATTCCAATGTACACTCACACAAACTCAGAATACAGGACCTGCATTTTGTTTGGAAAAGGGAGAACAGGCCTCCAAATATAGAAAAACCTTGACAAGCATATTTCACCTTTTCCCTTGCTTTTTGATGAAATATGAGTATGTTTTGCATAAAGACATAAAGCAAAATATTTATTGAAGGAGGTGTAATACTGTTGAACTAGGCTTTTCCATTTGAAATAGTGCCAACATATAGAATAAGAGATCTGTTCTTTCTTTTAAGTGGGGGTGAGTTGCATGTATAACTTCCATTAATAAAAATGTATTCTAATTGGGAAGTTTGAAATAGCACAGAATCTTCAGACAATAATATAAAAGTTTTATTCCAGTTATTTCATAATGGAATAAATTTTCCTCTACAACATCTAACGCTCATATTTGGGGGGTTCAGAATACTAAAGAACATTATACTGATCTTCCCATGAAGTTATGTGGTTATATTCTATGCCTCATTATGAGAAACTATATGGAACAGATATTCCATCAGCTTATGGGGATCTAGAGTTTTTAGAAGCCATTTTATAATTTGTATTTAATGCCCAGATCTTAGTAATTGGAAAACAAGGTAGGTAAATCATTAAGGTTTATTTGTAATCCATATAAAACATGTTAAATTAAGGATGTGGTGCAGGATCATATGTGTTTGGAAGTAGGATTTAAGAATTAAATGTTCAGAAAAACTATCAAATTCAATGGTGGGGGGTAAAGGGGGAAATGTTCCAACATTGTGGGTTATAGTGTGCACTGTGACTGATTTCATGAGGCAATGAATATTTGTGTACTTAGCTCACAGCCGGTAGAAGTCAACTGGATTGCTTAGAGTGTAATTCAGCAGAAAATTTGTTCCAGTGTCTTTTAATCCTAGGCTCATTGTAAGCAAAATCAAAATACGCACTTTAAACTGTTACTGCAACCTATAATTGGTCAGATTTTTTCTTATTCCTATGCTGTTCTAGTCTAGACTGGTCAAATGTACTACTAATTCAGAATCTGCAAGAGCTAATCAGTTCCTGACTGCAATCTGGATATTGTACTTGCCATAAAACCATATTAAAATTTTGTCAAAGTAAAAGGTCTTTTTTCCTCCTTTGACATCTCAGAACAAAATCTGTTATTCTGTTGTATGTAAGTCTGAAACTGACTACAAAATAGTCATCTATGTTAATTTTTTAGCCAGCTTTGGCAGAGGGTTATTATAAATTCTGAAGTCAGTCGTCAAGTAAAACATTAACACACTTGCTGAGGCTCTGTATTGATCTCATTCTCTTAGTCCTAATTATTGCAACACATGACATAACACAACACATCACACCTTAATGTGAGACTTCAAGAGTACCTAAGTAAAAAGGACAAATTAAGGACATGGGCCTAAATGTACTCCTTTCATTGTATAATTTGTAAGAAGCGTGCATATGTGTCAGGTCACTCTGAAAATGTCATCTTGCACAATTCTGAACTCATGCTTCATACGGGGGAAGGTTTTGAGGCTTTGTACATGGGGCAATGACACAGATGCCATATCCCAGAAAGAAAGGATCTGTGAAGAAAATCATATTGGTAGCACTGAGAAATCCCTATATTGCTCCTAGAGACCTTCTTTCTCTTGTGAGAGAAACCTAGTGAGAGTCAGCTACCACCACTGAGCATTGCTACCAACTCTGAGTTCATGTCGTACTGTTGTTGTTGTTCTTTTTCATTTGTATTATCATAGTGCTTAGGAGTCCCAATAATGGACCAGACTCCATTGTGGTAGGTGCGGTACACAGAATAAAGTCCCAGCCCCAATCCAAGTATAAGACAAGAGACCACAGACAGATACCAACAGATGCAGGAGTTCAAGGAAAGAATGAGATGATAAGCAGTGGTCTCTTTCAGTGCACCAGCAGTCTAAGCAAACTCAAGTTTTTTGTAGGCCTCAGAGCAAATTAGATTTTTAAAGAGGGGTTTGAAGGAGGAGGATGAGTTAGTTTTGCAGAGGTTTACATGGAGCTTCTCCCAAGCATTAAGGGCTGCATGGGAGAAAGCACAAAATTGCTTGTATGAAAATTTAACAAGTGAATAACAGAGGCTGGCATCATGGATTGATCTGAGGCAAGAGTCAGCTTTTGAATACTGAATGAAAGATGATTGGTATAGGGTAGGAATAGGTTGGGCAGGACCTTGCAAGTGAAAACAAAGTAGCTTATGTTTGATACAATAAAGGGGAAGCCAGTAAAAAGGTGCAGAGAGAAATTTGATGTGAAAGGCTAGGAAAAGTGACAGGCTAGGAAAATTATCTTTGCAGCAGCATTTTGAATGGATATCACAAGACTGCATTTATCGAGGAAAGAGAAAAAGTGTTTGTGATAATCAAAATGTGAGATGATGAGAGACTGCATGAGAGTTTTAGCTGTGTGGGTGAATAGAAATGGCCATATCTTAGAGATGTCATGCAGAAAGAATCTGTGATACTTAGGCATACTCTGGACATGAAGATCTAGAGAGAAGTCCATATCGAGGATGATACCCAGGTTACAGGTCTGAGTCATGGGCAGGATGGTGGTGTAGTCCACAATGATCAAGAAAGAAGTTACCTCAGAGGGTTTGGGGAGAAGATTAAGAGTTCTGTTTCAGCCATGTAGATCCTGAGCTGGCAGCTAAACATCTACGAGGAGATGTCAGAGAAACAGAATGAGATTTTTGTTTAGGCAGGAGACAGGTCTGAAGTAGAGAGGTAGATCTCTGAATCAGCCACAAAGAGATGGTAGTTGAATTTGTGTTTGTGGATTAGATTACCCAGTGATAAGATGTAGAGGGAGAAGAAAAGGGAAGCAAGTTCAGATACTTGTGGAAGCCCCACAGAAAGCTGGAGGGAAGAGAAGGAGCATCCTCCAAAGGACATGCTGAAGGAACAATTAGAGAGGTAGGAGGAGAATCAGGAGAGGGCAGAGGGAGGACAAGATTTTAAGAGGAACATGGTTGACTGTGTTGAAGGCAGCTAATGGGTCAAGTAGGATGAGGATACAGTACGGTTCTGAGATTTGGCTAGTCATTAGAAGAAGTCATTAGAGACTTTGGCAAGAACAGTTCCAGTAGAGTGGAAAGGGCAGCCAGAATGGAGAAGATCTAGGATGGAATTGGAGGAGAGGAACCATACACAATTGTAAATAGTGCATTCAATAACCTTAGAGAGGAAAGTAAGAAGGAGGATGGGGAGACCGATAGACAGGCAAGTGGGGTCAAGGTTTGGTTGTTTTTTTTAAAATGGGAGAGACTAATCCATGTTTGGCAGAGGTGAGTGAGAGGTTAAGGAGATGAGTAAGAGGAGGGGATCACTGTGGGTACAAGGGAGATCAGCAGATGCGAGGGGATGGGGTCACTGGGGCAAATGGAGAGTCTAGAGAAGGAGAGCAGATGAGAAACTTCGGTATCTGTGACCAAGGAAAAGATGGAAAGAGCTTAAACAGGGCAGGGGAACTAAGGGCAGGCAGGAGGTCATGTTGCATTTTGTATTTTGTCAATTTTCTCTTGAAAGAAATAAGCAAGATCTTGTACAGAGAGAGAAGTGGAGGCAGGAGGAGGAGAAGGTTTGAGGGGTGAGTCAAAGATCGCTGGAATTGGTCTGAACAGCATTAAATATGCATTGCAATTTGCCATAAATTTTAATCTCTTATTCCAGGGGAACATGCTGTGTAGAGCATCTGCTCCTCAGGCTTCCTTCACCGTTTATCTCCACACAATCTCATTACAGCCTCACCCACGTGCTTGTAGTGCAGAGGGCTTTGCAGGCTTGGGAACAATGAAGGAGCACTTTTTATGCTGTGGTATCTTCCTTCCACTGTATGTCAAGCTTCTCTTTCTGCAATTGTCTCTGCTGGTGCATGCTAGGGGAGCATCAAGTTCGGTGTCTGTCAAACCTCAGCAATTTTTTTTCTATGCTAATTTGTTTTTCTAAAGTTAAACAAAAACAAGATTCTAATACCAAACAAACAAGAGATTCTTTCCTAGGTTTGAGCTTTGGATGGATTTTGCAGTACTGATTATGTTCTGTAAATATACATTTCAGGGCTTCTTAATACAGATTGTTTTTATGATTTTATTAAAATGTATTGAAAAATCATTTGCTGTTATCTTGCTTTTGACAAACTTGCATAGCTAAGATATAGCATCGCTATTCCATTGTTTCCCCTTTCCCATCTACCATTTTATCAGCACTCCCAAGGATCAATTATCCATACTCTTTAGTTTAAAAGGGAATATAAAAGGATGTGATAAAATGGGCAATGATCAATTTTTCTCCGTGTCCAATGAGGTCAGGACAATAGATAACCAGTGACATTTGTAGCAAGGAAAATTTACATTAGATATTAGGAAAAATAAATGTCTATCAAAATAGTTAAGCATTGGATCAGGTTAGCTAGGGAGGTTGTGGAACCCACACTGTTGGACATTTTTAAGAACAGGTTAGATATACACATGTCAGGAGAGGTCTAGGTATACTTAATCCGGCCTTAGTGTGTGGAGATGGACTAGATGATTTCTTGTGATCCCTTTCACCCCTACATTTCTATGATTCTGTGTCCATATTACATTAGATGACGTAAATATTCCCTAAAAGCATTGATGTAACTTTCCATTGATATATGTGATTTCATTTCCTTTAGCTACTGGACAGCAATAGTCACTAAAGCTTATTTCCAACGTAATATGCTGTATTTTGTCAACATAATTGCTAGAGTTTCATTGATATAGGCATATTAATTTTAACAAGGGTCCCTAACAAAAATAGGATCCAAATCACTGATCCTTGTGCATTTGAGTGGAGGAGATGAGAACAATAGGGAGGAGAGCTCTGCGGCATACTCCCCAACAACTCAGGTGGCAAGCAGCAGATTTGAGGGGTAGCCATACTCTGCTAGATGCAGATATGGGTGTAAGAGGGGCCAAAGTCTGCAGTAACTTGAGGTTTGAGAGGTGATTCAAAGATGGCTGGAATTGGTTCCCTCACCACATCAAAGAGGGGGTTCCAGAGGTTCCCAGAGTTGGGAGATTATCCTGGCAGCACATTTCCTAGAAGAACTGAGGAAGGGTTGGGGTAAGCAGCAGTGGGGAAGCCCTTGCCTCTGGTAGATCCTCTGAGATCAAAAAATTTAATAGGTAGAACGTCTGTCTTCCTCTGTAGGGGTGTGTGGGTAGGGAGAAAGCTTGTCCCCTGGCAGAAGCATGTGGAGGAGTGCCGTGGACTGAAAAACAAAGTTTCCATTCCTCTAGTCAGAAATATACCCTATAAGAAAGAGCAGGGCCCCCAAATCTTCCCTAGTTACATAACACCTGACATGAAGTATTTGCACATATGGATGTGTCCAGATAAGATGAGGAAGGGCTCCTCCTTTAACTGCACAGTATTGCATTTGAAATTAACAGATACATTCTATGTAACCCTGAAACCATAAAGACCAAAATAAATTTAGTTAAAATGTTGTTTATTATTCATTAACATAAGGGTAATAATTGAAAACTACAAAATCAGCTTTGATCAGTGTCCCTTCTCTTTAAGGGCGTGATTGGAGGAGGTAGATGCTGACAGGAGCTGAGGATGTTCAGTGCTTCTAAGGAGTGGATCTTCAAAGATTCAGGCCTTTAGTATCTTCCTAAACCCCTTTGAAGAGAAATAGTGTGAATAGATTATATTACCATTTTGTACAATGTGGAAACCAGCTGTCTGTTTAGTCTGAGAAGGTATCCTTTGTTACACTGGAGTAAATTAGTGTGTTCAGTGACATAATACTGGTGTGAATGTGACAAGAATCTGGCCCAGGCTGCATACACATAAATGCTTTCATTTTGAATAACAGTGTGCGAGAGAGAAAAATCTGATGTTTCCTTCCATAAGGTCTTTTCAATTCCAGTCTTTAAAGTTTTATAATCTAATTCAGCTTTAAGCCATCATCATGCCTATTGTAAATAGGCTTCCTAGTGCTGAAAAAGGAGAAAATAGGTAACCAAATACTTTCTTGTTAATAGAACAGAAACAAAGGGTCATATACTGCCCTTGGTCTACAATAGAATTTCTATTGAGCATGTTGTGGAAGAGCAAAGTAGTAGGAGGATTTGATCAGAGAGCAGAGAATATGGATGTCAGCAATAGGTGGGGGGTTTGATAATCCAGGGGGCAGACAAAGTGGAGGTTAAAATAGGAGCAAGATAAAACAAACAATTTGATCACTTGGGAGCAGAGAAATAGGAAATTGGGTCCATTCAAGATTGACTAACTCCAGAGTCTGGAATTAGGATGCAAGAAGAAGAAGAAGAAGATATGCTATAAATTAATTGCAGAATTTGAACTAATTTTTTCCAATTCAATGCTAGCTATTTAATTAGATCAAATATATCTATGGATTATTAAGGTTACCAATCCCCTATAGAAAAAAATATGAAACTGTTTTCTTGCTATCTCTGTTACTGGACATGAGGTCTCAGAGGTGTTCCAACAAAACAGACTTAAAAACTGATTAAATACATGACAAGAAATAGATTCCGGGCTATCCATTTTAGTTAGGTGGTGGCCCTATTATCTAGGTCCTTATGAAATGGCATCAAGACAAATAATATTATTTAATAAGAATTACTCTAAGGTAGGAAATGGTATGTACAGAATGGCATAAATGGCATGACCGCACACCATTTGCTTACTAATCATGGGCTTCCATGTACAGTGCATTGAAATATATTACATTTTCAATTACGTGAACTCAAAAAGAGAGAATTAAACCTTTCTCTAGCTATTATTTTAAACAGAGGAATTTTTTTTAAATGGAGCAACTGTCGGATTTATATGACCATGCCAGCTTCTCTGGATCTTCAGCTGTACCCATACATTTATGCTATTAGATATATTTTTTGTAGACCCTTGTTACAATGTTCAAAGAAAAAGGAGAGTTGAGACAGACTTCTACATCCTGGAAATTATACAAATTTGGTTCAGGACAAGACTGAGACTTTGTTCAATGTCTTGTTGAGAGGGCAGAGCATAGCTGTGGTGCACCAGAAGGAGCCCCAGAGAGGACTCACCCCTTGCTGAGGGGGCAGAACCAAGGCTTGGGCCATTCCCTGCCTCTCTTCATCCCTTCGTCACCCACCTGCTCATGAGGAATAATGGGGATGCAGCGCCTGCTCTCCCTATGTATCCAGAGTATCCCAAATATGGTCATGCAGGGGGTGAGGTCAGACTTACCTCTGCCTTCCTGCACAGCTGTATTAGAGACAAGCCCAATATGCCCCTTAATATCAGCACGATGAAGCCTGCTGAAGAGAATGTGAAGAGGTAAAGGATTTGTACTCATTTCTGATGGTGCTATCCCAAAATTGACCCAAACTGGAATGGTATCAGGGAAGTGACTAATACAGAGCTTCTTTTGTTCATATCTCCGTAGTTTTTAGATTGATGCCGTTTGTTTTCTTTGGCAAGTGGAAGAGTAGATCTTAGCGGGTTGGGGGTATGAGGTTGTAGCACTTAAAGGTTGGATGGTCAAAGCAAACTAGCTCTCTGGCCCATCATGATTTGGAGGATGGGCGGTGTGTGGTCTCTGATCCACATGCAACAAGTACAATGCGAGACGTCACTGGATAATAACAGATAGATGGTGTGGAGAAAAGTAGAGTAATAGGAAAAGGAATTGCTAAGCCTGATCATACACATGAACCATATAGTCCAGTATCCTGTCTCCTACACTGGCCAGTACCAGATGCTTCAGAAAAAAGGGGCAAGAAACCCTACAGATTATGCCAAATCTGCACTTCCCCGTTAAGGTTTCATCTTAATCCCTAATAAATCTCTGACCCTGTCAAAGTTATGAGCTAGCTATTTTAATGTATTGTAACAGTTATTGAGTGAACTGCACCCATGACTCCTGCTGGTCTCAATGAATACATGTCCTTCCAGGTCTTAGGCCTCAAGCTATCACTGGGCTCCAGGTGAAATAATGCAATTCTCCCATTCTGACCAGGCCTTGAGTGCAGATGCCAGTGTAGCCTTTTTTACAAATTTAAATTGAATTTAGTAATTTTGTATTTAACTTCCATGGGTTCAGCTCCTGTTGCTACAGTTTCAAGCTCAGTAGAGTGAAAATCACCACTAGTTCTTTTCTCAAATTTGGAAACTCCAGGAATGCATGAGGTCCAAGGATTGTGATCACAGTCACAATCACAAGTACAAAATCTTATCTGTACTACAAGTTTTATTAAAGCAATAAGTAAAGTTACAGTTACCAATGTATATGTAAATCCTACAAGAACCCATGCAATGACTAAGACTGTGGTCATCCTCACATCCTTAAAGATATTCTATAGTCTGATGGATCTCTCAACAGACGATCGATAGAGGGATGGTTCATGTTGGAGTTCCCCATGGCGTTGTCTCTTGGCGTCTTCCACTTTTACCAAACCAAGGAACCTCTTTCATATTGTTGTCCTATACAGAACACCTTATGAATTTGCATGCGTGTTTTAAACTTTTTTTCCTTATCTGTACTTCCACACCCTATGAATATTTTGGTGCCCCATTTTTCAAGTAGTTTCAAATTCCTTTTATTCTCATTGGCATCTATTCACAAGATGTTACCTGTGGTCAGGCCAGGGCATTTCATGCTGTTACAACCAGGTGTCTCCTGACATTGCACAATATGCTGAGTTCTATTGCAATCTAGTTTTCCGTATCATCACTTATTGGTACATCTTTTACAGTAATCTTATGACCTCACTGGCATGGAGTTATTCCTAGATCACCCATTCATGTCAAGTGATCTTAAACGTATGGCCTTGTGACAGGGTGGACTAGATACGGAGGCCCCCTGCTGGCCCCCCTTGTGGCCCTGCCTCACCCTGCCCCAGAAAAGAGAGAGAAGTCCTCTAGGTAGCCTAGAGTAGCTGCAGGGCAAGCATATAAAAAGAAGCAGCAGAGACAGAGCAGTCAGTTGCTGCCTGGAGCTGGAAGAGGTTCCTGGCTGGCTGGAAGAGTAGCAGGACCACGGACAGCTCAGTGTGGGCACGTCTGAGCCCAGGGTGGGCTGCCAAAGGTCCTAAGAATGAGCTCCTGGCTGGCTGAGGGGACTGAGCAATAGCCGAGCCCAGCCAGACCAAGTGAGAGTACTGTTGGTGTGTTTAAAGACTGAGCCCAGGAGCGGGGCTGATGAAAAGGACACACCAACAGAGGATACCACAACGGGCCCTGTTGGCCTGGCATAGAGGCTAGTGTTTCCAGAGAGGAAGCCTTTATGGAAGGTAAAGACTGTATACCCTGGAAGGTGTTTGTTTTTACTGTTCCACCTACAGACAGTATGTGTGACTCAAGTGGAGGGCTGAGAACCCATAGAAGAAATCACCAACCAAGAAGGAGATGCTCATGAGAGGTGGTTGCCACCCCATTCAAAAAACTAAGAAACAGCAAGCTCATATCCGACCAGAAATGGGTGCTCACAAGAGATGGGTGCTGATCCCATTACAGGCCTATTACGGCTAAGCTAAAATCTTACAGACCTCAGCCTGTAGGCCTTGCACTCCAGCCATGTTTTACTTATATACCTAATACACAGTCATTACTCCTAAATACTTGTCAATCTTATACGTCTGTAATCCTACAATTTAAATGGCATATGAATTGACCATAACACCAAATAGCACAATGATAAATGGATGATAAAATGAGCTAATTAGCTACACCTGGTACTAATAGTCATCACCTCAGCATGTGTGATTTAGGCTCAGATCCTGCAGTTGTGCTCCCATTCGGGCAATGACGGTGGTGGTCAGTGACCAAACAGCCTCCTTAAAACAACATATCATTTATTTAGAACAGAATTTTTTAAGAGAAAGCATATCTTGAAAACAATAAAGCAGGCTGTACTCATGCCTGCTTACCAGGTGTGTAGCCATCTTCCACATGGGGCCCCCAGAAGGAATAGATCCCTAGAGACACTTTCTCAAAATGTCACCTTGACTCCTTGTCAGAGAGCACTGATGTTTCCTGGGACGTCCCTGACAAATCACCCCCGTTCATAAGAACCAAGACACTTTTTTAACTGTTGATAGCCCTTTGATCTAATAACTCCCAGCTCTGGGAAAACAGGCTTTAAAACAGGCTGGACATGGGATCTTTGAAACCAGCAGCTTACCCATTGCCTTTCAAGTGTCTACCTAGATTTTGTTCTCTGGAAAGCCATATTGTTGCTTTCCTCAGATCTCTCTTGCTAGATCAATGCATTCACACAAGCAAATCCTATAACCCCAATATGCAACAATTTTTCCTTGCTACTCAGGTCACATATAGGCTTCTTGGGATACTACAGACTATTAAATAGCAGTTCCACTTCTGGCCTAATGGCTGACTCTGCTCTAGTGGGTGAGGGTCCTGAGTATGTGAGACTCCTCACATCCCCTTTTATTCATCTAACATATAGTCTTAGAATTCAAGCACATAAACCACATTTTGGACACTTGTCTACACTGCAAAAAAAACATCCACGGCTGTGAGTCTCAGAGCCCAGGTATACAGACTTGGGTTCATGGGGCTTATATTACAGCAGTAGATATAGCCTTGTAAACATTCTTTATCAGGCTCTGAAACCCAGGGGGGTTGGGTATGTCTACACTGCATTGTAAATCTAGGTCAGTTGGACCCAGGTTTGTGAACTTGCTGTTTCCAAGCCCTCACTTTAGTGGCCATGTCTTACAATTGCTGAACCCAAGTCTCACAGGTATGCTACTGCATTATACAGATCATCTGACTCAGGTCTGCAGCTTGAGCTGTGTCCACAGAGGAGTTGTAACCAAGTCACAGCAGGTCAGCGGCTCTGACCCATCCAGGTCCTCAGTGTGACATTACACCCCATATTCTTAATTGAAATATGCTTATGATATGAATATGTCATAACTAAGATGTATTTTATGCAAGCTGGGTCATGTGAGATATCATTGGAAAGGTTATGATTGACTGAATATGATTATCCAATGTGTATGCATGTATCATTTCTGTATATGAAGTTAGGAATATTGACTACGGAACAATTGCAACTGTGTTTTCACCTGGGGAACACCCACCAGACAGTATGCAAACAGCCTGGATGGGCCTTTAGGGGGAATAATATGTCTCTGAAGATACTAATCTCCTGCCTTCCTGAGAAGTTTCCTTGGATGCAAGGAACAAAGCAGGGGCAGGTGATCATGTCATCTGGTACTGGACATCATCTTGGACTTCTAGTGTTTTTCCATTAAGAGCGGGTGGGAGTCAAATTGGGAAACAAAGGATTCCCGCCATATGAAAATCCTATTTAAGGCTGAGGAATGAGTTAATCTTGGTTCATTCTTAGGACGGAAGAACCCAATGCACAGCTACAGACTAGGGACCGAATGGCTAGGCAGCAGTTCTGCGGAAAAGGACCTAGGGGTGACAGTGGATGAGAAGCTGGATATGAGTCAGCAGTGTGCCCTTGTTGCCAAGAAGGCCAATGGCATTTTGGGATGTATAAGTAGCAATGGTAGCAGATGACAGAAC
Organism: Caretta caretta; assembly: GCF_965140235.1. NCBI lineage: Eukaryota > Metazoa > Chordata > Testudines > Cheloniidae > Caretta > Caretta caretta. The sequence continues at coordinate 50,140,321 of NC_134208.1, read as the reverse complement.
GAGGAGTAATGGTCTCAAGTTGCAGTGGGGGAGGTTTAGATTGGATATTAGGAAAAACTTTTTCACTAAGAGGGTGGTGAAACACTGGAATGCGTTACCTAGGGAGGTGGTAGAATCTCCTTCCTTAGAGGTTTTTAAGGTCAGGCTTGACAAAGCCCTGGCTGGGATGATTTAACTGGGAATTGGTCCTGCTTCGAGCAGGGGGTTGGACTAGATGACCTTCTGGGGTCCCTTCCAACCTTTATATTCTATGATTCTATGATTCTTCACTGAATCTCCACCCAAGATGACTGCTGGAGACATCTAAGAAACAAAGACAAAGGGAAGGGTGGAGGGGAAGTACTGAACCTGGGCTGGGTTTAGCCTGTGAAGGATATACTTGGAGTTTTAAACTGCAAGCAAGAGCTGTCTGTTCACAAAGAAATCCTGCAATTTGCTTAAAACAACATTTAGGGTGAGAAATTACTATTTGTAGCCATTTGTATTTTTTTAGTGCATTGAGCTTCATTTGTGTGTTTGTTTTATTTGCTCAGTAATCTGCTTTAATCTGTTTGCTATCCCTTATAATCACATAAAATCTACCTTTTGTAGTTAATAAACTTGTTTTTTGTTTATTCCAAAACCAGTCTGTGTAATTCATAACTGGGAGGAGAGGGTAAAAAGCTGTGCATCTCTTCCTCCACATTGAGGGAGGGAGCAAATTTCATTATCTTATGCTGTATAGATCTCTATCCAGCACAAGACAATATAATTTTGGGTTTGCACCCCAAAGGAGGTGTGCACTTGAGTGCTGGGCAATCCCGAGCTGAATCTTCCCACACAGAACTGATCTCAATGTCTATGTGCCTTTGCAGCTGGATGTGACCCTATTTATGTGTGTGCTTGAAGAGGCTTGAGGGCCTGGCACAACAGGATAGGGCGAGGAAGCCCTGGTTCGTGGAACAGGTGGGCTCAGTGGGACCCCAGTACATCAGGTGGCACCCCAGAATGGGGGGCAACCTGTCTCAGTGCTTGCTATTTTGAGTCAGATCAATTTGTGTCTAATGGAAGGAGGGGGCAGCTTGTGCTCAGACCTCAATAAGAGCCTGGTCTTAGTGTGAAGTGTAGACATACCTTTATGGTTCTATTTCATCATAGATTCCTATAAGTATGTCTACACAGAGATAAAAGCTGACTTGGGCTATCAAGGCTTGGGGCTGAAAAATTGCTGTGTAGACCTTCAGGCTTGGGCTCCAGACCAAGTCTGAAGTCTAGACAGCAATTTTTAGCCCTGTAGCCCAAGCCTTGCAAGCCCAAGTCAGCTGACTCAGGCCAGCCACAGTCGTGACATGGGTCTTTCATCCTGCATAGACATAACCTGTGATGTTAACTTTTGACTTTGTTCCTAAGATCCACAAAAGACTAGAGCGCATAACAGAATGAGCTACAAAATTTCAAACTAAAAGTCAAGCCATTTTTAGAAAAAAATAGCAAATGAAACCATTAACTGCTGTGTTGTGCACTCCCATAAAAATAGCCAAACTATGTAGAATAGAGTTATAAAGCCCTGAAATTAGGGGTTCATCATGTAAAAGCTGACAGAAACGGAATTCTAGAGGCATGGAGGGTGTCACTATAATTAAGTTAGAATTAGTACAGATCGTGTTTTAGTAATATTTTAGGATTCTCTTAGCTTCTGCAAGAGGAGATGGTTTATTTCTTTCAGGCATAATTACATGTGTCACGATTTGAGAATGTAAGAATCATATTAGCATAAAAAGGCAAGATGACTTCCAGAGCACTTAACATCATGTTTTTCACAATATCATTAGAGAGAAGAGATTACCGAAGATGGAGGGAAAGTGGAAAACTGCTTTTACTTTTGAAATATTTTTTTTCTGGCCTTCCTTCTAAAGATAATTATTTTTTGCAGGAGCTCAAAGAATCATAGGGGGAGATCTCTTCCTCCTCCAATGAAAATGCCTGCAGGATGGGACATGAAGAGTAGGAAAGCTCTGTGAGGTTTCCCTCAAGGCATTTCTCTGAGAGTATTCCCTCAAAGAAGAAGGGACTTGCCCCAATGTGGAATAGAGAGTTTGGCTCACAGAATCTACAGATTTTCTCCAAACAGGACCATCTGCATGCTGCTTCTGTGCCAGTGTACTGACTCATGGGCTCCCTGCTGCACTTTCACCATTCTGTCATCACTAGAACCATCTGCCTTGGCTTTCCTCCATGTACCTACCTGGAATTCCCCTTAAGGGGTCATTCTACGGTTCATTGGGGCTCCATGCAAAACTTAATGTGACCTAGTGTTGCATGTTGCATTCACTTTTTCACACATCTGCGGTCTGCCAAGGAGGAGGATGTATCCAGCTCTCCCCTTGTTTGCAGGATCCAGGGTGTAGGAATTAGGGAAGGAATTCTGCTGAAGAGATGGGTGATCACTCCACTGTCTCATTGTACAGTAAGGAGAAGGTTCTTAGGTGGAGGCTCTCCCACATATGAATATGTTGGTAGATTGCTCTTCCTCATTGAGACTTAGAGATGAGTGACAAACTGCTGCAATCATTTTGGAAGCAAAATAAACTCCCACTGACTTCAGTACTTTGACAAAGCTCTGTCATTGTCTCCATGGGTCCCGTGCTTCCTGGCAGATTTTGCTAGCCTCAGAGGCTCACTGTGATCTTCTATGTAGCCCTTCTTTCTCTAGAAGCAAGGGTCACAGCCTACTGAGCCATTTTCATCATAAGCCAGCAAGGGAGGTAAGGAGAAGCAACCCTCCCTCACACAGTCTCTGTTGTCTCCCAGTCTCAGTGATTAATCGGGGAGGGGAGAGGGGGAGCCCGGGCCCATCCTCTACTCCGGGCTCCAGCTCAGGAACCCTAATAGTAGCAACTGTGGTAGCCGACTTTTTGGAAATAGGATGCATACAATTCCCTGGGCCACTTCCCCACAGCAGCCCCCACTTCCTCAATATCTACTTCACTGTTATCTCAGGGCCTCCTTTCTTGCGCCTGAAATGGTTTGTACTGCTCAGTTCCTACAACAGCGTGGCTTCCTCCTACAGCTCCTGACACACGCACCCAGCTGACTAACTGGGAGGCTTTTAACTAGTTTCAGCCAGCCCCTAATTGGCTTCAGGCATCCCAATCAACCTAGCTATCTTCCCTGCCTTCTGGAAAGATTTTAATTGGCCCCAGGTGTCTTAATTGATCTGGAGCAGCTGCCATTTACTTATCCTAATAACAGGGATTTATTTAGCCTGGGGTTAATATATCTGTCTCCCAGTACTTTTGTATAGCCATCTGTCCTTGCCCCGTCACAGAATATATTTTGCTTTGTAAAGGACTGTGGAATTTGGCATAGAAAGGCCTATTAACTTTTCCATCCCCTGCCTATTCACAATTACTACCTATAGCAGTGGTCTCCAAAGTGGGGTGCGCACATCCCAGGGAAGCGCAAGACCATCCCTGGGGGTGCACGGCAGGAGGAGCGCCGCCAAAGGAGCACCGCCAGAATGACGGCAGCAGCACTCCAGGACCTTTGATTCTTCGGCGGCACGCCGGCGATAGCTCGGCTCTCCCTGCTCCGTCTTTGGCGGCGTGCTGGTGGCAGCTCATTTCTTTTCTTTTTTTTGCTTCCCTAGAGCTGGCCCTGGGGGTGCGTGATCCAAAAAGTTTGGAGACCACTGACCTAGTATATATTATACTAGTGTATATATATATATTCAGAGTATAGTAATAGTATATATTCAGAGCTTTTAATGGTCCAGTTTTAAATGAGATAGCTAGTGGGTCTTCTTCATTACTTCCTTTTTGAGGATGAGTCCATAAACTTATAGATCTCTGAAGGATATATTTTCTTTTGAACAATGACAATATAAATTATTAGAAACATAAGTGTGATGTGGTATATTATAATAATCAATAAACCCAGAGTTTATTGAGTTTGTAATATCATTTTTACAGTTCATTACACACTGTGTCTCTGGCTTCTTTACAATATTCATAAACAAGTAAGAAAAATAAATTATGATTGGAAAGTGTTGTCAAGTTGCTATATTTCATTTTATAATATTTTATAAAATATTTCAAATATATGTAACAATTTATTCCTTGATGGACACCAACTTCAAAATTCTTTATTTCAGCAGAAATTCCCACATCAGTAACCTTTGAAAGTCTTCCAAATGGACCTACACTATTTCAAGAACATGAGCACCTTTTAGAAAAATATCATTATTGATTTTTGTAAACAATAAGAGTATGGACAAATTACAAGCACAACCAAATCTATGCCAACCAAAGCAAATTTAATTTATACTCCAGTAGGAGTGACTGATAAAAATAAAACATAACTAAACATATCAAAGAAACACAGACTCAACAGTAATAATGATAAAGCTATTTTTGTACCATTTTGACCATTTCAAATAACCAAACTTTTTGTTATTCCCCTACCTCTTTTCAATACTCATTTTTTAGGGACTGATCCAAAGCCCCACTGGAAAAAAAATTTCCCACTGATTTCAATGGGCTTTGCATCAGGCCTTTAATTATTGTAAAATTAAAGTAACACCCTCCTACAGCAGAATTAGTCTGTAAATAACGTGAACCTAACTTTTGGAAAATATTTCATTGACAGAGGCTTGGTTACTTTCACACTACAGCTGGCAAGAGAGAAACTCCAAATAAATCACCTTTCATAGCACATATTCACTGCAAAGAGGTAACAAGAATATGTTTAAATAATATATGACTTTTTTATGTTACTGTTTGTATTATGACTACTGCAACCTCAAAATACCTATTTAGTCAAATGAGAAAATGAATACTAATAACATGAAGTGTGTATGTGAGGCTTACTATCATAAATAGGATTATTGGGATGCATTAATTGGAGCTCTGTTGAGGAGAAGGAGGAGATTCTAAAGTTATTTCAGTGATATCAGTTTGACTTTGAATTTATCACTGAACAAAGTGATCAATCATTATAGCACTCTGAAAACTATAAAAGATTCTGAAAACCTACTGGCTATTAACACTTGTCAAGTTTAGCTAAGAGTAATGAGAGAATAACAGATTCCCCACTGCACACGTTCCTTCACTACCGACAGAGACTATATAAAATGTAGTGTGAGTCCTAAAATAGGACTGTATTTATGTATGTATACCAAGACAATTATAAATAATCTATTATCATTAAAACAGCAGTGAACACAAAGCAAGAAGGGATGAAGAACTTAAATCACAAGTCTAATGTGACACCTGATAAAAACAGTATATGCCAGATAGTTAATTATAGTTATTTTAGAGACTAAAGACTCATTTATGCCATAAAGGCACAGCTCTGACTAAGGGTGAGGGCGGAGTCATGATGCTGTAGAAGGGATTGTGCCTTCTGGAGTTTCCTGGTATGTAAGGGCAGTACATATTCCTAAATAGTATATTCCTCTCACTAGCTAGAGGGTAAATATGGTTATAGTCAAGGAGTTAGGAGACCTGGGATCAGTTCCCTGTTCCCCAGACCCCGCCCCTTTTTTGGTGACTTTGGGGAAGACACTTAGGCCCCGAACCTCAAAGGTATTTAGATGTCAAACTCCCCATATCAGTTTGAGATAAGTGCTTAAATACCTTTAAGGATCTGGACCTTAGTTTCTTCATTCCTTAGTACACCATCTGTAAAAGCACTTCATAGCACTTCCTTACTTTATTGGGGTGTTCTGAGGATAAATACATTAAAGACTGGGAGGTGCTCAAATACTACAATGGAAGCCATATAAATACTTTAGATAGGACTCGATCGAAACCACAATACAACGAATGGAGAAACTTCTGTGGCTCTGCTGGAGTTCCTGAAGGTACTGGCCCTATTGGTCATAGCCCTACCCTCTCCCTTTTAGGCTATGTCTACACTTGGAGCTCACCACCGGAGCTAGTGGTGTGATTCCCAGCTTGAGGAGATAACTTGCGCTAGTTCTTGTCAAGCTAGTATGTTAAAAATAAAATGCAGCCATGTTAGCATGGGCAGGGGTGAATAGCCGCTTGGGCTAGCTGCCCTGAGTAAGTACCCATGGATTCTAGGTGGGTTTCTATGCAGAGCAGCTAATGCATGTCACCACTCGCTGCTGCCTGTGCTACTATGGCTACACTGCTATTTTTAGGATGCTAGCTCAATGAGAGCTAGTGCAAATCTTTCTCTTTGAGCTGCGAATCATATCACTAGCTCTGGTTCTAGCTGTAGCCTTTAGGGGAGCAGAAGGACTCCCCTGCCACTACCCTTGTGCACCTTCTCAAGGGATGGTCCTAAAAGTGCAGCTTTCTTTCCAGATTTCTATAGGATTTAAGGAAGCTACATACATAATATTCACAAAAAGAAAAGGAGTACTTGTGGCACCTTAGAGACTAACCAATTTATTTGAGCATGAGCTTTCGTGAGCTACAGCTCACTTCATCAGATGTATACCGTGGAAACTGCAGCAGACTTTATATACACACAGAGAATATGAAACAATACCTCCTCCCATCCCACTGTCCTGCTGGTAATAGCTTATCTAAATGATCATCAGGTGGGCCATTTCCAGCACAAATCCAGGTTTTCTCACCCTCCACCCCCCCCACACAAATTCACTCTCCTGCTGGTGCTAGCCCATCCAAAGTGACAACTCTTTACATAATCAAGTCGGGCTATTTCCTGCATAAATCCAGGTTTTCTCACATCCCCCCCCACCCCCATACACACACAAACTCACTCTCCTGCTGGTAATAGCTCATCTAAACTGACCACTCTCCAAGTTTAAATCCAAGTTAAACCAGAACATCTGGGGGGGGGGGGTAGGAAAAAAACTTCCTGAGGAAACTTCAATCCATCGGTGATCTTCCTGATAACACCATCCTGGCTACTATGGATGTAGAAGCCCTCTACACCAACATTCCACACAAAGATGGACTACAAGCCGTCAAGAACACTATCCCCGATAATGTCACGGCTAACCTGGTGGCTGAACTTTGTGACTTTGTCCTTACCCATAACTATTTTACATTTGGGGACAATGTATACCTTCAGATCAGCGGCACTGCTATGGGTACCCGCATGGCCCCACAGTATGCCAACATTTTTATGGCTGATTTAGAACAACGCTTCCTCAGCTCTCGTCCCCTAAAGCCCCTACTCTACTTGCGCTATATTGATGACATCTTCATCATCTGGACCCATGGAAAAGAAGCCCTTGAGGAATTCCACCATGATTTCAACAATTTCCATCCCACCACCAACCTCAGCCTGGTCCAGTCCACACAAGAGATCCACTTCCTGGACACTACAGTGCTAATAAACAATGGCCACATAAACACCACCCTATACCAGAAACCTACTGACCGCTATTCCTACCTGCATGCCTCCAGCTTTCACCCTGACCACACCACACGATCCATCGTCTACAGCCAAGCTCTGCGATACAACCGCATTTGCTCCAACCCCTCAGACAGAGACAAACACCTACAAGATCTCTGTCAAGCTTTCTTACAACTACAATACCCACCTGCAGAAGTAAAGAAACAGATTGATAGAGCCAGAAGAGTTCCCAGAAGTTACCTACTACAGGACAGGCCTAACAAAGAAAATAACAGAACGCCACTAGCGGTCACCTTCAGCCCCCAACTAAAACCCCTCCAACGCATTATTAAGGATCTACAACCTATCCTAAAGGATGACCCAACACTCTCAGAAGTCTTGGGAGACAGGCCAGTCCTTGCCTACAGACAGCCCCGCAACCTGAAGCAAATACTCACCAACAACCACATACCACACAACAGAACCACTAACCCAGGAACTTATCCTTGCAACAAAGCCTGTTGCCAATTGTGCCCACATATCTATTCAGGGGACACCATCACAGGGCCTAATAACATCAGCCACACTATCAGAGGCTCGTTCACCTGCACATCCACCAATGTGATATATGCCATCATGTGCCAGCAATGCCCCTCTGCCATGTACATTGGTCAAACTGGACAGTCTCTACGTAAAAGAATAAATGGACACAAATCAGGTGTCAAGAATTATAACATTCATAAACCAGTCGGAGAACACTTCAATCTCTCTGGTCACGCAATCACAGACATGAAGGTCGCTATCTTAAAACAAAAAAACTTCAAATCCAGACTCCAGCGAGAAACTGCTGAATTGGAATTCATTTGCAAATTGGATACTATTAATTTAGGCTTAAATAGAGACTGGGAGTGGCTAAGTCATTATGCAAGGTAGCCTGTTTCCTCTTGTTTTTTCCTACCCCCCCCCTCCCCCAGATGTTCTGGTTTAACTTGGATTTAAACTTGGAGAGTGGTCAGTTTAGATGAGCTATTACCAGCAGGAGAGTGAGTTTGCGTGTGTATGGGGGTGGGGGATGTGAGAAAACCTGGATTTATGCAGGAAATAGCCCGACTTGATTATGTAAAGAGTTGTCACTTTGGATGGGCTAGCACCAGCAGGAGAGTGAATTTGTGGGGCGGGGCGGAGGGTGAGAAAACCTGGATTTGTGCTGGAAATGGCCCACCTGATGATCACTTTAGATAAGCTATTACCAGCAGGACAGTGGGGTGGGAGGAGGTATTGTTTCATATTCTCTGTGTGTATATAAAGTCTGCTGCAGTTTCCACGGTATACATCTGATGAAGTGAGCTGTAGCTCACGAAAGCTCATGCTCAAATAAATTGGTTAGTCTCTAAGGTGCCACAAGTACTCCTTTTCTTTTTGCGAATACAGACTAACACGGCTGTTACTCTGAAACCATACATAATATTGTATCACTGGATTTTTGCATTTTCACTATGGATTTATTGTGCATCCCAGAAAATGGATGCTGACAGAGACCAGAGTATATTTTTTGAATGCTAGTCAGTATTCATATTCCACAGTTGGGGGATGCACATCCAGTGTACACACGTCAGAGAATTTTCTAGTCAGCAATATCTAGTGGGGTAGCACAATGCGCCCTCCCTTTCCTCATGCACTTTGCAAGGGTATAAAGCATGGAGACGCACCTGTTTTTTTCTCTAGTTGTTGGGGCAACTGTCTTCAGAATTTATCTCCAATTCAGCAATTATTAATTAGCAGTTCAGTTACACTAGTTAATTAGGTCTATGGGGCACTCTGGGGAAAAAGGGTTCTCCCCACTCAGTCACTTGCAGTACTGGCAGCCATGGCTGACCACCACAGATCCCTGAGCTTTAAGAATTGCTAATACTGAACGGCAGTCATGCCTCTGAACGATGGACACATGAGGTATGTCAAAGTCTACAGAGATCTTGTTCGGGCAGCAACTCCAGCATGTGCCAGCCAAATTCAGCAAAGTAGAGATGAACAGCTAAAGGATCAGACTGGCAGAAACTGATTCAACTCTGCCAAAAAGATTGGGTCAAAGGAGTCAGTGTCCAATAGTCCTACTACCACATTGTCAGGCCCAAAGTGATCTTTATATCACTGATGGCCTGCTTCTGAAAGGACAGTGCATTCTCATTCCTGTGCTACTTCAGAAAGAGAGTGTCTCCAAACTCAATGAAGAACACCATGGTATAAACACGTGCAGGGCATGAGCATAACAGTCCGTATGGTTGCCAGGTCTGAGTAGTCAAATTCAGACCTTAGAAGAGGGCTGCAAGATATGTAAAAAAGGGGGAAAAATAATTTCCAGAACCATTACTCTGTACAAAGCTACCTGATAGACCTTGGCAGCAGGTAGTCACAGATTTGTTTTTTTCTGGAAAGGACACACATACATTATTGTAGTCAGTTACTTCTCCAGATATATTGAATTAGCTATATCTACACAGACTTCATTGTCACAACTCATGCAGAAACTAAAGTCAATACTTGCAAGACATGAAGTTTCATAAGTACTAAGAACTGATAATGGGCCTCAGTTTAACTCTGAAAACTTCCTAGCATTGGCACAGGACTTTGATTTTGAACATCATGCTAATAGTCCATGTTAGCACCAGAGTAATGGGAAGGTGGAAAGAGCAATGCAAATTTTAAAAAGACTTATGCAAAAATCAGTGGACCCATATAAAGCACTCCTGGTATATTGGTCAACACCACTTTCATCTGGACTATCTCCAGGAGAACTTCTGATGGGAAGATGACTAAGGATGCCTTTACCTGTGGCACTGATACCGCTTAAATTTAAGATGTCTGACTGGAAGGAATTTCACAAACAGGATACTGAAATAAAATTTGGCAACAACAAAACTTCAAAGTTCAGCACAGAACAAAAGCACTACCTGATCTGAGACTAGAAAGGAAAGTTTGGCTCAAATACTCCAAGACATTTGGCACTGTTTGAAACTTGGCAGAAACTCCCAGATCTTATCTAATGCAGACTCTGAAAGGACTTCGCTAGAGGAATTGGGTTCATCTTCAATATTTTCCAGTAAAGTGAAGAAAGGAACTCTAACTCCACACACAAACTCAGCAGAAGTGAGAACATGGTATGGAGACTGATCAGAGACCCTCAAAGACCTGATCTTTAGAATACTGCACAGGATTATTTAAATGCAATTGTTAAGGAGACCTAGTACTGTAAATAGTTTTATGGAATTTGAAGTATATTTTGAACTGTTGTCTGTACATACATTGGTTTATAATTTAAGGTTTAATCCTTTATAAAATGTATAAATAATGGGAGATGTGAAATAATGAGTTTCTGGACCTCCACACTTACCAGAGATAACCAGGATGTGTTGCAGCAGGGATCTTAATAAATGGTGGAACTTCCTTGTTAGGCAGTTCTCTAGTAGCTGCTTACAGTGTGGCTTATTGTGTTTATGCCCTCACATTACAGTCCATTCTGTCTCAGTGAAGGATATGTCCCAGAGTGCTGCAAAATCTGCAGGTCCTTCTCACAGAGGACCCAGCCCTCAAGATAGGCACTCCTGAGGGCCTTACTTATGGAGCAGGTGATGAGGCCAGTCTCTGGATTGTTGGAAGACCAGAGGCTGTTAAAATCTGTCCCCAGCTTCAGCACTGATCATGTTTGAAGGGTCCTTCAGGCCTGCAGCTTTGTCATCTGGGAAACACAGAGACAGATCAGAGTTAGAGTGCAAGTCTACGAAGGAGAAGAGGCAAAAATCACCCTCTCCAGATCAAACTTTGAGGCCACATAAGACTACCTGACTGTCAGATATTGTCTCAAAACTTAGGGAAAGATCCCTGAGCACTGGAGCCAATACCAAATAGGATTAGCCTCTCCACAGTACTTGTGGTGCAGACAGTCACCCCCGTGCCAGTGTTTGGATCTGTCTGTGCCAGGAGTGGGCTGCTCTGATGCAGCTGATCCAGGGTGAGCTACAGATAGCACTGGCCACAACCTCATCACTTCCAGATGATGCTATGGCTCAGATCAGTCATCTGCCACTCCTAAGGACTAGAAAATATTTCAAGACCTCATGAGATGAGCAGCAGCAGCCTTAGAGATACCTACTGAGGATGTGTGGGACATGCCACACAAACTCCTTGATATTCTAGATGCGTAGCGATCCCAATCAACAAGGGGCTATTGGAGATCGCAAAACCCCTGTGGCTGACTTCAGCATCACTGACACCGATGTCCAAATGGGAAAATAGATGGCACCTGACCTGGGCAATGTTTGCAAGGGGGTCCCATACAGTCCCAGTTTGCTCTCAAGAACCATGATCACTGGCACCTCCATGTTTGGATAATGGCCTCATATGGGTGATCTCACAGCTCAGGGCATGTGATCCATTACAGATAGGGCTTTACACATCAGTATTCTAGAACTCAGGGCCATATATTGGGCATATGTAACCTTCCTTCTGGATATGCACAGCCAGGCAGTCTTGGTGATATCAGACACTATATCAGCAGTTTTCTTCCTAAACACAGGTATGGAGGGGGAGGTTGCAGGTGTTGTGCCTGGAAGCCATCCACCTCTGCGATTTTGCACTACCTTGTCAGTGGTCCATCTCCCTGGGGTGAACCGTATGAAGACAGATGGCCTGAGCAGGCACTTCTGTGACAATCATGAGTAGTTGCTTCACATGAAAATCCTTCAGGGCATCTTCCATCAATGGGAAGATCCCCACACAAAACTTTCATGACAGCAATGAACAACATATGTCCAACATACTGAACTTCTGTTCATGGGGAGGCCACAGTCTTGACTCTCTTTGATGCCTTATCCTCCAAGGGATGGTTGGGCTGTTCTGTGCATTTCATCCATCCCTCTTGCTGCCCAAGATGCTGTGAAAGATCAAGTGGGAGAAAGCCAGAAAGCCTGGTATGGCCAAGGCAAACACGGTTCAGAAATCTCCATGACCTCTCTCTAGTACTGCCAATCTCTCTACCCTGGATCTTTGACATTCTAGTCTGTAATGGGGGATTGGTGCTACACCTAAGCTTGAATTCCCCCCACCTGCTGGTGTGGATGCTTGCTGGTTGACACAAGTAGAGTTGGTCTGCTTATGAAATGTTCAGCACATTCTTATTAGTAGCAGGAAAAATTCCACTATATCTCTAAGTTTCCAAAATGGGCAGAACAACACTGGATTTCCTCCATGCATTTAGGAATTCAGGAGGTCCTGGAGTACCTACTGCACCAGAAGCACTCTGCTGTCTTACTGAGCTTACTTTGGGTTTACCTAGCAGTCATTTTATGATTCACCCACCAATTGGTCAATCCTTGATCTTCTCCCACTCCATGACAAAGAGGTTCCTGGCAGACGTCTTCAGATTTCACCTGTTGATCAAAGATCTGGCCTCAGCATAAGACCTTAATCTTGTCCTTTCAAAACTGATAGATGCCTCCTTTGCAACTATGGCTCTTTGCCTTACCTCTGGACATCAGCAAAATCATATTGTTCTACCTCGACAGGATAAGACTCTTTCGGAAATGTCCCAGGCTGTTTCTGGATTACACAGCGAATCAAAGGACAAGCCATGTCTATGCAAAGAATACCAAACTGGATTTCCCAATTCATCAGATCATGTTACAGGCTACTGGACATCTGCAACTGCCAAGCAGAGTACATGCTCCCTCCACCAAGGCACAGTCCACCTCGTTGGCTTCTGTAGTGAACCTGCCAATCCAGGATATTTGCAGAGCAGCAACCTGGTTGTCTGTGCACGTACACATTCACAAAGCTAGGGCAAATGGCATAGGCAGATACAAGATTTGGATGATGTGGGTTAAAAATCATATTTACACAGATTCTTTGTAACTGCCCCCAGTGGGGGCTACTGCTTGGGTGTCACGAGCTGTGGAATATGTACACAGACTACTACTCAAAAGAAGAAAAAAGAGGTTACTTAGGTTACTTCTCTGTACGGTAATGGATGATCTTCGAGATGTGTAGTTCATATACATAGTCTACAACCTACCCACCTTCCCTGCTGCTTTGGAGTCCTGATGTCATGGGCTGTCATGGAGGTAAAGCTGTGGTGGAGCTTTTATGCCCTGGTGAAGTGCACAAGGAAAGGAAGGGCATGTGCACCGCTCCAGTAGGTGCTGCTGACTAGAAAATTTTCCAATGCATGTTCACTGGATGTGCACTCACCCACTGTGAAATATGTAAATGAAATACATATCTCAAACAACATTATGTACCTATATAAGTGAGAAATCTCTTTCTAAAAAAGAGCAGTTTATACACTATCCCCAGCTTCAGATGGATTTCTTTCAGATGACTTGTCTTATAATCATCTTCCCTGATGAAATCAACAATTCTCATGAGCTTCAGTTTAGGGCCCTCAACTGATTAGCACTATAGAAATGCTCTGCTTTTTCATGACGCAGCTGAGCAGTCTGTCAGGTCTTAAACAATAGACTCCCACACTCCCAGACTGTACACAGTCTCAATCAGCATGTCACTACAATAATTGATTTACATCCTTATTACAGTGTTTGTTCTTAAAACTTGCCAATTTTGCTTTAGACAAATGGATCAGATAGCCACAATATTTGGCATATTCCTATTGTAGGGCATTCTTAGGGATTACTGCAAACAATGAGGTAACCGTATCTATTTATCAAAGGCAACTGACATCTGAATGGTCAGATTAAAAATATAACACCAATGAAGAGATAACGCAATAAAATAGTATTAACAAATATTTTAATGGCAAAAGTCATTCTAACAATAATAAAACATTTGTAATGAAACTCTGGTATTCCTTTGAACCCTAATTTTCAAAATGTATTAGGGTAATTTGTAAGCTACAGTATACAAAATTACACTTTGCTTTCAAAACAAAAGATGCATTTAAAAAAAACCTGATCATTCTGAAACCATTTTGATTACCTTACACTTTATTTTCATGATGCTCTGTTCCTCTCTTTTCTGTTCCTCTTGTTTCCTTTCTGGTTCATGCAAAACACAACTGGTAAAAAAAAATGTAGTAGTAATAATAACAAATACATATTGTTAGTATAACATCAAAATGCATACTAGAATCTTACCTCAAGTATGCAGCCTTTTGGTCTGCAAAATTAGGCTGGAAAACATTTAAGAAGACATGACCTAAAGAGATTTCCCATACTTTACGCTGAAGGTACTCTGAGAATAGTCTCTCCTGCTGTGTTTTGGCTCTTTCACTTCTGGCTGGAAGGCAGAGAGTTGTAAAAATGAGAGAATTTGTCAAAGAGTTGAAAAAAATATATAAAATGTCAATGTTCATTTCAGTTTTTTGAGTTTATTCTTATTTTTGCCAGACTAATATGCATCTTTAATACTCGGCACTTGAAACAACAGGTTTTGTTTGTTTGTTTGTTTGTTTTGTTTTTTCTATACTGAAAACAACACGAGACCTAGTAAGAGCATCTGGCTTCTTCTCAGTTACCTTACACTGAAACAGTAGAGTTTTGAGATGGTGGTCTAGATATAGAGACTCTGAAGTTAGAGTATACGTGACTAAGGCTACAGTTTTGTCACGGAGGTTGCAGAAGTCATGGAATCTGTGACTTCCAAAGACCTCCATGACTTCAGCTCTGGAGGCTGGGAGCTGCAGGTTCTGCCTCCTCCCACAGTGGCAGGGAGCTGTAAGGTACCCCTGCTGCCTGAGGCAGTGGGCCCCCAAGCTCTCAGCCACCATGGGCAGTGGAGGTACCCTGCAGCTCCCAGCTGCTGCAGGCAGGGGGGTACCCCACAACTCCCAGATGCTGCGGGGGACAGGAGGACCCCCGCAGCTCCCCGCCACTGGTGAGGGGGCAGTGGGACTCTGCAGCTGGTGGCAGGGGGACCCCTGGAGATTTGAGCCCCCATGGGTGGTGGGGGACCCAGAGCTCCCAGCCACCCCGCAGCTGCCCAGTCCCTTCCCATTTTATCATGGATATTTTTAGTAAAATCAGGGACAGGTCATAGGCTTCAGTGAATTTTTCTTTATTGCCCATTACTTTCACTAAAAATATACATGACAAAATCTTAGCTTTATGCATGATTCCTCTTCTTCACTCCCTCCTACCTTCTCCTCATACTATGAAAACTTCAACATATGCAGGGTTGGATTCATAGATTCTAAGGCAAGAAGGGAGCATTGGATCATCTACTCTGACCTCCTGGATAACAAAGGTCAAAGAATTTCACCCAGTTATCCATGTATTGAGCCTAACAATTTGTGTTTGACTAAAGAATATCTTCCAAAAAGGCATCCAGTCTTGATTTCAAGACAAGAAGAATTGGAGAGTCCACCACTTATTTTGGCAGTCTTTGCTGACACAAGTCTGTTTCAATAGTTATTCATCCTCATTGTTACTTTTCCCCTTTATTTCTAACTTGAATGAGTCTGGTTTTAACTTCCAGCCACTTGTTCTTGTTACGCTTTTCTCCACTAGATTAAAGCCCTTTAGTATCCAGTATTTTCTCCTCATGAAGGTACTCACCCACCCTAATCAAGGCACAGTTGAAATTTCATCTTGATAAACTAAATAAATTGAGCTCTTTAAATCTCACTATAAGGCTGTCTACAGTGGTGATAGTTGAACTCCCAAGGCCCAATTCCTGCAAGGTGCCAACTCTCTTGAGTTTAAATTATTGGCAATTGAGAGTACTCAGCAATTTACAGGATACATATAGGATCAGGCCCTGTTCTCCAAAGACCCATAGGAGAAAGATCTGCAGATCACTAAATGAGCCCCAACACCATATTAAATACACAGCATTATTCAGGGCTCCACAGGTTGCACACATAGAATTTAGCAGGAGAAAAGCAGAAGCTCTTTAATGACATCTATTACTGCCTTGTATCCATCAAGAATTCAAATTAGAAACTATATCATGTTAGGCTCTTCTGTAGTAAAGATTTTATTCCAGATGGACATGTATTTTACATGAAGCATTGTTCATTATAAAATCATTTTTAAACAAAAAGGGCTTGATTGTAACTGTCCAATCCATCCAGACAAAGGGGTTGTGCCAGCACCAGATTGAAACTCTGAAAGTTACAATCTTCTTCCTGATTCCCTCTTGCTGCAGAGGTAAAGTAATCTGTACTAGCTCTTTTGCTGACACAAGTTACTTCCCCCTCTGTGGCAACACTCGTGCGTTGGGGATTGGAGTCAAGCCTTTGCCCAGAGGAGTGACAGCTCATCGACAGCTGCTGTCCCAACCACATTGATTTCAGTGATGCAGGTGGCCTATGCCAAGAGGTTCTTTACTCCTAAATATTCTTTTATTTAGGTGCACTTTTTCCCCCCAGTGGTTGCCTCTAATGTGGTGTGTGCTCTGCTACATGAAACACTTGTTTTAATTCTGTGCCGGAAAGACAGAACCCCGCTGTGCAGTATAAATTCTAGAATGGCCATACTGGGTCAGATCAATTCTCCATCTAAATCAGTATCTTGTCCCACATAGTGTCCAGTGCCAGATGCTTCAGAGGGAATGAACAGAACAAGTCAATGTTGAGTGATTCAGACCATCATCCAGTCCCAATTTCTGGTAGCTGGAGGTGTAGGGACACCCAGTGCATGGGGTTGTGTCCCTCACCATCTTGGCTCATAGCCATTTATGGACCTATCCTCTATGAACTCATCTAATTATTTTTTGAATCCAGTTATACTTTTATCCTTTACAATATCCCCTGCCAACTAATTCCACAGGTTGGCTATGTATTATGTGAAGAAGTACTTCCTTTTATTTGTTTTAAGCCTGCTGCCTATTATTTGTATTTGATTTCTAGTTTTTGTGTTGTGTGAAGAGGTAAATAACACTTCCCTATTCACTTTCTGCACACCATTCATGATTTTAGAGATCTCTGCCATATCCCCCCCTTAGTCATCTTTTTTCTAAGCTGAACACTCTCAATCTTTTGACTCTCTGTTCATATGGAACTATACATATTGAAATATTGAATGTATAGTTGGGGCTATTTTTTCCAATGTGCATTACTTTGCACCTATTATGATTGAATTTTATCTGCCATTTTGGTGTCCAGTCACCCAGTGTAGTGAGGACCCTTTGTAACTCTTTGCAGTCAGCTGTGGATTTAACTATTCAGAAACCTGACCATTTATTCCTACCCTTTGTTTCTTATCTTATAAACAGTTACTGTTTTTATGATGATGATGGTGATTATGATGATTACTATTAATAATTATTTGGGATACATATTTGTTTGAGCCTTTATTATGGTGTTTTTAAATAATCTCCATTCATTTTGCAGATGTTTCACCATTGTGATTGTTCCTTGTAATTTCTGTTTAAGTAGCATCTTCATTTTTGTGTAGTTCCCCCTTTTGAGGTTAAATGCCACTGTGCTGAGTTTCTCTGGCATTTTTGGCCCTACAAGGATGCTAAATTTAGTTACATTATGGTTGCTATGATGGAGTATTTCAGCTATATTCACCGCTTGGACTAGAACCTGTGCTCCACGTAGGACTAAATCAAGAATTGCCTCCCCCTTGTGGATTCCAGAACAAGCTGCTCCAAGAAGCAGACATGTAAGGTGTCTAGAAATTTTATCTATGCATCCTGTCCCGAGGAGATGTGTATCCAGTCAAAATGAGGATAGCTGAAAATCTCCATTATTACTGGGTTTTCTGTTTCTGTAGCCTCTCGTTTCAGCCTGAGCATTCCACAATCACTGTCACCAACCTTGTCAGGTCGTATATTCCTGCTGCTATACTCTTTTTGTTCAAGCATGGAATTTCTATTCATAGGGATTCCGTGGTTGAGTTTGATACATTTAAGACTTTTACTATATTTGACTCTGATTTTTTCACATATAGTGACATACCCACACCAGCATGATCAGCTCTGTCATTTGACTTATTTTGTACCCTGATATTATCATATCCCATTGATTATCCTTATTCCACCAAGTTTCCGCAATGCATATTACATCCATATCCTCAGTCAATACCAGGGATATTAGTTCACCCATCTTAGTATTTAAACTTCTAGCTTTTGTATATACGCACTTTTACATTTTGTCAATAATCAGTTCCTTACCTTCATGTGTTATATTTCAGTGGGGCTGATTTATATTTGACTGTTCCTCACTAGCATAAGAAATTAAGATGGCCATACTGGGTCAAACCATCTAGCCCAGTATCCTATCTTCTGATAGGTGCCCCAAAGGGAATTAACAGAACAGGTAATCATCAAGTGATACAACAGCTGTTGATGTTTCCCTTTCCCAGCCCCTGGCAAACAAAGGTTTGGGACATCATCCCTGCCCATCCTGGCTAATAGCCATTGATGAACTTGACTTATCCTTCATGAACTTATCTAGTTCTTTTTTGAATCCTGTTGTAGTCTTGGCTTTCACAACATCCTCTGACAAGGTGTTCCACAGGTTGACTGTGCGTTGTGTGAAAAAATAATTCATTTTGTTTCTTTTAAACTTGCTGTCTTTTAATTTCATTTGGTGACCCCCTAGTTATACTACTTATACTTCACCAACTTCTATCCTCTCCTCTTTAGTAAGATATAGAAATCCCCCTTTAATAAATTCATCCCTAAGGGATGTCTCTGCCCAAATCATGTGCTCCTCCACACCTGTTGGCTTTCCCTCAGCCCTTAGTTTAAAAAATCATCTACAACCTTTTTAATCTTACATGGCAGTAATCTGGTTCCATTTTGGTTTAGGCAGAGCCCATCCTTACTGTATAGGCTCTTCCTTTCCCAAAGGTTCCCCAATTACTAATAAATCTAAAACCACCTTCCTACACCATTGTCTCATCCATACATTGAGACACTGCAGTACTGCCTGTCTTTCTGGCCTCACACATTGAAATGGAAGCATTTTAGATAATGCTACCATAGAGGTTTTAGTCTCTTACGTAGCAGCTAATCTTGGCCACCAGGACCTCTCTCATATATTTCCCTATGAAAGTGGTACCTGCATGTACCACAGCCACTGGCTCTTTCCCAGCACTGCACATAAGTCTGTCTAGATGTCTCGTGAAATCCACAACCTTTGCACCTATCAGGCAATTTACCAGTCAGATGAGGTTCTCCCAGTCATCACAAACACAACTAATCATATGTCTAATAATCAAATCTCCCATTACTATTACTTGTCTATTCCTAATAACTGGGGTTCTGTCCCCAGGAGAGGTATCCTCAGTATGAGGGGATACCATGACATCTTCTGGAAGCAGTGTTCCAATTCTGGGATTGTTTCCCTTCATTTCAGCTTGATGCTCTCCTTCCCCTTGACTTTCATTCTCCTTAATAGCACATAGGCTATCAGAATGGGGATAGGATTGCTCTGCTAACTACTATGACCCTGAAATTATCCTTTGTGTACCTCTGTGTCTCCCTTTTCTCCTCCAGTTCAGCCACTCTGGCCTCAAAAGCTCGTACTGTATCTCTGTGGCCCACAAGCTGTTTGTACCCACATGTACGCATATGCCACCTGCCCACAGGCAGGTAATCTTACATGCTGCATTCAATGCAATAAACTGTATAACCTCCTCTCTGCTGCTGGACTCCTTCCTGTATTGTTTTTACTTCTGAAGGTTTGTTTGTTTGTTTGGTTTGGTTTGATTTGTTTTTTTGTGGGGGTTATTGGCCAAAGTTTAGATAGAGCCGTTTGTTAGGTACATCTGCCTCTCACACTTCCTCTGTAAACTCCCTCACAAAACTCCCTTGTTTGCTGCCCTCTGTGAGCTTAGGAGCGGGCTTTTTAAACCCCTGTTCTCAGAACACAGTCTAGAGCCTCGGTAGTAAGCTCTCACTAGCCTATCAGGCCACTTGGTTTAGCACACAGCAAACACAGAACAAACAAACTAAAAGACAGACTTATCCCAAGGATCACATAGTCTCTCCTCCTTCACCTGGAGAACTCTCTACCAAAACTCCCCTGTTTGCTGCTCCTGTTCACTAAAACATAAAACACAGAGAGAGAAGAATTTACAAGAACTGCTTAAAAGAAATAACTAGGAAAAAACAACAAAACAGTTCTATGAACTTGCTGTTTCTCAGTTTCAGTGCAGAACAACACAATTCTATGATGGGAATAAGAAAAATCCTCAGGCCCAATCCTGCTCTTATTGGAGTCAGTGACATTTTTTTCCCATTGATTTCACTGGGAGCAGGATCAAACCCATGATACAATAAGGCCTCAAAAGAGCAAAGCTCTTAAATGTGTATTTAAATTAAGCACATGAATAATCTCATCTCTAATCAGTAAAGTCCTTAAGTATCTAGGTAAGGGATTTGCTTAACTGAGGCCAAATAGTTTAACATATCTCAAAAAAATTTTCATGCAAAATGTTAAAGAGAACAGAGCCAAAACAGCTCTACTTCCTGCGTACATATGTCTGTAGACTTTCATCATTTTTATCATAATTAAACTGTCATTGGAGTTGGTCTGAAATTGTTTAATACCCCAAAGGTTCTCATAAAAGCAAAACTCTCATACAACTGAAAAATCAGGTATAATAGAATTCTAGATCAGATATTCCCGTAGAGCCCATTGTTTCTCCCTAGTGTCAAGTTAATAACTTTATTGCGTATTGTATGCTATTCCATATCTGGAATGTCTTGTGTAATCAACTGGAATTTTGAATGCAAAGTGGTAACAAGATTTTGTTCACAAATAAGCAGTTGCAAGAAGAGATATTTAAAAATTCCAAATGATGCATGCAACTTCACAAAAGTAACACACGTTTGTCACTCTTGGGCCATTTTGCTTCTCTCACATCTAAACTTCCCAGGCAGAGAATTTTTACCCTGAAAGGTAGTGTCCTGCTCCTGGCTGCCAGCTACTTTTGGGAGTTCTCTCAAATCCATCTCATCATAACACATGTGCTGTTCCTCTCTCACGTTATCTTCAAAGTCCTAAAAACAGAGCCATGAAGTATCATTTCTGCAAAGGAACAGAGTTTGGGTGCTACTTAGCAGCTCTGTGAATGTTCTGGGGGTAGTGGGAGAAGGGACAGCTTTTCCTGAAGAATCTGTTTTAGGATTCTGTTGCTATGGAGAGTAGTAAGGTACTGCATAGATGGGTTAGGGCCAAAATGACACCTACTGATTTTATGGCAAAATAATAGATATGGCACTATTTGTTTGTATTTGTATTGATATTTACTCAGTATAATTAACCTACAGAAAAATGACATTATTTTCAGTTATCAAATATTACATTTAGATTATATAGAGAAATCGTGACAATATACATTTTTAAAATATATTATTTTCAGATGAAAAAGATCTTTGTGACAAAAATCAAATCACTGAGAAAATAATTTATCATAGTAAAGTCTGAGTTTTCGCCAGAATAAATCTCTAAATCTCTTAGGAAAAGAGAAAAGAACAGGACTACAGATGATCATTTAAAATTAATAGTTCACATATAAACATGGCCTAAAAGCTATACTGAAGAGTTAGACCCTACAAAAGACATGCACACATCTTAAGTTTACATACTGTGGGTAGTGTCACTGAAGCCAGTGGCACTATACACATTGCATAAAGTTTATCATGTGCATAAGTCTTTTCATGTAACCAGAGAGCAGAGAGCATGGCCCCTTTAAAACTTTTTTCCTGAGGGCTGGCAAGGAAGTGCTGATTCTTCCATGAAGAGGAAGTGCTGTTTGTGGGCTGGGAGTGTGGAGAGAGGGAGAGCTCCAGAAGAGAAGGTCTACAGCAAGCAGGCCCCCACAGAGTGAACGAAGCAGTGGAGAACCTGCCCAAAGCTTGGGATTGGGAACACCCCAGGACAGGAACCAGGAGGAGCACTGTGCCGAGAAGGACAAAGCTCTGTTGCCCAGAGCTGCATGGGGCTGTGAGTACTGGGGATTGCGACTTTGCGTTGGGAATAAGGAGGGAAAGTTGTTAGCTAGTTAAGTGGGGAGGTTGTCACTCTGTGTGGCTTTGCAGAGAGCATGGCAGAAGACGGCACCAGAGTGGTTTGTTGGGGAAAGTTTACTGGCGCCAAAGATAAGCAGAAGCACCCACGACTCACTCCCAGACTGGAACTTTACCCATGACTCCTGAACTCTGAGTGCAGATGTGTTGCTCAATGTCTGCCCTTTCAGACTGTGTACAGTAACTTTTCACTTAACGTTGTAGTTATGTTCCTGAAAAATGCGACTTTGAGTGAAACAATGTTAAGCTAATCCAATTTCCCCATAAGAATGTATGTAAATGGGGGGGTTAGGTTCCAGGGAATTTTTTTTTGCCATACAGTACAGTACAGTACTATAGTTAGGAGGTGCCCCCGCCTTACCCCACACAGGCACAGCCCCCTGGCACTGGGGACAATCAGGCAGGCACGGAGGCTGAAGGTGCTGTAGGCTAGGAGAAGCACGTTGCGCAGCAGCAGCGGCAGCTTCCCCTAATCTGCAAGCACCAGGGGTGGGGGGCTCAACCTTCGGCCCGCCCACTCCACCCCTTCCCCCAAGCCCCCACCCTTAACCCGCCTCTTCTTCCCCCCCTTTACTCTGCATGCCACATCCTCACTCCTCCCCCCTCCCTCCCTGCCTCCTGCCCACGGCAATCAGCTGGCTTGCGGCGTTCAGGAGGGAGGAGCGAGGACACGGCATGCAGTCTCCCCCTCCTTCCCCTGCCTCCTGAACACCACAAGCCAGCTGATTGCCACGGGCAGGAGGCGGGTGGTGGAGGGGGAAGGCGCTGATCTGCGGGGTCCGCCGACGGGTGGGAGGTGCTGGGGGGGCGGCTCCAGGGAGCTGATAGGGGGCTGCCAGCTGTGGACAAAGCAGGCAGCCAAACGATGTTATAGCGAAGCATTGTACAACTGTAAATGGAGCTTGTTCTGTAATTGGGCAGAGACGTAAGACGGAAACAACATTAAGAGAGAGGACGTTAAGTGGGGAGTTACTGAACCATTGACTGAGCCTGTGGGACCTCGTGTTGAATGTAACCTTGTTTTACTGCTCCCCCTATCTTCTGCTCTGTGGTTTTTCTCCATTCATCCCTCTGTGAATAAGTATTTCCCTTTCCTATATTCATTGTATTATTCTGGTGTGCGTGTGTTCACTCCAGGGGTTTGGAACAGGTGTCCCCAGGGTGGAAGGGGGTTTTCCTGCTGCGTTCCTGCACATGCCTTTTCTTTGCCAGAGCTGCTTGCAGAGCAGACTCCATCTTGGCCACGAGGGCGCTAAAGTGACATACTGAATAGGGACCTTAATTGTTAACAAGCTCTGTTTTCCAAAATCTGGTTCTAAGCCTGATATTCCAGTTTCAGAACTATCATCAGAAGAGGCTTACTTTTGGTAAGTCAGAGAACATTAAAATATTTTCCAGTCACCCCAGTCGTAGTATTTGTGCAGCTTTTGATCTATAGATAACTTCAATTTTGCACAGAGAACTGCAGCAGATCTAAGCAGCAAGAGCATGTCTGGCATAACTTTTGAAGTATGTTGGAATATATGTTCTCAAGTACGTGTGAACTGTGTGTCCCTTTATTCTACCACACATTGCATGATTCTTTCTTGACTACAAGAAGAAGCAAATACTTTGTGCCAGGACAAAGATTTAGTTTAATAATAAACAAATTGTAGATCCATTTCTGGGAATTCTAAAATCTTTGATATTTGAAAAGAGAGCAAAATAATTCAGTGAGTCTAACAAAGAAGAATTCAATTGAAAGGTCTCCCCCTTCAGGTGTTGAAAGTATGTTCAGTATCCAGACATTAGAACTTTTGGCATGAGTTTCTAAAATTTCTAGTTTTCTATGCAAAAATGTAATTATCTTTGATTCGAACAGCCAGAAGTACTTTGATGCATTGTTTATCAGTTTCTCAAATGACTCTCCGCCCCATCTCTTTCAAAATAAAATCACTGCTGACTCATTGTGACATTTTAGCAGACATTGGGTCTAGTTTTGATTCAGAAATATCAAACCTTCCATGCAGGCCCTGTATGTCAGAAATACATGGGACTTGATTCACTGCTGCATTACTCTGGTGTTATGCTCATTGATATCCATTGATTTCATGGCCCCTGGTTCAAACAATACTTTTGGTGTCACAGCAGAAGTAGATTTAGATAAAGGTATGGATTCATCCGTCAGTCTATTGGCTTTGAATGCAATCAGGGACGGAGTCAGAAATTGTGAATCAATTCATAATCTCTTTGCACTTGTTAACTGTCCCTTTGGTTTTGTGAGAAGTTTTTCAGTTGAGCATTTTTCTAACAGTGCTCCCTTCTTATTCTTATTTTTTTGCCTCTCTTATGAAGACATTAAGGACAAAGCTTTCAAAAGTGGTCACTACTTTTGGGAGATATTTTTTAAACAAAAATGACCTAAGTGCTTCCTTAGGTCAAAATCAATTTAAAGAATCACTCACTGACCCAGAAAAATATTTTAGAAATTTCAGAAGAGGAGCATGTTGTCTCTAAAAGCCACATTAAGTCAGCATTAATATAAATTTCCTAACAGTTATCACACAGAAATACATATGTCTTAAAAAGAAGCATTTACAGGCCTTAACATAAACCAAATGTAACTAGGAGGAGAAAATAGGAGAGAAAGTATACCCAGAAAGCAGAAAAGCATCATACAGCAGCAGCAGTACGCAGTCCCAGGAGTCACTTCCTATGGGCAGGACCAAAGATGTTAGCCTGGAGCACAGGAATGCCAACATTTATAATTTTGAAGCTTCAAGGATGTATTTTTTCAGGATTATGGTTTGGAAACTGTAGAAGATTTCACATGAATCATTTATAATGGATTATTCTGGGATCCACTTTGTTTGGCAATTTTTAAATGAAATTTTCAACATGGGAAGTTTAAGGTCATCATTTGACATACATTCTGTTTTAATCCATAAAACAGTGAAATGTGGTTGTTATTATATCCATCTGTTGCAATGTAGAGCAATTTTACCAAGCTTTGGAATAAATACATTTAAGATGATACACATTTTTCAGTTGAGTCTGACATCTAACTTCATGAATAAAAAAGACCCTATTAATCATAAGTGATAGAGTCAAATACATTGTGTTTATCATTCTTGTAAGAGAATGAGTTGTCTCCTGTTAATGTTTTGAGGTACAGCATAGTAATTACACAGTACAAATAAGTCAAAGCAATAATGCACTGTGTTGTATATAGTCACCTAATGTACAAACTTCAAAAATTGTTTCTACTTTTATGTTAATCTTTTTATATTGGGTGGTGCATAGGTGGTAAAGGTCAGGTTGTTAGTGTATATGCAAATACAATTCACTGTGTAGTATATAAACAAACCAAACTAAACAGATCTTTAATACTTGCTGGCAAGCACTGTGCATAATCCTTCATATGATTTACAAAACACAAAGAATGCAAGGTTTCTGTGGCAAGAACATAGAAACAGAATTTTTTTTTCATTATACTTTAATACTGTAAACTAGTCATCAACAATTCAGTTACAATATTGTATTATTTATGCCAGAAGAAACAGTTAATAGTAATTAGCTGCCTGCATTTCATGTGAAGGAGTTTATTTTCACTTAGTTGATAGTACACTATTCAGGGTATTTGATTATTGAAATGTTCAAGTATGGCAGAGACTGGATGTTTTAAAGGGGACTACAGAGCTTTTCACTTCCAGGTCACAGGTTTGAAAACAAACCTAGCAAAAAAGGCAACTGAAAGTCATTACTTCCTGGCAGCTGTTCAGTGGCCTATGTGAAATGATTTGATAGTTTTAGTCCATTTCCTAATGGGAAAATGACTTTATCACAAAAAACAATGCATTAGAAACAGCAAGCATAATAAAATCCTTGGGAAGTCAATTAAATATTGTGAATGAGAATATATTAGGTAAAGATTTTGCAAATGAACATCAGAGAAAATGAATGGTCACTTTTTGAAGCTCTAAGTGTTCAGTGGGCTTAGGTTTTAAAAGCTAAGTCCCATGTGTGTCTTACTATAGGATACCTGCCTTACTATTATTATTATAAAATGGTGTTGGTCTCAAAAATTCAATCAAGTAGTGGTTGTTCTTCTTTTCCTCATCCTCCTTCTCTTCCAGTGTTAGTTGTATTAACTGTGCTTTGGTTTGTTATCTCATAACTAGACTCCGTACTCCACACAAGTAATATCTTTGTGGGAATATGTACATATATGTATATAATCTGGAATCTCTGGACAGTTAACCTAACTCTTCATATCTTCTTTCCCTTTATTCCAGGCAGACAGGATTATTTCATATCCTGACAGTTAATTATGCAGCAGCTCTATAGTTAAACCCAATTTCCCTCCTTCCCCACTCCCTATCATTTTCCCTAGAAAACAATGAGCCCCTGAAATTTCACAAGGCGCATCTCAGCTCTGGGGGGAATAAATTCTGGGAAGTTTGGAACTAATTATAAAATGTATTTTAAAATTATGGTCACAGATCCTGTGCCATGCTATGGCCCCTTTGCACTATGTTTCCAGCTCAAAGTGCCTTTAATGCTACCAGAGCTACGCACAGTGGGGCATAGAAGGCAGGGCCAGGCTATCCCTGTGCTGTGCTTATCCTTAACTCAATATAAGCCTCTGAGTTCCATCGGCCACTGGAGCAAGTTAGAGGAAACCTCAAGCTTCTCTAATTTACCTATGTTGACTAATTGATTGCACAGCCTCCCTAGGATAAAGGGTTCGGAAAAGTGACTTAATTAAGCACATGCAACCTCATGAACTGTACTGTGCTTGGTTTAAAAAACACTCTCAGTGATTTCAATAGGCTTTAGATCAGGCCCTAAGAATCTAGTTCAGCAAAAGTATTTAAGCACATGCTTTAGTCCATCCCATGCTTAAGCCCATCAGCAAAGCATTTAACTATGTACTTAAGCACATTAAAATTAGACACTTGTATAAGTGTTTTACTGAATAGGGATAGACTGTTAAATCAGGGCCTAAGGCCACTCTCTCTTAGGTTGCACCTACACTAGAAGCTGCAGGGTGGTGATTCCCAGGGTGGTGAATCTTGTTTAGTTGTATTCCTGCTAGCTCTCATCAAGCTAGCATGCTAAAAATAGTGCTGCAGTGGTAGAAAGGGGGGCAGCAGTGGTAGGATGGGATAGTTGTCCTGAGTACAAACTTGCCTGAATCTTGCGAGTATGTACTGAAGATGTCTAGCTTGTGCTGCTGCTGCAGCTGCCCATGTCACTGTGGCGGTACTTCTATTTTTAGTGTGCTAGCTCGAAGACAACAGGTTTGAGTACGTCTGTGAGAGCTGTGAATTAGACCCCTAGCTCATAGTATATACATAGCCTTAGAAGAATGCTGTTCCATTTACTGGGTTATCCTGTTCTTCTGTAAGTTTTTCTGGTGGCTGGTTGGTTGGTGTTTTGGCAGTATACAAAGTATTTGCCAAAAAGGACAATTTAAAAGTGAACCATTCTTTTTTCTAATGCTACAGTTGATCAATGATTAACTTGTATTTTTAAAAGCCACCTGACACTGTGAATCTAGCAACCTCATGTTGTGCTGGGTTAGGTCTTCTGGAAAACACTTCCTCTCAATAAGTGATAGGGAATCCTATATCCAGGACAAGATGAAAGAAGAAACATAGACTAGTATTGACTGGATTAAAATTACAGGTTAAAAAAAAAGTTTAGAAGGTCTAAACTTCCATCTGTTTAGGGTAACAAGGTGGGGAATTTGCTACTGCAGTCAAATTGATACAGTTGATGGACTGAAGCTCTCCATCTGCCCTCAAGGTGTCCCCTGTAAAATTAATGCCCATGTTATTGTGCTCTGAAGAAGAACAGTGGTTATACTTTAATTCCACTCCATGTTCTTTTTCTGGGTCCTTAAAGCCTCCAAGCATGTCGGTGTCTTTTCCTTTTTTCTCAGGTTTTCTTTAAAGCTGCAGCCTATAAAAACAGTGCTTTAAACTTTCTGGATGACAAGATATGCAAATATCAAACGCTTTTGCTGTTTCCATGGTCATTATTTTAAGCTATCTATAAGGAAGACTTACTAAGCCATGGATTATGGAAGCAGCCCTTCCTGTCCCCAGCTGTACACCACTGTACACTACAAGCTGCAGCAATCAATATGCATGGCAGTATGGCAATTTTTAACATGCAGAACTGAAAACAGTTAAACCTTGAAATATAGTCAAAAGATTTAGAAAGAAATGGATAGCTGAATTGTGACTAATGGATAGCTAAACTGTGACTCTTGAGCCACTGCCCATAGTACAAGGGTGATTGTACCATTTTCTTCATCATAGTCCCTATCTATACTCTTCCTAAATCTTGCTAAGATTTGTATCATGATTTTTCACAATCTCTTTTTTTTCTTATTACCTCTTGCTCGACACAGGGTTTGGAATTAGAATCTGGAAAAATCACTGCCTGCCATCTCTCCACCCCTACCACAGCCAGATGAACAACTGAGATGGAGGCTGGCATAAACTCTCATCTCTTTTCACAAAGAGGAAGTGGCCTCAACATATTACATATCATGTCATGACACCTCTGTATCTCCATGGAAATAGTGGCACCTGACCATCTTCAGATGGCCATTGTTAAACAGGGCCACTGTACTCTTTAAAAACAAAATAATGAATTACAATAAAAATGAGGGTCATAAACTAGAATTTCTTGTGGCACCTTAGAGACTAACCAATAATTAGTCTCTAAGGTGCCACAAGTACTCCTTTTCTTTTTGCGAATACAGACTAACACGGCTGTTCCTCTGAAGCTAGAATTTATTATTCATATTGAGAGACACATAGGAGTTTTCTTTTGGGCACCGATTGTAAGCTGAGCTGGTTTGCAACATAGTCAGGCCTTCAAAACACACACAGAGGTGTACTGCTTTATACTTAACTTTTGTACAGAGTAAATGAGCATTAACAGGAGCTGGTGTAGCAATTTCTCGCATGTCCGTCCTGTTGCCTAGGTCTTCACACACTAGTTTATTCTGTCCTTTGTAATGTTATTGTTGTCCTCATTAGGTGTCAATATCATTTTTGGGCCAGATTTTTAAAGGTATTAAGGCACCTAAAGATTGAGAGAGGTGCCTAGTGGGATTTCTAAAACCACCTAAGCAGAATAGGCGCCTAACTCACTTAGGCAGATCTGAAAATCAAGTTAGATGTGTAACTTGGCATTCTGCCACTAGGCACTTATCTGTATCGTTAGGCACCTAAATAACTTTGGAAATTGGCCCTAAAGTTTTAAACCTGCACCTTATATATGAGGGGCCAGATCCTCAGGTGGTATTAATTGGCATAGCTCTACTAAAGTCAGAGGTGTCTTTTCTTTTGCACACCATCACATTTCACCTTCTTACCCCATTGCTAGTTATAAAGCTTTATAGAAGCAAACCTGCGTAACTGATGTTGTCTTTGTCCTTTTTGTATACACTAAATAGCCTTCACTGTGTCATGTATACATTCTCTCTGTTCGTTGGCTGCCCATAGCACACTCTTATTCCCCTCTCTAGTGTCAGATGTGATGGTTTTCAGCTAAACCAGTTTGCATTTGCTTATATGCCCTACTTTGCCATTATGCTTATTCCTTTAACTGTGAATGGTATGGATTCTTGCCACATGGTATGCATCTGCTTTCAGCCTTTCTAGTTCCACTTTTCTCACTTGCACATGTTTTCCTCAACAAATGTGGAAGAATCTGGGTCCTCATTTTTATTTTTCAAGAATATATTTTAAAGGGAGGGGGATTTGGATATTTTGCATGTAACTAAGTCAGTTATGATAGTTAGGACCAATCTTGCAGCTTTTTGCATGTGGGTTCACAGATCTGTTCTCATGTAACATGTTGAAGGCTCAAGGCATTCATTTATATAACATATCTGTGTAGGTACACACACTAGTGCTCATACAACATAAATCTCTTTTTTCTTATTCAGCTAAGTTCAGGTGTTTTTTATTACATTAATATTTGAGACATTCTCTGTTGGGGAACTATATCCTGCATTTCCAGTGGGCCGGTCTCTTTGGCCCTGGTCCTTCAAACTCATATATTCCTTCCCAGAGCCCATACCACCCATATCAGTGGGGTTCTGTGCTAGTAGAGTGGTCTGTCTACGCTCATGAACTTGGCAAGATCAAGGCCTGTGTTGTTATAGCTTTTTTCATCTCTAATTTCTCAAAACTCTTGCCCATTTCTTCACATAAATACCTGTCACCACTGAATTATTCCAAACCTTACCTTTCACTCAGTTACAAAGTAAATTGTGTAAATGTGGAATGAAAGTTAAGTATTCACTGTCAAAATGTCATTTTGTTTGAGAGATTCCATTTAATTTTTAAAAATAATTAACATAATTTAGTAAATTTAACCCTTGGAAAGCTGGCATTTTGCAATCTTCCAGCCAAATGAATGATTAGGTGGATATAATTAGATGGCAGCTCTAGCTAGTAATGAGTGCTGTTGTTAAGGTTGCCATTTTATCTGTATTGTAGCCTGGTTTTCACCCAATCACTTTCTGTGCTTGGAAACTTTTATTTTCTTCTCCAGATTTCCAGCTATCTCTTTGGCCTCTCTCCAAAGTGCATTGGAAAAGGGCACAAAAGCCTCATGATGCTTTTACCTAAGTGGAGAAGTCATCCCAGGCTGACCTCCTCAGGCATTGATACATTTCTTGTAAACAATGATCCAGTGCCCCTGTTAAATGTGTATTATATAAAGTGTGTATATATCAGTGGTGGACAACATGGGCTCGGGAGCCGCACACGGCCCATCAGGGTAATCTGCTGACGGGCCACCAGACAATTTGTTTACATTTGCACAGCTGCCTGCAGCTCTCATTGGCCGGGAATCACAAACCGTGACCACTGGGAGCTGTGGGTGGCCAGGCAACTGTAAACAAATTGTCTGGCGGCCTGCCAGCGGATTACTCTGACGGGCCTCATGTTGCCCATCAGTGGTATATATACTAATGATACAGTTAAAATAATGCATACTTCATAGAGACACTAGACAGGAGGTACAAGAAAACATACCTGTGCTTTCCAAAGTGACCATTCATTCATTCATTCATTCACACAAAACCTTGGAAATTAACTAACATGGCTCCTATCCTGCAAAGACTTATGCCTGTGCTTAACTTTATGAACGTGAGTAATCTCATTACATAAAACTTCCTGGGATCAAAGACCATATTAATGTAATGTTCTAGTTGCACAGTTAATATCACAAAAGTATTGAAATGCAAAAGATCAGTGCCTCATGCACATGTGAGTCAAGCATACAAGCCTACAAGAAGATATTAACTGTTTTCTTCCTATTTTATATGTAATGTCTTTTTAAATATGTTGCATAATGGTCATTATTTGTGTTGTTACATATATATTCCAGACACACACAAAAAGACACTGCCCAAAAAACAACCCCTCTACTCTCTTGTCCCCCAAGATGATATACAGGATGAATGCATTAATACTGTGGTGGTCATTTATCTTTTGCATTTCCCTACTTTTTGTTATCTTTAATGTTGCAGTCACATAGGTAGCTATGCACACACATTGTGTCTGTGTTTGTGTGCATCTATATCTCTCTCTAATATTTTTATAGTCTCCAAAAATAATTAAAAATGTCACATTGTAGAATAATATATTGTTGCTGTTTCTTCTTATGTTGTGTATTGTGAGGTTTATTCTGCTCTCCATATGGTACATAATTTCTATCAGTGTCTATACAAGTTAGGCACACAGAGGAGGAGAGAGCTAGACCTCTGTGCTGTTATAATACAGTACCCCTTACAGTCTGGTTGCTGAACACGAATTGTTATTTTGAAATCTGAGTAAATTCCATTAAAATAATTTGCCTAGGGAGATCTGTAAAAAAAAAAAAAAAAAAAAAAAGATTTGTTTTAAAAAATTAGACAGTGCTCGTAGGATTTGTAACAAAAGAAACAGGGGAGAGCAGAAACTGGGAAACAAAAAACATGCTCCTGAAGAAAGGATTGCTATGGAGTTGCTCAAGCTAATTTACTTCCCCACCACTTTTAATCAGTGTGATTTACTGTTTTTTTTTTCCTACAGAACTCCATGACGATTAAAAAAAAACCTGTGTTGTTTGTCAGAAATACTACACTCTCTAAGGACAAAGTGTCAACTTCTGTTTGCTTGTATATAAGGGATTATGCAGAGAAAAAAAGCCTTGGAGCTAATTTATAAGATTTGTAGGTAGTTTATTTGTTCCTATGTTCGTGGAAAGGGAAAATGTTATGCTACTTGAGCAGGAGGTAATTTGTGGGGAGATATTAGGACAATTATATGTACATTTTAATTCTATCAAATCTTATGGATTTATATACAAGCTATATATATTCACACTTTCAAAAGGTAAGTGACAGATTTTCAAAACTTATAACTACGAGATTTGTTACTATAATTTTAGTGGACACAGTAAGGACTATATGCCGCACTTGAGCCACACCTGCAGCTCACACCAATGTCTGCACAGGGTGTGCCTGAATGGATTGAGTATATATGGTCGTCAGCCAAACATCACCAGCCCAGTTTGCTGGCCCATGGAGGCACCAGAGCTTTGGAGCTTTGCCTTTTCTAAGATGAGCTGTTCCAGAGGAAAGGGAAGATTTGGCTATGGAGATATATTATCTGAGTAGGGAGGAGCTCATTTACATGAATTTCCCATCCTCTGAACAGATCCACAACTCCCGAGCATGGATCTTTTATTTATTTATATTAGGCCTGATGAAGGAAGAAAGGCTTTTTTGTTTGGTTGTTTGTTTGGTTGGTTTTTTTGGGTTATTATTCTGGATAGATTAGTCTACTGGGCGGCCACTGGCCAGCCACTGACCTTCAAAACCATATGAGGTGTTGTCTTTCTAGAGACATCTGTCAATTTAACCTATTTTGTGTTCCTTTCTTGGTGAAATCACAGAAAATATAAATAGTATTTTATTTTGAAAGAAAAAAAAGATGACATCTTCCATCTTTAATCTTCAATGCTAATCTGATGCTTTGGTTTAGAAATATTTATTGTAGCAGTAACAGATTCAGACTCTCTTTGTTTAATTTTGAACCTGGCACAAGATCATTTTGATTTATTCACAGATTATTCATTTGTAGACAGTGTGTAGACAGGCTATTGTTCCTTGGGAAATTTCATCATGTATATTATTTGTTAATAAAGGATAACAGCAGCAGAAGGACATTCTATGCACTACTTAGAGTGTATACATTTCAGGTGTCTTTTTCACTTAGATTATTTCCACTTTTCTTTCCTATTCCATTTGAATTCCGCATGTCTGCCTTGCCTTCTGTGAGAGGGATTTCTATTTCAATGGATATTGTAATTGAGAGAAACTAAATGAACCTCCAGTATCCCCATTTGTCTTTAAGGCAAGATAACCACTTATGCAAGTTTCACTCCAATTTTGGTCACTGAAGCATTTTACTGGTTCTGATTAGTCCCATAGAGTGGGAGAATCATCATCTTGTCAGTTCAGAAGAGTCATTAAAACTTGTGTAAGCTGTGATGATGCATGAGCTAGGGATATGTAAATTCCCTGTTAGTGAGTACATTCTTCATCCTGTCAATTTTCTGCTACCTGCTGTTAACACTGCAGCTGATGAAGAGAAAATATATAAGACAGACTGCTTATAAAGGAGGACTACAGGTGAGCCTTAAACATTTACAATTAGGCTTCTTTATAAGACCTGATGTAAAACTGATTTTTCACATTATGTGGGAAGAAAAATGATAGAATGTAACTATCAAATGGACATAAAACAGATATTCACTATCCTGGAATGTTCAATGGGTAAAGGAGTCAAAAGCAGAGGTACCCACACACTGATCAAGGTACACCAATTCCTTAACAGGTGAATAGTTAGGTTTCCAAGTAATACAACTTCTTCTGTACTGCTTTTGTTTGTGCAGCTGGTATTCACTGCAAGTGGTCCCTAATCCAAGGTCACACTGGCCTGCACAATATTAGAGGGATGACTTTCACATATATTTGAACTATCTTGAACAATAAATCCAGTGTAACTGGTACAAGCAAACTGGCATTACTTCTACTACAAGCTGTCTTTTTCTTTGAACAAACATATTTACTGTGGTAAATGCAGGACAACAGTATTCTTCATTTACATTTACTTTCAGTTCCCCAAGGACTTTCTGTCAATATTCCAGGAAATGATACGCTACCCTAAAACTCAGCACAGCAGCAAAGGTTGGTAAAGTGTAAAAATGTCTGACCACACTGAACCTCTAACCTTGATGCAATGAGTCTTATCAGAAGAGCCTATTATATTTACATTTATCAGCAATTAGCTCAGCCAGTGGTCAGTGATTAGTTGTGTGATGGTGCAGTCCAAATCACTTTTTCTACATTGACTTATTTAACGTGCCTATTATCTTGCACATGAACGTGTTCATTGTTTATATAAGGGAGAGAGTAACTGACATTGTAGCATTTTTGCAATATTGTTTTAAACTATGAAATACCCTTACTGCAGCCTTCTAACTCTGCTTGGTAAGAGTTAAGTCCCTTTGGTTATACCGTGTGTCATAAATATAAAGGGAAGGGTAAACCCCTTTGAAATCCCTCCTGGCCAGGGGAAAGCTCCTCTCACCTGTAAAGGGTTAAGAAGCTAAAGGTAACCTCGCTGGCACCTGACCAAAATGACCAATGAGGAGACAAGATACTTTCAAAAGCTGGGAGGAGGGAGAGAAACAAAGGGTCTGTGTCTGTCTGTAGTCGTCTTGGCCGGGGATAGACCAGGAATGGAGTCTTAGAACTTTTAGTAAGTAATCTAGCTAGGTATGTGTTAGATTATGATTTCTTTAAATGGCTGAGAAAAGCATTGTGCTGAATAGAATAACTATTTCTGTCTGTGTATCTTTTTTGTAACTTAAGGTTTTGCCTAGAGGGGTTCTCTATGGTTTTGAATCTAATTACCCTGTAAGATATCTACCATCCTGATTTTACAGGGGGGATTTCTTTATTTCTATTTACTTCTATTTTTTATTAAAAGTCTTCTTGTAAA
This sequence comes from Caretta caretta, assembly GCF_965140235.1. Classification (NCBI taxonomy): domain Eukaryota; kingdom Metazoa; phylum Chordata; order Testudines; family Cheloniidae; genus Caretta; species Caretta caretta. The sequence goes on along the minus strand of NC_134208.1, from coordinate 50,104,946 downwards.
AAACTGAATGCTTTTTCATTGTTCTCAGATCCAAGGGTTTGGGTCTGTGGTCACCTATGCAAATCGGTGAGGCTTTTTATCCAACATTTCCCAGGAAAGGGGGGGTGCAAGTGTTGGGAGGATTGTTCATTGTTCTTAAGATCCAAGGGTCTGGGTCTGTAGTCACCTAGGCAAATTGGTGAGGCTTTTTACCAAACCTTGTCCAGGAAGTGGGGTGCAGGGTTTTGGGAAGTATTTTGGGGGGAAAGACGCGTCCAAACAGCTCTTCCCCAGTAACCAGTATTAGTTTGGTGGTGGTAGCGGCCAGTCCAAGGATAACGGGTGTAATATTTTGTACCTTGGGGAAGTTTTGACCTAAGCTGGTAAAGATAAGCTTAGGAGGTTTTTCATGCAGGTCCCCACATCTGTACCCTAGAGTTCAGAGTAGGGGAGGAACCTTGACACCGTGTATCTCAGCTCACTAAAAATTGCCTCTTTCAATGATGTCTTTTAGGTTAGCATGCACATTCCCAATCTGTGTGGACACTGGACTCAGATTCAGGGCAGTCTACCAGGAAGGAAAAGTCCTCGTAGCTCAACCAATAACACTGCAACTTTCAGTACATCAGGCCCTGAGGTTTCAATTCATTCCCAGTCCCTCTCATCCTCAGTCACAAGCAGGCCTCAGTTTAGCAGCAGTATGTGTTTCCTGCTCCTGGAGCTCTCCACCAGGAAGACCTCACAGAGTTTTGGAAACAGCTTATTTTCTGCTGCAGGCAGAACGCTGCAGTTCTAAGCCAGCGAAAACTAAGCACAGTGGACTGTCCAATATCAATAATAAAACCAAACATCTTATACACAAAAGACACATGTAATATGTGTATTGAATTAACCTCCTTGCACCAGAATTAAATTCAATACTATAAGAACTCATTGAAAACTTACCACTATCACATCTGCTCCAGAGTTCCTCCTGCAGTTATGAAACCAGCTTTGAAGAAGCAAATAGATTGTGTGTGTTACTAGATTAAAGTAAATGAAAAATCTCACAGTTATGGCAATGATTTTAGGATTATTACCATCAAAAACAGGTTTTATTATCTTATTGTTTTCCTACAGCAGTTCAGACAGTTGGGATAGTCTGTCTGCTAGCAGACTGAGACAAAACCCTCTGAATGTTCAGCAATGACATTTCCCAAAAAAGTTGAGTTTGCAACCCTCCGTATTCTGATGTCTCAGTTGGCGTTGACTCCCATATGTGGAAATAGATTACCATTTGAACTGGGATTCTATGAATGCTACAGGTTCTTTATGAGAATAAGAAAGCTAGTTTCCCTCCCAGGTGTTATCTAATCATTAGCTAACAAGTGCTAAGTACTTGATCAATTGTTCCCAAACACTAATATGTTTATGAGTACTGGGTATGTCAGAATTTTGGGAGTGGTACATGAGGCTACTTTTCTTTATCTCAGGGCTCAATCTTTCTGTCTTTGTGATCATTGGGAGTTTTTCAACTTAATACAGTCTTTAGTAATGGAGCAGGTGTTTAATAATGAACCTCTGGGTAGGACCATGATGCTCCGCAGAAGCTCATTTTCCCCAAGAATAGCCTTTGAAGCAACCCAGGATCCATTTCAGGTTAAATCATACACCAGAAATTGGACACTGCTGGCATGCCCAGGGAATTCAATTTGTTAAGCTAGTGTAGCACCCGACTGGTTGGGAAACATCGTATTATATATTGTATCTTAGTTCACTTTTCAACTCTTGCTTTGTTAGTCTGAACAGCAATGCTGTATCCTTGGTTTTGGCATCTGTTGGGCACTCTGAACCCATGAGTACAGTCTGAGATTCCTGACAATAGTAGACACCTCTAGTAAGGTCCCAAGCTGAGACTTAGGGCTGGTCTACACTACCACGGTAAATTGATCTAAGTTATGCAACTTCAGTTACATGAATAACATAACTAAAGTCGAAGTAGTTAGATCCACTTATTGTGGTGGCTACACTGTGCTGTGTCGATGGGAGAGCGTCTCTTATATTTCTCAGAGAGGTGGAGTACACAAATCGATGGGAGAGTGCTCTCCGATCGATTTAGCATGTCTTCACCAGACCCGCTAAATCGACACTCGCTGCATCGATTGCCGCAGTTCTGATCTACTGGTAAGTGTAGACATGCCTTTTCTGAAGTATTACTCTAGCCTCTGGCTGCCCACAGAGATTTGAAAGACTCTTTCAACTTTTCAGGAACCTCTAGGTCATAATATTCTCCCATTGAAAATCTGAATGCTGGCCCAATTTACATTTTAAACTCTATATTTCATAATTAGGCTCAAATCACCAACTGTGGATACCTGGAAATATGTTCCTAAGTGTTATGCCATCCCAGAAAGGACACCTTCATTAAATCCGGTTTACACTGAAATTGTCTCATTGCACTCTAAATCAGAGGGACTTCCTAAACTATTTTGCAGAAAAGAATAGGCTTCCAGAGTTCTTACATTGCTTTCACTGCTTCCCTCCAAGAGAAGCAGTTCAGGGTAAATTAAGCACTCAGACCCCTCAGTTGAGTGCTGACACAGTTGCTTATGACCCACATAAATCCTATTTCAGCCCAACATAGGCCTCGTGCTAGCCCTCTACACCCACACTATTCTCCCTTAACTTGATGGAAGGGGATGCTGGGTTCATAGGCCATTTAATGTGTGGTTACCAAAAAAAAAATGTTTTGATCTGAAGTGTACCCTGTGAGTCCACACTTCAAAATGAAATCCTCAGCCCAGGAAGTTATGTTTTCTGTTTCTTTAATCTCCAAATGCCTACATTCGCTCCTATCAAAAGTGTGTATTCTTTTATGGCTAAGTAAATCCAAAACAAAATATTCTACTACTGCAATCAGGATATGAGAATGATAAGGGTGAATTTCTTGCTTATTAATTTGACTTATTCATCTGGTTTCTCTGAATTTTTTTCATGTCTAGAAATGAAGTCCAGATAGGCACTTAAGGCTGTTCGTTTGGGGGATCTTACGGGTTTTGCAGTTTGTTTATGATTACACTGAAGATTTTCAAATGAAGATACCGAGCTAAATAACTCACTGTGTACAAAGAGGTCAAATGCAAATTCTAACCGTTTCCCGTCTCTGTTGTTTATCACTAAGAATCTGTATCAAAATACTTAACTGTCAGTTATGAAACTAGAATAAGCCAAACAATGTTGAAAGTTAGAAATGCACATTTTTTACTGTCATGTGTTAAGGCACAAACAAATGATAAATTATAATTATTCCATATATTTTGTTTAAAGATTATTTCTTTTGAAAATATTAATTAAAATTATAGGATAGTCTTCCTATCTAATCTCTTTATGTTAGATTCTCTTTCTGTACTCTAGTTGCATAAAGCTATTGCCATTGTAACTGTAGTGACCTGCTATACGAGTAATTTGTTTTCTGGGAGTGTGAAAATTGGTTTTCCTCTCATCCAAAATGATCCCCATATGCACAAATGTACAGTATTACCAGCATCAGAGGCTGGGCAATCAACAGCTTTTTGAGAATCAGCATAATGTGATTGTGTCGAGGTACTTCACCTGTCATTATAACACCCTTCATTTTCTGTGTAATATGCTGATGTAGGTAGTCTTTTTGTCCCTGAGTGCTATAAATTCAGTTGCCCTTTATTTGTTGCAGATTTCTCAGGTTGTTAAAATAAATGAATAATCATATGTACCTTGGAAGTCTTTTTAGAAAGAGATTATAGTTTTAATACTACATAAATGCTGCAAAATACAGTATATAAGTCGTGTTGATAAGTGTCTTCCTAGGAGCATTTAATATTGTTCAATACAAGGAGATCCTTTGCAAAATAATAAGCACAGGCATGATGAGAATATATAAAGGGTAATTTTAATCACAAATGTGTTCTGTGGGGTTTTTCCTCAACTTGAATACTAATTTAAAAATATCTTAAGTGTTTAATTTCCTTTTGTTTTCCTTAAAGATACCATTATATCATGTCATGTTATTTCACTGAATGATTCATTTATTGCAGTCAGTCAGTATATTCTTTACCATGTAGAGGAAAGCATAATCCCTCCCCAAAGCACTTACACTCTAAGGCCTTGATCCTGCAGTCTAACCCATGTCTGCACATATACAGAACTCCACTGACTCTAATGTGACTTCATATAGGGTTAAGGGTCTAGCCCTGTGTATATCAGATTGCAGGATCAGGAGCTAAATCAGATACATGAAATACAATTCAGAAACATAATACATTGTTCATTCTAACCTTTAAAAAGCAATAGTGGTTTTATGTCAGGGACAGAGTTAACAATCAAACAATAAAACATACAGAAAATGGTCATCTGCTGCATACCTCCCCATACTCCCTCCGATCCACCCACACCCTCACACACCCAACAAGAAAGAGAGGAAAAAAAATAGGGAAATGTCATGAATTATAACAACAGGAATTATAGTCAGACCTGGTTGATATATCCATAGCTTGGGTTGCCTAACACTTTACAATAAGAGAACCTGTTTTCAGTTGTGCATAATTTTGCCAAAGTTTAACCTCTGAGGCTGAATTTTTCGATTTCCCTGTCTTCCTTAGGCTGAATTGTTTTGAATGTTTCAGCCAAAAGCATTCAGACATTTCCAAGCATGAAACTAAGGAAAAATACATTGGTTTGTTCATGTTAAAAAATTCTCACAAATGTTTAATTGGGAAGCCCTAATACCATCATTCATTTTGGAGAAAATTAAAATTGAAATTAGGCAGGAGGGACTTTTTGCCCACACCATGAAAATCCACCGAAATTTTGCCAAATTATAAGCCTCTGAAAATTTCAGTTTGCACATGCTAATAGAGGCTTCTTAAAGGTTGGCAGCATTATTCTCTGCAGATTCCATCTACAATGAGCATCTCCTCACAGCTGTTACGTGTTAGCCAAATGAGCATGCTCCATCCCAGTGATGCTGGGGTTGAGCAGGACATTCCCTGCATTTGCATTTTCTTATAACCGGGGGCTGCTGTGTTGTGAGGTACTGGAATGGCAAGATAGAAGTCTGTCTCTCCTGTAGTCTCAATGACCCCATCTCTGGCATCCAGGCAACATGTAAGAGTCAGTTTAACTTGAATGCAGAAGGTTACTGGGGCTAGGTTAGGAACACAGTGGAGAGAGGCACAGTGCAGGAAAGATTAGATAGGCCCAGGAGACAGAAACAAACTGTGGGGGCTGGGGCAGAAGGGTTTATAACCAAACCACTACAGAACTCTGCTTTCCATAACCCAGATATTTCTTGTCTGTCTAGCAAATAGCTGTCAAACCCACTGGCAATATATATATCTCAATGCCCCTCAGGTGGCTGGTACAAATATAGTATAAGTTTGCTACTGCTGTTACACTATAAGCTCTAATGGTGGAGGTCTGTGGAGCGGATCAGAAAAAGGCTTGAGGGTCATTGTACATAATCAGCTGCATATGAGCTCCCACTGCAACACTGTGGCCAAAAGGACTAATGTGATCACTGGATGTATAAATGGGAATCTTAGATAGGAGGGAGAAAGTTATATTACCTCTGTATTTGGCACTGGTGTGAAACTACTGGTGTCAGCCTGAGTCAGACCTGTTTTCATATCCCTCTACCTGATTTGGATTCATTAGACCAGAAAGAGAGAGCGGCTCTACAGTCCAGGTACTCACTGAGATGTGGGTGAGTCAGGTTCAAACTCCTGCTCCATTCAATATATTTATTGTTATTTACACAAAGTGGAAGAGCTTGAACAGGAGAATCATAGAATCATAGAGTATCAGGGTTGGAAGGGACCTCAGGAGGTCATCTAGTCCAACCCCCTGCTCAAAGCATGACCAATCCCCAATTAAATCATCCCAGCCAGGGCTTTGTCAAGCCTGACCTTAAAAACTTCTAAGGAAGGAGATTCCACCACCTCCCTAGGTAACGCATTCCAGTGTTTCACCACCCTCCTAGTGAAAAAGTTTTTCCTAATATCCAACCTAAACCTCCCCCCCTGCAACTTGAGACCATTACTCCTTGTTCTGTCCTCTTCTACCACTGAGAATAGTCTAGAACCATCCTCTCTGGAACCACCTCTCAGGTAGTTGAAAGCAGCTATCAAATCCCCCCTCATTCTTCTCTTCTGCAGACTAAACAATCCCAGCTCCCTCAGCCTCTCCTCATAAGTCATGTGTTCCAGACCCCTAAGCATTTTTGTTGCCCTTCGCTGGACTCTTTCCAATTTATCCACATCCTTCTTGTAGTGTGGGGCCCAAAACTGGACACAGTACTCCAGATGAGGCCTCACCAATGTTGAATAGAGGGGGACGATCACGTCCCTCGATCTGCTCGCTATGCCCCTACTTATACATCCCAAAATGCCATTGGCCTTCTTGGCAACAAGGGCACACTGCTGACTCATATCGAGCTTCTCATCCACTGTCACCCCTAGGTCCTTTTCTGCAGAACTGCTGCCTAGCCATTCGGTCCCTAGTCTGTAGAGATTTGAGAGAGACCCACCCTAGAACAGTGGTTCTCAAAGCCGGTCCGCCGCTTGTTGAGGGAAAGCCCCTGGCAGGCCGGGCCGGTTTATTTACCTGCCGCGTCCACAGGTTCGGCCAATTGCGGCTCCCACTGGCCGCGGTTCATCGCTCCAGGCCAATGGGGGTTGCGGGAAGGGCGGCCAGCACATCTCTCGGCCCGCACCACTTCCCGCAGCTCCCATTGGCCTGGAGCGGTGAACCGTGGCCACTGGGAGCTGCGATCGGCCGAACCTGCGGATGCAGCAGGTAAACAAACCGGCCCGGCCCACCAGGGGCTTTCCCTGAACAAGCGATGGACTGGCTTTGAGAACCACTGCCCTAGAACACCTGATAGTCTGGTGTTCAGTGCACTAATCTGGTATAGGAGAGACCTGGGTACAAGTCTCTGCTCAAAATCAAGCAGAGCGGGGATTCAGATCTGGGTCTCCCACATTCTGAATGAGTGCCCTAGTCACTGGGCTTGGTCATTCCAGGACACACCAGCCAGCCTCTAAAATTTCCAATCTGCTTGTCCACAGCCATCCTTTGTGCAGGGTACATGTGCTCAGAGCATGCCTACTGGATCAGGCAAGAAGTCAGCAAATGTCTAGTTTGAGACTCCAGCTGAGGCTTAGGAATGAGCTATGGCTCCAAATAGCTCATCAGCTGTGAGGTGGTATAAAGACTTAGCCAGTTTTATGGATGCCCATTGGCAGAAACTTAAGTGCCTATAGAAATTTAGGGCAACTACTGGGTTAGAAACAGCTGGTAGTTTTGTGAATGTCAGTGGTGCCTAAATATTGGATAAAGACTCCTAAAAAGGCAGTTAGCACCTAAGTCCCTTTGTGACTCTAGCATAAAAGCTAGATTTAAAGTTGCCTGTGCAACCTTAATTACAGTCTGTAATTATGTGATCACACACATTTTCTACAGGATCTCACTCTCATTCAGTGCACAGGATGAAGAGTGCTCACCCACTCTGAACTCTAGGGTACAGATATGGGGACCCACATGAAAGATCCCCTAAGCTTATTTCTACCAGTTTAGGTTAAAATTTCCCCAAGGCACAAAGTTTTTGCCCTTGGATTAAGTAAAACGCTGCCACCACCAAGTGCTTTAACAAAGAACCAGGGAAAAGGACCACTTGGAGTTCCTATTTCCCCAAAATATCCCCCCAAACCCTTACATCCCCTTTCCTGGGGAGGATTGAGAATAAACAAAATGAGCACAAACCCCTTGGATTTGTAAGACCCAAAAAATTCAATCAGATTCTTAAAAATGAGAACTTTATTATAAGAACAACAACAACAACAAAAAAAGATAAGAGAACAACTCTGTAAGATCAAAATGGAAGATAATCTTACAGGCAGTCAGATTCAAAACATAGAGAATCCCTCTAGGCAAAACCTTAAGTTACAAAAAGACACAAAAACAGAAATACACATTTCCTCCAGCACAGCGAATTTACAAGGCAAAAACCAAAGAAAACCTAATGCATTTTCTATCTAGATTACTTTCTAACTTTACAGGAGTTGGAGAGCTTGCATCCTTGATTTGTTCCCAGCAAAGGTATCACACAGACCAACAGACAAAAGCCTGTTTCCCCCTCTCCAGATTTGAAAGTATCTTGTCCCCTCATTGACCATTTTGGATCAGGTGCCAGCAAGGTTCCTTAGCTTCTGAACCCTTTACAGGTTAAAGGATTTTACCTCTGGCCAGGACGGATTTTATAGTACTGTATAAAGAAAGGTGGTTACCCTCCCCTTTATATTTATGACACAAGCATAATATGGAATCCTCCTTTTGGCCCAAGTGCCTTCCTCAATTATAAAAGTATGGGAAAGTGCTGGGGAGAGGGGAGGAGTGACCGTGGCCAACAGGTTGTATAGGCAGGAGGAAAGCAGCAGCTCTCATTCATTTGGTTTCTGATTAACAGCAAATTGTCCTTTAACAATTTTACAGCCCAGTTTGTTTGCTTTCTGTGTATTTTATTCTCTCATGTGAAATTTGGAATGTTTCGTCTGTAGTGTGCACAAAGCAGGCACTCTGTGTAACTGTGAACCGATCTGAACAGAGTAGAGCAGCCTCTGCAAAATGATTTACATATTCGCTCCGCACTTCTTGAGAAATAACCATACAGTGGTTGTGCAAATTATTATGCTGTGATTGGCTAATAATGGCTGTCAACCAATCATAGTTAAGGGATTTGCACACAATAGTTATCGATAAAGATGTGTAAGAGATTATGCAGATCAGATCTTCTCAGCCAATTAGTGCAAGGATTTTTGCATACATGAAAAAAATTAGTTATACATCAGTAACTTTTAAGTGTCTCTGTGACCTTATTGGCAGAGACAATTCCATTCTACTATAACCAGAAATAAGAGTTTATAATGGAAATGTCAAAACTGCCTCAACAGTTCTATAGTGCCACTATAATTAAACTGAAAACCTGCTCCCACTGCATGGAAATAGTTCTCTCCTTTACTTGATTTCTATGAAGGAATAAACAAATTATTTTTTTTAAAAAGAAATTGATTTTATAGGGAACTATAAAAAAATTCTCCCATAAAACCTGAAACACGGTATTATCTGAAGAGGTGCTAAGAACAACAAGCTTTGTTTCACGATTTTATAACAACAATGGGATATATGATTATTTTAATATGGACACCATGGTAATCATTCAGTAAATGTCTAGACTACTCTTTAGGTCAGCAAAAAGCAGTTAAAAAGCTGCTGTAGCAGTCCACTGTACAGTATAGCCTACTTAACTTTATTTTTAAAGAATTAATCATATAGCTGTAAATATAGGTTAATTATACCACTGAATGTATTTTCATATGGTTATGTCTCAATGTGTTACAGTAACAAAAAATCAAAATATTTTATGACTCTACAAATCCAAAATCTTTTACATGACCTTGGATATTTAAAGCTAGTTTCATCTAATGGTACACTAAATCTTTTTAGTTCTTCTGAGATGGCAGCACAAGTAATCATTCTCTGTTGACATTGCTGAGCAGGGTTTGAAGATGTAGGCTTATTAGAAGACCCTACTAATACCAATTGCATCAAGGAAGAAACAGACATTTTGATAGCTAACAAACTATGCTTCCCAGTGAAAAATACTTTGTAAAAAGGAGTAGAGCAGTCCGGACTGTGTTTCTGGGAGTAAGGCTATAAATAGAATAACATTTGATTGTAGGGGGAGAAGGTGAGAGCAATGGCTGAAGTAACTGACAGCCTAATGTAAATAATATTTCCATAGATGAGGCTATGAACCTTAGTGAAGTGCTTCACTGATGAGTGAAGCTAAATACAGTTTAAAATTGTGATTCTTTAACACAAAACAGAAATGACAGAAGTGCCCTGTTAATTTTTGCTTACTTTTCAAATAGGGTGACCGATATCCCATTTTAAAAGGGATAGTCCTGTTTTTTAGGACTTTTTCTTATATAGGCGCCTATTACCCCTTGCCCCATGTCCCGTTTTTTCACAGTTGCTATCTGGTCACCCTATTTTCAAATAACAATACAGCATGCAAGATCCCACTCATGAAATATTTGTATTGTTTGAACGCTGCTGAAAATACAACGTTTATTTAATTACACAAATTGTTTTTCCCCGCTTAAGGCCAAAATTCTGCATCAGGATACATCATCACAGACCCCACTGAGAACTCAATACTAACGTAGGTGTGTGTACTAGCAGACTGGAGCCTAAACAAAAAGAACAAATACATTTTGTAAAATTATTTAAGTTGATTATTAAATAGTAGAAGACAGGCAGTTTATTGGATTGACCATCAAAAATGCACATAGTTAAAAACTCAGGCGATATTAGCAAGTGTTGTAAGATACTCATTATTTCAATGAAAATTTCCCAGAGGAACCAAAGTGCTGGATTCTTTGATAGAATAAATATGCAGAATCTAGTGAATATTTTATTTACTTTGTGGTCTTTTTACGAGCTCATTTTGATTTGGTTTGCCTCCTTTCCTACCTGAGTTGCAATACCAATATTCACATCTAATAAGTATGAATAACCAGACATCAAATTTTAAAAATAGAGAGATACTTCAACTAACCATGAAAGAACATTTGTGTCTGCTGTTTATTAGGGAAAAAATCTGGTGGATTGTAAACTACCCTTTTTTATTATTTATTTTTTATTATTTATTATTTTATTATATATGCCTTATTATTGCGAGCTTCCTTCAATGAACCAACAAGCTAGCAATTAGGCAGCCTTAATTAAAAGCAAAGTGTGAACACTGGGATTGGATTAATTACGAAAAAATGTAATCTACCATCTCAGCAGAAACAAAATATATACTTTTTGAAATAGCTGTCTTCAAGATTTGAGTGGACCTTAATTCACTAAATTCACTAAATTACAGAGTTTTGTGGATGAAATACCTTATTTCTGAACTAAGCATTGCCTCACAAGACTATGATATCAACTAATATGTACATAACGAGTGCCTCAAGAAAAGGTGGAGGCATAGCCAAAGCAGATGCTTGAGCTATTCTTAGCTAATGTAATGACCCCTAGGGTGAACTGGTACAAGTTACACAATTTAGACCCAGCTGTAAGGCAGTTCTGAATTTTGCTGAGGGCAAGGCATGTACCAACAAGGGGCAGAATATGGAGGCACAAGGTTGCCTCAGAGACACCTTTACCCTCCCACTTTGTGTCTGCACCAAACTCAGAAACAGAATCTCCTGCCTCTTCTATGATTGTGATAGCTTGTCCTTAGTCTTACAAATAGAGGATCATGCACCAATGCCATGACTCTGAATTGGTCATGAAGTCTGCAGAATGGCTTAAGGGCCTAATAATCCAGCCTTGCGTTGTGTAGTACTTTACTCCCTGACTTGTCCCTTAGTGGACATATCAGGAACATCACATACCAGTGGTGGTGGCAGTTGTTTTTTTTCCTGGATGTCCCTTTAATAAATCTGTTATAGAAAGCTCTAGTATATGTGTCTTGAGCATTCTTAAATAAATGCTTGGTAAGATGCTGAACACCTCTCACAAGTTACTGACTACCTTCAACTTTCATTAGGAGCTGGCAACTATTACTGAGCTGAGGGTGCTAGGAAATTTGAAAGTTCAGGATCTAGCAGATTGCCTGGAACAGTAATGGCATCTAAAGCCATCAAACACTTTCTTATAGTTATCTGGTATCCCTTCCATTTTTATATCACCAGTTTAAAGCACATGTAGCTCTTTAGCTGATTTTAAAATGTAATAAAACACACTGGAACTTCATTACTGAATGAAACAACTCTTAGCATTAAGAGAAAACGATTGTTACAATAAAGGAAGAAATATAATAAAGAGGGAGTTTGAAGTACTTTAAATTCTTCTCTGATCCCCTTTCCATGGTTCTCAAAATGAATCAATACCATGGAACAAACAAAGAAAAGTGATCATTCAGACTTTTTGTAATATATTATGTGTATAGGTGGTGGTGGAGTATAGAATTTTAAATGATCTAACCTAGAGATGACTCAATCTCCTGGAGGAGATGGTTTAGCAAATCTCTCTAATTTTGGGTGGGTTGGGGGAGGGGTTCACAAAACTTGTTCAGGCTCACAATTTTCCCCTGTAACTGAATCCTTTTATTTTATTTTTTTTTAACTATTTTTTTTAAACTAGAAACAGTGGGACAGATTCTCAGCTGTGCCAACTCTGCTGGCCACAGGTGGGGGATGAGAAGGTTCAAATCATTCAGTTGCAGTTCCCTGTTCCTGGACTTTTTTTCTGCATCAGCCCTGGCCACGGTGAGCTTCGGAACATCCCAAAGGCTAATCTAAAATACCTGGTAACAGCCTCACAGAGCCCATGTGACACCTAAGGATTTCCAGATTATAATGTGCTTCAACTATGCCCAGTTTCCCCTCCTCCTCACACCCACATGCTAAGTTCCCTGTTAGCGCCTTTTAAGCTGTGCAGATGCTCAGGGAACCCACCCGGCCAGGACTTGCCGTGGATGGTTGCAGGGCACTCCACCCCCAACCCAGGGCTGGACCTGCCATGGACGGGAGAGAGGCACCCCTGTCCTGGCCCTCTCCCCGGCCCAGCCCTGCTGTGGCTTGGGGGAGGGGCATGTATCCTGCGGCCTCAGCTCCGGAGCTGCCTCAGTGGGGAGAGGCACTTGTCTCCCCCAGCCCAGATGCTGCTGTGGGGAGACACAGTTGTGGGGCGTCCTCTCTCCCCACCTTAGCACTGGGGCAGCCTGCATCCCAAACCCCTCATTCCCGGTCCCACCCCAGAGCCCCCACCCCGGCTGGAGCCCTGACCCCCAAATCCAAACCTCTGCCCCAGCCCGGAGCCCCCTCCCACACTCTGAACTCCTCAGCCCCACCCCCACCACATGAATTTTGTTATGTGCACCAATATGGAGGTGATATGTCACACGTCACCTCCATATTGGTGCACATAACAACATTCATTCTGCACGTGTGGGAAAAATTAGAGGGAACACTGCCCACATGTCTCCTTTTTTGGGAGTTGCAAAGAGGTCACTCAGAAGCAAAATGGGGGCTCCCCCAAAGTGACTGTATCCCAACTTGAAATATCCAACAGCTTTGTAACCCCTTTATGCCACGAGAGCAATACTGTGCAAAGGGATTGAAATGCAGCTCAGTATGAGGTCCAGCAAGTTTTTTTCTAAATAAAAGGAAGCCTGTCTTTGTATCTTAGGGATAGAACTTCCTTTCACTTAGACTCTAGGCTTTTTGAGTGAAGGGATGCAATATTTTTATGTATTTAAAGAGATATGTATACCTATGCTCCTATAGAAATAATAAATAATAGCTCAGCTCATTTCTGTTAGAGATATTGGGTTTTTAGTCTGTTTTCAAAAATTACCAGTTTCTCCAAAAAATTAAATTAATGTACACGTTTGTGAGAGGGATGTTACAAATGTTCTTCAAAAGTTTATTTTTTTATTATTTTATTTATTTATTTTATATATTTTTGATTGTCTTGTGTCAAATCTTGTAGGAACCATCATTATTTAACAATCAAAAGCATTAATTTATGATCTGAGATGCAGAGAATAAACTACAACTTTTTATTTTAGGACCATTCACTTTAAGACATGTCAAATAGGAGAATTCATATAGTAGGTATAAATAAGTCAGAACAATGTTCACCTGAAATGTAAGTCATCCATCAGATATGAACCAGCAGGTGTGTGGGTTACACATGCAAAGACTGACTAGCTTTTACCAGTATTAAAATAAATAAGACTTATCATCTAGTCTCAATTTATCTAAATAACAAAGCCCATTATTCACTACAAAAAAATTACTGTTACTCACACCTTCTTGTCAACTGTTTGAAATGGGCCATCCTGATTATCACTACAAAAGTTTTTTTTTCTTCCTGCTGATAATAGCCCACCTGAATCGATTGGTCTTGTTAAGAGTTGGTATGGCAACCCCCATTTTTTTCATGTTCTATCTATCTACTGTATTTTCCACTGCATGCATCTGATGAAGTGGGCTTTAGCCCACGAAAGCTTATGCTCAAATAAATTTGTTAGTCTCTAAGGTGCCACGAGTACTCCTCGTTCTTTCTGCTGATACAGAGTAATACAGCTACCTCTCAAACCTCCCCCAAAATTGTTTCACCAAAGGGTTTGTAAAGTTATTTTCAAGAACTCATAGTTATGTGGGCATACAGCATTGTCATTCTCATGTAACAACATTTTAATTTTCCCTTAACTTATTTTTTTAATGTCTTAAACAGCAAGACTTAAAACAAAGGTTCATCCCAACAGCTATTTACCTCCAAGTAATGAATAGTTTTACTACATTACACGGATACAAGGCATTTTATTTCCATGTTGTACCTTTCATAATAGTGATAACTATGCTAAGAAAACACTGTATGAAATGTGTGCTTTCAATTCAGTTCAATAGCCATTTTGTATTCAGGTCATCTCTGACTTCTATTTTGCTGATGTTAGAGTTGTTCTTGAGAGCAGCTAGAAAAAGACAAAATGCAGGTAGAAAAATTGAACGGAAAATTTATATAGTGTTAGATACAGATACTGGGCTAAATGGTGGGATTAAGAAACTGCACACAAGGGAACGTGATTTACTCACAATTAAACCTGAGGTAGGCACCATACCTCTGGAACCACTAGAGAGAATGGTGCTGCTACCTTTTTAATCCACTCCTCACCTGTCCTAACTCCTACCCTCACCACAATCTCCAAGAGGACAAGCAGTAATATAGATGCTAACCTTCCTTGTGCCAGCCTTTGTATATGGGCACAATCGACAGTGCACAATGGACAGTTCTACCCTTTCATCTCCTTGAGCAGTTGTGCAGAGCTACTAACAATCTAACCCTCTGACAGCCATATTAACATAAAACACTTATCTTCACTTTTAAGACCCTTCATGACCTATCCCATCCTACTTATCATTCATTCAGTACAGAAAGGTTGACTCCCACCTCTGATGGTCCCAGGATGTCAGCCTCCATCACCCAGTAGTTACATTTTCAAACAAAGACCTTTGGGCTGTCTCTCATGCTGCCTCTCATGCTTGGGAGTAACTCCCCATAAACTAACTCATTGTCTTCTTTCAAATCCCTCCTTAAAACTCTCCTTTCCCATGATGCTTACAAAACATTTGACAAAGGTTAGGCTGCTAGTGTGTTGAGACCATTGTCTCTCATATTACCAATATGATCTGATTGTTTCCTTGTACTCTCCAGTCTGTGTGTCTGTATCCACCTGTTATCTCTTGTCTCTTGTCTTAAACTTAGATTGTAAGCTATTTGGGGCAGGGACCAAGGGCAGTTGCAGACTAAGAGCTCAATGCTGTTAAAAATATTGTGTTCCTGCAACATACATTATCTTAAGTTGGACTTGAGGGCACTCAGCACCTTGAAGGAGGATCATGCTAGCAGTTTTTTCCCCCCATAATGCCACTTGTTTAGCAGCTGACAAGCCTGCACTGTAATTTATTAACTGACTTCTTTCCCTGTGAGATTCCTTTGTCTTCGTCTGAGATACCAGGAGAAACTCTTTTCTTCCCCCATTTTATACCTACTACTACCGAGGCTGTCCTTTGAACTCTCTATTCATTTATCTGTGAAAATCAAGATGAAAATATCCTTCAGAAGCTGTTAATGCTTCTCCTTAATTGGCTGAGAAATCACTGAGCATGCTGGCTTTTTAGCACTACCAATTCTTTTTGGATTAGGGATTGGGAATGGGAATTTAACCCTAGTCTCCAGTACAGCAGTAAAGAGCACAATTAATAAGCAACAGGGATGTACTACTTCTTAATAGATTACCTGATTTCCTAACCATTAGCTGTTTGTTTGGGTGCTGGCATTGCTTGCTATTTAGTTAGTTGTGGGTTTTCTTTCCTTACCATTATTAATATATGTGGAGTGGAAGTTTTTTTTTCAAATACAGTGAACCACCTACTTTTATTAGAAAGGAAAGGCAAACATTTATAGTAATTTGATTTGTCATGAAAGTTATGTTTCTATAATAGATTAAATTTAATAAGGTATTTAATACAATATGCTCTATTTGAAATAGATAAGACATATTCTGATAAATTTAAGATATCATAGTTGTAAATACACACACTGCTCCATTAAGATTTCTTACTAAAATAAAATTTCCTTCTTAAAAACTACACTAACATTGTAAGAAAGCCTCACAATATATATGCTTTCATTGTACTGTCTCCATCCCTGTGATGATATTAATTTAAAATACTAAAATGAACAGTGCAGTTAAAACTGCAATTGCTAATAGCAGAAATGCCTATTTTTCAATAAAATATGTGATATTGCAGATTTTTTTAGACTAAGATGATATGGTGAAGGTATAATAACAATTACAAATCCGGGCTAATATTATGGTTGGAAAAGTAGTGCCTGCTATAGTTAGGTTGCAAAACTTTGCAGAACATTCACAGTTAGGTCTGAAATTTTCCACGCTTTGTTTATGTCAAAAGATAATGTTTTCTCTCTGACATGCTACAGCTATGTTAGAGCTCAATATGCAAAATAATGAACACTCCCTGAGAGGTGCTAGAAGTGGCTTTAGCTTTAGTGTTGAGTAGGAGCTAAGGGGTGTAAGTACATCTCAGAAGGCTCAGCCCATTTCAGAATCAAGCGTTTAGATTCATCATTGTATATAAGTCATTTATATACCGGTAATTCCTTCTGCTGTGGGGTATCTTGCAGTTGTCTATGCTGGATTCCATTTGCCATTGTATTGCTCATTTGTGTTAGGTCTGTAGCTCGTCAAAATTGTCCTTCATCTTGATTAACTAAATAATTGTGTGGAAACTGCATATTTTTGCATTCTTACTGTTTACTTCATCTTCCCAGTTAAGCATTATATTGTGTTTCTAAGGCTGAGCCCGCATTAGCAGAAGGTCCTCATAGCTATGGGAGTCCCCAGAGGCATCCTGACCTACTCGGCCAAAATACCTCTGTGGTCCCTTAGAATTCAAGGCCACAGTGAAAGAGGTGTCATCTTTTGGAAGGATGCAGCGTGCACTACCATTGCACATTTCTTCCCTCCCTTCTTAATAAGGGAGTGCAAAGATTTTATGTGTAAGAATGCAAAGACTAACAGAAGGGAGAATGTTCCTTGTCTAGCTATGGAACACCTTGGTATTGACTTTTCTGCACACTGAATTGTCGCTATTCATCTCTTCCTAGCTCTTGACCTCTTTTCAGTCAATGATGGGGAATTCTACCTCACATTCTGTGGTTACCAAGTTTCCTTAATAGCCTCTTGAGAGAGAATTTACCAAGCACATTGAAAAAGATTAAGTTAATTATCCCGTTTCCTTGAATCTTTCATTTAATCCAACAGATTTTAAAAGGCATGTTTTTCCTTCACAAAATCATGTCCGTTTGTTCCTATCATATATCATCTAGTTACTGTATAATGCTATTCAACAATTTTCTCAAACTTTAAAGAGTTAACATTTACTGGTCCATGTAATTTCTGGGATTTACCTTAGCTTGTGTGTGTTTTTTAAACAGATATAACACTGGCTATTTTGCATTCTTCTAGTGTAGTAACTGTTTTTTAAAAACAAATTATATATCTTTGTTAGCATTCATTCATCAGTTCAGAAGGAATGAACTTGGATGAAATACCCCCTGGGTTTAGTGATGTATTGCAATTTAATTTCTCGGGTTGCTCCTAGCTCTGGCACCTGCTGTTTGTATTTGTTTTGATATAATGTAGGAGGCATTGATCTGGGAGGAAGGACCGGTGGGGCAGGGAGAGGAAGTCTAAATTATTTCCTTCTCCATCCAAATTATTTCAAATATCTTTATTTAAAATGATTTCCCACCCATTTTACAGTTTTATGAAAGTGCTTGAAGATTGGCAAAAATCCTCTTTCTCTCTTTTATAAAGTGCATAGCATGATTAACTGATCCTGTGTAGGAATTATGGGAGAAAAGAAAAAAGGAAAATCTCTTCTTTACCTATCAAATATATTTTAAAATTATGTTTTGCCTATTAATGCAGATTCCTCATACAGCTTTCAGACGATCACAATTAATCTCATCAAAATGAAACCTAATTAAAATCACAGACCATAAACACATCTTGTTCTTGGGTTTCGAAAGCAACCAAAGAGTGGGTGGATATCTGGTCTGTAAAAACTAAGGAGTTCCACAAGTGAGCATCTTTATAGGCTTCAGCAGCTGACTTCTAGAACGAAGATAATTTCAGGAATCCAACAGAGATCAAGGTGACCCCTTAGGAATAGAGCTGATCAGAAATTTTTGAAAGTTGCCATATATTACTAAAATTTGCCAACATTTTTTCCATTTTCCGACTAGCTCCGTTAAGGAACCAAAAGTCACAAGACCTATGTATGGGTAGCATACAGATTTCTACAGGCTCTGTGTGGCACAGAAGAGGAGGATATTAATTTGCTGCTGGCTTACACTAGCAAAAAAATTAATATCCTTTGTGTCAGCTCAGATATTGTGTATAGTTCATTGTGAGGGTGAAGGCAATGCTGCACCCACTTGCTTCAAGGTGGGGAGTTGAGTTACACATTTTGAAACTCTTTGCAGGTGTAAAAGACCTATTAGGTTTTCTGGCTTACCCCCTGCCATTGCAAGATGTTTCCCACAATGCATTTACTAGTATTTTGTCCAGTCTAATATTGAATGGTCCCAATTATGGGTCTTCCCAATTTAATAGACCTAACTCTTAAGAAATTTTAGCTACTCTTGTACTTTGCAGCTTCCTAGTAATATAGCTATAGAGGTTGATTTGACTTGTGTTTGCATATATTTAAGCAAAAATTGGTAATTTTACCCACCAAAAACATTCTGGAGTTATGAAACGGTCTGTATTCCCCATGCTATCCTTATGCAATGTGCTATTTTAATATTTTTATTAATTAAATTATATTTTTTCTATTTTGGTTCTTTATCTTTGCTTACTTTCTGCCTTACTTTATTTGTACCTCCTCTTCCCCTTTGCTCTATTTACTTGATTGTTTTGTTTGTTTCTCAAAACATCATTTTGTTCATTTTAGTTCAAGTGCTAGGCACATCTGCTTGGCTACCATCTGTTTGTAGTTCAATGGAAAACTTGTATCAGGACGCCAGGGAGTTCTTGGAGTTCGGGGATCCTGGAAAGGTGAGAGCTCTTCAGGGATGTCCTTGCATCTTGCTGTAGCTTTGCTACTTCTTTCAAGCCTTTACAGTTGGAAGCTGCAATTAAAAGCTTTGCCTGTCTCTCCTAAGCCTGATATAATTTGTGGACAAAAGGAGAGCACTGATTTTGACAATCAGCATTTGGAGAGGGGAACAGTCCACTGTAATTAACATTACATTTGATTTTAGAAATGGTTACCATTCCCTATACTAGAATATTGCTTAAATTATTGTCCTTTATTTGCTTCTTCCTTCCTTCCCCTCCCCCCAATTCATTTTATGTTTCCTTTAAAAGAAAACTGTCCCTATTGAGCTCAGCCCAGAAACCTGGAAGAATCAAAGATAATAATCCTTTCTCACCATTAAAATGATTAATTATAGGGTGAAATGTGTTTTAAATCCTGGTATTTTAAAAATGTGAGGTAAATTCAGATCTCACCTATACTGTTGTGACTCTTGAATAATTGCACTGAAATTGACAGAGTTACTTTGAATTTATGCTAGCATAACTAAGAGTTTTATTTGGCTCCATATGTATTTGTAAAATTAAAATTAGCTATTCAGCGCCAGGTGATTTGGCAGATACACAGGGTATCTGCAGAGTTTGCGGCTGGTCCCTGAACCATTTTACATGTATCAAACCCCATTCCTTGGCAGATCAATTATAGAGAAATCTCTGCCAAAAAACTTCATGGAGATTTCTGCCTCAATCCTACATCCTATTCCAGACTACCTGGTGTGCTAGGATAGTGTGGCAGAGTGCAGCTCATACTCTACTTGGGTAATTTATAATTTGAAAACTTTACACTAGCATAATACAAAGCTCCTCCTCATGCCAAGACCAGGTGACACAGGATCAGAGAACTGGCTGTGGCTCCCTAATGCACATCCCTCCTCAACCGCCTCATCTTCAGGCTCTGTTCAGCTGCAGCTGAGTATCCAACCTCTATAACCTATTCTGAAAAGGTTCAGTTTCTTGACTTATTGATGAGCGGTAGCTCCCTTTGTTCATCTTTAGACAAGCATGTAAAAAGGGGATACCTGCCAATTATCTCTTCAGTTCTGTTCCCAGAGACCCACATGACACTGCTTGGATCTGGATTAGGGTTACCAGGAAGACTTCAAATTCTTTGGGAGTTCTCCTTGGTTTACTGGGTCTCCACCATTGGCCTGTATTTTGCACGCCATATGTTGGTTAAATCTGGTATAGAAATTGGTGCAGGATGCTCCCATTAATGTAGATAAGGATTTTCAGTTCTGAAAAACAAAGCCACAAATGTTACTTATTTACAGAAACTTGGAGACACTTACAGTCCTGGTAAGTGAAAAAAATGTCATCTGTGATTGGAACTTGGATCTTCTACCTAACAGGTGGTCCAGGAGCGATTTTTTTCGTATATAATGGGATTAGATTTTCAGTTATAACTAAAAGGAAACTGAGCTGATTAGCTGAGCATGCTCATTTTAAAAACAAGTGGGTGCTCAGAGTAATTGGCTCATTGTGTTAAAATTGCTAATGATACAGCATAAGATGAAAAAGCTGATAAAGTGGACCCTGCTTTTAAGAGAAAATAACTCAACATATTTTCCTTAGTGAAATTCTATAAGGCTTTCCTTTTCTGGTTTATAATTTCCAGCACCACAGAGAAATTTGAGTTGTAGGGAACCATTTTATGTACAGTGGACAGATATTTATGGTTAATAATAAACTGTCGCTGCTGCTTAGACCCTGATTTACAGTATTTGTTTTCAGATATGCTGTACTAAATTTTGCTAGGAGACACCGGCACATTGATTACCTTTAGTTTGCAGGTCAACTGGGGCTGTGTTCTGCTTATAGAGAAATAAGACATTACAGTAAAGGTTTCTGAGATGGAGATCATTTTAAAATAAAAGAGACTTATTTATCTATGTGCAAATCTAGCAGCAATGACACACAAGCATGTTCACATTTAGTAGCAAATGAAAAAAATATTGATTGTCTCTGAAGTATGTCATTTGGCATTTTGCATCAAAGCACTTAAAAACCTTTTTCATGAACAGAAGTAGAAATGCAGAGTACATTAAATGCATTTTTCTTCTTTAATGGCACATATTCTTCCAGAACATTAGGGTATACAGTGGGCTAAGATTATACAAAGTAAGAGTAATTATGTCATTTAACACATTTCTTGTCATTTTTCTTGCATACCTGTTGTAAATCCCCTGCTATAAACAATTTTAAACCAGTTATTATCTTTTTGTTGAAACTGTTCATTTTCCTCTCTCCTGTTATATAAGAACAAATTAGTCTGCTTTTGTATTGGTAATAATCAGTTATTCATCACAGTGTAGCAACCTTCCAGAAAAATTATCACTAAGGAATTTTCCAGCTAGCTGAAGCTGAAGGCTTATGATTATGTCTCAGAAGCTTATAATGATAAGGTAAATAACAAGATGTATATTAAATAGATAAAAATGAAAAAAACTTACATCCACTTCCCCAACCCCTCCACCCAGTTATGTTGAATGGGTTTTGTGCTGAATACACATAATGCTTCTTAATGGGAAAGTAATAATGAAACATGGGAAATAGTATTACTAGCTTTAAAAAAAGCCATTTTGGTAATGAATCATTTATTTCAATTCAATTATGTATTGTATACGCTGGGCAGGAATGTAAGGAACTTGGAGGCTGCTGAGTTTACCTGCATTACTATTCTTGGAAATCATATTTAGAAAGAAAAAGAAAAATAGTAACTTTTTAGATAATTTTTGTCAGATACTCATAAAATATTTTTACCTTTGGATTTCTAATGAGCAAACCAAGAAGAAACAGGAATGACCCAATTTTGAACTCAGATACTCTTGTTTGTACCACCAAAATAGAATAATGTAGTTTGTAAGTTGAATAGTGCCTGAATGCAGAGCGATAGGTCTGGAAGAGCATTACACCCCAAAAATGTGTTAGAACAACTACCTCGGCATGTCTTTGCATAATGATCTGCAAAATGAGTCATGGCTTGACCAAAAGTGGGATAGTATTAGCTCTCCAAGCAATTCATTTCTCCTACTAGCTAAACGAAGCATGTGAGGGAAATGTTTGTTCATTGTATTCTATATGCATGGTGAAATAAGCAGTGCCCATTAACTTCCTCCACTGCCTATACACAGTAAATGTGATTACATCCATCTTTCAGATATGGTAATCTGGATTTAAATGAAAAATATCTCATGCAATTACTGTCAGAGATGGGAAAAGGTGCACATATGGAAAGTCTAATCTTTTATAGAGTCATCCCCCAAAACCAAACAATATCAGGTCCTCACATTTGAATCTCTGAATATAATCTAAGCACATTCCTGAAATATTTTTTCATTTTATCTGTTTCAGACCACTATGTCTGAGAGAAAGCACCAGAATGGAAATTGTTTATGGCTAACATGAAAAGGATGCAGCATTTTATGTCATAACTCAAAGTGAAGTGTGACATGTTGTCTGTTTGACTATGACACGTAATTACTGGCTGTAACATGAGTTACATCTCATTGATAATCATGCTACACACCACTGGATGTTGTAAAATTAAATGCTTTTTCAGACATTCTTGATTTCAGTAAGCATGGTGACCAGAGGGTTGGGTTTTAGGTGAGTAGAGGGAAGTACTTTGTCAAACCAGCTCTGTTTGAACTGCCAATCTAAATAAAACTATTGCAAATATGTTCATCAGACTATAACATCTCAATATCATGAAGCTGTATCACACTATGAGAATTTTATATCACAACATGATGAAGTTTGTGACACATCATCATGATGTCACAATGCCAAACAAAAAGACGCTGCACTGTCCTTAGAACATAAGCTACCAGGCTGCTTCCCACTTGGGCAAAAAATGATAATGAATGGGACATGGTAATACCATGGCACAAAACATATAGGAATGACAGAGTAGCCTGTGCTGCTGGGAGAGTGGCACTATATGTGAAAGAAAGTTAAATATAGTAAAAATCTTAAATGAACCAAACTGTACCATGGAATTCCAGGCCAGAATATTAAGAGTATAGCAGTAGGAATATACTACCGACTGCCTGACCAGGGTGGTGACAGTGATTGTGAAATGCTCAGGGAGATTAAAGAGGATACAAAAAGAGAAAACCCAATAATAATGGGGGATTTCAACTATCCCCATGTTGACTGGGTACATGTCACCTCAGCATGGGATGCAGAGATAAAATTTCTAGACACCATTAATGACTGCTCCCTGAAGCAGCTAGTCCTGGAATCCACAAGGGCAGAGAACTTGATTTATTCCTAAGTGTGCACAGGATCTGGTTCAAGCGGTGACTATAGCTGAACCACTCAGTTATGTCAACCATAATGTAATTAAATTTAATATCCTTGTAAGGGCAAAATTACTAAAGAAAACCACCACAGTAGCATTTAATGTCAAAAAGGAAAACTACACAAAAATGAGGAATTAAGATAAAGGGAAATTAAAAGGAACAGTCAGGAAATGCCTGCAAACTGCATGGATTTTTAAAAAAGAAACATAATAGAGGCTCAAACTAAATGTACACAGCAAATTAAAAAAAAAAAAGTAAGAGGACTGAAAAATCCCACCATTGTGAAACAGCAGAGTAAAAGAGGCAGTAGGAGACAAAAAGACATTTTTAAAAACGAGAAGTCAAACCCTACGGAGGAAACTAGAAAGGAGCATAAACTCTGGCAAGTCAAGAGTAAAAGTGTAATTAGGCAGGGCAAAACAGAATTTGAAGACCAATTACTTAAGGACACAAAAACTAATAGCAAAAAATATTTTAAGTCCATCACAAGGTGAAAGCCTACCCAACAATTAGTGAGGCCAGTGGATGATCAAGGTGCTAAAAAAAAATCCAAGGAAGACAAGGCTGTTGTAGAGAAGCTAAATTAATTCTTTGCATTGGTCTTTACTGCGGAGGATGTGAGGGAGATTCCCACATCTGAATCATTCTTTTTATGTGACAACTCTGGGGAACTGCTCCAGATTGAGATGTTGATAGAGGAGGTTTTGGAACAAATTGATAAAATAAATAGTAATAGGTCACCAGAACCAGATACTATTCATCTAAGAGCTCTGAAGGAACTCAAATATGAAATTGCAGAATGACTAACTGTGGTATTTAACCTATCGTTTAAATCAGCCTCTCCACCAGATGACTAGAGGATAGATAACGTGGCACCATATTTTAAAAAAGGCTCCAGAAGCAATCCTGGCAATTATAGGCTGGTAAGCCTAACTTCAGTACTAGCCAAATTAAGATCAGACTTATCAAACACATAGACGAACACATTACATTGGAGAAGAGTCAACATGGCTTTTGTAAAGGGAAATCATGGCTCACCAATCTATTACAACTTCTTTGAGGGTGTCAACAAAATATGACACTTGGGTTTTCAGAAAGCTTTTCACAAGGTCCCTCACTAAAGTCTCTGAAGCAAATTAAGCAGTCATCAGATAAGAATGAAGGTCCTCTCATGGATCAGTAACTGGCTAAAAAATAGGAAACAAAGGGTGGGAATAAATGGTTAATTTTAACAGTGGGGAGAGGTAAATAGCAGGATCCCCCAAGCATCAGTACTGAGACAGCACTATTTAACATATTCTGAAGAGGTCTGGTACAGAGGGTAAACAGTGAGGTGGCAAAGTGTCCAGTCAATTCAAAGTTACTCAAGATAGTTAAGAACAAATGCTGACTGCCAAGAGTTATGAAGGGATCTCACGAACTGGGTAACTGGACATCAAAATAGCTGATGAAATTCAGTGTTGATAAACGCAAAGTAATGCACATTAGAAAACATAATCCCAACTGCACATACAAAATGATGGGGTCTAAATCAGCTGTTACTACTCAAGAAAGAGATCTTGGAATCATTGTGGATAATTCTCTGAAAACATTTGCTCAATCTGCAGTGGCAGTCAAAAAAGCGAAGAGAATGATAGGAACCATTAGGAAAGGGATAGATAATGAGGCAGTAAATATCATAATGCCAGTATATGAATCTGTGGTACCCCCACACCTTGAATACAGCATGCCGTTCTGTTTGTCCCTGTCAAGGTTCCTTCCCCACTCTGAACTTTGCCTTGTCCTTGCACCTTATGCTGTCACCAACAAGCATGTTAAACAAAGAACAGGGAAAGAGCCCACTTGAGACGTCTTCCCCCTAAAATATCCCCCCAAGCCCTACACCCCCTTTCTTGGGAAGGCTTGATAAAAATCCTCACCAATTTGCATAGGTGAACAGAGACGCAAACCCTTGGATCTTAAGAACAATGAAAAAGCAATCAGGATCTTAAAAGAAGAATTTTAATGAAAGAAAAAGTAAAAGAATCACCTCAGTAAAATCAGGATGGTAAATACCTTACAGGGTAATCAGATTTAAAAACATAGAGAATCCCTCTAGGCAAAACCTTAAGTTACAAAAAGACACAAAAACAGGAATATACATTCCATTCAGCACAAACTATTTTACCAGCCATTTAACAAAAGGAAATATAACACATTTCTAGCTAGATTACTTATTAACTTAACAGAAGTTCTGAAGAGCATTCCTGACCTGGTCCCGGCAAAAGCATCACACAGACAGAAAGACCCTTTGCCACCCACCCCACCCCACCAGCTTTGAAAGTATCTTGTCTCCTCATTGGTCATTTTGGTCAGGTGCCAGCGAGGTTATCTTAGCTTCTTAACCCTTTAGAGGTGAAAGGGTTTTGCCTCTGGCCAGGAGGGATTTTACAGTTCTGTATATAGAAAGGTGGTTATCCTTCCCTTTATATTTATGACAGTCCCATTTCCAAAAATATATATTAGAAAAAGTAAAAAGAAGGGCAACAAAAACCATATGGGATGTGGAACAGCTTCCATATGAAGATAATTAAAAAGACAGGGACTGTTCAGCTTGGAAAAGAGAGGACTAAGGGTAGGTGGGATATGATTGAAGTCTATAAAATCATGAATGGTGTGGGGAAAGTGAATAAGGAAGTGTTTTTTACTCCTTCACATAGCAGAAGAACCAGGGGTCACCCAATGAAATTAACGATCAGTTAGTGTAAAACAAAACAAGCAAGTACCTCTTTACACAACAAAGTCAACCTGTGGAACTCATTGCCAGTGGATGTTTTTCTGTTCATTCTCTCTGAAACATCTGCCACTGCCACTGTAGAAAAACAGGATACTGGGCTAGGTGGACCATTAGTTTGACCCAGTATGACCATTCTTACATTTTTATGTAGCTGGTACTCTTCTCTCCACTCCAGTGACGGGCTCCTTGGGTAATTCTGTGGTGACATTGCTTGCTCATCAGCTTGGCATCCTAGAGCAGAGGACTCTTCATTATTTGGCACTATTTTTGCCAATAGGAAGATCTTCTGCTATTTTATTTTCATTCATGGAATACAGGCTTTACTGAGCTGGAGTCATAATATGATGGTATTTACACTGCAATGTTACAATGTTTTCAGATTATATTAATGTTCTAGATTCGTTAGACTTTGCAGATAAATAGCAAGCCTGTATCTCTTGGAATTTGCTTATCTCTAATTTACAGATGATCTGCATAAAAGTTATATAATATTTAAAGTTACATATTAATATGTATGATATATTTGGTTTATTTTGTCTTGAGAATCTATGATGGGATAATATCAAAGATAACCTATAAACATCAAAACAACTTGGAGGTTACATAATGTTACATTATAAGAGACAGAGGATTGCCCTGTCTGGGAATGAAGACAAAAAACTGATTCATCATATCACAGGGTAGAGAAAGACCCTCTGTGTCCATTAACTGAGGAGACATCTTGTTGAGCAGGGGTGTTTCATAAAAGATTAGCTCCTGAGAAGCCAGCCAGCTCTGCAAAAGACTGAACTTTGAGTGGGGGGAATCTACTTTATTAGATAGAAAAGGTAACTATTAATAAGTGTAGTTCCTAGTTCTCATTTTATGAGCTTGTTTTGTATTATAAACATCTGTTTCTCTTGTTTCTAGGGGAATCTTGATTCTTTCTTGTAACAAACCTTCTTTTGTTTCATTATAAGTGCTCACAAGTCCTGTGTGTTATAGAAGAGTGGTGATTTAAGGTAAAACTGGTATACTGTGGTGCATTGCTCCTTTGGGAGCAGAGGATCTGGGATTCCTGTGAGTAGCCATGGTCTTCACATCACAGGTGAATGCTTCAAGTGGACTTGGGGGCTGGAGCACACCTATTATTAACCTGCAAAGCAAAGAAAGGGCTGGCATAGCCCAGAGCTGAGTGCTTGATTGGCTGAAAGGCTGGTGGTGTTAGGGAGCTTATGTCCAGCCACCATGAGCTAGACTCCCTCTTGCTAGATGTAGGGGGTAACAAGGTAACTCACAGCCATGACTATCCCGAGATCTGTCACAGTGAGTAAGGACTAATATAGGAGTTTGCATAACCTGGCACATGGTTCACTTGAGTCAGTGGAATTTATCTGTCTTAGATTTGCCAAAGGGATACAATCAGACTAAAAAGCAGGTTATGCTTCCTTTAATCTGAACACTTTTCTAAACTTGAAATAGGCATAAATGTAAGAATAGGAATGGGCAGGATTCAAACTCCGCATCTACAACCATTTAACAAGTCTCAGTGGAAACTATACTTGCATATACCAGTTCCCTGACATAAGCACAAATATTGGCAAAATATGGGATGTCATTATGTTTTATAAGAAAAGACATGAAGGATTAAAAGATTAAAGATTGTTATCTGAGGCAAATATCTGTGAATCCAGATGCTTAAAATGAAGATTAAAGAGATTGATGTTGTGTGACATTTAAGTAAAATAATCCACTTTAACAGGGCAGTTTTTCATCTGACTCTAATGATGAAAACACATGATGGTTCTGATGGTGATTTTTTGGAAGGAGATTAATTAGAAGAATATAGAAATACATTTCACATGGAATAGTTATTGTGGGGAATTTTGAATGGGGAAGCCACAGCTATGACAGTGTAAATCAGTGTTATTTACTGAATGCAATTTTGTTGCAGGTTATAGCATTGTATATTCTCACCTCAATGCAAGGTCATTTATTATATACCCATATATTTTTAAAGTGCTAACATTGCTAAATACATATACGTGTCAAAAATACCTTGTTTTTCATCTTGGAGATAAGTAACAGAATATTCTGTCTTGTTTTGGTCACTCTGCTGCAATTTAATCTACCTGGTTAAAAAGTAAGACATGTTTTATTGAAAGTAAACTATCGGAAACATTCTGGTGAGCTTGCAAGGCATATTGGCTGCTTCAGAGTGAATTCTCACTTTGCGCCCAATTTCGTTAAAAAGAGATACATTTTGCCAATCGCTTTGAACATTTTTTTTAAAAGGAAGTTTCTTTTAACATGTGTTCCAATGCCCACAAAATCTGTAGACTGACAAATGCAAGGCTTGAGAGCCATAGGCTTGAGAGCCTGAGCTCCAGCCATAGCCATAGCATGCACACTGCTGTTTTTAGCATGCTAGCTTTAGCCTCGCTAGCACACGTCTAAACATACACTTACACAACTGGGGTATAGATTTAGAAGGTAGAGCACATTGCAATGTATTCAGGAGAAATAGTTTACTGTAAATGCTCAGAATGTTTATGTGTGTGCTTGTTTATATCAATGGATTCATTGTAGACTATTACCTTCATAGGTTATTTCCCCCCCTGCAATGTATGAGGAAAACTGGAGAGGAACATTTTGAGCTACAAGCTATTAATCATTATCCTGATTATGGAGCCACTCAAGGCTGGGCCACACTTAAAAGTTTTCCCCGCATAGCCATTTTGGTTAGGAGTGTGAAAAAATCTTTCTTGTTTTCTGGGAGAGTCTTTCCTCCCACGCTGAGTGACTGGCCTCTCCCAATTTAATTAGTTTTATCCTAAGGACAAAACCAGTCATCCCTGGATGGAACATGTGTCATCCCTCACAGCATCCCTACAGTGAGAGACTATACCTCGTGATTGGTCTCTTGTTTAGGGAAACAATTCTAAATTATAATTTTTTTAGAGATGCTGAACATGTGCAATTTCTGTTGAAACCAGCTCTAAAAAAATCACACCTTTAATGTATTGTCCTTCCAGTGTAGGCAGGGTCTACAGACCCCTTCACACTCTGTTACTGGATTGCTTTCTGTACATAAAACTGCTGAATGCAGTATTCTCAAAATGAAGTAAATATTAAGTTAAAAATAGGTTTGTTAGTAAATGTAATTGAGGCATTTAGTAATGTCATTTTAGAGATAAACTCTATAATCCTATTCTACAAAGAGAGCCAAATCCTGTTCTCTGAAAGAAAGAGTTGCGAGTGAAAAATGCTATGGCATCATTGCACAGTATTAGAGCAGCAGCCTTTTTACTTCATTTTATGGCTATTATTGATGTTTATGTGGCAAGTCTTCTTTCCGGCACAATGTTTTCATCTCCATCTATAGGGTGCCTAGCCATTTTGGCTCCATCTCATGTTCTCCCACTCATTTGTCATGTACAATATGCTTCGTTCTTCCTGGAATCTTCCTTCGTTCTTCCTGGAATTCTTCCAGGATTGACCTGGAATCATTGTTGTATCTGCCTCATCTCAGGCTTAACTAAAGCACAGCTATGTCATGTATAGAAGGCATGCCACCAACCACCAAACTGCAACCCACCCTGTTTTTCAAATCCTTTTGCACTCAAATGAGGTAAAAAAAAATTTCTGCTTTGGTAATCCAATTTGGCAGTTAATCCAAATGGCAATTAGTGCATAATTTTAAGCAATCAATCTGCCAAATTAAAAAATTGTTACAGAGCAGGTATACCCCATTACCCATTGGGGGTGTTATCATCCTATAGCCAAGGCCAAATAACCACTCTTCTCACCCAGGGTGGTATGACCTAATGGTCAGAGAGGCTGTCCTTAGATTCAGGACATCATGGCCAAATGGCCAGTGTCAATAGGACAGCCCTACCATGCAGGTCAGTAAGGCCTAGCGTCCAGAGCCAGTAGGATCACCCTTCCGTGCAATGAAGTATAGCCTAGTAGCCTACCTTTGTCCTGAGGCCCTGTAGCTCAGTGTAACACAATGGCTAAGTCAGGAGGATCACCCTTCTGTGCAGGGCAGTATGGCCTAGCAGCCAGAGTTACTAGGACCACCCTTGAGCGTATGGCAGTATGGCGTAGTGGCCAAAGGGGGTGGGGCCACCACTACGAGTGGCGTCTGAGATAGAATGACCAGGGCACTCCCTACTCCACTGGGTCCTAACCCAGGGCCCTATCAGCGGCAAGTGTATCTGCCACTGGGTCAGCAGGGATACTTCTGAAACATGCTACCTCTGTTCCCAGTACTGCAACTGGATCAATGTCTGTCTTCCTGCTCCGTAGCCCACAGTTCCTCTGTTCCCTGAGGAAGTTGGCAGGTGAAGTTCACAACTCCTTCCCGTTGTGGGCTTCCACAGACAGTGGGGTATTCACCTGGGTATCAGCAGGCCTGGCCTCCATGGTCTGGGGCTCCGACAGCTCCCAGGCAGGAGACTGCAATTCATGTCCACTCTACTTCCTGGTCAGGACAGACTGAGCTGAGCTGCTCCCTTTTATACTGTCGTTCCAGTTGGAGCATGCCGAGCAGGGTAAAGGAGGCATGGCTTCCTCACTCCATAGTATGGCATTAACCCCTTCTGGCCCAGTGCAGGGCAGGTATGCCCTGTCACGACAAAGGAAAAATTATGGTCCTTGTATGTGCATTTTCAAATAATGATTGATTCTTCACAGAAATCATATATTTCCACATCAAGTGACACAATGTATTCAGAATATAGATAGATATTCAGTTAAAATAATTTCAAGTGAGATGTTAACTCCCCTACTGAAGTAAATAACTGGATGTAAGGAATCCCCTTTGTCTCCTGCACTGGTATTGCAAATGTAGGGTGTGGGGAAAGCAGCCTGCCTGGGTCCACCACTTCCCATCATACACAAGTGGGCAGTGAGTAGTCAGGAAGGGAGGGGAGTGGCAGTATTCACCCATGCCATATGCTGTCCAGCATAGCTGAGCCAGCACACTGGTGGAAACAATCTTTTCAAGGTGTAAGGTTGGTGCTCTTTCCCCAAAGCAAGTAGGGGAACTAGGGACCAGACTGCAACACAGTCTAGTTCTGCATCTGCTCCTGGGGCAATGCAACTATGAGCTGTCCCTTAGCTGGGGCCTATGGCCAGGGCTGGTTCTAGGGACGAGCAAGCAGATGGATTCACCCTGGGTACCAGCTTCCAGGGGGCACCATGCTCCTATTTCACTCGGCTGCTTCAGGGCAACGCAGGGAGGGCAAAAACATTTTCTATCCTTGCTGGAAAAATATCTAGGGTCATTCCTGTTTATGGCAATATAGCAAAGGCACATTTCACCTCATAGACAATAGCAATAGATCCACCATGAGATTTTCCCACTTTCTCTTATTTTGTACTGCACTCTATTGTATGTAATTTGCTAAAGTTTAATGTTCCGTTTTTCTTATTTATATATTTACTTTATAGGCTTCACACATATATGAAATATTATTTTTTAAAAATTCTGTTAAAGCAATCTTGACTTTGCTGGTCAAATCTTGTGCCCTTACTCAGGCAAATGTCCTATTTGAATTCAATTGGAGTTGCAAGTGCTCAGCACCAGCCAGAATTTGTAACCCAGTAGGATTTCACTGTATGGTTATGTGTTTTGACTTATGATTGAGGATGATTTAGCTGGGGATTGGTTCTGCTTTGAGCAGGGGGTTGGACTAGATGACCTCCTAGGGTCCCTTCCAACCCTGATATTCTATGATTCTATGACTTTCAGGGCTAGGGAGATGCTAGGGAAAGTGCATGAGTTCAAGATGCACAGAGCCTCATAAGAAACACTAAGGCCTTACTGAACAGTTTGTCATTAAAGAGCAGTCAGTGCCTCATGAAAAATTGTTAAAACTATAGATTTTGTTATTGCAATTGTTGAAGTAGTACCGGAAACTAAGATCTAAAGGAACAAGATCAAAGTTTCATGCATGTCCTCAGTAATACAAAATTGGCAGGAAGTATATAGAAAATGCATTATATAAAGTGTAAGTAGAATTGGTTCTAAATAAAATGTTTTTGAAAGCTTTTTCCACACTGGTAGCATCTCTTTAGAGCTATATTAATGAGTTTGCGTATGTCAGTCAAATTAAAATAATGCTTTGCTTTATGTACACAACCTGAATAATAAAAAAAAATATTTGTAGAGTGCTCTGAACATTCAGATTTCTGCATAAGTTCTACTGCAAGTATAATTAGTAATAATAATGAAATGCAAAAAAAAAAGTGCACTGTAATAGTCTTTAATTAAATTATCACATACTATTTCTCAAATAATACAGGGTTTCCAGCAAAGTTAGATATAATACTGTCCGTATATGTATTTAAGATAAAATGTGATTATGAAATCAAGCATATTGGATCAAATGTCAAAGCTCAGCTATCTTTTACTCCAATACTAATAAAAAGACACCTAGAGACAGAGACCAAGCCTGGCAAATTTCATCCCAAAAAAGTTTCTGAAAGTGAAAAATGGGATTGTGATGATAAATCCCAGATATAGCTGTTATTTGCATGGATGTGCAAGGTTGTACAGGAGACTTCTGCCCTTCTGTGTCCATGTATAGGGGGCCAGTGACAACAGGAGACTCTGTACTGAAATGCGTAAAAAGGAAGCTGAGCCATTCATCCCTGCCTCCTGACCTCCTGCACTGGCAGGCTGAGCTGGCCAACCATGGTGGGGGCTAAAAGCCACAATGCACTGCATGTTGGACAGCTCCAGGAAGCATTATGTCCTTTCACCCACCACTGGAATAAAGCCATCTCTGTGGTCAAACACGGCAACAGTTTAATAATATACAGAAACATTTCAAGAAAAAGCATGTATAAAATATCCTTGATAGAAAAATCAGAATCCCCATCCCTCCCTCCTATCACAGGCAGATAAGCCAATTTCTCATTTTAAAAAAAAGATGCTGTACACAGCCCTGTTGGTTTTAATCACAGTATTCAACAAGTAGTCATACAATGTGAATTAGAATGGCAGAATCTGGCCCCCCAAATGCAGAATCATAGCTGCTAATATATAGGTTAGAGCAGGGGTTCTCAAACTGTGGGTTGGGACCCCAAGGTGGGTCAGGACTGGGTTTTAATGGGGTCTCCAGGGCTGGTGTTAGACTTGATGGGACCTGGGGCCAAAGCCCAAGCCCAAGCCCCACTGCCCAGGGTCAAAGCTGAAGCCCAAGGGTTAAAGCCCTGGGTGGTGGGGCTCAGGCTTCAGCCCTGGGCAGTGGGGCTCAGCTTACAGGCCCCCTTCTGGGGCTGAAGCCCTTGGGCTTTGGCTCCTCTGCTCAGGGTGGTGGGGCTCAAGCTTTGGCTTTTGCCCCTCCTCAGGTGCGCCCTCACTCCTCAGGTTGTGTGGTAATTTTAGTTGTCAGAAGGGGGTTGTGGTGCAATGAAGTTTGAGAACCGCTGAAGTAAGAGAAAAAGCTATTGGAATGTACCTCGGGAAAGACTTGATTCAATTTACCTAAATAAAGATACATCAGAGACTAAACTCAATTATTTGTAACCTGAACATTTATTTTAATGCTAAGACTCATTTATATTCATTTATTTAAATGGCACAACTTATTACCAAATTCTGACAGAAAATAGCTAAAATGAAAACTGAGGGAATAGTATGTTATCCGTATGGACTTGTACTCTGGAAGATGTTTATCTAGAGTCACTGACCATCTGTTTCATGGAGTTATGCCAAAAATGTATTTTCACTGTAGATTTAGGTGCTTGATGCGAGCTAATAAATAACCAAGCAATTATTGCACCATCCTCTTCAAGTACACTGTAAATATGAGCTTCCCAGCATTTCTGAGGATAAAAAATGCATAATAAAATGTTTGCCATAAGTAAATCTTTTAGAGATACTGCAGCTTTAATGACTCTTGTTTTGGTTGCTCGGACCTAATTTGTCTCTGCTGTAATTCAGTTGATTTAATAGAATTACACCAGGTATAAATTTGGCCCTAGGTCTCCTTGCAGTGTTTCAGTTAGAGTCTGTTTTTCTTTTCATGGGCTAGAGCCTGGTCACTGTTCAAAGCCAGAAGAAGAGATCTCATGCAGGGGAGTGCTATGGGAGATTGCATTCTTCTTATCAGAGGACTTGTAAGTTGATGTAGTCTCAGGAGTGCAGTAGCCTCTGGCAGCAGCCTCATACCTCTGCTGGTATACAAGATCTCCAGAACTTCCTGTCAGCATGGATTCACTATTTACTGCCCCTCCCTTTCCCCATCTCCCTGCCTAAAACAGAAACCTGCAGAGTTCAGCTCTAGTATGAAGTGTGTGTGTGTGTGTGTGTGTGTGGTGGAGGTATTCCCCCCTCCTGTGCAGGCTTCCACTGGTTGCACAATATAGTGGACTGTACATGGCTACAGAGTATTGGGGGATGAATAGGATTTGACCTTATATATTTGCAAAATTGCCTTTTATACCAACAGGAGACATGCATGCATATCAAGAGGTGATACACTTCTTAATTACCTACTGTGATTATCCCATCACAATTGCCAGAGTTGGGCCAGAAAAGCTGCTATATGTAGCAGCATGGTATTCTCATAACAAAATAAGAACATAAGAATAGCCCTACTGGGTCAGACCAATGGTCCATCTAGCCCAGTATCCTGTCTTCCGACAGTGGCCAATGCCAGGTGCTTCAGAGGTAATGAACAGAACAGGGTTATTATTGCATGATCCATCCCCTGTCATCCACTCCCATCATCTGGCAGTCAGCAGCTTAGCAATATCCAGAACATGCGGTTGCATCCCTGACCATCTTGGCATCTCTTGACCTCCTTTTTGAACCCAATTATACTTTTTGACCTTCACAACATCCCCTGGCAACGAGTTCCACAGCTTGACTGTGTGTTGTGTGAAGAAGTACTTCCTTTTGTTTGTTTTAAACCTGCTGCCTATTAATTTCATTGGGTGACCCCTGGTTCTTGTACCATGTGAAGGGGTAAATAACACTTCCTTATTATATTGCTCCTCACCATTCATGATTTTTTAGGCTTCTATCATATCTCCCTTTAATCCTCTCTGTACAGTCCCAGTTCTTTTTAATCTTTCCTCATATGGAGGTTGTTCCATACTCCTAATCATTTTTGTTGCCCTTCTCTGTACCTTTTCCAATTCTAATATATCTTTTTTGAGATGGGGTAACCAAAACTGCACACAATATTCAAGATGTGGGCAGACGATGGGTTTATATAGAGGCATTATGATATTTTCTTGTTATCTATTACTTTTCTAATGGTACCTAACATTCTGTTAGCTTTTTTGACTGCTGCAAAAAACTGAAAACAGTATAGTAGAATTTCTGGTATGGTACTTTGACTATTTGGGAATTTGGGGCAAAGGAACACACATTAAAAACAATTAAGTTATTTAACTGTAAACATTGCTTACTGTATAATGCGTGATTCAAGAGAGTGTCTAAGACATGGATTAAATCTGCCTGCATGGTACCATATAGTCGATGGAATTAAACATGCCCTAATACTTATTTGCAGTGTAATGCCAGTCTGTAAAATCCACTATGTACATATTTTATGAGCCTACAACTCATCTCTGCAGGATCAGTCCCTTAGGCTATAACATTTCCAGGTAATTATTAGACAGTTTATAACGTGCATAAATATAAATGGTCATCATCTATATGCTTTTTCTCAGAAGTTCCTTTCTATTCGGACAACAAAGAAGGCCAAATTTTGGCTGACCTGCATGGGTGCCCTCCCCCTACTTGTGCACCAGTTCAAGGACAGCCATTATACCACATACTGAATTCCCTGAGCACCAGTAGATATCCTGAAAGGGGACAAATAGTGCATAGTCACACCTTATCTTTCTGTACTGCCTTGTGAGATGCAGCTAGCACAGGAGACATTTATGCTGTGCTCACAAAGGCCGTATAAGGACCTCTTCTGTGTGCCCACTGTTACACCATCACAGCCATCTTGCCTGCCATTGTGCTCAGCAGATAGGATAGCTACAGGGACTTGAGCTTGTGTGCTTTGACTTCACACACAGCATAAGCAGGGCTGTGTCTTGGAAAACCATAATACAAACCTGTATGTTTCCTGAATGCATATTTACACAGAAATGGAGCTGATATAGTCTGATGGATAAATATTGTTTAACAATATCTAGAAACTTCAGTGTTAGGTTTGAAACCGGGTCCTTACTATTCCTTCTTCCTTATGTCACCAATGTTTGTTTTATTTTTATTTTTATTTCAACATGAAACATAATAAAAGAACACCTAACCCAGGCTCTAGGGCCCCTTAATAAAGAAATATAAAAGGAACTCAAAGGCACAAATGGCAGCAAGCCAACAATCTTCACAAAGAAAGCCAGTCCATAAACTGAAATTTCCTTATTTCCACACTCCCACCAGAGCCTCAGACCTCCCCAGGCACCTGCCCAAATAGTTGGACTTTGCAGTATACTCTACAGGTCAACAACCAATTAGGGTTGTTTCAGGCCAATCAGCAGAGTGAATTCCAAAGTTGAGGTCCCTCGT
Organism: Caretta caretta; assembly: GCF_965140235.1. Classification (NCBI taxonomy): domain Eukaryota; kingdom Metazoa; phylum Chordata; order Testudines; family Cheloniidae; genus Caretta; species Caretta caretta. Next base: position 50,068,101 of record NC_134208.1, on the reverse strand, counting down.
TAAGAGTACCAGTCCTCTCTTCCATATCCCACGGGAGTGCCAGCTTGAGCACCTCTCAACTGTTGAACAAACTCTTGAGAAGAGAGACAGTCTGTCAGGTTTGCTAAGTGATGTGGTTTGCTAGCAGTGTAGTGGAATGTTCCTTTAAGAAACCTGGTATTGGCACATTCCAGGCCAGAAGTGTACCCATCTGGATCAGGGTGTAGTCCAGGCACTATGATTCCTGAGTAATATGTAATACACTCTGGTTTGTTTGAACCTTCGGGATTGTACCTCTGTGTCCAATACTACATTACAATCAGAGGGTCTTAGACTAGTGAATGGACTTTCAAAACAAATGAAGGGTGTAGCTTTTCTGTCAGTCCTCTGAGCTATCTTTGTGGGGAAGTTCAATATATGTGTTTCCTGTGACTAATGTTAGGGGTCAAATTCTACTTCCAGTAAAACCTGTGAACCCTGCTGAAATCAGCTACACAGATTTAGCTGACAGCAGAGTTTTTCCATAAGTGTTTAATTTGGCTGTGATGCTGGTGATTATATATTAAGAGAAAACACCTCCCTTTTATATTTTTGATAAAGAAATTCATCCATAGTGTGTGATTTACACAAGTACCTCTTATGCTCTTATGTGTAACTATCCATGATCTATAGTTAAAGTAAAAGACTGAGATTCAGGCTACCTGGGTTCTATACTTGGGTTGGCTACAGACAGCTTGTGATGTAGAGCAAACCACTTAATCTGTGCCTCATTTTTCTCTTGTGTAAAATAGAGACAAGAATACCCCCTATCTCCTAGGTATTTTGTGAAGCTAAATTCTGTTGTGCTCTGAGATTTGAGTATACATCATATGGTGAGATGTTTACATCATCTTATTAGTCATCTGAGGGTCATTTGGACCACCTCAGCATATACTAAGTTTCTCTTTCCTTTTGTCATGCTGTATTTCCCATATTCCTTCCAACCCTGCCCGTTCTACCACTTGATTCTTTAAGTGAGATTACGATACATTCCTTTTGTTCTATGGAAGAATACCAGAGTGATACAAGTCAGGCTGCCCTGTCATTTGCATATTTTTGTCTCACCAAATTACAACCAGCTATTAACATGCCACTGGCTGAGGCATTCTGCCATTTGTCCGCTGAATTTAACACAAAACACGTTAAGGAAAAGAACATAAGAATGGCCATACTGGGTCAGGCCAAAGGTCCATCCAGCACAGTATCCTGTCTACCAACAGTGGCCAATGCCAGGTGCCCCAGAGGGAGTGAACCTAACAGGTAATGATCAAGTGATGTCTCTCCTGCTATCCATCTCCACCCTCTGACAAACAGAGGCTAGGGACACCATTCCTTACCCATCCTGGCTAATAGCCATTAATGGACTTAACCTCCATGAATTTATCCAGTTCTCTTTTAAACCCTGTTATACTCCTAGCCTTCACAACCTCCTCAGGCAAGGAGTTCCACAGGTTGACTGTGCACTGAGTGAAGAAGAACTTCCTTTTATTTGTTTTAAACCTGCTACACATTAATTTCATTTGGTGACCCCTAGTTCTTATATTATGGGAACAAGTAAATAACTTTTCCTTATTCACTTTCTCCACACCACTCAAGATCTTATATACCTCTATCATATCCCCCCTTAGTCTCCTTTTTCCAAGCTGAAAAGTCTTAGCCTCTTTAATCTCTCCTCATATGGGACCCGTTCCAAACCCCTAATCATTTTAGTTGCCCTTTTCTGATGCCAGTATATCTTTGTAGAGATGAGGGGACCACATCTGTATGCAGTATTCAAAATGTGGGCATACCATGGATTTATATAAGGGCAATAAGATATTCTCTGTATTATTCTCTATCCCTTTTTTAATGATTCCTAACATCCCGTTTGCTTTTTTGACTGCCACTGTACACTGTGTGGATGTCTTCAGAGAACTATCCACGATGACTGCAAGATCTTTCTCCTGATCAGTTGTAGCTAAATTAGCCCCCATCATATTGTATGTATAGTTGGGGTTATTTTTTCCAATGTGCATTACTTTACATTTATCCACATTAAATTTTGTTTGCCATTTTGTTGCCCAATCACTTAGTTTCGTGAGATCTTTTTGAAGTTCTTCACAGTCTGCTTTGGTCTTAACTATCTTGAGCAGTTTAGTATCATCTGCAAACGTTGCCACTTCACTGTTTACCCCTTTCTCCAGATCATTTATGAATATGTTCAATAGGATTTGTCCTAGGACTGACCCTTGGGGAACACCACAAGTTACCCCTCTCCATTCTGAAAATTTACCATTTATTCCTACCCTTTGTTCCCTGTGTTTTAACCAGTTCTCAATCCATGAAAGGATTTTCCCTCTTATCCCATGATAACTTAATTTACGTAAGAGCCTTTGGTAAGGGACCTTGTCAAAGGCTTTCTGGAAATCTAAGTACACTATGTCCACAGGATCCCCCTTGTCCACATGTTTGTTGACCCCCTCAAAGAACTCTAATAGATTAGTAAGACATGATCTCCCTTTACGGAAGCCATGTTGACTTTTGCGAAACAATTTATGTTCTTCTATGTGTCTGACAATTTTATACTTTACTATTGTTTCAACTAATTTGCCTGGTACTGATGTTAGACTTACTGGTCTGTAATTGCCAGGATCACCTCTAGAGCCCTTCTTAAATATTGGCGTTACATTAGCTATCTTCCAGTCATTGGGTACAGTAGCTGATTTAAAGGACAGGTTACAAACCATAGTTAATAGTTCCGCAATTTCACATTTGAGTTCTTTCAGAACTCTTGGGTGAATGCCATCTGGTCCTGGTGACTTGTTACTGTTAAGTTTCTAAATTAATTCCAAAACCTCCTCTAGTGACACTTCAATCTGTGAGAATTCCTCAGATTTGTCACCTACAAAAGATTCCCTCCGGTTTGGGAATCTCCCTAACATCCTCAGCCATGAAGACTGAAGCAAAGAATTCATTTAGTTTCTCTGTGATGACTTTATCGTCTTTAAGTGCTCCTTTTGTATCTCGATCGTCCAGGAGCACCACTGCTTCTGCTTCCTGCTTCTGATGTACTTAAAAAACATTTTGTTATTACCTTTTGAGTTTTTGGCTAGCTATTCTTCAAACTCCTTTTTGGCTTTTCTTATTACATTTTTACATTTAATTTGGCAGTATTTATGCTCCTTTCTATTTACCTCACTAGGATTTGACTTCCACTTTTTAAAAGATGCCTTTTTATCTCTCACTGCTTCTTTTACATAGTTGTTAAGCCACAGTGGCTCTTTTTTAGTTTTTTTACTGTGTTTTTTAATTTGGGGGTATACATTTAAGTTGAGCCTCTATTATGGTGTCTTTGAAAAGTGTCCATGCAGCTTGCAGGGATTTTGCTCTAGTTACTGTACCTTTTAATGTCTGTTTAACTAACCTCCTCATTTTTGCATAGTTCCCCTTTCTGAAATTAAATGCCACAGTGTTGGGCTGTTGAGGAGTTCTTCCCACCACAAGAATGTTAAATGTTATTATATTATGGTCACTATTTCCAAGCGGTCCTGTTATAGTTACCTCTTGGACCAGATCCTGCGCTCCACTCAGGACTAGATCGAGAGTTGCCTCACCTCTTGTGGGTTCTGTACCAGCTGCTCCAAGAAGCAGTCATTTAAAGTATCGAGAAATTTTGTCTTTGCATTTCATCTTGAGGTGACATGTACCAGTCAATATGGGGATAATTGAAATCCCCCACTATTATTGAGTTCTTTATTTTGATAGCCTCTGTAATCTCCCTTAGCATTTCATCATCACTATCACTATCCTGGTCAGGTGGTCGATAATAGATCCCTACTGTTATATTCTTATTAGAGCATGGAATTACTATCCATAGAGATTCTATGGAACATGTGGATTCATTTAAGATTTTTATTTCATTTGATTCTACATTTTCTTTTACATACAGTGCCGCTCACCACCACCTCCCGCACCACGTGTTCTGTCCTTCCGATATATTTTGTACTCTGGAATGATTGTGTCCCATTGATTATCCTCACTCCACCAGGTTTCTGTGATGCCTATCATATCAATATCCTCCTTTAACACAAGGCACTGTGTTCACCCATCTTATTATTCAAACTTCTAGCATTTGTGTACAAGCACTTTAAAAACTTGTCACTGTTTATTTGTCTGCCCTTTTCTGATGTGTCAGATTCTTTATGTGAAAAGTTATACACAGGGTACAGTACACTAACTTCAAGAAGTTTCCCACACATACATTACTGTGTTTTGGGGGCAATTTTGTCCCCTTAGTGAGCACCCCAAACATGGCAAAAACAGAGAAAAGCAGGCTCAGCAAGTGCAGTTCTACTGTATGGAAATGGCAGGCTCAAGTCCACATCACCAACTTGCAGGAGAGAAGAGATCCACAGGTTTCCCTGTGCCCAAACAGCCATGGAGTTTGGGAGATGGGGAAGGGGAGTAATAGAAGTGATTCCAGTATATCTATGATTACAATGAGCATTTGGTTGTTCTCCCCTACAAACATACACACAGGAAGAACACAGGAATCATGAATACTTCTGCTGTCTTTAGGCCTAGAGAGGAGGATGCCTAAGTTCTCCCACAAACCCCATGAATCTCCTTGGTACACAGCCTGTTTATACTCAGGACTTAATCCCTAGAACTAAATCATATTTTTTAAAAGAAAGGAAAATTATCCTTTTAGAAACATATGTTTACTGAAGCCAATATGTTATCCTTTCCTTCTCCAGTAACTTGCTTACCAATATTTATTGCACATTCTGAACACCATTTCTTTAGTTCATCTTTATCTAAAAACAGATATTTTATTCACTTTCTAGTTCAATTTTGTTGGGAAATTGCTTGGACCAAGAGGAAACTCCTTGAAGAGGTTACAGGAGGAGACAGGTGCAAAAATGTCTATCCTGGGAAAAGGTTCCATGAGGGATAAAGCTAAGGTATTGTACATGAATTCTGATCTTAAATAATGTTAAGTGTACATAAAGTTATATATAGTGGACTCCTCTTAAAAGGCTAATTTACATTAAAAATTTACTAATTAAAAACTATTCTTACATCTATCTTCTTCTGGCAATGGTTTGTTTGAGAACCTTACTGCTATAATTTGGACATGTGTAAATGTGCTTTGTGTAGTTTTATTCTTGTCCTCCATGCTGTTTAATATTTGTCTAGGAATGTTGCCCTTTTCTTCTTTAAATATTCATTAGATAAGACATATTTGAAACAAAGAGTTTCAACATCCTGGAAGAAAAATTTTAAATAGCACTGAAAGGAACACACCATATAGCACATGTTTTATCCTTGCTGTTTGGAATGTCCACTTTATCATGCCACTCCTCTGTAAGATGACTCTGAAACCTATAAAACTAAAGCAACTTTATTTAACTCTGAATGTATTTATTTAACTCTGAATGTATTTATTTAACTCTGACTGTATACTGTAGCGTAACTTATCATCATACCATCTGATCTTGCTTTGACAAGCAAATAATAACTGTTCATTCCACTGATCTATATTTTACATTGACATATATTTTAGTGGCTCTCTCTGTCACCAGTGCTATTTGTTTCAGCAGTTAAAATGACAGGGCCAGGATAAAATAAAAATGAACCAGCATTCTACTGTTTTTATGAGTGACATTATTTGGTTTTGGTGACTCATTTTTTTCCACATCACCAGTCACATTGGTATTATCAGACCATTGGCAAAATTAAACAAATGAGTAAACAAGGAGATGAACCATCCAATATGATGTTATTGTTATGAATCATATTATCCCTAGAATTTAAAGCCAAATTTCCCACATGAAATGAATATCAATTTGCCACAGATTTCTTTAAGATATTGGTCACTGAAGGACTTTATCTATTTGACAATCTTGTTTTTATGGCTTTTTTTTTATGGTTTGATTACATCAAAGAGTTTATTTTCAGTTATTCACAAGTAGAATATTTTATAATCCTTGAACCTACTTCTGGTACTGTAAAAAAATTGCTCTCCAGATCAGTAAATGCATATGCTGCTGAAGTGGCAATAATGTACATTTGTATTGTGTCTGCCAGCTCCTTTCCCAGCTACCCATTCAGATTATTATTGCCAAGAGCAGGAATGACCTGAAAAGGGGTGTGTGAAAGGCCTGTTAGATCAGGAAGTGTTTGGACATAAACAGGCAGCCTCCTCACCTATCCTGTCTCATGAATCTGATCTGACAATATAAGATATATTAGACATTACTAACTGCAGTAGACAGCACAGAGGGCTGGATTCTATGAGCACTGCAGAAAAATCAGAATTCAAGGTACTCTTCCTCCTTGGAAAACAAGACAGAATCCTTAGATGTTCTGGAATTGAGAATGGACATCATGGAAACTCAGTTCCATGAGACTGAAGTAAGAAACGATGTTTCAAAGTATGGTAGTGGTAAAAAAAATTCTAATAAAACAGGCCATTGTAAGTGACTGTCCATTTAACCTTTTCATAATGACTGAAAACAAAATCCACAAGTAATTAGAATAAAGATAAAAAAATTACCTGAAACACATGAATCATTGTTACCAGGATTAGGGTGACCAGATATCCCAATTTTATAGGGACAGTCCCGATTTGGGGGGCTTTTCCTTATATAGGCACCTATTACCCCCACCTCTTGTCCTGATTTTTTATGTTTGCTTTCTGGTCACCCTAACCAGGATCCAATGAGAGGAAATTGGGGACAACTAATGGTGACTGTATAGCCAAAGTAGTTCTCTCAGACAGGATGTGCCAGAGATAGATCCTGGAAAACTGAGGGGGGGAAGGACTTTATTGTGATCAGAAACAATAGCCTAAGCCTTGCTACACAGAAAAGGAGGGGAGGGGAATTGCCATTTTCAAACAAGCTTTCTTGGAGGAAAACATCCACTGGCTTCCTTTATGCAGTAAAACATACTTTTACTGAGCTTAAATATTTATCATTAGATTTGTCTCTGACTTTTTGCATGATTCTGGGTATAGCTGCCGAGAACAAGGCTTAACAAACTCCCCAAGGGTTCCCCAGGCAAGGGTAATCTCCAAGCATGCTACCTCTTTCTCTCAGTCCCTAGCAATAGATGGCACAGCCTGGGTGCCACTGCTGCTGCCTGATCCCTGGCTGTTACAATAATCCATTGGGTGTTTGTGCAGCTGTGCATCAGGTAAAGCGGCTGGCCAGATTAAAGCCGCCTTTGCCCTCGTCTTCTCCAGTCCTGTGCTGGCTGCAGCTGGGCTGAATCAGAGAACGGGGAACACAATTTTTGTGATATGACTGTTGGAAAAGATGAAAAATGTATCCGCTCTGAAGTCCTTAGACACATATTTTCAAGTGGAATTATCTGCTGATTTGCTCTTTCCAAATGGATGAGCATCTATGACAAACAAATATTGAAATGATGGAGTTGTCAGAGAATTTTATGGATTTTGCATGGAGGAGGAATGAGAAATTGGAGGATTTGACAGTGGGGAGATTTATGCAAATGAAGTAATGAATAAGAAGCAGGAAAACATACCGAGAAGGATGGGAATAACATTTGGAAATTGATTATGAACATAGGCTACAAACAAAGGACCATAATGTGCCTAGCCCTGAGTAAGAAGGCTCTTCCTTTCCACCCCAGCTCTTTTACACAGTTACAGCCCATGAACTCAGAGGGCACAAGGACTATAACAAGGCTAGTGCCCAGAGTGGTACTATCCAAAGTAAATGAGATGGGGAGGGGCCATCATCATCACTGTTGCAAATCCCAGAGGGATGTAGCTTCCTTGCAGATTGAGCACCACCTAGATCAATCTCTAGTTAGGTCCTTAAGAAGCTTTGGCTGGATGTTCCGTCTGTGTCTGTGGTCTTATCATGCCACAGAAGCTTTTTGCATCCACATGATCACCAACCATGTAGCAAGGACTGGAAAGCGTGGGTAGGGAGAAATCCTGCTCCTTCATCAGCCTGTGGGTGTTGCCCTGTCCTTAGAGGTGTTTGTGCACAAACACTGCACTCTGTAGTAGAGTATTGCTGTGGGCATGCAAAACCCCAGTGCATCAGAAAACATTGTACCTCAACCAGGTAGACTGCCTCGAAGGGTAGCCCCTACCCCACACAATATATGTGTGACTCCTCATGCAGGACAAATCCATTTAAAGTAGGCAATAAGACAAACTCAAAATGAAGAATGTGAGCAGCTTCAAATGTACCCTGTGTACCTCAGAAGTTGTGCTGGGAACTGTGGGATAAGCACCCAGAGGGCAATGCTACGGGAACAGTATAGCAGAACATTAATGGGCAACAGTCCTTTACCCAGATCAGCATGGCAAAAGTGGATATCCTGCACTTTTGTGATTAAACTGATACCACCAGCTTAATTAGCAACAGTTCAATTTTCTGTGATAGATGCAGCCTAAGCAGGACTGGCTCTAGGAACCAGCAAAGCAAGCATGTGCTTGGGGCAGCACATTTCCAGGAGTGGCGTTCCGGCCAGCCTTTTTTTTCTTTCTTTCTTTTTTTTTTTTTGCTTGGGCAGCAGTTGTGCTTTCAGAGCTTGGGGCGGCAAAAAACCTAGAGCCGGCCCTGACGGTGATAGAGTAGCATAGTTCTGGACTAAAATAGCTCCAGTTAACACAAGAAGTTGCAATTACCACTGGAAACACAGGAGGTAAGTTTGTCTTTTAGAAACACTTTTCTCTGAGACTGGTTACCCAGAACTATGATTTTAATGTTGACTCTACTCTAAATCATTGAATTTCAAAATGTTTAGTATTTAAATAACAGCATATATTTTTAAATTGACTACAGAAGGTGTTACCTAACACAACTGATGCAGCACTGATCAGTATGAATTGTGTTCATCATAAGAGAACAGCCAGTTTCCAATGAGATCTTATGACAGATTGAAATAACAGGCTCTCCATCCTGAGAACTCTCATTATTTTGCTGACTCACATGATAGCATTATAGCTTGTCACTCCTATAGTAGTATAGTATTATACACATGCAAATTCATTCATCAGAACTGATAGTGATGAGATTAAACAAAGTCATATTAAATTGCCCATCTTTTTGTTCTTCCCCCCATTCTTCTAATTCATTGAAGACGGTTGTGAAAGAAAACAAAACTCAGTAGATAAGAGGAATTTGATTATGAATAGAATCAATTGAGGGACATCAATCCACATAAAGTTTGTACATGATTTACAATGATATCCAAGTTAATAATTGCTTGAAACTTTATTTTCAGGAGCTAAATCTGCAAAGAATGCATGTAAAGCAAGCAATTATGTGCTATTAAGCATACACTTCTACATGGAAATAAAGTTATTTTCATGTGTTCAATAAGTGAGGACCCTATTTTCTACACACTGCAACCCCCTGTGCTGAGTCCAGTCCTTTCTATCAAATTGCAGATGTGTCCTCTGTGGGTTGGAATAACTATTCTGTGTGAAGAGAGGACTGGTTCCCTCTAGAGGATTCAGGGAGACCTTTGGCCACCGCTGTTACCCCAGGGTTCTTTCAACCCACAGTTCTTTGTAACTTTTACTCTATGCAAGGTGGTGTCAGGAAATAAATCAGGGGAGACACGGTTTGATGGCTGGCACAAACAGGACAACACAAGAATGTTTTCACTTAAAGCTAAACTTTACTTAGTCTCAAGCACTTACCCACATCTGCAACAGGTTAGTAAAACACCCCCAACCCTCGATAATTACCTAAGCTGTGTGGCTCTCGAGTGGGACAACGGCAGCCCGTCTGCCAGTGGGGAACACAAGATGTATCCAGAGAGAGAGTCCAGTCATGAAGAGTCCCACTACCTCAAACTTTTCCCCCTTATTTATACATTAGTAATCGAATGACATGTCGCTTAAAGAAAACTTGTTAAGCAAGCAGTTCCAATGGGCAAGCAAGAGGCTCCTTCTGATTATTGATTAACCAGGTGTGGGTTTTTCCAGAGTTTGCAGCCTTTAGGCCCCAATAGACATTCCTGGGGCACAGTCTGCTCTTCTAAAATGCAAGTATCAGCAACTTCGACACAATTCTTATCAGGAAGGATGCGGGGGTCAAGCTGCCCTTTCTGTGGCACTCAAAACCCCCTCCCCTCCTGCCTTGATCAAACTGAGTTTGCTGCATGGCCACTTTATGGCCTGCTGACTTGCCTGCTTTTAGCAATAAGCCATAGTGGTTTCAGGCACTTTACTGGTTTGTCAAAATCTCCCGTACAACTGCCAGGTCTTTTACTTTTTGGGTTAGTCTAGTGAAGAAATCCTTTCCCCCATCACAGGGTGTTGCAGAAGGGAAGGGAAAGAGAAACGGAGCGCAATCTTTGGGTTGGACTGATCTTTCCATGTTTCCCGGGTTTCATTTTCATGTATAGAGTAACAGCCTTTAATAATAATTATCTTGTATAAATGATAAGTATACTTCATATTGTTTAACTGTTTCAGAACAGCATATGTGAGAGAACAGAATGGATATGAATGATTCCAGATGTGAATGGATGGCATAGGAAGCTATAGGGTCTTCCTTGGTCCAGAACTCACCAAGTTGTCTACATTACCCTCAGGGAGGACGAGTAGCAAACAATGCTTAAACACGTGATAGTCTGGCCAGTATTTAAGAGACAATCATTTGGTAAAAATTACTTGATGACCATCCCATCTTCCATCTCTCCCTTCTTGGGTAAGATGATTGAAAAAGGTGGTTAGGAGCCAACTGCACCAAAATCTAACATTTCCCCAGTCAGGTTTCCTGTCTGATATGGTAAGGAGACAGCACTAGTTCTTTAGGGCCAGAGAGAACACTAAAATGTCCATGCTAACATTAGAATGTTCACTGAGTGCTTTATTACATAACCTTTAATTTTGTAAATGATGAGTATACTTGAAATCATAAGCTCCATGGAGTAAGGACTGCATTTATTTGGTCTTGTAGTCTAGAGCACATCATTGGTGCTTAACAAATAAATAATGATAATAAGAGGAGTACAAATAAGCTCACAATAATAAGCACAGTCAGCACCCAAGTTATGTGATATTTAGCCAAATCAAAATATCTTTTATTTTTGATAAATGTTGTTTGGGATGAGCTTTCACAGGAACATGTGAGAATATCCTTGGGGATCATGGTCTTTACCCAGAAATATGACTGTACTTTGGATAATGCTATTTATACTGATGGACACGATTGGTGAGAGGGGATAGGTTGTCATCCAGGTTAACAATAAACTTGATGAACAAGGCAAAATGAAAATAGAAAATGTGTAGGGGCAGGGGAGAAAGAATGAGTATTAATGTGGCCATAGAGTTTAAAGAGAGAAGGAATCACCAGATTATCTGGTCTGACCTCCTGTATATCACAGGCCACCAGTGTACGGGGAATTCGAACAGAATTTGGAGGCCCCAGCGAGGATTGGTAGAGAGGAAGGAGACGGATGGTACAAAGTTTGTAGTTTGTCCATTGCAATAGGAGGTAAAAGACGGCAGGGTGGGGTCGCTCCCTACAAGTTCCCATGTTGCGGTTCACGAGTTAATTTACGGATACATTCCATTAGTGGGACTCAGAACTCAGGCTGATTGCCTGCTCGAGTGGAGAAATTATGTCCAGAGACAGGGAACCAACTCCAGGACACAGCCCCAAAAATCAGAGCTGCCAGACCTTAACACTCTGCAATGATACCGTGCAGAAACTGGAGTCCCCCAGATGGACCTGATTCTGACTGGCCATCTGGAAAAGTCCATCTGTCTTATTGGGAGTGGTGAGCACTGTATGTGTGTGCATTCTGTTTTGGTGATTGTTAAGAAATAGAGGTTATGTAGTATATTACTGTGTAAGGCTCTTTCACTGGTAAAAGACCCTGTAAACCCACAAAAGATTCCACAGGGAAAGAGAGTTTGCTCTGAGTCCACAGGGAATGGGTACTTGCCTGGAGCCCATGGAGGAGTAGAGCCCAGAGCCCACAGAGGGGTAAAGTTAGGTGCTTTTTACCTGGAGTCCTAGGAACTGGATAAAGGTGGGTGCCCTTGAATGTGTGAGTAACAGAGAATTTTGTGCTGGTAATGAATTCAGTGGAGACACTGCAGGCAGCCTAAGGGCTTTTGGACTGAACTGATAAAGCCTAACACATTAAACAATAGCAAAGTACCTGTGCCTTCTGTCTGAAAGGGTCGCTGCCTATCTGGCAGAATGACCACCCCAGAGCAACAAGAGAGAAAGGGAACAAAGAAAAGGGACCAGGAGGGGTGGGGGTTAGTTGAGGAGCCCACCCTCCTTGTGAAATGGTTAGTGGGACAAAGCCTGTGCCCATGGGAAGGGGCAGTTCAGGGAAGAAAGCAGGATCAGGCCCAGACAAGCAGGCAGGCAACAGATAAAGAGAGTGAGAAGTTAACTCTGCAGAGGCTGGAGGGAATTAAGCAGTTGAACCTTGTACAAATGTTAACAGAAAAAGTGTTATAGAAAAAGAATTCTTGGTTTCTTTGCAGCCATTCTGAAGGAAAAATGGGCCCTTTTCCAAAGGAATGTTTGTAAATAAGCCAGGCAAAAAGACAATCTGCTTTGAATCATTTGACTGAACAATTTAGTCAAATTTGCCAAAAGAACATAAAGGGGTTTCTACTGGAACTTACCTGACCCCAGATATATACCAATGTAATCTATGTACAGCTGTGTAAAAATTAAAGCAGTGTAAGGGACGTGAAGCAGAAGAGTATGCTTGTATCTGTGTGTATAGATATATTGTGTAAATGTGTGGAGTGTTTGGGACCAAGGCTGGCACTCCTGGCTTGTGAAACTCTATTTTGTGGGTTTAAGATAAATTTTTGGTTTGGTTTGGTTTTAAATAACACCACTAAAAAGCCATCTGAAACTTTCATTCAAAGTTGCAAAACTGAGAAACACTTTTTTGCCAGACAAAGGTGACTAGTGTTGTTTGGCTTTGGTATTTAGCATTTAACCCTTAAGGTACCTCAATGCTTTATACAGTTCAATATATATTTTTAAAAGACCAAAGTCCTGGCTGCAGCAGGGCTGTCAAACCCAGGAGAATGGGGAGAAATTCTGGATCTTTTTTTTGGGATAACAAAATAGCAGATAAGAGCTGTAGTATAAGAAGTTAAAAAAGACACTGCCCCTCTGGAGCAACAGCAGGGGTGAGGTGCACAAAAAAAAAGAAGCAATGTTAGAAACACTGAGCGTTAAGGTGTCTCTGAGTAATCAGACTGTCACTTTGATAAAGGTACATGAAAACTGTGTGAGCACAAAAGAAACTGTTACACCTTATGTAAAAACTGATATGGCTAATATAATGTTATCGAAGTTAAACTATGAAAGGAATGTGCATTTTTCCCAGGACATGTGCAGTGTATATTGTAGAAGGGGCAAACAAAACATGCTACTTAACTAAAATCCTATTTGGGCTCTAAAGGGAGCCAGAGTAGGTTGTGTTTTCTTTTTCAGATCACTGTGTGTTTTGGAAGCAGAAGTTGAAAGTGAAAAGAAATCAAAACTCAGGTAGAAGTTGATTGTGTCCCCTTTTAAGAAAGGGTCTCTGACCTGCTGATGGCTTTGGATCCAAAAGCAATCCAGAAAGTGTTTGTGAAAATGCAAATTACCTTACTGATAGAGGAAGGTGGAAAAAGAAGTCAAACCTAAAAATAAGAGAAGGACAGGTTAACCCTAAGTAGGAAAAATATTCTTTTTGTGTGTGTATGCAGTGCTGAAATCTGAAGTTTTTAATAGATTTGATGTTAATATTAAATATTGGGATACATTTAATGTTAATAAGTACCCCTGTAACAATGGATAGTGTGTATGATTTTTTTTAAAAAACAAACCTTTAAGGTCATATGGTAATGATACTTCTCAGCTATTACCTGTGAATACACTTAAAGCTTAGCACAGCAGAAAGAATATTACAAACTTGGTCTGCTGTATAAGAAGAAAAACTGAGGTACACCACCTCATGAATTTAATAACTGAATAGTGGAATAATTTCCCCTAAACCCTTAAAGGGTAAGAGCCATTGAAACCTGGCCTGCCTATAGAAAGGAAAGCCAGTAGAGATAAGGAGGTGTTAGTACTGTTATACAAAGCACTGGTGAGACCTCATCTGGAATATTGTGTGCAGTTCTGGTTTCCCATGTTTAAGAAGGATGAATTCAAACTAGAACAGGTACAGAGAAGAGCTACTAGGATGATCCAAGGAATGAAAAACCTGTCTTATGAAAGGAGACTCAAAGAGCTTGGCTTGGTTAGCCTAACCAAAAGAAAGATGAGGGGAGATATGATTGCTCTCTATAAATATATCAGAGGGATAAATACCAGGGTGGGAGACGAATTATTTAAGCTCAGTACCAATGTGGACACAAGAACAAATGGATATAAACTGGCCATCAGGAAGTTTAGACTTGAAATTAGACAAAGGTTTCTAACCATCAGAGGAATGAAATTCTGGAACCGCCTTCCAAGGGGAGCAGTGGAGGCAAAAGACATATCTGGCTTCAAGACTAAGTTTGATCATTTTATGGAGGGGATGGTATGATGGGATAGCCTAATTTTGGCAATTAATTGATCTTTGACTATTAGCGGTAAATATGCCCAATGGCCTGTGATGGGATGATGGGGTCGGGAAGGAATTTTCCTCCAGGGCAGATTGACAGAGGCCCTGGGGGTTTTTTCGCCTTCCTTTGCAGTGTGGGGCATGCGTCACTTGCTGGAGGATTCTCTGCACCTTGAAGTCTTTAAACCATGATTTGAGAACTTCAGTAGCTCAGACATAGGTTGGGGTTTGTTACAGGAGTGGGTGGGTGTGATTCTGTGGCCTGTGTTGTGCAAGAGGTCAGACTACACGATCATAATGGACCCTTCTGACCTTAAAGTCTATAATTCTATGATTCAGTCAGCAAGGATATTTGTGAAAGGAAATACTACATTAGGCAGAAAAGAATTAACAAGCATTTTAACTGTATTTCAGAAATGCCAGTCTGTTAACAGGGAAACATCCTTAGGTGGTAAAGGCACATTTAAAAGCAAAATATGCATGAGACACAAGGTGTATCTGTTGGTGGGAATAAAAGGATGGACACAAAAAGTTTTTAAAGCACAAAGTGAAATTACCAAGGGGAAAAAAGGGTATGTAAAAATATGGGTTACTAAAAGAATAAGACTTGCCAATTTTTACTTCTTAGTTAACTTCCAGCATGCGAGCCCAGCTGAATGCACCTGGGTGTTATATGAGATTGGATATAAGGAAAGAAAGGCCCAGTGACGGTATAGCAGCCCTAATACTGTCTCAGTGTAAACTACTGAAAGCTATTGGATTTTGCCTGGCAGCCAGGAGGGGTGGGTAACCTAAAGAAAAGGCTCCCAAGAAATGTATTGAACTGCTTTGGGTGGAAGTGGATTAGAAGTTGGAGTGCTGGATGCTACTAACATAGAGGTATTGGCAGACAAATGAAGTTATGCTATAAATGTTTCTGTCATATCATAGCAATTAGGGGATGTGATTTCGAATTTCATGTACCCAAATTTAAATATAGTCAGTTAAAAGTATCTTATACTTTGTATTCTATTGTAAAACATGTGCCCCTTGGAATGGATTTATCTGCTTTACAAACATTGCTTATACACCCTGATTTACAGAACCAATTACATACTGCAAAACAGGAAGGGTACAGAGTCATGGTTACCATGCATCATAATGCCAATGAAATTAAATTGGTATTTGCAAGAATTGACCAGAACCTGTCACACCACTGGTGGGAAGTGTTATTGGGATGGTTCCCCACTGGCACAGGTATCCTGAATTTGGCCCTACACCCCATCATAGTAATCTTGGGGTGCCAAATAGTAGTGGTTTTTGTTACCAGCCTAATGACATGCTGGATATGGTGCAAAATCTGGCAATTGCAAGTCCCCCGACAGATGAGTCAGTGGTTACTGCCACCGGCACTTGTACCCCCGGGTAAGGAACATATTGAACTTGTTGCCCCTCCCTCAACTGGGAAAGGAGGCTAAGGTGATCGCTTGTCAATTGCTATGCTGGTATGCTAAGTATGGGATGCCAACAAGAAGATAATTTGCTCGGTCTCGGCTGAGAGCCTTGAGCTTTCATTGGATCTCAACTCCGGCGCATCCAGAAAAGGTGTGACAGCGATCATGTAAAGGCCCCCTTGTGTGAAAGGTGACCTTTAAGGAGGAGAAACTGTATGGAGAGACTTTGGCAAACCAGTGAAGTGCCTGAAACCACTATGGCTTATTGCTAAAAGCTGCCAAGTCAGCAGGCTGTAAATTAGCCAAGTCAGCAGGCTTAGCTAATCTGTTGCGGACATGTGTATAAGTGCTTGAGACTAAGTAAAGTTTAGCTTTAAGTGAAAGCACTCTTATGTTGTCCTGTTTGTGCCAGCTATCTGTCGGTCAGACAGCTGTGTCTCCCCTGATTTATTTCCTGACACCGCCTCGCACAGAGTAAAAGTTACCAAGAGCTTTGGGTTGAAAGAACCCCAGGTAACAACCAACACCACCCAGCACCCACATGCAATTTATGGTAGGTTTTCATGAGCGGCAGAGCAGAAGGACAAAGTTATTTTACAACCATAATCTCTTTTACTGTGTGTTTAAATATATGTCAAGGGTGTTCAGAACTCTGGGTAGGCATTCTTTTGTGAAGAATTTTAAATCTAAATAAATAAATAGCCAAAATACAGAGGGCAAAAAGTTAAATTACAAAACAGCTCCCAGCATCTTAGTAGTATTCACAGATATTCCAAAATCTTTCACTTGATCCATGAGTTTTACTTCAGAAGGACAGGATTTGGAAGTAAATCTGTAATTACTTAGATTGAACTTGTCACGCAGGCCAGTGAGCTCTCATTCATACGTTTTAGTTTAAATGGTAATTATAGTACTTGAGTTAAATCCTCTGGATATCATTGGGTTAATTGCCCCCTCAATATAAATTACTTTTAATTAGACAAACTCTGTTGGCTCTAATTTGTATTTTGTCCGCTTTATTTTTTTTTTTAATTCATTTCACCCAGTGTTCAAAAATATTCATGTATTTTTTTTCTTCAAGTTGTTTGGAAGCTGCTCCCCCAACCCCTCCCCCCCCTCCAGTACTATTTTCTTAAACTGGAGAATAAGCATGCAGTGCAATATAGAATTTCACTATGGAAGCTCCATGTCCATGAGTGAAGTCTTTGTCAGTTACTGAATTAACTTTTAATTGCTTTCCTATTCCAGTTTCAGGTACTGTTTGAATAATTTATTACAAATGGGGGCTTTTCATTAGAGAAGAGACAAACTGAGTAAAAATATTTCATTTTACCTAATGAATCAAATACTTCCCACTCCACCAAGGATAGAGATGACCCTACACACAGAAGAACCACTAGCAGAGCAGTAGCGTGGCAGTGCAGTTGCTAGGCACCAAGCTATCAGATTGAACATAGAATCACATAAATGTAGAGCTGGCAGGGACCTTGAGAGTTCATCTAGGCCAGGCCCCCATCTTCAGGGAGGACCAACTAAACCTAGACCACCCCTGACAGGTGTTTGTACAACCTGTTCTTTAAAACCTCCATATATGGGGATTCTACAGCCTGGCTTGGATGCCTATGCTAAAGCTTATCTACCCTTATAGTTAGAAAGATTTTTCCTACTATCTAACCTAAATCTCTTTTGCTGCAGATTAAGTCCATTACTTCTTGTTCTACCTTCAGTGGACATGGAGAACAATTGATCACCGTCCTCTTTATAAACAGCCCTTATCAGACTTGTAGAATATTATCGGGTCCCCTCTCTCAAGGCTAACCATGTTCACTTTTTTTAATCTTTCCCTGTCAAGCAGAAAGGACTGGTGGAAAACCCATGGAACTTTTTGCTGGGGATGTTATGAAGGCCAAAATTATAACTGGTTCAAAAAAGATTTAGATAAGTTCATGAAGGATAGGTCCATCAGTGAATATTAGCCAAGATGGTCAGGGATGCAACACCATGCTCTGGGTGTCCCTAAGCCTCTGACTGCCAAATGCAAGGATTGACCAACAGGTGATGGATCACCTGATAATTGCCCTGTTCTGTTTACTGCCTTTGAAGCACCTGGAATTGGTCACTGTCGGAAGACAGAATGCTGTGCTAGATGGACCATTGGTCTGACCCAGTATAGCTGTTCTTATGGTTGCTTATGATTACCATTTGCTTCAGTGGACACAAAATTCCACCCATATATTTTACTGTGTGGGAGGATGAAGTTCAGAAGAAAAATGTAGATTTTTGCCTATTAACTCTGAGATAGTAAGGTATTATCATTATTATTTATTATCTGTATTACCACAGTGTCTAGGAGCCCTAGTCATGGACCAGGGCTATATTATGCTAGGTACTGTAAAAACACAGAACAAAAAGACAGTTCCTTCCCTAAAGAGTTTACAGTCTAAGTACTAGACAAGATCTACCAGGTGGATACTAACAGAAAGAGGACTACAAGGAAACAAAGAGACTTTATTGGCCGGCATGATAGGCAGTGGTGTGAGCACACCAGAAGACTAACCATTATGAAGTGTTTTGTAAGCATCATGGGAAACAAGTTTTGAGGAGGGTTTTGAAGGAGGATGCTGAGTTCATTCTGTAGATGTTTACGGGGAGCTCTTCCGTATCTGGAGGGACAGCATGGGAGAAAATTTAATAAGTTATTGAGGCTGACATCATAGGCCCAATCAGAGGTGAGAGTCAACATCTCTATAAGCAAATGACAGATGATAGGGTGGGAATAGTTAATGAAGGGCCTAGAAAATGAAGATAAGCAGTTTATCTACGTGTTAGGGAAGGGGGGCAGTGGAGAGATGCAAAGAGAGGGATGACGTGATCAAAGCAACAGCTAGGAAAATGATCATTGCAGAAGCATTCTGAATGGATGTGATCAGGGCTAGGTTTTCAATGTCAAGGCCAGAGAATAGATAGAAAGGCCATATCTTAGAGATGCCATGCATAAAAAAACAACAAGATATAAACAGACTGGCTATGACATTCTAGAGAGAGACCTGAGTCTAAGATGATGCCCAGGTTTAGGGCCTGAGTGACAGGCAAGGATGGTGATGTTGTCCACAATGATCAAGAAAGGAGGTAGCAAGGAGTACTTGGGGGAGAGAGGAGAAGAGATTAGGAACTCTGTTTTAGCTATGTTGAGCTTCAGCTAACAACTAAACATCCATAAGGAGATGTCAGAAAGACAGGTTGAGACAATTTATCTTCGACACAAGGAGACCAGTCTGGTTTAGGTGCAGAAGTTCAAGCACTGATGGACTGGAAGTCACAAAAAGTCTGAGTGATAGAGGGTGGAGGTGGACTGATGGGTGGTGCTGGAAGAGCCAAGGTGACAGTCAGAGAGGGGGAACTCAACAACAGAGATATCACAGAGGGAGAGAGAGGGAGAGAGAGAGCAGTGCTAGACACTATATGTGTCATAGGGATTAAGCCCTCTGCACCACTTTATAAACATTTTCTGCTAAATTGATTCATGAAGTAGTATAATATTTCCATGTTATTAATGATGGCATTTTCAAAACTGAATAACAAAGAGGGCAACTGAACCTTCTCTGAAGAATTACACACTCGAGGGCTGGTACTTTAGAAAATTACATTGTTCTAAGGGGACACTCTTCAAAGAATTACATCAGACGTTGAACAGACACTGAAAGATCCCTATTTTATTACTGGTGCAACACAGTGGTGATATTAAAAGTCTTCATCTCCTCCCTCGCATCTGATGTTAGAACAGACTCTCATATTTCACAGCTCTGTCAGTATAGATGTGAGACTCATATTGCTGTTTCCAAAAAAAGGCTGGTTACTTGTTGGGTTTCTTTTTTAATACTGATAAATTAAACTACTTCCATGGGGCCAAGTCCTGAGGTGATTCTTCAGGGTTTTTTTCTGTTTTAAGTAAAAACTGATGAAATACCTCAAGAATGGCCTTTTATGGTTTTCCTGGAACTCTAAGGAGTTTCCAGTGTGAGAAATAGAATGCATAGATTCTAAGGCCAGAAGGAACCATTGTGATCATCTAGTCTGACCTCCTGTATAACACAGGCCACAGAACTTCCACAAAATGATTCCTAGAATGTAGCTTTTAGGGAAAAAATCCAATCTTGATTTAAAAATTGTGAGTGCTGGAGAATTCACTATGACTCTTGGTAAATTGTTCCAGTGGATAATTACTCTCACTATTAAAAATTGACTTCTTATTTCCAGTCTGAATTTGTCTAGCTTTAGTATCCAGCCATTGGCTCATTGTATGCCTTTTTCTGTTAGACTGAAGACCCCATCATCAAATATTTGTTCCCCATGTAGCTACCCCATTAGTCATGCCTGACTAATCTAATCGCCTTCTATGATGAGATTACTGGTTCTGTGGATGAAGGGAAAGCAGTGGATGTATTGTTTCTTGACTTTAGCAAAGCTTTTGACACGGTCTCCCACAGTATTCTTGTCAGCAAGTTAAGGAAGTATGGGCTGGATGAATGCACTACAAGGTGGGTAGAAAGCTGGCTAGATTGTCGGGCTCAACGGGTAGTGATCAATGGCTCCATGTCTAGTTGGCAGCCGGTATCAAGTGGAGTGCCCCAAGGGTCGGTCCTGGGGCCGGTTTTGTTCAATATCTTCATAAATGATCTGGAGGATGGTGTGGATTGCACTCTCAGCAAATTTGCGGATGATACTAAACTGGGAGGAGTGGTAGATACGCTGGAGGGGAGGGATAGGATACAGAAGGACCTAGACAAATTGGAGGATTGGGCCAAAAGAAATCTGATGAGGTTCAATAAGGATAAGTGCAGGGTCCTGCACTTAGGACGGAAGAACCCAATGCACAGCTACAGACTAGGGACCGAATGGCTAGGCAGCAGTTCTGCGGAAAAGGACCTAGGGGTGACAGTGGACGAGAAGCTGGATATGAGTCAGCAGTGTGCCCTTGTTGCCAAGAAGGCCAATGGCATTTTGGGATGTATAAGTAGGGGCATAGCGAGCAGATCGAGGGACGTGATCGTTCCCCTCTATTCGACATTGGTGAGGCCTCATCTGGAGTACTGTGTCCAGTTTTGGGCCCCACACTTCAAGAAGGATGTGGATAAATTGGAGAGAGTCCAGCGAAGGGCAACAAAAATGATTAGGGGTCTGGAACATATGAGTTATGAGGAGAGGCTGAGGGAGCTGGGATTGTTTAGCCTGCAGAAGAGAAGAATGAGGGGGGATTTGATAGCTGCTTTCAACTACCTGAAAGGGGGTTCCAAAGAGGATGGCTCTAGACTGTTCTCAATGATATCAGATGACAGAACGAGGAGTAATGGTCTCAAGTTACAGTGGGGGAGGTTTAGATTGGATATTAGGAAAAACTTTTTCACTATGAGGGTGGTGAAACACTGGAATGCGTTACCTAGGGAGGTGGTAGAATCTCCTTCCTTAGAGGTTTTTAAGGTCAGGCTTGACAAAGCCCTGGCTGGGAATTGGTCCTGCTTTGAGCAGGGGGTTGGACTAGATGACCTTCTGGGGTCCCTTCCAACCCTTATATTCTATGATTCTACTTCTAGCCCATAATCAAGTCACCCCTTAACTTTCTCTTTGTTCAGCTAAATAGGTTGAACTCCTTGCATCTATCACAGTAAGGCATGAGTACTTTAGTGTTCTATCTTATTTTCTTATTTTTTTTCTTCCCCCTTAGTGCACATATTTCTTTCTCTGTTATTAAAACCCTTTGTGTCTCCTCCACCATTCCCTTTCTTGTTATTATAGTGGTACTCAGTGCAGATGAGGCAATATTTGATAAAGCTCAGGTCAGTCACATTCAGATAATAAGATATAATAATGTTAGATATCCCTGGCCCAGTGAGCAAGAGTTAGGAATTCATGCTTCACTAGAAGTCTATTCCATGAGAGTCTAGACTTCTTAAAAAGAGGAAATGAAGGGAAAACATATTGGGTCAACCAACAGCAGGCATAAGTGTGATGCAACTCTTTACTAACATGACTTTACTAACGCAATGTCCTGCTAGGTTCAATGAATGGTGTGTGCTTATCAAGACAGTGTTTCTAAAGGAGCATCAAAGAAGGCATTTTGTGGGGCAGAAGGAGGTTCTCAAAGAAGTGTCAGGATGCTCTTTTGAGAGAGAAAGTGATAGTTGCTTTCTAGAGAGTAAAATGCTCTTTATTTTTTGCTTTGCCTATCTGTAACAATTCCATCTCAGTAAGACGTTGGCCTGAAAAGAGCTTCATGAAACACATGGCTATGTTTACAGTCATGCATTTTCACTGGTCTTCTGTTGTTTGTTGTCAACCTTGTTTGACAGCACAAGATATATAAATAAAGCAACATGTATCTGATATACAGTGACATATAAGTTCTAAATCTAAATAATTCTAAGATGAGCCCCTGCATAAACCAGATCCAACTTTCCTCTAGTTTGCCCCACAGTGGGGCGAATTAAAATGCCAGATTCAGACTCTCCTGAATTTTGAGCTTTGAAATCCAGATCTGTGCTAAGCTGTTCCAAATTTCAGACCACTTGGAACTGATGGGCCAGATTCTCAGCTGGTGTAAACTAGCATCGTACCATTGGCTTTAAAGTCTACCATGGTCAATCTGTTTCCTCCTACCAGCATTAAATTCTTACCTCTATTCAATCCAGTGGTGACTGTTCCCACTGACTTGAACAGGAGCAGGATCAAGCCCTAAAGGCCTAATCAATGTGAGTTTTTAGAGCAGGTCATAAGTTCTATTTTATTTTTTTTAAAAAGCCTGAAACAGTATCAGAGGGAGAGAGAGAGGAAAAAAAACCCAAGAGACAGAGAAAGCATAGGTATCTGAACTTGATGACTTAGAGCAGTTTTGGGACTGTAGATCTTTCTTGCTGATGGCTTTTCCCATCTGTACTTCTGCAGACTAGTGATTTATATTCCAAAATATTTTATTTATCTGCACGGGGCTCCATAAAGACTAGTTTTGAACTTGCTGCATTTTGTTTTACGATTATTGTTCTTGCTGTTTTACATATAGATAAACACAGAAAGGACTGTTTTGAATTATTTGCAGCAATTATGTTAAATCCCAGTTTTCCATGCATAATGTTATCTGTACTCCTGAGGACCATGATAAATACTTTTAATATTCTTTAATGGGTTACTGTTACAAGAAATTTTGCACTGCCACAATAGAGATAGCATTAAATTAAATTACAGTGCACACAATTAAATAGAATAATGAAAAAAATCAGACTTGAAACAACAGCTCTTTGGAGCCCTCTGAAATTCGATTCCTTGATAAACATAATAGGAGAAGCTGGTGAGTAGAATTTAGATAGCTAAGGTAGATATTATTGTGTTCGTAATATCTCCATCGGGGATTAATGTTCTCTTATTCAGGGACATTGATTAGCCTCTAGATTATTTTTCTGATTGATTACTGTTGTACTGTAGTGTCCCTTCTTCATATATCCAACCAGAATCAATATAACTTATAGCTATAACTTCATCTTGGCACAGTTACGGTGCAATCTGCAGTAATTTGTGGTTTCTCAATAACAGTTTTAAAGAAAATGTGCACAGTCTCTTACTTCTGCTTGTAGCCATACATTACTAGAAAAAAAAAATAACTTCCTTGCATCTTCCCTGAAGAAGAGAAGTATTACTTTTACATACATTGTGACATGAGAATCTTTTCAAGGAAATAGGAGCATGAGCTTTAATTTTATTTTCTAGAAAGTAGTTAGAAAAGTGCAGCTTTGGATAGTCATTCTTTTGAATATGACTTTAGCAAAAAAAGCAATATATTTTTCACTAATCAGACAATATTTGAAAATATGTTTTTTTCTTTTCAATTATTTTTACTGGAGATAGGCTTGAATTGAATCCTTAGGTCTGGTATGAACTCAGAAATAGGAGTCAGTAGGAACCCAAGTTATAGTCCTGATCCAGTTGGTGACCTGCCTCATGGCTTTGGAAAAATGGCTTCATTTCCCTGGGCCTTGGATTTCCCATTGTTAAAATGATTATAAGAATACTTACCTGATACCTTTGAGGGTGTTGTGAGCATTAATTAGTTAATACCTACAAACTGCTTTACAAAAGCTACATATTAGTACTACTATTAAATCAAAAAAATTGTGAAGCTCAGGTCAAGTGGAATGTTGTGGCTGGCCCTGTTCTTCATAAATTGCTGATCACCCCAGGGCAGGACACCCTGCCTTTAACAAAATGTACATCTAGTTCCCAGTGTTGAGACTTGGGCCCATGTTTATTTTTCATCCTACTTTTATCAGTTTTTTTTTTCCAAACCTTCTTTTTTTATTGGCATAATATTTTATCCACACATAAGGCTAGTTCCTCAGCTGGTGTAAATCCACTGCCTTTATTTACAATTTGGAAATGCATGTGAGCAAGAAGGTCAAAGCTGCATGCCAAAGACATCCTACCATGGGGCAGTGCATTGTCTATTTAATACCTCTGTCTTAGAGCATTCTGTCTTCCTAAAGCAGGGGCTCTCAGGACAAATTATTCGGTGATCTCAAAGTGCAGCTACCAACTCTCGCTGTTTGCTGCCCTAACACTTTTCCCTAAAATACTTAATTAACTTTAGCAAAAGCAAATAAATATGCATATATACACATTCAAATCATTGTAATTTATTTATTGCTGGCTAGTAAGTCTGTTGTGAAATGTGATGTTAACAAACATACAAGTATCAACATACAACTTTTCACAATTGACTTACTCAGCCCTGGCAAGCCTGGGGACAAATTTAGCCATGGATGGGGGTGGGGGGTGGAGGGTGAGAGTCCGGGGGAAGCAGCAGGAGGCTGGAACCTGAAGCCCTGCAGCTGGCGGATGGAGCCCGAAGCCGCATGGCTGAAGCCTGCGGCCTGCCGCCGCGTAGCCAGAGCCAGGATCTGGCACCCAAAGCCCCTCGGCCAGAACCTGTCGCCCAGCCACCCCAGGACTGAAGCCCAAAAGCCTGAGCCCTGCTACCCCTGGGAAGATGGGGAACTCACCGGTTGCCTGCTCCTCCAGTGTTGTGCCCCAGATGTCCCCTCCTGGCAGCCCCAGAAACCAGCATCAAGATGGTGCATCCAGGAGCACCAGGGAGGGAGTGCTGCCCCCCCAAGTCACAGGCCAGGAGGCTGTGGCTGCAAGAAAAGCCCCTGATGGCCACAGTGCCGTATTTGTGCAGCTGATGTCCATATAATCCCAGTTCCTGGGGGCATAGTTGGTATTGCCTTTAAGTTATTTTTTTCCTGCTCTGGTGCCAATCTACTCATTCCCCTCCTCTTCCCACCACCCCTCCCCCACCCACCAAAAAAAACACTACTAGAAAGAATCCTATTTAACTAGCTGAGATTGTTTGGGATTAAGACTCTTAATTTTCCCCCAACACCTAGACCTTGATCTCACAAAGCACCTAAATGAAACTTAAGCATGTTCTTAACTTTAAACACATGCCTCACTGAATTTTGGCCTTAATGGGAAGTTACTATGCTTGTTATGATGTGCAACTGCCATCAGAGTGCCCCTTATGTTGGGATGTGGGGTTCTAGCACTCTGTTGCCCCCTTGTTCATCCTGATTCCACAATGGTTTGCTGCTTCTGTGGCCTCCAGACAGATCACGTCTCAGTCCATTCCTTTCCCTTTTTGCAGAGTTAACAGAAACGTCCAAAATAAAAGAACACAAAGTATAGTGGCCACCAAGCTGGCCCTAGGCCACTGTCTGGAACACATAGCTCTTGGCCTCTTTCACTCTAGACACTTGTGCTTCCCATCTTGATCTGGGAAGAGGTAGGGAAACCGAGGCCTATCCTCTCCTCCGGGTTCCAGCTCTGGGGCCCTGTTTTAAGCAGCTGAGGATTTTCCTTCAATCCAGAGGTGGGAGAAGCTCACCTTGATAGATTCTCAAGGCCAGAAGAGACCATAGTTATCATCTAGTCTGACATCCTGCATAACACAGGCCACAGAACTTCCCCAAAATAACTCCTAGAGCATATCATTTAGAAAACATCCAATCTGGATTTTAAAATTACTAGTGATGGAGAATACACCACAGCTCCCCTGTTCCCTTGCTGGTTTCTGCAAGGATTGCCCTGAACGTGGGCCTGAGGTTTGAAGACAGGTGTGTGTGCCAAGGCGCCAGTGGCACAGGGGGAGCTCGAGCATCAGCAGGGGTTGAGGAGGGTGGGGGGCAGACATAGATCACCCCCCACAATATTTCCATTGTGCATGCCTCAGCCCCCTGTGTCCCCCTGGTTCTGCTGTCCCAGCCTCAATCTCTTTGCAGATTCCCTGGCCTGCTTCTATCTTTGCCCTGCTTGTCAGTGTCTTCACCAGCCTGCAGACTCCTGCACCCCCACTGTCATGGGGTACGGTCACCAGTTAGGGGCACCTCCTCCTGGCTGCTCTGGGGAATAACTCCACTCATGTCTGACACCCGCTTCAGCCACTCATTCATCTGCCTTGCCACCTCTCTCTCTCTCACTGTGACTTGGCCCTCTGGCCAGGTCACTATAATTCTTCCCTTCCTGGGTATCAAAGTCCTACTGGATGATCATCTTAGGCAGTCTTCTCCACTATCTGGTCTGTGCCTCTTCCCCAGTGGTTGGCAAGGGAACCCAGGCCCACCCATTACCCCAGGTTCTGACTGCGGCAACCCTAGAATCAGCAGACAAGGTCTGCAGTGTCCCAAAACTAGATACTGTTGCCCTAGGCTTCTCCTACTTCACATCTGTATGGCTCTTTCTCCACCCTTTTCTGGGTATGCCCTTTATGCCAGGCCAGGACACCAAAGCTTCTGTTCTTCCCCTGGTTTCCTCCTTTACTGCTCTATAGCTAGAAAGTGAGTGTAGGACCTCCACACCACAGTCCCTCCTTCCACTGCCAACTTCCTTGCTTTATCATAGCCCCACCATTTCCTTCTTACCTGGGCTCCAATCAGGGGTTGCATATCCAGCCCAGTTCCAGTATGGTATGGCTTATCAAGTTAATTGCCCCCCCTCTCCATCTCATTTACCCTTCTGAGGCTGGTGTAGGGTGAACATTCCATCACAGCCACCTTGAATTTGTTCTTCCTCATGGCTTCTTCTTAGCCAGTTACTCAGGCGCTTCCTTGAAACTGCTTCCAGGCTCTCTGGGAGCAGCTGGGGTGGATTTTGAACTGTCCCTTTGTCTCTTGCCTTAGAGCACTCTGTATCTCCCTCTTTCAGACAGAAATTCCCCCAACACTTCTCCTTAAAGCTAGCGTTTACTTTATTAAGGTATATCTGGACTGTTGCTGTCATTAATTTGGTTCTTGGATTATTTATATTGTTTGAATTTGCATTTCACTGTAAGGTTTTTGCTTCTATTCTTTATTCTCATCCCCCTGGTAAGCTCTTTTATATTATAAAAGGAAGTCAGTGCAGTTTCTCACATTTTTGAAAGCTTCCTCTTTCCATACCACAACCCTTATATGACCTATAATATGGGCCCATTCTCCAGTGGCTAAGGATCAGGGTCTGTGGTAGTAGAACTGAATACCTCTTACTCCAAACTCCATTATCATTGTCCTGAGCCCTTGCCACAAGACAGTGCTGAAAGTGAAGAGCAAGTGATATGAGGTGCTTCCGTTCACTCAGACTGGGAACAATTTCCAATTTTGCTTAAGTTTTGAGGTTGTTATCAAGATTTCCAGTATTACTTTTTATTCTCTTAATATCTTGCCCAATTTATTCATGAATGTACTCGCATGCCATCCAGGTGTTTGCCTTTGGCTGTATTTTGACAGCTCAAGTCAGAGTCACTACTTATTCAAAGGAGTGAGCTTTTTTCATGAGGAAAAAAGGGGGAGAATTAAATAGGAGGAAAAAACATTCATTTGCAACTTATGGTAGCTAGATATGAGAAAGTATTTTATAAGGAAATGAGTCACCAAAATGAATGAAAAAAAATGATAGGTTGTAAAAATTGATTCTTAATTATAATTTTCAGACAGTTCATCTTAAAATCTAGTAAGTAAATTGCTTAACTGTACTTAATATTTAAGTTCATGTACAAACGAGAACTACAGCACCTAGTGAAACTCATTATTATTTTCTGCCCATATTCCTAATTGTTCTAGGTCCCTTTTTATTAGTTCTCTGTTCCTCCAAAGCAGCATGAACTTGAATATCATATTTAAAGAATAATATAGAGGCGTGTTATTTTTAGGCTACTTCACCTGAATGTTGCTGGCAGAATATCAATTCAGGCATACATAATTTAAATACTGTGCTCTCAATAGCTTAGGCTTGACACAGATAACCAGAGATGTTTGATATGTCTTTCTGAACAATGACAGTGCCAAGGAATTTTGAACAATGTGGGGCAACACTAAAAAACAAATTGAGACAGACAACTTTCTGCAGAATATAGAGATTGTAGGCTAGTGTAAGATATTCAGGATAGTATGGGATAAGTGTATGAAGGATAGTTTACTTTCTTGTGGATTTTCATATAAATTATTAAACAGAAATTGTTCTTTAGCAAATATCATATAATCAGCCTCTTAATAAAATAATGGTGACATAAAGACAACTTTATAAAGTAGCATTGTTACTGACAGCAGATCTAGCAATAATAAAATAAACAATGAGCAAATCTGCCTGATTAACAAAAGGTCCAACACTATCACTGACATGATTGCAGTATATAACCTATGTTAGAAAAGAATGAAAATTTGAATTTCTTCTTCTAATGTAATGCCAGCTCCTGTTTCTGGCTGTGTTTCATAACATGGGTAGTAGAAATATGTGCTCTGATTACTGATTAGACTGATTAGAGCCATGATGTTTGGAACTGAATCCAAACTTCCCAAAGTCCAGGTGAGTTCTGATTAAAGGTTTTGGTTCACACTCTTCTTTCCTACCTGTAAACCAGTGTTTGTGGTATCTAGTGAGCAAACTAATTTTTTGGTCACCTTAGCTAAATCTGGCAACTTGGTTTTGCTGTACGTGTTTGTGAAAATGCAGAAATTCACTGGTATAGACTGATACGGATAAATGGGGTTCTCTAATCTGGGTGCTTTTCAACTGTCATGATTGCACATGCCTGTGGTTTTGGTGTGGATAAAGCAGTCAGTCAGCGGTGAGGATGCTTAGCCTGCTATACAATTTCTCCTATTTCTCATTGCTCACCAGCATGTTTTGTAATAGAGAAACATGTATTTCTTTATCTCAGTAGACTTGCTGGACATATATCAACTTCTGCAAGCCTGTTATTTCCTGCTTCAGAAGAGGCTCCAAAATCAAAGTAACCTGGAGCTGATACAGCCTTAACTTATGCTATGACCTTTTAGTATTAATGACCACTGTAGTTCCTTGCAGAGTTTAGAATTCATATGGACTGTGTTGCATGTCCTTTCATCAGTGTGACTTAAATATCCCATTCTGTAGTGTTCCCAGTCTTTTCAGTCTGTTGTTTTTTTTTATTTTGTTTTGATTTTCATAAAATGTTGTTTACCAGCTTTTTGAGCGTGGGTAAATATTTTGCCAAATATTCAGTGGTATTCAGTTATGAGCTCTTGTGTGTCTACAGGATACATGGTGGATATGAATTGGTAGGATGTCTTCCTGGTTGAGATTGAAACCCCTTTGCTGTTCTCTGATTACTTGGCTCTAGCAGCCTAGTTCTTTAAAAGAGAAAGCATTTTGCCAAGTTCTTATAAGCTGTCAGTGTTCATTTCCAGAATAAGACTGATAAAGTGGGCAATGTAGATCACACAGCCGGTGTTCAGAAACACTTTTTGCATGCCCATGGTAGTCTTGTTAGCAAGACCCCATAAAATTAAGTGCCATTCCAATTAAAGCTGACACAGCAGTTATTCAGGATTCATAGCAGTCACTGAGTCATCCTTCTGTGAACTCCTCTGTCAGAATCACATAATAAGCTGTCTGCCAAAGGTTGTGCAAGCCCAATTTAATTCACAGAGCTTGTAGTTTCATTGAAGAACTTGAAATATCGCCATTTAAAACTATGTTGCATATTGGCACATAATGGTTCCTTCAAGCATTTCATGCGTTAAAATATAGAGATACAAAGTTGCGTTATCTGGTTTGGTCAAGAGGGCATCACTTCTCAATTGCTGTAATTCACTATTATATGTAAAAAGACTCATGAACAATCAGGGCTTTTAAGGAAAGATTATAACATTCCATAAAAACCCTCACACTGGTAAATGTTGAAAACGCTGGAGAAGAAGAGGGTGGTGCTGATGATGATCAGAAGGCATGTGGTCTGCTGGATTAAGCACAGAGAATTTAAGTGACTACCAAAGCAATACGGCAAGGTAGCTCCAGAAGCAGTGTGAGAAGTCATATCTTCTGATTCCACCTGTGCCTATTCTGTTGGGCAACATTGACCCCAGGAAAGGCACTTAAGTACTTGAAGCCTCAATTTTCCTATAGGTAGGATGGGAGACAGTGATTTTTACTATACGTACAATCTGAATATATACAGGATTTGAGATGTCCTCGGCCATATGTATTAGCATCATTTCATGGAATAGAAAACTGAGGTTCAGAAACATTAAGCAAGTTGCTTGTGGGGCAATGGTGGCACAAAGCAGTGGGCCTAGGCATGGGAACCAGCAGCCCTAAGTTCAAATCCTAATACTAATTTGCTTAGTGATTTGGGACAGCTAATGTCTCTTTGGAGCACATTCATTACAAAATAATATTGGTAAAGTGCTGTAAAAATGCTACATATATTATGGCCAATCTGTGACAGAGATAAGAAGAGAATTCATGACCTCCTGCTCCCAGCCCTGTCATTTGGACACCAAACTATCAGCCTCCTTTGGCAGATTTAACATTTTTGTTTTAAACAAACTATTTCATTATATGAATATTTTGCCCAGCTTTAAGCATGGAAAAAACAATAGCCAGCAATCATAGAAGCATTCAGGCACAGCACCATCTACTCAGTTCTGAGTACAGAACATCCAATTTTCTTGAAACCTCAAAATAATTTAAAAAAATCCAAATATTCAAAAGAAAAAAACTGACCTGCTTTACTTCTGAACAGTTCTCCTCTTTAAATCTGGGTAGAAAAGTACACACATTCATACATGCAATCCAGCTGAGGAAACAGAATAGGAATAGATATATTCTGTATACTATTATACCAGATCCTTTACCTGTGTACCCATTAACACCCAGGTCTCTCCCTCCCTCTCAAAAGAGATGGAGAGAGAAGTTAATTTGCATACATAAATATTCAACTTCTTTGTTGTTTGTGAAAAAGCATCATGCCAAGATATCCTGTAATTATGTTACAGTCCATATCATAGTCACTCTTAATTAACCAAGGTGTCAACACCTTAAGAAATCCTCCTTGAGGCATCAAGATTATATAACACTATTATAATGCAGCAAGAGGCTGCCACAATAAGTCATGATGATAGGATTTAGCAGATCTGCTACAAAGACCCTTCACACATTTACATGATTCTACAATTCCACAATGGCATTCATGCCCTAAAAAGAATCAAACACAGAATCACAGTAGCATGGGGGAATTGTCAGGGTAAGTCACTGGTGAAGATTATAACTATAACCAAAACTATACAAATATTTTTTTAAATTAAATAAAGATTTGACTGCATCCTTTCCCCCTGAAATGAACAGAGGGAACACAGTTTTAATGTTCCAGTGAATGTGCTTTGAATCTCCCTGGTTTAAATGAAAACTATAATTAGATTAGCTATTGAAGATTCCAGTCTCTGGTGTTCTCTCTTAAATAAGATGTACATTAAGAGTCTGAACCAAATTCTGGCTTATCACATTAAAGTCCCCAAAAATGTTGTACACATGAATAATCTGTTGGGTATTATAGTTACTGATTATGAGGATGCACACATATTCTGGCCATGCACTCTTGGCCCTACTCTTCTGTGCTTCTCTAAGATTGCTCTCATGGAGAACTTGCTGACAACCTCCCTGCAGATTTTAGGCAGAGACAAATTTGGGGCAGAAGATATCCACTCCATGCTTTCCTCTCTGTCCATGCATTTTCTTGACTGTGCTTATGCACACCTATCAGCTAGAGTGTAGTCCCACTACATAAGGTCATTTCACTATTTACATAAATACTCCACATATTTTACCATTTAGATTTTCTCATATTCATGTTTTTCCCCCCACTTTGGGAGTCATGATTTCAAATCACCTGGCCATTGCAAAGGAACAGAAGAGAAGCATAGAATCTGAGGATTGGTGCATTCACAGGTCCATTAATTAACATACAAAACCTATTTAAATATTATAAAAATAAAAATGCACATTATAATCTTTTAAATGTTGCACTTCTTTTAAAATGGTACATGCATGCATCTCATATCTTCTCTTTTGTAAAAAATAATCATTTGGGAGCACACCCCACCTTGCTATAGTAAGATTAGTAGCAGAAGGACAGAGGGGTAAGGAGTTTCTGACTCATGCCTCCCTTCGAAGAGGGTAAGGCTTCAGGGAGCTGCATAGGGGCAGAGGGTGAGGATAGCATTGGATATCTCAAAAATTAATGGGGAAGAGGCAAACAATGAATGAATTGTCATGCTGTATCATGCCTCTTCTGTGTTAGCTTGCCAGTAATATTTGAGCAATCAACTTTTACTAGCAAAAAAGATTTACAGAATACAAATTTAAGTCACATCCAGCAATGTTCACAGACACCCACTTTTAAGTTTCCCCATGCATGTGCCAAAAATGCTTGTGTGTTCATCCAGCTAGGAAACAGAAGCAATACCATGTGGCCAATCACAACTAGATCAATAGATGCTAAGGCCAAAAGAGACCATTCTGATCATCTTGTCTGACCTTCCATATAGCATAGGCCAATGAACTCCCCCAAAAATAATTGTGAGTGATGGAGAATAAATTGTTCCAGTAGTTAATTATTCCTTGTGGATTTCTGCGTCTCTGCACATCTGCAGAATTTATGTCCCCTGCAGATTTCTTTGCTTCCCCACAAAAAATGACTTTCTGACAAGGATGCAAAAGAAAACCACAAAAACGGTTATGTGACCCTCCCCAGCACTATGTTTTGGGTGCCCAGGGCAGCCAGCAGAGAGGTAAATCACTGTGGGGCAGGGGGCAGGACTAGGGAAGACCTGGCCGGTGGCTCCTACCCTGCACCAGGCTCAGCTGCTAGTCCCGGCTCAGCTGGGGAGGATGGGATTTCCTCTTCCCCTGCATGGCATCCAGGGATGAGTCGGCCCCACCCCCAGATTTCTCCCCCAGCTACAGGAAACTCTGTGAACTCCCCTCACCCGCTTGCTGCACCCATCACTCCTCAGCTGTACATAGAGCTGTTCCCCCATCTGCCCAACCCCTATACATCCAGACCCCCTCATACTCAGACCCTTCCTCCAAACCTCACTCCCCTGCACTCACACCCCCCCATCCCAAAGAGCCCCACTTGCCCTACACCTACACTGAACCATCCCAATGAGCCACACACACACGGATCCCCACCCCATCGAGCCCCAACCAGCTGCACCTGAGCCCCACTGAGCCCCACTCCCCCAGGATATTTACCCCCCACTAACCCCAACACACCCAGACCCCACTTGCCTAGTTCTATTCCCCCCGCACCCAGACACACACACCCTGCTGAGTCCCAACCACCTTCACCTGGGCCATACTGCAGAGTCCCATTACCATTGCACCCAGAATCCCCCAACAAGCTCCTGTGCATCTAGATCCCCCCACAGCACCCAGATCCTCCACTGAGCCACCCGCCCACAGATTGCCCTGCACAGAACCCTCTCAACCCACACCTGGATCCCCCTACAATAAGCCCCTCCACACTTGGATCTTGCCTTGCTGAGCCTGCCTGATGCACCTGGCATGGAGGGGCAGGGCCCTGGGGTGTTTCTGGGGCAGGCCCGGACCCTGCACTATGTCATGCTTGGGTGCAGGCTCACTGCTGAGTTCGTTGCCAGGGGTGGGGAAACTGCACAGTGATCTCCCACCTCTGTGCAGCCAGTGGCCTCGGCTCCCCAGTGCTATGCTGGAGCCTCCACATTCATTTGAAAAAATTTGCAGAAATTTAATATTGTTTGCAGGATTTTTAATTTTTTGGCACAGAATGTCCTCAGGAGTACTTAATTACTCTCAGCATTAAAAATGTATACCTTGTTTCTAGTCTGAATTTGTCTACCTTCTACTTCCAGTCGTTGGATCTTGTTATATCTTTCTCTGCTAGACTGAAGAGCCCATTATTAAATATTTGTTCTCTGTGCAGGTACTTATAGACTGCAATTAAGTCACCCCTTAACCTTCTCTTTGTTAAGCAAAATAGATTGAGCTCCTGGAGACTATCACTATAAGGCATATTTTCTAATCCCTTCACCATTCTCTTGGCTCTCCATTTTATCAACATCCTTTTTGAATTGTGGGCACTGGAACTGGGCACAGTATTGCAGCAGAAGTTGCAACAGTGCCAAATAGAGAGGTAGAATCTATTCATAACCAAGATCTACCTGTTAATGCATCCCAGGATTGATTAGGTCTTTGGCCACAGCATCACATTGGGAGGAGCTTATGTTCAGCTGATTATCCACCACAATCCCCAAATCTTTTTCAGTCACTGTTTCCCAGAATGGAATCCTCCATCCCGTAAGCATGGCCTATGCTCTTTGTTCTTAGATGGATATATTTACATTTAGCCATATTAAAATGCATATTGTTTGCTTGCACCCAGTTTACGAAACGATTAGATCTCTCTGAATCAGTGACCCGTCCTCTTCATTATTTATCACAACCCCAGTTTTTGTGTCATCGGCAAACTTCATCAGTGATTATTTTATGTTTTCTTTCGGATCGCTGATAAAGATTTTAAATATCATAGGACCAAGAACCAATCACTGCAGGACCCCACTGGAAACAGGCCAACTTGATGATGATTCCCTGTTTACAGTTACATTTTGAGAACTATCAGTTAGCCAGTTTTCAATCCATTTAATGTGTGCCAGGTTAACGTTATATCCTTCAAGTTTTAATCAAAATGTTGTGCGGCACCAAGTCAAATGCCTTACAGAAATCTAAGTACATTACGTCAACACCATTACCTTTATCAGCCAAACTTGTAATCTCATCAAAGAATATATCAAGTTAGTTTGACAGGATCTATGTTACATAAACCCATATTAATTTGTATTAATTAAATTACCATCTCAGTTCTTTATTAATTGAGTACCGTATCAGCCACTCCGTTATCTTGGTTGGGGTCTTTATTGGGCTGATATGCCTATAATTAACCTGGTCATCCCATTTCCCCTTTTTAAAAATAGGCACAATATTAGCCATTTTCCAATCTTCTGGAACTTCCCCAGTCCTCCAGGACTTTCTCAGCAAGTTTTCTGGACCTCCTGATTTTAAAAATGTCTGACTTTAGTAACATATGTTTAACATCCTCCAGTGATACTTGTGGGATGGGAAGAGTGTTATCATCACCATATGATGAGACTGTATCATGTGTTTTTTCCCAAAATATAGAACAGAAATATTCATTGAAAATTTCTGTGTTTTCTACATTATTATTGATAATTCTACCATTTCCACCTAGTAATGGATTAATACCATTGCCCACATTCTTTTTGTTCCTAATATAGTTTAAAACCTCCTTCTTATTATCCTTAACTCTGCCAGCCATAATTTTCTCCTTGTGTCCCTTGGCTTTTCTTATCAATTTTCTACAGTTCCTAACTTCTGATTTATATTCATTCCTATCAACTTCCCCTTTTCCCCATTATTATGTATGTATATATTTTACACCTGCCATCACTTCCCCTCTAAACAAGGTTGTTTTATCCAGCACAGCTTTCTTCCTCAGTTGTGGGATTGTGGCTTTTGGGGCATCTAGTAAGGTTTTCTTAAATGGTTCCCAATGATCATTTGCATTTTTCTGATTCAATTCTTCCTCCCTACTGATTTGGCTCATTTGTTTTTAGCTCTGTGAAATTGGCCCTAGTAAAGCACCAAGTATGTATTTCTGGTCTGGACTTTATTCTGCTTTCCTATTATAAATGTGATCATGTTATGTTCATGTTTACCTAAGCTATCATTAGTTTTTAGTTCTCTGATAACTTCCTCTTTATCTGTTAGGGCAAATTCTAAGATGGAATTCCCCCATGTTGGCTGCAACTTTTTGAGTTAGGAAATGGTCATCTATAAGGTGTAGAAATTCCAAGGATGTTTTAGTACTGGTAGCATGAGACGTCCAGTATATGTTACTCAAACTGAAGTTCCTCATGATCACACATTATTTACCTACTGAGCCACAGACTAAATAAGAGATTGCAAAATGGACAAAAGAGGAAGTCTACAGGATGAAACAAACAGCAAGGGCTGTCCTGCTTATGAATAAAGACTGGTGGGACTGGTAGATCTTAGGGAACAAAGAAGCACACTGAATCCTTCACCTAGAAGACAAACTGGCATCATGCTTGTTTATGAAAGGAGGGTCACATCTAGCTTGGCTGTAAAATGCTGCAAGGATTTTGAGTGAGCAATATTCTACAAAGACATGAGAGTATCTTGTTAATTAGGTGTAAGCTCTAGAATATGCATTATGATTTTGAGCAATACTGCTCAAATTTCACCTATTCACCATCAACCCACAAAATAAAATATGCAATGATTTTAATTATAGCAGGTATGCCATTTGCCTGACTCTCTCTTGTGGCCAGAGGTGTTTCTTCAGCACCCTCCATCTGCCCACTCTCTTCTGGGCCTCTTAGGAGTGCTGTATATGTAGTTTTTTTCTCAGAATAATCATCAGCCCTTCCCTGAAACTGGGTCAGTAGCCCAAAGTAATTCAAGATAGTCCTCAGTCTTCCAAACACAAGGCCCATCATAGCAACCCCATAGTTTGTACCTATCTCCAATGCTCCTTCTGACCACAGACCCTTTATTCTGCCCAGCAGATGCCGACCCTACCAGTTCTGGCTTCCTTCTTCTGTCAGTACACACCCTGTTTTGCTAGGGAAGGCAGCGTATATATTCCTCTTCATCTGAGAGCTCAGCCTGATTGGCTAAGAGATAAGGGAGCCCTGCCCCCCTGCTCATACTACAGAGCTCCTGATCCCAGGTCCTTAAAGTAACAATGTCCTGGGGTCTTCACATACCACTGCTTAATCCCCAGGACCACCACCCCTTTTATGGTTTCAGCTCATTCCTAACCTCAGCTCACACCAACTTCTCTGAGAGAGGGACTTGTGCCTTCCCTACAGGTTTAGGCTGTTGTATTAATCTAACAAATATGAATAATAACAAATAAATCACAATCCAAGCTAACCTGGGAGCAGAAGAAAAAAAAAAGCCTAACCTCAGTGAATTAATTACTCATTACAAATTATTCCCACAGTTCTACTTAAATGTAATAGGTAACGGAATATCTTTAGGCCAAAAGTCTGGGGTCAAATGGTATTTGTAGTAGATTATTGGTGCTTTTCTGTCACATGGATATCAGTAATGTCAAGCTAGGGATAAGATACATTTACTTTTATTTTACTTTAAAAAAATACTACTCTCTCCCCCTTGAGAGTACTGAAGACAGTTTTTCTTTTGTCTTAGGTGCTCACAATGAACCCAGGCATATAATAACCTGCGAAAAGGAGTATTGTGGTATTGTGTTGCTTAATTATTTTTTATGCAGCTTAATTTGTTGTTTCCTTTTTTCTTCCACATTGACTGATCAAATCCTTTTTAGGCAATTTAAGAAACCATTTATGTTACTAAGAGCTTCTCATTGGTGAATGTGCTGGTCTTTTCCAAGTGCTTAAAAAGTACTTATATTTTTAAATATACACATTTTATAGGGCTGTTGATTAATCGCAGTTAACTCACACGATTAACTCAAAAAATTAATCGTGATTAAAAAAAAATTAATCACAATTAATCACACTGTTAAACAATAGAATATTTAATAAATTTCAATGGGTATTTTTGGATTTTTTCTACATTTTCAAACATATCGATTTATATTACAACACATAATACAAAGTGTGCAGTGCTCACTCTATATTATTATTTTGGATTACAAATATTTGCACTGTAAACATGATAAAAGAAATAGTATTTTACGATTCACCTCATACAAGTACTGTAGTGCAATCTCTTTATTGTGGAAATGTAACTTACAAATGTAGAATTTTTTTGGTTACATAACTGCATTCAAAAACAAAAAAAACTAAAACTTTAGAGCCTAGAAGTCCACTCAGTCCTGCTTCTTGTTCAGCCAATCGCTAAGTCAAACACATTTGTTTACATTTACCTAAAAGATACTTCTGTCTGTTTCTTATTTACGATGTCACCTTGAAGTGAGACCAGGCGTTCATATGGAACTTTTATAGCTGGTGTTGCAAGGTATTTACGTGCCAGATATGCTAAATATTCATATGCCCCTTCATGCTTCGGCCACCATTCCAGAGGACATGCTTCCGTGCTGATGATGCTCGTTAAAAAAATAATGTGTTAATTAAATTTGTGACTGAATTCCTTGGCGGAGAATTGTATGTCTCCTGCTCCATTTTACCCGCACCCTGCCATATATTTCATGATGTAGCAGTCTTGGATGATGACCCAGCACACATTCATTTTAAGAATACTTTCACAGCAGATTTGACAAAACGCAAAGAAGGTACCAATATGAGATTTCTAAAAATAGTTGGTTTCAGAGTAACAGCTGTGTTAGTCTGTATTCGCAAAAAGAAAAGGAGTACTTGTGGCACCTTAGAGACTAACCAATTTATTTGAGCATAAGCTTTCGTGAGCTACAGCTCACTTGACCCAAGGTTTAAGAATCTGAAGTGCCTTCCAAAATCTGAGAGGGATGAGATGTGGAGCATGCTTTCAGAAGTTTTAAAAGAGCAACACTCTGATGTGGAAACTACAGAACCCAAACCACCAAAAAAGAAAATCAGCCATCTGCTGGTGGCATCTGACTCAGATGATGAAAGTGAACATGCATTGGTCTGCTCTGCTTTGGATCATTATCGAGCAGAACCCATCATCAGCATGGATTCATGTCCTCTGGAATGGTGGTTGAAGCATGAAGGGACATGTGAATCTTTAGTGCATCCGGCACGTAAATATTATGTGATGCCGGCTACAACGGTGCCATGCAAATGCCTGTTCTCATTTTCAGGTGACATTGTAAAAAATAATTGGGCAGCATTATCTCCTGCAAATTGTAACCAAACTTGTTTGTCTGAGTGATCAACTGACCAAGAAGTAGGACTGAGTGGACTTGTAGGCTCTTAAGTTTTACATTGTTTTATTTTTGAATGCAGGGTATTTTTGTACATAATTCTACATTTGTAAGTTCAACATTCATGATAAAGAGATTGCATTACAGTACTTGTATTAGGTGAATTGAAAAATACTATTTCTTTTGTTTTTACTGTGCAAATATTTGTAATAAAAAATAAATATGAAGTGAGCACTGTACACATTGTATTCTGTGTTGTAATAGAAATCAATATATTTGAAAATGTAGAAAACATCTAAAAATATTTAAATAAATGGTATTCTATTATTGTTTAACAGCGCGATTAATCACGATTATTTTTTTTAATCGGGTGGTTAATCATGATTAATTTTTTAATCACTTGACAGTCCTAATGAGGGGCGGCTCTACCAATTTTGCCGCCCCAAGCAGCCGCCACCAAATTGCCACCGCAGCAACAGCGGCAGGGCTGCTGCTGAATTGCCGCCACCCACAGAAGAGCGGCAGGGCTGCCGCACAAAAGCTATGGCGGGGAACGAGTGGTGGAGTTGTCACCGAATTGCCACCGCAGGTCACAGACTGCCACCCCATTCTCATTGCTGCTCCAAGCACCTGCTTGGAAAGCTGGTGCCTGGAGTCGGCCCTGGTCCTAATATTTTAAATATAATATTTTCAAATTGCTCTCTCTCAAATACTGGTGTAGTCACTTTTTTAGAAAGCCAGAGGAATATTTTAGCCATGAGACTTTGAAACTTCATACATACATGGAGAAGCCAGAAAATAACCAGTTTATAAATGGCTTAAACCTGTATGCTTCCCTCCACCTAGACACTGGGTAGGAGAGTTGGCAGTTTGGGGCAGGTGTTGGGGAGAAAAATGGTTATGTGGGGGGGCTTCTGGTTTGGGGGTTGTGTTAATTTCATTTTTCAGGTTTTATTTTTTGTAATTTTTGAGTTTTATGGAGATGTCCAAATATCTGCAGTTTTTGAGGGGGTTTTTCCGCATATATTATAATGAGTATTGTATGTTTATATATATTACTCTTTATAGTAGTATATACTGTAATGAATAATCTCTTTGTAATGTATCTCTGTGTGCTTTAATGGAGTACTGTTTCAAACAGCACTACAATAAAGTGCACTAGGAAACCTATAGCGCACACCAGAGGTGACTAAACCAATTAATGAGCAACACATTAGGGTGCTTCAGAAATCATACCCAGTAGTTTGCATTACTGCTCAAGGACAAGCCCTCAGATGCAAGTAACAATTTGTGGTATTTTTCCAGTGTTTATTGGATAAACACCAATATCCTTTTTTTGTATTGGGGTGTGTTATGGATGTTTATTGGTTAAAACTGAGAATCAGAACCACTAGTTATGTGGTATGTTTGCCTTCTTTCCACACAGCAACTTTTCTGCTGTTGCTACTGCATTAGAACTCAGTTGCACACAGACTAACAGGTGTTCCATGAAGTCCATTGAGATCAGTGCTGTAAATGTCTTAAGTTGTGTCTGCTAACTTCTAGTTGCTGCTGCTACCCATGTCTAACCCCCTGTCCATATTTGCACTCAGGAGGTGGCCTTCACACCCAAGGTCTGGCTGTTGTTTTTATGTCAGAGTATAAGGTTTGGAGCTAGGAAGATACAGTGTTCGAGTCCTGTATAGGGATGGTTAATGATCTGTGGATTTGTCAACTGTAGATTCTGGCTTCTGCAACTATGGTTGGTTCCTCCTCCTAGCAGATCTGCTTTACTACAGGAACTGTCCTACAGAGAGTATGATATGTCAGTCCAGGTATGTTTACTCTGCAATAAAAAACCCCATAGTACTGAGTCTCAGAGCCTGGGTCAGCTGACTCAGGCTCATAGGGCTCAGGCTGCAAAACTAAAAAACTCAACCTAGACATTCAGGCTTGGGCTGGAGCCCAGGTTCTGAAACTCTCCCCTTCATGAGGTCTCAGAGTCCAGGCTCCATCCCAAGCCTGAACATCTTCACTGCAATTTTATAGCCCCGCAGCACAAACCCCACAAGCTCAAGTCAGCTGATGTGTGCAAGCTGTGGCCATGCCACAGATTTTTTATCCCAGTAAAGACATATATGACTTCCAGAATCTGAGTCAAAGTGTCAGATACGATCACTCCAGAGGATGCAGGGATGCTCTGTTGTTATTTTATCATCATGTTTTTGAATTCTAAATGAAGGTGCAGTGTAATTATTGCTTAATCCTATGAGAAGGTGGATTCAGTTATTTCTAACTCAATTATAAAAATGTTTGGAAACTCACTCAGGGGCAAAGGGAACTGTCTGTCATTCCTGGGGAGAAACTTTGGGCTGAAATGTGTTACGTATTTATACAGTGTATCGTTACATAGAATATATACTTGATTCTAAGCCGGATGGGAACTTCACTTGCATATATGCATTTATTAGTTAGATCTGAGAAAGTAATTGCACAATGGAATTTATAATGAATTTTTTATTAGGATTAATAATAAAAGTATTCAGAATTGTGCCTTTTTATTAATTTTCAGTGCAGAGATATGTTTTTCTATGTTAATTTGAGGATCCAGATTTTATCTTTCCAACAAGATTAATCATGTCTTTTGGTTTGAACCTGTTTTTTTTTAATTATTGCTGAAATAGAAATGACTTATCTAGCCAAGCCACATACATGCATTTCATTATTATTGTGTAGGTTGTATGCTTTCATTTTGTAGCTTTTTATAGCTAATTAGGAAAAGGACTAAATTTGCAGTTATTAAAGAATGTTTATATATTTTCAGTGTCAAGATTTTTTGTAAGAGATAAACTGTTTTTTACAACACAGGTAACATACATTGTTGTAAAAATCGCTAGTATGACCCTATTGGTGACATTGAGAATTGCAATTTATTTTTTGCTAATTTTCTAATCCAGAATAATGGAATGAGCAAATTACTAGTTACTTAATTTTTATTTTATTTTTAAAGATGAAATATGTTTAAGCATGTGATGTCATGCAAGACCTTTTTATGCGCTGTATTGATGTATCAACTTCAGTGCTGATCACTCTATGAGAAGCATGGGAATAGAAATTTGATTGGAAGAGACAGTAAACAAGGTTCAATCAAAGAATATTGTGTCTATAGGCTCCTTCATTTTTTGAGGAAAATTTAGTTAGTAATATATTGTATTTATAGTGATGCTGGTCCTATCACTCTTGAGGAACCTGTAGAATGAAACAATGCTTTGGGTTGCTAAAAAGATTTGGTTTTGTTTTGTTTTAGTTTTGTTTGTTTTGGGTTGGACTTTTTTCTATTTGTGTTCTTATTTGGACTCTTTTCATCAACTGGAATTTGTACTTAAAGGTTCACTGTCAGGTTGAATATACATTAAACATGATAGAATCTAATGTATTCCTTATTTGCTCTCAAATTGTAGCGAGATTAGACAAGTCAGTTTCACTTTGGTTGCGGTTAGTCTTCAGGGAGTTTTACTTTCAGTCTTTCGTGAATTAGCACAATGTTGCAATAATTAGGTTGGAAAAAGTATGGGGAAGTTTTATTATTTTTTCAAAAAAGTTTCAATGGATATTTTTAATACTCATGGTAACTTTTTCTATTGATCTTATCTTCCGTGAAAGTTTATTTTTGAACAGGTTCAGTTTTGGGAAAAATTTAATATCATAATGCCTTTGTTAAACCTGGAAAAATTCCTTCCTAACATCACTTCCTTTGAATCTTACAATGGACTCCTAAAGATTGCTCTAGTGCAGTGGTTCCCAAACTTTAACAGCCCTG
This sequence comes from Caretta caretta, assembly GCF_965140235.1. Lineage (NCBI taxonomy): Eukaryota > Metazoa > Chordata > Testudines > Cheloniidae > Caretta > Caretta caretta. Next base: position 50,025,026 of record NC_134208.1, on the reverse strand, counting down.
TCATAAATATAAAGGGAAGGGTAAACCCCTTTGAAATCCCTCCTGGCCAGGGGAAAGCTCCTCTCACCTGTAAAGGGTTAAGAAGCTAAAGGTAACCTCGCTGGCACCTGACCAAAATGACCAATGAGGAGACAAGATACTTTCAAAAGCTGGGAGGAGGGAGAGAAACAAAGGGTCTGTGTGTCTGTCTATATGCTGGTCTTTGTCGGGGATAGACCAGGAATGGAGTCTTAGAACTTTTAGTAAGTAATCTAGCTAGGTATGTGTTAGATTATGATTTCTTTAAATGGCTGAGAAAAGAATTGTGCTGAATAGAATAACTATTTCTGTCTGTGTATCCTTTTTGTAACTTAAGGTTTTGCCTAGAGGGGTTCTCTATGTTTTTGAATCTAATTACCCTGTAAGATATCTACCATCCTGATTTTACAGGGGGGATTTCTTTATTTCTATTTACTTCTATTTTCATTAAAAGTCTTCTTGTAAGAAAACTGAATGCTTTTTCATTGTTCTCAGATCCAAGGGTTTGGGTCTGTGGTCACTTATGCAAATTGGTGAGGCTTTTTATCCAACATTTCCCAGGAAAGGGGGGGTGCAAGTGTTGGGAGGATTGTTCATTGTTCTGAAGATCCAAGGATCTGGGTCTGTAGTCACCTAGGCAAATTGGTGAGGCTTTTTACCAAACCTTGTCCAGGAAGTGGGGTGCAAGGTTTTGGGAAGTATTTTGGGGGGAAGGACGCATCCAAACAGCACTTCCCCAGTAACCAGTATTAGTTTGGTGGTGGTAGCGGCCAGTCCAAGGACAACAGGGGGAATATTTTGTACCTTGGGGAAGTTTTGACCTAAGCTGGTAAAGATAAGCTTAGGAGGTTTTTCATGCAGGTCCCCACATCTGTACCCTAGAGTTCAGAGTGGGGGAGGAAACTTGACATGGTGGCATAGTGGTGGGATTAACCTGAAATCATTTTGAGATCCAGTTTAGATTTTTTGAACTAGAAATACAGATTTTAAAAAGGAATTTTTTTTTCCTTTGGAAAGGAAGTCCAGAAGGCAGCTGAAACTGAAAGCAGCTTGTTTTTTCTCTGCTTTGTGGCCAAGCAGAGACAAAAGGGGATTATCTTTGTGAATTGCAGGTTTTCTTTGCCTGGAGGCAGGGTACTTAACTCCTGCAGGGAAATTCACAGTCTTCCAACCCAGAGGTTTTTTTTCTTTTCTTCCTAAAAGTAAATAGGGGGTGTATGTTCTACCCATTTGCTTTTTCTTTGGGCTGGGTAAGCAGGTTTCCAAGTAGTTGGAGGTTTTTTGCTTTAATTTGGGCCCAGAGCAGAGACAAGGGAATTGTCTTTTTCTGTAGGCTGACAATCACTATCAGAGAATAGGTATTCTATTCCAGCACAGCAAAATTTTACAGCCAAGTTTTGTTTGTTTATTTCTAAACCTCGGGTGTACAGTTAGTTAAAAACAGAGAGGTTAGAATGACCAAATCCGCAGCTCGACTACAGCTGGAATTAGCCAAATTTCAGGCTGAGGAAAGACAAAGGGAACATGAAAGACAGATAGAACTCATGCGGCTGAAGAAGGAGGAGAAGGAAGAAGAGAGGAAGCATGTGGAGGAGGAGAAGGAAAAAGAGAGGAAGCATGTGGAGGAGGTGGAGAGGATAAAGGACCGGCAGACTATACCAACAAACCCTAGCAATCCTTCTCCAGGTACCACTTCCCATCCCAGAAAGTTCCCCACCTACAAGGCAGGCGATGATACTGAGGCCTTCTTAGAAAACTTCAAAAGGGCCTGCCTTGGGTACAACATCTCTACTGACCAATACATGGTAGAGCTGAGGCCGCAGCTCAGTGGACCCTTAGCTGAGGTGGCAGCTGAAATGCCTAAAGAATACATGAACAAGTATGAACTGTTTAAATCCAAGGCGAGAGTCAGAATGGGGATAACACCCGAGCAGTCTCGTCGGAGGTTCAGAGCCCTAAGGTGGAAACCAGACATGTCATTTACCTGACATGCCTACCACATTGTGAAACATTGGGATGCCTGGATATCAGGAGCAAGTGTTGAATCTCCAGAAAATTTGCCCTTCCTAATGCAAATGGAACAATTCTTAGAGGGTGTTCCTGAGGAAATAGAAAGATACATCCTAGATGGGAAACCCAAAACTGTAATCGAGGCAGGAGAGATTGGAGCCAGATGGGTGGAGGTGGCAGAGAAGAAGAAAACTGGTCGCAGTTGGAGCGGAGACCAGAAGGGACCACCCCAGACCACCCCCTATTACCGGGGGCCGCCCAAGGCCCCACCTACCTCCCAAAGAACCCTCCAGACCCCTTATCATCCCGCCACCCCGTTCTCCAGCAACCCTCCTCGCCCCAGTGACCCGTCAGCTGGACGATGTTTTAAATGTAACGAGCTGGGGCATGTAAAGGCCAACTGCCCCAAGAACCCCAACAGATTACAGTTAATTGCACCGGAATCACACCAGAGGTCCACAGGCCCAGATACCTCCCAGATACCCTTGGAGCGGAGGGAAACTGTGAGTGTGGGAGGGAAGAAGGTCACCGCGTGGAGGGACACCGGAGCACAAGTGTCAGCTATCCATGCTTCCTTAGTGGACCCCAATTTAATCAACCCAGAGATCCAAGTGACGATTCAACCCTTCAAGTCCAACTCTTTCAATTTGCCTACAGCCAAGTTGCCTGTCCAGTACAAGGGCTGGTCAGGAATGTGGACTTTTGCAGTCTATGATGATTATCCCATCCCCATGCTGTTGGGGGAAGACTTGGCCAATCATGTGAAGCGGGCCAAGAGGGTGGGAACGGTCACCCGCAGCCAGGCTAAACAAGCCGTGAGGCCTAGCTCTGTTCCGGAAACTTCTATCAGGACCCAGTCAGAGGTGATGGACCCGGACCCCAGGCCAATGTCTGCAACAGCAGTAGTGGATCCAGTCCCAGAGACCCAGACGGAACCAGTCCCAGAACCGGAACCAGCCGAACAACCAACACCAGACCCCATGTCAGCACTGAATCCAGTACTTGCAACCTCAACACCAGAGGGCCCCACTGAACCTGAACTGGCAGCAGCCGATAACCCTATACAAGAGGCTCAGCCGGAGCCTGAATCCCAACATAGTGCACCAGCGGAGAGCGGTTCACAGTCAACAGAAACAGCTCCATCCCCTATATCGCTTCCCGAGGGACCAAGCCTAGGTCCCCAATCCAATGAGGAACTGATGTCTCCAGCATCAAGGGAACAGTTCCAGACCGAACAGGAAGCAGATGAAAGCCTCCAGAGAGCTTGGACGGCGGCACGGAGCCACCCACCGCCTCTCAGCTCTTCTAATCGATCCAGGTTTGTTGTAGAAAGAGGACTTTTACACAAGGAAACTCTTTCTGGGGGACACCAGGAAGACTGGCATCCTCAGAGACAGTTGGTAGTTCCAACTAAATACCGGGCCAAGCTCTTGAGCTTAGCCCATGATCACCCTAGTGGCCATGCTGGGGTGAACAGGACCAAAGACCGTTTGGGGGGGTCATTCCACTGGGAGGGAATGGGCAAGGATGTTTCTACCTATGTCCAGTCTTGTGAGGTGTGCCAAAGAGTGGGAAAACCCCAAGACCAGGTCAAAGCCCCTCTCCAGCCACTCCCCATCATTGAAGTTCCATTTCAGCGAGTAGCTGTGGATATTCTGGGTCCTTTTCCGAAAAAGACAGCCAGAGGAAAGCAGTACATACTGATTTTCATGGATTTTGCCACCCGATGGCCGGAAGCAGTAGCTCTAAGCAACACCAGGGCTAAAAGTGTGTGCCAGGCACTAGCAGACTTTTTTGCCAGGGTAGGTTGGCCCTCCGACTTCCTCACAGATGCAGGGACTAATTTCCTGGCCGGAACTATGAAAATCCTTTGGGAAGCTCATGGGGTAAATCACTTGGTTGCCAGTCCTTACCACCATCAAACAAATGGCATGGTGGAGAAGTTTAATGGAACTTTGGGGGCCATGATACGTAAATTCGTAAATTAGCACTCCAATGATTGGGACCTAGTGTTGCAGCAGTTGCTCTTTGCCTACAGAGCTGTACCACATCCCAGTTTAGGGTTTTCCCCATTTGAACTTGTATATGGCCATGAGGTTAAGGGGCCATTGCAGTTGGTGAAGCAGCAATGGGAGGGATTTACACCTTCTCCAGGAACTAACATTCTGGACTTTGTAACCAACCTACAAAACACCCTCCGAACCTCTTTAGCCCTTGCTAGAGAAAACTTATAGGATGCTCAAAAAGAGCAAAAAGCCTGGTATGATAAACATGCCAGAGAGCGTTCCTTCAAAGTAGGAGACCAGGTCATGGTCTTAAGGGCGCTCCAGGCCCATAAAATGGAAGCATCGTGGGAAGGGCCATTCACGGTCCAGGAGCGCCTGGGAGCTGTTAATTATCTCATAGCATTCCCCACCTCCAACCGAAAGCCTAAGGTGTACCATATTAATTCTCTAAAGCCCTTTTATTCCAGAGAATTAAAGGTTTGTCAGTTTACAGCCCAGGGAGGAGACGACGCTGAGTGGCCTGAAGGTGTCTACTACGAAGGGAAATGTGCTGGTGGTGTGGAAGAGGTGAACCTCTCCATGACCCTTGGGCGTATGCAGCGACAGCAGATCCAGGAGCTGTGCACTAGCTATGCGCCAACGTTCTCAGCCACCCCAGGCCTGACTGAACGGGCATACCACTCCATTGACACAGGTAATGCTCACCCAGTTAGGGTCCAACCTTACCGGGTGTCTCCTCAAGCTAAAACTGCTATAGAACGGGAGATCCAGGATATGTTACAGATGGGTGTAATCCGCCCCTCTGAAAGTGCATGGGCATCTCCAGTGGTTCTAGTTCCCAAACCAGATGGGGAAATACGTTTTTGCGTGGACTACCGTAAGCTAAATGCTGTAACTCGCCCAGACAACTATCCAATGCCACGCACAGATGAACTATTAGAGAAACTGGGACGGGCCCAGTTCATCTCTACCTTGGACTTAACCAAGGGGTACTGGCAGGTACCGCTAGATGAATCTGCCAAGGAAAGGTCAGCCTTCATCACACATCTCGGGCTGTATGAATTTAATGTACTCCCTTTCGGGCTGCGAAATGCACCCGCCACTTTCCAAAGACTTGTAGATGGTCTCCTAGCGGGATTAGGAGAATATGCAGTCGCCTACCTTGACGATGTGGCCATATTTTCGGATTCCTGGGCAGACCACCTGGAACATCTACAAAAAGTCCTTGAGCGCATAAGGGAGGCAGGACTAACTGTTAAGGCTAAGAAGTGTCAAATAGGCCTAAACAGAGTGACTTACCTTGGACACCAGGTGGGTCAAGGAACTATCAGCCCCCTACAGGCCAAAGTGGATGCTATCCAAAAGTGGCCTGTCTCAAAGTCAAAGAAACAGGTTCAATCCTTCTTAGGCTTGGCCGGTTATTACAGACGATTTGTACCGCACTACAGCCAAATCGCCGCCCCACTGACAGACCTAACCAAAAAGAAACAGCCAAATGCTGTTCAGTGGACCGAAAAGTGTCAGAAGGCCTTTAACAAGCTAAAAGCGACACTCATGTCTGACCCTGTACTAAGGGCCCCAGACTTTGACAAACCGTTCCTAGTAACCACAGATGTGAGCGTGGTGTGGGAGCAGTTTTAATGCAGAAAGGACCTGATCAAGAATTCCACCCTGTAGTGTTTCTCAGCAAAAAACTGTCTGAGAGGGAAAGCAACTGGTCAGTCACTGAAAAAGAATGTTACGCCATTGTCTACGCTCTGGAAAAGCTACGCCCATATGTTTGGGGACGGCGTTTCCACCTGCAAACCGATCATGCTGCACTGAAGTGGCTTCACACCGTCAAGGAAACTAACAAAAAACTTCTTTGGTGGAGTTTAGCTCTCCAAGATTTTGATTTCGACATCCAACACGTCTCAGGAGCTTCTAACGAAGTGGCTGATGCACTCTCCCGTGAAAGTTTCCCAGAATCAACTGGTTAAAATCGTCCTTGAGATGTGGAAAATATTGTTAGTCTTTATGTACTTGGTAGTATATTTAGAGATGCATGTGTCTTATTAACTCTGTTTTTCTTAGAGCTCCAGGAAGAAATCCCAGCCAGTGTTTCACCCTAACTGAGATTTGGGGGGCGTGTCATAAATATAAAGGGAAGGGTAAACCGCTTTGAAATCCCTCCTGGCCAGGGGAAAGCTCCTCTCACCTGTAAAGGGTTAAGAAGCTAAAGGTAACCTCGCTGGCACCTGACCAAAATGACCAATGAGGAGACAAGATACTTTCAAAAGCTGGGAGGAGGGAGAGAACCAAAGGGTCTGTGTGTCTGTCTATATGCTGGTCTTTGTCGGGGATAGACCAGGAATGGAGTCTTAGAACTTTTAGTAAGTAATCTAGCTAGGTATGTGTTAGATTATGATTTCTTTAAATGGTTGAGAAAAGAATTGTGCTGAATAGAATAACTATTTCTGTCTGTGTATCCTTTTTGTAACTTAAGGTTTTGCCTAGAGGGGTTCTCTATGTTTTTGAATCTAATTACCCTGTAAGATATCTACCATCCTGATTTTACAGGGGGAATTTCTTTATTTCTATTTACTTCTATTTTCATTAAAAGTCTTCTTGTAAGAAAACTGAATGCTTTTTCATTGTTCTCAGATCCAAGGGTTTGGGTCTGTGGTCACTTATGCAAATTGGTGAGGCTTTTTATCCAACATTTCCCAGGAAAGGGGGGGTGCAAGTGTTGGGAGGATTGTTCATTGTTCTGAAGATCCAAGGATCTGGGTCTGTAGTCACCTAGGCAAATTGGTGAGGCTTTTTACCAAACCTTGTCCAGGAAGTGGGGTGCAAGGTTTCGGGAAGTATTTTGGGGGGAAGGACGCGTCCAAACAGCTCTTCCCCAGTAACCAGTATTAGTTTGGTGGTGGTAGCGGCCAGTCCAAGGACAACGGGGGGAATATTTTGTACCTTGGGGAAGTTTTGACCTAAGCTGGTAAAGATAAGCTTAGGAGGTTTTTCATGCAGGTCCCCACATCTGTACCCTAGAGTTCAGAGTGGGGGAGGAACCTTGACAAGCCCGCAAACCCCTTTCACTAAATTGTGAAATCTCGTGAACCCCCTCCTAAAAACGAATATTTCAAGGGATTTAAGTTTAAATTTCCTCAGTGTGATGGATCCGCTTGTTTTGCTCTGCATAGCTCTTGGAAGTCCAGAACCACTGGAGAAAGATAGAGTCTCAGGTCTGGTTTGGCATCAAGTCTGTTTCTGTATTTGGTTTTCAGATGTGCGTACGAGGAAATGCTTTCTCACATAAGTATGTTGTTGAAAAGGGTAACAAAACTGCAGCAGCTTTTTCTGCTAGAAGGGGGTACTCGTTTCTTAAACTCAGCCAAAAGTTGATCAATGACAGATTTCTGAAACTCCTTTTCAGTTCGTAGTCAGAGGAGATCTCAATCAATTTCTCTTTTTCCTCATTGTTCAATATTTGTGTTGTGAAAGTGGTATCATCAAAAGGGTTGCGAATCCAGTCATTATCGCCTGACATAGCTGGAAAGTATTCCCTGAAAGTTGTGCTAAGTCCTTTTAGGTGTGCAGTTATATTGGTTTCAGTGCACTGATCCAACTGAAGTTTATGTTCTGCCAGGAAGTCATGAAGATTACTAAAACACTCAGTTTGATTGTTTTCCAGACAACTTTCCCAGAACTCCCAGAAATTTTTTATCATGGATTCAACTGACTCTTGCACATTGCAAACTCTTATATTGAGGCCTTGAAGAGATAAATTTAGGTCATTAGTTCTTGAGAAAATATCGGCTAAATAAGCTAGGCTCTGGAGCCAGACATTATTTTCCATACAGCTGGCAAGGTGGAAAGGGTGGCTGTTGAAAAAAACCAGGATTTCTGTTCTAAGCTCAAACAAGCACACAAGGATGTTGCCCCATGAGAGCCATCTAACTTCAGTAGGGGTCAACAGACAATTGTGTATACTACCCATTTCTTCACAAAGTAAGTGAAATATTCTGGAATTTGTTGGCCATGATTTTATGAAATTCACCATTTTCACTGCATTGCCCAGCACTTCCTTCAGTCCCTCAGGCATGAGTTTTGTTGTGAGGGCTTGCCTATGGATGCTGCAATGAGTTCAAGAGACTTTTGATGCAACCGTTTTTGTTGGAGCTACAAATCCAGTATACTTCCCCGCCATCAATAACGGGGAAGTATGCTGGATTTGTAGCTCCAACAAAAAAGGTTGCATCAAAAGTCTCTTGAACTCATTGCAGCATCCATAGGCAAGCCCTCGCAACAAAATTCATGCCTGAGGGACTGAAGGAAGTGCTGGACAATGCAATGGACAATACCTAGGCAACGAGGACTGAAGGAAGTGCTGGACAAATGCAGTGGACAATGCCTAGGCAATGAGACCAATCTATTTCCTTTTCTTGAAAATATGCTTTAGTCAGTGTTAGGGGGCTTATTCCTTCACCCACTTACTTCCCTGGTCCTTCTCGCATGAACAGAGAGCAACAATACCCGAAGTCCAAAGGTGCAAACAATTCGATGTTTATTGGGGTGAACTTCCAGCAAGCATGATTCCAGTTTCCTTCCTTAGTATCCTCCTTCCCAGCTCTGACACCACAGAGCCTTACACCTGTGTCCCTGTTCCCATTCCTGCCCTTAGCCAAACATGATTCCAACTTCCTTACTCCCATTCCCTGTTCCCATTTCCCCCTTTAGCAAAACATGATTCCAACTTCCTTACTCCCATTCCCTGTTCCCATTTCCCCCTTTAGCAAAACATGATTCCAACTTCCTTACTCCCATTCCCTGTTCCCATTTCCCCCTTTAGCAAAACATGATTCCAATTTTCTTACCCCCATTCCCTGTTCCCATCTCACACACCCACATGCCCACCCCCACCCACACCCCCATTCCCTTCCTCATTGACTACAGATTATATAGTAAAACTTGAGTTCTGCTTAGCTATACCTTAACCAATCATTTTCCTGAAATTTAACTAACCAATCCTAACATATTGTAACATGATTATGTAACCAATTATATCCCACCACCTCAATTAGTTTACACCCAGCAAAATTAATTATACAGCAGACAGGAACAATCACAGAACCAGACAGAGATTATACAGACAAACAACAGCAAAGTGGGAACTATAATGACAAAACAATACAGAAGTGAGGATTTCACATCCCAGCTATTGATAAGTGAGTTCTTGCCAGACAGGATGCTATCAAACTAAGTTTCCTTTTACATTTTCTAGGCACTTCCCTTTCTCTGGAGGTGATAGGAATACAATCCTGTCCTGATAGTGCCTAACAGCCCAATAGCACCTTATTTCAATGTGACTAGTTTGGAATGTGAGGATGTGACCGTTCGCTTCCCAGCTTATGGCTGCCTCTGCTGCTTAGCCAAAGGCCTGAGCCTAAGCACAGGGCCACAAACTGTCACAGTAAGAGAAGGCCCTTACACTGGCAGACAGTGGTTTTGATTCTCTCTTTCTTTTATACCTCTATCACTAGCCAAGTGATAAGAATACACCTAAATTCTTAGAGTATAGGCCTTTACAGACAGGCCTGAATATCTATATCCTAACAGTCAGATTGACGATATCTTCTCCAGTTGTACATTCTTCCAATGATCGACAAAACAACAAGACTTCTTCAACCATACCTTCATTCACATAATGGACAAACAGTAGCAAAAAGCTAGATTAGCTACATCAGTTGATTCATCCAACTGTATAGCATAATATGGACTATTTTTCACTCTATGTACAGTTGTGGTCTCTACATTATTTGACATGTCATTAATTATTCGTGACAACGTATTATTGTGCAAAGGTACCATGTCAATCCTTTTTGCAGCCTTTTCTCCGAGCATGCAATGAACTACGTCTTTTATACATGGACCAATCAAGCTCTCTGCTATGGTATGGGCTTCTGATGCTTTTGCTTCTTGGTAGCTCACATGGTATGACACTTCAAGTGCATTTTCATTATCAGTACTTGCTTTGGATATAAATCTGGTAATGTCACTTTCCTCTCAGCTAATTTTCACTTGAAAAAATCAACAGGCTTGTTGAGTTGTGCAGGATGCCTAGTTTCTAAATGGCACTGAAGGAGAGAAGGTTTGAGGCTGCTGTTTGCTAGAACATCACCACAAATCACACAAAGTGGTTTTGGACGTTCTCGATCACCAATGCATGTAAAGCCATATTTTATAAAATCATTGTCATATTTTCTTTTCTTTGTAAGTGACTTTCCAGGACTGTCATGATCATTAGACTTAGATTTTCCACAGTGTGGACTTGAGGAAACACTAGCTGATTCTTGTGTCTTTACACTTTCCTTTTTCAGCCACTTATCCATTGAACTTGTGTACAAAATTTCTAATAAAAATAACACAGAGAGACTGCTAACAAGCAACAAACTAGAAAATGAGACGATTCACTCAAGTCTCACTGAAGCAAAACAACACTCCAGAGAGAATGACAATTACTGAACCACCTTAACACTGCTACACTGGCTACAATGTGCTTCTGGCTGGTTTCGCTCGCAAACAGCTTTTCTTCTGCCACGAGGTCTGTCCCTACGAGGGTACCCTGCAAGGGACAAATTAGCTTGGACCACCCCCATGTTCAGCGCGGCCCCTGCTCACTCTGCCCTCGATGCCCACTTCCCCTGTCTGACAGGGACAGGAGTCCGAACTGCCACCTGCGCAGCTGGGGTCTCAGCTGCTGCCCTGCCCACCACAGGGCTCAGGCGACTGGCCCCATGCCGGGGACTGGGCTGACGGTTCTGCACTCCATGGGGCTCCTGCTGCTGGACCCCATTGACCGCCCCGGTCAACTGAGCTCCACTGAGCTTGGGCTGCAGGTCCCTCTGACCACCGGGGCTCGGGCTGCTGGCCCCAACTGCCCGACCCCGCTCTCCCTGGGGCTCAGGCTGCCAGCCCCACGTGGAGCACAGAAGTTCGGGCTGCCGGCTCCCCTGCTGATGGGGGCAGGGCTCGGGCTGCCAGCCCAAACTGCCTGGCCCCACTCCCCCAGTGGCTCAGGCTGCCAGCCCCGCACAGAGTGCTGACGTTCGGGCTGCCAGCTCCCCCGCTGATGGAGGCAGGGCTCAGGCTGCTGGCCTCAACTGCCCGGCCCCACTCCCCCTGGGGCTCGGGCTGCCAGCTCTGTGTGGAGCGCTGGGATTCGGGCTGCCAGCTACCCCGCTGACGGAGGCAGGGTTCGGGCTGACAGCCCAAACTACACTGCCCTGGACTGTCCGCCCTGCAACTGGGTCCCACCTGCTGCCTCCAATGCCTGGGGTCCTCTGGCTGCCGTTAGCGAAATTTTTCTGGCGAACCCCCTGTAATGTTCTGCAAACCCCCTGGGGTTCACAAACCCCAGTTTGGGAACCACTGCTCTAGTATTATGTGACAATATTAACAAACTCTTAACTTCATACCCATCTGTTCACAGAGGAATGGAAAGAAATAACACCATTTTTGAATGCTTCTTAATTTTTCCATCACCTAGTGCAATGCTGGGGCCCCATAGCTTATAATGATGCCAGTGTAAAGTCTGAGGAATGAGAAGCTGTTTTCTAGTGTATGTGCATCAACAACATTCTCCAAAAATAATGTGGCAGTGGCAATATTAATGGCTTGCCTTGTAAAAGTAAGAAAGGAAAATGCCCTATCCCTGCTTATTGAAAGAACCAAAGCCCCAGTGACTTACTTATTCAGTGCATAAAGATATAAAGCTTGTGTCATCCTGATACAAAATCATGTGACATGGGTACCAGTCACATAGCTCAAATTCCAAATTATGAAAAGTGAATACTTCAGATGAAATGTTTGCAGTTAATTCGTAGACTGAAATGTGCAAAATGAGGACAAATAATACTTCTTTTCTCCTTCTCTTTATCTATCTTTTCTTTCTTCTTGGTAAGAAAATATTCATCAAGCAACTGCAAAAAGCAAACATATTTGTAAAAACCTCAATGTTTGCTGACTGTTCATAACAGAGAAAAGTAGATCATTCATTTCAAATTGTTCCCCAATTTCTTGTTGGCCTGAAAACTGACACTTACTGAGTCACAAGGATACTCGTTGCTACAAGGCTCATTGTAGAGAATGTCTCAGTGTCTGAGAATACCATGTTTCAGAATAGCAGCCGTGTTAGTCTGTATTTGCAAAAAGAAAAGGAATACTTGTGGCACCTTAGAGACTAACCAAGTTATTTGATCTGGATCTTCCAGGTCAGAAAACTGAACCAATGATTTTAGTTTATTGCTCATTTATTGTGTGATATTACAATTAACTAACATGTTATGTTATATATAAACATTGTATGTTAAATAAAGTTAAGTTGTAGGATTATCAAAGTATAAGGCTGATCAGTAGGTAGAAAGAATAATCAAGTATTAGACATACGTAAGACAAGCTAATTTACAAGAACCTGTAGGCTAAGGCATGCAAAATTTTAGCTTAGCTATTTTAGGCCTTTAAGACAAGAAATAATAACATAAGTCAATGACCAAAAAATAACCCAATGCCCTAAAATTATGGAAAAAGAGGTATCAACTGGTAATATTGCAAAAGTCTAACAGAAAGATAAAATTTTAAATTATAAAATGCTGTAACAGCAAATATTATCTCCAACATGTGTCTTAACCACCGGATAAAGGTGGTACATCTATGTTAATAAGAACCTACACAGCCTATAGAATTTGGGGTCTCTTATGTTTCTAGGAAACACAAACTAATAAGAAAGAAAGGGTTAATACTTTCATGTACATGCGCAGAATATAGGTCTAGACAAAATCACTGTATATAAAAGGGTGCCCAAAGCAGGAAAATTAATCTCCCTATGGAAAACTCCAACAGAAACCATCCCTAAGGAACCCATCAGACCCTAATATTGTTGTTAAGGATGTAAGTATAACTATACTTGTAACTTGTGCATAGGTCTGTATAGACTTTCTATGTGCTTGGGTAATCATAACTTTAATTGTAATTTTAATAAAACTTGTAAAACAGACTAGAACTTGTATTTTTAAATATATGTGTGGTCACTATCATTGGTCTTTATGTGTTCCTAGTGACTCTAAATCCGTAGCAAGCTGCAGAGGCGATTTTCACTCAGTTAAGCTGAAAACTGTAGCTGCCAGAGTCGAACCCACATTACAAAATTCACTTTAAATAAAATAAAAGGCTACACTATATAACAAGGAAGAACTCTACTATATAAATACTGCTTGGTTTTTATTTGGGGATTTGTTCTTTTGATGGGTAATTATAGAATACTGATTATGGAGATACCAGGTGGCAATTTCATCTATAGTTAGGCTTTTGATCTTAAAAAGGTTTAAATTGAAGCATCCATTCATGGGGGTTTTTCCTCTAAAACTAGATAGCCAATTTGATTAGGTTTCACGCAGTTTGTTCTGGGTGCTTTTTGAATTTTCACTGTAGTTTTTATTTGGTTTCTCTTCATACATATATAATAGGAAGTCATTGGATTTGGATTTAGGCTCTGGGTGAAATTTTTCCTTGGCATTCCTACTTTCATTGTTAATGAATATCTCTTTAAAAACATTGTAAAACTTGGTAGAGAGGTAGATTCTAAATAGATCTCATGCAACAGGTTTTTTTTTAAGGTTGGATTTAGGCACCATTTTTAACATTGTAAGTGAAAGTTTATGTGCAAAGCATATGGGGCCTGGTCACATGGAAGCATCATTCATTGAAGGGAGCCAGTTGAACATAAAATATTCTACCTCCGGACCTATATTCTTCTGCCAGATTTTATTCTGCAATACAGAAGGGCTAATGTGCACCTGCTGTCACATGAGGGTTTCCTCTGTGTGTTGAATAAAATGTTCTCTGCCAGCAGCTGTGCTCCTTCCAAACAGATCCACTTGCAGCCCACTAATGCAACCCCCAACAATGTGTTAAAAAGAAATTTTGTTGTGGAGCAGTTAGGGTGGCTACACACACATACAACACACCTAACACAAAGGCAAGGAAATAAAATCAGCGCATATCCTCTGCTTCTCCCCTCACCCCCACAAGCACAAACCATGCCATTACCACAGCAAGCATAAGTCAAAGATCACATAATGCAACCTCTGCCCTCTGCTCGGGATGCCAGCCTTCCATCAGCTCCTTTAACTATCCTTCTGCACACAATCCTTTACGTACCTATCCTGTCCCAATAATAACATTACCCCAAACATCCACAATCGCTAATGATGGGGAAAAAACATATGGGAATGAGCTATGGGCAAAAGGGTGAAAAGAGGGCAGAGTTAAGGGTGTGGTGCATGCTCTATTGTCTGCCTTGATTCTCTTTCTTCTGTGATTTGGTACTTTTTCTGAGTTTTCTGGTAACAAAGTAGTGAAGAAGTATAAAATGTGTGTAAGGGTTTCTTTATTTGTTTGTTTTTGCTTAAGCTCTTTTTTAATGTATGGTTCTGATCCTGCAAAGGTTTACAGGCAGATTTTACTTTGCACATGAATAGCCTCCCTGACTTCAAAAGTACTTCTCAAATGATAAAAATTAATCATTAGAATAAGCTTTTGCAGGATCAGGACTTGTGTTTACACAGCACAATGGATCCTGATAACAAATTAAGATATTACCATAATACAAATAAAATAATAAATAATTAATACTTCCATTTATGTGGCCTTTTTCTTTCATGTTATAAAAATAAATGGAAAAAAACCCACAATCTCTATTATTAGGATTAAAATTCTTTCATATAAGAATAGCATTGGTGGGTGTTGTCTAGACAGCATTACAGGTGCATTAAAAAGTTTTGCAACATTGTATATCAGTGTATCCATTTTATTGTGTATTGTACCAATTTATGCCTTGATTCAATGAAACTGTTAATTGTTCAGTACATTAACATTTTGTACAATGACATGTACATTCACAATCTACTCTAATTAATGTTTAGGTGGATCAAGACTTGTTAATTCTTGTGCTAATATTTCCACTAATTTTAACAAATATTTAACTTTAAAAATTAAAAAAGAAAATATTCATGTTTTCATTTCCCACCAGTCTGTGGCATATAAAAGTTATTAACAGTTGCATCAGTTATTCCAGTTCAAAGTCTTCTAGCCACCATTCCAGATTTCTTGCTGCTTCTTCTCATTAGGTATGTGGGTTTAGCTAGGCTAACTCCACTGAGAATTCAGAAATATTAGACTACCAGCTTTTGGATCTTGGTTTTCATATGTTGAAATTCAATTCATTAACCATATTCACAAGGGAGAGTGGAGATGGATGTTGAAAGTGCCACTCTCAACTAAAATGTAATATTTTCTCTGGGCAGTTTCCAGGTTGCTATTGTTCTGCAGAGTCAGACAGTCATTGTTCTTCAATTCCAAGTTGAAGCAACCCCTTGTTATAAACTTTGGTGTATACTTTTGGAAGTAAACAGGCCAATTAGATCTGCCTGTGGTAGTGCAGGCTTGGGAAAAAAACATTTGATCCAATTTAAGTGATCCATAGAACATTCCTTTGTTTATAAATTCCTGATGCTGTTACAAAATCAGTAACAGTACAAGTACAAGCATTCCCTAAACTAAGTGAGAAGCCTTGAAATGGTGAGTGTAAAGGAAACTTTGTTTTCTCACATAATACTTAAATACTGTTCTTCTTTCAAGTGTACATAGATATTAACATTTTTTCCTCATACCCCCACTGTAAAACATTATCCTCATGCTGTGATGAGATTGATAAGGGATAACTAAGGGAGAAGGGTTAAAATTATATTGTGATTTGGACTACAGTGCTTATGCAGGGGAGTAAGAACTGTCCTGATACCCCTGCAGGGTCTACCAGGAAACAATGGGTGCTGTGCACCTGCTTCCTTCCACCTTGAATGGGGAGGTTCTACTTCTCCAACATGCTGGCTAGCACAGCTAAGTCAGACAGGGACTGTCACAGCTGCTGGAATAGGACAGCATTAAATTACTTTCTCCCTGGAGCAAAGTGAAGGAAGGGAAGGTAGGGGAGGGGACTGTGCCTCAAAAGGTGCCTCAGAGCTACAGTACTTCTTAGGGCTACTCCAGCAGTGGAGCAGCTTATAAACTACTCATTGTTCAGGGCTGTGCCTAAAGCCACGATCCATTGCTGAGGCCTGGATCCACCAAGGGAATTAGGCATTATGATGCTCAGTTCTGCAACACCTAACCTCTGTTAGGCACCTAGAAAATCATAGGAACAACAATGCAACCCACAAAGCCTGAGTTAGATGCCTCGGCTCTCCATACTATTAATGGAGAGAAATAAGCACCTAAGACTGTAATCCACAACAGTCAGGATACGCGGCAGGGAGCCACCTAAACTAGCCACTGAGAGATGCCAGTGAGAGAGGGGTGTTCTCAGTCCCTCCCCCTCACATAGATGGTGTGGTCAGATATTTGGCTGCATGTGTGTAGTCTCCTGGTGTGCTGTCCCAGCTCTGCACAGATAGTTGGCACTGTAGACCTCGAGTGAATCGCTCAATGACCACAAGACCCATTAAGGTACAGAAGTACCAGGCCAGGTTTATTGTTGACAAAGCACAGTACTAGTGTCCCACAGACTCTATCAGACCCTAATATATGTATGTCTGTAACAATGGACAAGCTCAGTGAACAGCAGGACTTTCCCTTTCTCCTTAGGCTAAACAGAAACATTTCCTTTGAGGCTCCATTTTATATATTAATACAAACAAGTTACATACTTCCGCTCAGATACAGTTAGTTGACACACTCTGACGTAGCCGGTTATCACCCATCACCTTATATATCTCTATCCATTACACTGTCATCCTGACCTTATCTTTAGGGTAGGTCAGCGTGTTCCTGTTATCTTTAAGGAATGTGTTGGTATTGAGGTGTTCTGGTACCACCCTTCCGAAATGTGTTTGCGTGACTGCTCTGTGCATAGCGCCTCTTAGGAATGTGGATTGTTTTTGCAATATCAACCCTGTTCTTGCCAGATTCTGTGAGCAGGGCCTGCCTCTAGCTCACAGCCTGATTTTGCTTTATATCAGCAAAATTCTGATCGCTTCTTTAGCCCAGGCATCAGGCCTCTGATACAAGGGCTTATGTTTCAGGCTCTCTTCCTACTACAGATGGTGCCTAAGTCCAGGCTGAAGGGAGGCACCTATTTCTACATGCAATCCACAGCTTTCCAGGACAGACACCTAAGATGTTTCTTGGGAGAATGAGTAAGGTGCCTCTTGCCACACAAATGGCATGAGAAGAAGGAGGTGGTGGCATCTGCCATCATTAGCATGTAACTTTTAGTCCAGTGGTTAGAGCACTCATTAGGGATGTGGGAGACCAAGGTTCAATTATTCCCTCTGACTGAGTGGGAGAAAGGATTTGAACATGGGTCCCGCACCACTTTGGAGAGTGTTCGAAACATTGAGGCCTGGGATAGTCTGATGGAATATCCTATATGAGGCCAATAATAAACCCAGTCACAGGACTGTATGGTGGGAGAAAGCACTGGGTTGTGTTTCACAGAATCTGGATCCTATAAACTCCCATGAGTGAGTTTTGTGGGACTGAACACATGAGAAAAGACTACTAACATAACCCATAATTGGTAAACTCACCTATACTATTACACACCAATGCACTATACCTTGTAATACAGAATAATTGAATTTTATATTCATGTAGCTAGCATATAAAACTCAAACTAATATGTCATCTGTAATGTGTTAATTAAAATGTTTGTTTTGCTTTAATTGAGGCAAACCATCAACTTTACCCTGATAGATATGGCAACTCAGGATAAACATTTGAAAACCAAAAAAAAAGCAAAATACTTGGCACAGTTCAGCAAAGTTCCCCTAAGCATGTTCTCAAGTCTCACTGAAGACAATGCAACTTATAAATTTTCTTACAATTAAGCACATGTTTAAAGTATTTTGCCTAATTGGGGACAGAAAGTCTAGCTTCTGATCATTAAGCAATCTGAATAAACAATAGTCATCAAGGTAGTGAAACTAAAAAAAATCTGACATACTTAATTGAAGGAAATTCGGGTACAAAAAGTACATACAAGAAACTGCAATATGCATAATTAAGGGCAAGAAAAAATGCTTAATACATATACTGTACTGTAGATACTGTAGGCATGAATTATAGAACCTGGTAGAGCTTTGGTCTCTGCTTTTTCTCCATTTGTTCATTTTAATAAAATTATAGTAATATCATAGAATCATAGAATCATAGAATATCAGGGTTGGAAGGGACCCCTGAAGGTCATCTAGTCCAACCCCCTGCTTGAAGCAGGACCAATTCCCAGTTAAATCATCCCAGTCAGGGCTTTGTCAAGCCTGACCTTAAAAACCTCTAAGGAAGGAGATTCTACCACCTCCCTAGGTAACGCATTCCAGTGTTTCACCACCCTCTTAGTGAAAAAGTTTTTCCTAATATCCAATCTAAACCTCCCCCACTGCAACTTGAGACCATTACTCCTCGTTCTGTCATCTGCTACCATTGAGAACAGTCTAGAGCCATCTTCTTTGGAACCCCCTTTCAGGTAGTTGAAAGCAGCTATCAAATCCCCCCTCATTCTTCTCTTCTGCAGGCTAAACAATCCCAGCTCCCTCAGCCTCTCCTCATAAGTCATGTGTTCCAGACCCCTAATCATTTTTGTTGCCCTTCGCTGGACTCTCTCCAATTTATCCACATCCTTCTTGTAGTGTGGGGCCCAAAACTGGACACAGTACTCCAGATGAGGCCTCACCAATGTTGAATAGAGGGGAAGGATCACGTCCCTCGATCTGCTCGCTATGCCCCTACTTATACATCCCAAAATGCCATTGGCCTTCTTGGCAACAAGGGCACACTGCTGACTCATATCCAGCTTCTCGTCCACTGTCACCCCTAGGTCCTTTTCCGCAGAACTGCTGCCTAGCCATTCGGTCCCTAGTCTGTAGCGGTGCATTGGATTCTTCCATCCTAAGTGCAGGACCCTGCACTTATCCTTATTGAACCTCATCAGATTTCTTTTGGCCCAATCCTCCAATTTGTCTAGGTCCTTCTGTATCCTATCCCTCCCCTCCAGCGTATCTACCACTCCTCCCAGTTTAGTATCATCCGCAAATTTGCTGAGAGTGCAATCCACACCATCCTCCAGATCATTTATGAAGATATTGAACAAAACTGGCCCCAGGACCGACCCTTGGGGCACTCCACTTGATACCGGCTGCCAACTAGACATGGAGCCATTGATCACTACCCGTTGAGCCCGACAATCTAGCCAGCTTTCTACCCACCTTATAGTGCATTCATCCAGCCCATACTTCCTTAACTTGCTGACAAGAATACTGTGGGAGACCGTGTCAAAAGCTTTGCTAAAGTCAAGAAACAATACATCCACTGCTTTCCCTTCATCCACAGAACCAGTAATCTCATCATAAAAGGCGATTAGATTAGTCAGGCATGACCTTCCCTTGGTGAATCCATGCTGGCTGTTCCTGATCACTTTCCTCTCATGCAAATGCTTCAGGATTGATTCTTTGAGGACCTGCTCCATGATTTTTCCAGGGACTGAAGTGAGGCTGACTGGCCTGTAGTTCCCAGGATCCTCCTTCTTCCCTTTTTTAAAGATTGGCACTACATTAGCCTTTTTCCAGTCATCCGGGACTTCCCCCGTTCGCCACGAGTTTTCAAAGATAATGGCCAATGGCTCTGCAGTCACAGCCGCCAGTTCCTTCAGCACTCTCGGATGCAACTTGTCCGGCCCCATGGACTTGTGCACGTCCAGCTTTTCTAAATAGTCCCTAACCACCTCTATCTCCACAGAGGGCTGGCCATCTCTTCCCCATTTTGTGATGCCCAGCGCAGCAGTCTGGGAGCTGACCTTGTTAGTGAAAACAGAGGCAAAAAAAGCATTGAGTACATTAGCTTTTTCCACATTCTCTGTCACTACGTTGCCTCCCTCATTCAGTAAGGGGCCCACACTTTCCTTGGCTTTCTTCTTGTTGCCAACATACCTGAAGAAACCCTTCTTGTTACTCTTAACATCTCTCGCTAGCTGCAGCTCCAGGTGCGATTTGGCCCTCCTGATATCATTCCTACATGCCCGAGCAATATTTTTATACTCTTCCCTGGTCATATGTCCAACCTTCCACTTCTTGTAAGCTTCTTTTTTATATCATTCATCTATATTTTCTTTTTCAGTGGACAGTAAGTTACATGGTAAATACTTTTATTTAAAAGGAACATTCCTGATTTCTGTTAAATTTTGGAGGGGACAAGGCAAATAAAATACATGAATTGACAGCACAGGCATCTATTTATCTTTCAGTGAAAGTTTAAGGAGTGTACATGTTAATAAAATATTAAATATCAGAGGGGTAGCCGTGTTAGTCTGTATCCACAAAAACAATGAGGAGTCCAGTGGCACCTTAAAGATGAACAGATTTATTTGGGCACAAGCTTTCGTGGGTAAAAAAACCCTCTTCTTCAGATACATGGAGTGAAAATTACACATGCAGCCATAAATATAGAGTTTTTCATGAAGTTGATGAATTCCCACTTCATACGGCTAAATTCAGTGCCTTGCATGGTGCCAGGTATCAGAGGGGTAGCCGTGTTAGTCTGTATCCACAAAAACTAACTAAAAGACTAACACGGCTACCCCTCTGATACTTGGCACCATGCAAGGCACTGAATTTAGCCGTATGAAGTGGGAATCTATCAACTTCATGAAAAAACTCGATATTTATGGCTGCATCTGTAATTTTCACTCCATGCATCTGAAGAAGTGGGTTTTTTTATCCACAAAAACTTATTCCCGAATAAATCTGTTCATCTTTAAGATGCCACCGGACTCCTTGTTGTTTTTAAAATATTAAAGTTACTTACCAACAATATATAGCCGCTCTCCTCCTCTCCCCTCCCCTCTTCTCTTCTCCCCTGGCCATCCACCTTTCTCTCCCCCCCATTTCCTGACAAAATGATGCCAGTGCTTAATTTCGAGAGAGTTTGCAGCTGAGAATACCAAGCAGTCAGAGGTACCTCAGCGTTGCCATGCCAAAGTGCCTTTATGAATCAAGCCTTTAGAGCTTGGGGCAATAAAAACTGCCATGGATCATGAACATTAATAATAAGGTATACATTTGCTCTTCAACACAGTATGGAGCAGTATCCAAAAATCCAGAATAAAAGATGAAAAGATTAATTTTAAAGAGATAACTGTTCTCTGCTGAGCCTCATTAGTTCTAAGTCAAAAAATATGATTTTGATATCACTAATAAAGCATTATACATTTTTCCAGACTTCAATCCTGAGGCTCTGACTTTACTATAAATTATCAAAAGTCAGACCCAACAAACTTCCATAGGCAGGCTCTAAAATTGTGCTTGCAATTTTACACCTCCAGTGCTCCTGCTTCAGACTTCTTTTACAGGTGCCTTTTCAGAGATATTTTGCCTATTACGTGGAAAACAGTGGGGTGGGGGGGAGTTAATTCCTATCTTATCTATATATGCTTCATAAAAAAAACTGAAGCTTGTGAGCACATAGAAGCTACTTTCAATAAAGCAAAGGAAAGCTGCTGGTTATATCTTTTGGCACCGTGATAGAATATTATAGCAGAGCAACAGCTCTGCTATACTTCAGACCCACTTGCTGCTTGAAGCTCAACTTTTCAAAGTGTTCTTAAATCTGTACAGTTAATTGGATTGCCTTAAAATTTGGTGTGCCTCATGGAAGCATGGAGTACAGCCAGTGATCCAAATTTGAAGCCATTTGAGCAAGGGGCTACCAACATATGCAGTCCTCAGGGGGATGGCTTTTTTTTTTTTTTTTTTGCTCACAGGTAGAGATCAAACCAGGGCTCAGGTCATTGCCCCAGGATTTCCAGTGCTTGAGGGTTTCACCAACAGAGTGAATACCACCCACCAGCCCTTTTGGGGAAATCAACTTAAAGTGTTATTTGAAAATGCCCCAGGGGTATGTAAGCCCCACTTTCTGCCCCACAGTGTGTGTGCCAGGATCTGAGGCCCCCTGTCCATTTATGGAGGTCTGACCTCCCCACCTGGTCCTTCCTTGGGAGCCAGTTCTGAGGGAGTTTGCCTTTATGGGTCATCTGAGCCCCCCTTCTTGCCACCTCTCATGTGATCTGGGGTAATGGGGCCTTGCCTCTTTGTGCATGTCCAAGCCCCACTCCCTTCCCCGTGTGTCTGTTTGCCAGGATCTGGGCATCCCTGAAAATCTATGAGGTCTGACACCCACCATGTGCTCCCTCTTGTCAACCAGGTTCTTGGAGGCTTGCCTTTCTGGATGGGGGAGAGGTTGAGCGCCTCTCCCCCCATGAGAGGGATCTCTGTCCCCCCCGGGGTGTCTAAACTATGCACCCTACCCTCCTGTGTGTGTGCCAAAGTCTGGTGGGCCCCTACCAATCTATGGAAGTCTGACCCCTCCTTCCCTTGTTTCTTGACTTTAGCAAAGCTTTTGACACGGTCTCCCACAGTATTCTTGTCAGCAAGTTAAGGAAGTATGGGCTGGAAGAATGCACTATAAGGTGGGTAGAAAGCTGGCTAGATTGTCAGGCTCAACGGGTAGTGATCAATGGCTCCATGTCTAGTTGGCAGCCGGTATCAAGTGGAGTGCCCCAAGGGTCGGTCCTGGGGCCAGTTTTGTTCAATATCTTCATAAATGATCTGGAGGATGGTGTGGATTGCACTCTCAGCAAATTTGCGGATGATACTAAACTGGGAGGAGTGGTAGATACGCTGGAGGGGAGGGATAGGATACAGAAGGACCTAGACAAATTGGAGGATTGGGCCAAAAGAAATCTGATGAGGTTCAATAAGGATAAGTGCAGGGTCCTGCACTTAGGATGGAAGAACCCAATGCACAGCTACAGACTAGGGACCGAATGGCTAGGCAGCAGTTCTGCGGAAAAGGACCTAGGGGTGACAGTGGACGAGAAGCTGGATATGAGTCAGCAGTGTGCCCTTGTTGCCAAGAAGGCCAATGGCATTTTGGGATGTATAAGTAGGGGCATAGCGAGCAGATCGAGGGACGTGATCGTTCCCCTCTATTCGACATTGGTGAGGCCTCATCTGGAGTACTGTGTCCAGTTTTGGGCCCCACATTTCACGAAGGATGTGGATAAATTGGAGAGAGTCCAGCGAAGGGCAACAAAAATGATTAGGGGTCTGGAACACATGACTTATGAAAAGAGGCTGAGGGAGCTGGGATTGTTTAGCCTGCAGAAGAGAAGAATGAGGGGGGATTTGATAGCTGCTTTCAACTACCTGAAAGGGGGTTCCAAAGAGGATGGCTCTAGACTGTTCTCAATGGTAGCAGATGACAGAACGAGGAGTAATGGTCTCAAGTTGCAGTGGGGGAGGTTTAGATTGGATATTAGGAAAAACTTTTTCACTAAGAGGGTGGTGAAACACTGGAATGTGTTACCTAGGGAGGTGGTAGAATCTCCTTCCTTAGAGGTTTTTAAGGTCAGGCTTGACAAAGCCCTGGCTGGGATGATTTAACTGGGAATTGGTCCTGCTTCGAGCAGGGGGTTGGATTAGATGACCTTCAGGGGTCCCTTCCAACCCTTATATTCTATGATTCTATGATTCCCTACAATCCCTGTGTGAGCCAGATTCTGGGGGAGTATTCTTTAATGGGGGGACTTAGCCACACTCCCCCCACCATGTAAGCTGTGATAATGGAAGGCCTTGTGCCTTATGGAAGTGCAGTGATTGGTCAGTGACCCCAATTTGAGGCTGTTTGAGCAACGGGTTCCCATAGATACAGCCCCTTTGGGAAAAAAACAGATTTTTTTTTTTAAAATTGGCACATTCTGGCAATGTATTTTTGGAGATATATAGAAATCAAACCAGGGCGGAGATCATCGCACCACAGTCTCCAGTGCTTGAGGGTTACCCCACCAGTATTCATACCACCCACTAGCCCTTTGGGGGAAATCAAATCACAGTGATATTAGAAAAAGTGTTTGCTGCTCCAGTTAGGCTGTGAATTTCCCACAGGAATAAAGATGTTTTTGTGGACATTTCAAAGGAGATGCAGATGCTGGGGTATAATGGGGATGAGTTCCAATGCTGAATAAAGAGGAGAGAAGTACAGAAGTTTTACCAAGAGGCAAAGATGGTCAACAAGAAATATCTGATGCTGTCCACCAGAGAGCTCCACATAATAGCTGCAGCTATGACATTCTAGGGAGTATGGATCCCACCACCATCTGCCACTGACAGTGGATACCTCACAATGTCTGGAAGACGGTGCCCCACTACTGCACACTAATGAGGAGCTCATGGAGGAAGGGGACATAGATGATTCAGGGCCAATGGTCAGCCCAGACCTCTTTGAGACCCAGCTGAACTCAGAGGGGAAACTCACCAAGGAAGGGGAAAGAGACTTGAGTAGGGCTAATTTGTTATCTCCATTACTGCATGCCCCTTTTTAAAAAGATTTCTCCATGACTCCTGAAACTTCATCTCCTCCCTCAAAGTGGCAGCCAAACAGATGTAGGCAGGGAACAAAGGAATTCTGTTTTAAAGTAGTTTATTTTAAGATTATGCACTGGAAGTACTAAGCAAAACCAACAGAAGGAAACAGGAAAGAATCTAAAAGCATTCCCAAACACTATTGTTGCAAATACCTTTCATGCATTCAAAATACATATTTTCTGCATGAAAAAAGTAAAATAAAATTTTAAAAAATCAAAGGTAACTCACCACATTGAAAATGGAAAAAAGAAATACTTCCTCTCATTGAAAC
The DNA here is from genome assembly GCF_965140235.1 of Caretta caretta. Lineage (NCBI taxonomy): Eukaryota > Metazoa > Chordata > Testudines > Cheloniidae > Caretta > Caretta caretta. Next base: position 50,000,214 of record NC_134208.1, on the reverse strand, counting down.
AATGCAACACCTTAAGCCTATATTGGGGATTGGTCCTGCTTTGAGCAGGGGGTTGGACTCGATGACTATGATTTGTAAAATGATTACTGGAATATTATGTCCAGTTCTGGTGTCCACACTCCAAAAAGGATGTGAAAATACTGGAGAGAGTTCACAAATGATCCACAGGCTAGAAAACAAGGTGTAAGCAATTCAATCAGCTTATGGAAGAGAAGGCTGGGAAGTGACTTGATCCCTGTGTATAGGGCCTCACACCTGGAAAAGGAGATTTGATAGGGGAGCAGGGGACGAGGAGTTTTTCACCTGTGCTGACAAAGGCATAACAAGATCCAGTGGCTGGTAGTTGAAGTGAAACAAATTCAACCTTGAAATAAGATGGCGTTTCCCAGCAGTGAGGGTAACAGCTTCCCTGGGAGGTGGTGGATTCAGCGTCACTTGGAGACTTTAAAACAAGGTTAGATATCTTCCTAAAACATATACGTTAATCCAGGAGAAATTCTACTGCTTGGGGAGATGGGAAGGAGGATTGGTCTGCATGGTGGCTCCTCCTGCCTTGCAGTCTGTGAATCTAAGAATCCCTTCCTTTCTGTTCCATGGGGAGGACAGGATTGCCTGCATTGCCATTAATATGCTCCTAACACTTGCAGTTCTGCATTAAGACAATGACTTTAGCCAGTAACCTGCTGGGGTCAGGAGGGAATTTTTCCCCTAATGCACAATTGGTTCGATGTATTTTGGTATCCATCTGCTGGAGGGGTGGGGTGAGCTCAGCATACAGGTCCAGGAATGTGGCTTTCCACATCCCAAAATTCTGAAGCAACTGCTGGGTCATCCCAGGTTTACACCACAATGTGAACCTACCACTTGATGCTTATTTCGTGGGCCCAGTACTGCTACTCCACAGTGTGCAGCTGGTCACAGAATACCTGCAGCAGCTGGCCAGTTTCTTGCACAGTCTGCATCATCCACCCATCTGTTGTATTCTCAGTTTCCCTGCTGCTGTGGTAGTGTCGTGGTTCTGTAGATACAAAAGAATCAGGCACCCTGTCTCGGAAACAGACAAGAGAGCTGCTCTGATCTGTTCAGCATCCATGCTTCTGACAATGAGCTGAGCCAAGAGACTCAGAAAAAAAAATAGCTGATATTAGGGACCAGAGGGAACAGTGGGAATTTTAAAAGGCAGCACAAAAAACAGTACATTATGGGATGGAACAGGGGTAACTGTTAGAACTTGACCCCAAACTCACAAAATTCCCTGAGAGGAGTGCTGGTGTCCTACAACACTGCAAAATTTTCCCATAAGGTAGTGCACTGGATGGTGGCATGGGAGACACTTGGATGCCTACTCATAGTCCCGCTCTGTGGGGATGTAACCAAACAGAAGCGGCACAGGGGAGTTTTGCAAGGGAGTTTTCCAAGTGAAGGATGAGTGACTACATGATCCTATTAATGAGCACTGTACAGATCCTCACGCAGTGCAGATATAATCAATAAAGCAAATCATTCTGTACCTCATTCTTAAGGCTCTGTGCTGTGAGTTAAGGACCTCCTAGTCAGCAGACAACAGGGCTCTCAAAAGTTGTTGCTGGAAATCCTCCAAAATCAAGGGGTCTCCCCCTTCTTCCTTTAGCACAATACAATAAAGCAATTTAAATAGGTTTTAAAGGAAACTGCTGCATGTAATACTCCTCCTGGATGTAATACACAATAACCTAGATTTTTAAGCTCTATAGGGCAGGCACCACATCTTCTATTTATCTATAAAATGCCACCAGACACCCATGGTGCTGAGAGATTTTTGGGCTTTTTTTTTTTTGGCACAGTAGAAATCTAAAAAAAAAAAAGATGAGTTTGCTGTCTGTTAGTTAGTTTGTTTAGGGTCCCTTGACAAGGGGCAGGGCTAGCTCAAAGAGAACAGGAGTTTAAGAAGCCAGCTCCTAAACAACCGAAGAGCAGCAAATGAGAGGTTTGCAAGGAAGTGTGAGAAGCAGATCAACCTAACAAACATGTTCTAAACTTTGGCCAGTAACCAAACAAAACAACAAACAAACAAAAACCTCTGCAAGAGTGAAAATGATGCAGGCAGAAATTCAGCAACACTGTGGGGACTATCCAGTTTATTGCACTGAATGCATCATGTACAATTACCTGCCATGTGGGCAGGTGGCATATGTGTACATTCAGCGCAAGCAGCTCCTGGCCCTCAGAGACCTAGTACAAGTTCTTGAGAGCAGAATGGCTGAATTGGAGTTGCTAAGGGAGACCAAGAGGTACATAGAGGTGACTTTCAGGGACATGATAGAGTGTTCCCACCCACCCCCCAGTCTGACATCCTCCATGCTGTTGAAAAGGATGAAAATCATGGGGAAGTACATAAAACTGGAGCAGAGGAAAGTGGTTCCATAGTTGGAACACTCCTTCCAGATGATGTCAGTGTATTCTCTCTCCCTGAGGATACCCCTCTGGGGGAGGGGTCCCCAGCTATTAGGAAGAGACAGGTAACATTAATGGGTGATTCAATTATTAGAAATATAGGAAGTTGGATTTGTGATCATGGGAAGAACTGATGGTGAATTGCCTGCCAGGTGCAAAGGATGTGTACCTCTCGAGATGTCTAAATAGACTTATGTGTAGTGCTGGAGAGGAGCCACTGATCATGGCACATGTAGATACCAGTACCATAGGGATAGGTAGGAGAGAGGACCTTGCAGCCAAATATAGGCTGCTAGGTAACACAGATTAAAGTCCAGGACCTCTATAGTAATATTCTCTGAAATGCTTCCTGTTCCATGTGCAGGGCCAGTTAGACAGGCAAAACTACAGGGTCTCAATGTGTTGATGAGACAATGGTATAGGGAGGAGGGGTTTAGGTTTATTAGGAACTGAGGAACCTTTTGGAAAAAGAGGAGCCTATCCAGGAAGGATGGGCTCCATCTAAACCAAAACAGAACCAGATTGCTGGCATGTAAAATTAAAAAGTTTGTACAGTTTTTAAACTAAGGACTGAGGGAAAGCTGACAGGTGTGGAGGAGCACATGGTTCAGACAGACATATCCCTTAGAGGAGGAATAATTAATAGAGATCCTTAATAGCCTAGTAAAGAGGAGAGAATAGAAGTTGATAAAGTACAGGTAGGAACTGAAGACAAACAGTCAAACAAAGAAGAGTCCCATTCAATTGCATCACTGGAAGGCACACAACTAAATACTGATACATTTTGTAATTGCTGATATATATAAAAAATACTAGAAGTCTAAATACTCAGATGGGTAAACTTGAGTGCCTCGTATTAAATGGTGATATTAATATAACAGGCATCACAGAATCTTGGTGGAATTATGGTAATCATTAGGACACAGTAATATCAGGGTACAACATATATAGGAATGACTGAATAGGTTGTGCTGGGGGAGGGGCACTATATGTGAAAGAAAACATAGAGTCAAATATAGTAAAAATCTTAAATGAATTAATCTGTACCATAGAATGTCTATGGATAGAAATTCCATGCTTGAATAATCAGAGTATAGCAGTAGGAATGTACTACCAACCACTGACCAGGAGGGTGGCAGTGACTGAAATGCTCAGTGAGATTACAGAGTCTACAAAAAGAGAAAAACTAATAATAATGCAGGTTTTCAACTATCCTCTGTGATACAAACCCCACACTGGGCCCGAAGGGGTTAAAGTACAGTACTGGACCCAGCTTTCCCCGCCCCTCCTGCCCTGCAGAACATGCTTCAGCTGGAGCCACTGTTGGAGAAGGAGCAAGAATTTGAAGAGCAACTAGCAAAAGGCACAAAAAACTAACAATGATTTTTTTTAAGTACATCAGAAATAGAAAGCCTACCAGACAGTCAGTGGGATCACTGGGCATTCAAGGTGCCAAAAGAGCACTCAAAGAAGATAAGGCCATTGCAGAGAAGCTAAATTAAATCTCTGCATCAGTCTTCACTGCAGAGAATGTAATGGAGATTTCCAAACCTGAGCCATTCTTTTTAGGTGACAAATCTGAGAACTGTCCCAGATTGAGGTGTCAACAGAGGACATTTGGGAACAAATTGATAAATTAAACAGTAATAAGTACCAAGGGTTCTGAAGGAATTTAAATATGAAATTACAGAAATACTAACTGTGGTCTGCCACCTATTACTTAAAGCAGCCTCTGTACCAATTGACTGGAAGATTGCTAATGTAATGCTAATTTTTAAAAATGGATCCAGAGGCAATCCTGAGAATTACAGGTTGGTAAACCTAACTTCAGTACCAGTTCAATTGGTTGAAACTGTAGTAAAAAACAGAATTATCAGACATGAATACGATATGTCAAGGAAGAGTCAACATGGCTTTTGTAAAGGGAGATCATGCCTAATCAGGCTATTAGAATTTGTTGAATGTGTCATTAAGCAGGTGGACAAGCGTAACCAGTTGATGCAGCATACATGGGCTTTCAGAAAGCCTTTGAGAAAGTCCCTCACCAAAGGCTCTTAAGAAAATTAAGTAATCAGTGGATAAGATGGAAGGTCCTCTCATAGATCAGTAGCTGCATAAAAGGTAGGAAACAAAGTGTAGGAATAAATGGTCAGGTTTCATAATGGAAAGTGGTAAGTAGTGGGGTCCCCCAAGGATCTGTACTGATACCGATGTTGTTCAACATATTCATAAATGATCTGGAAAAAAAGAGTAAAATGTGAGGTGACAAAGTTTGCAGACAATATAAAAATAATGATTGTTAAGTCCAAAGCTGACTGCAAAGAGTTATAAAAAAGATCTCACAAAACTGGATGGCTGGGCAACAAAATGACAGATGAAATTCAATGTTGATGAGTGCAAAGTAATGCACATTGGAGACAATAATCCCAACTATCCATGCAAAGGATGCGGTCTCTGAAAATATCTGCTCAATGTGCAGAGGCAGTCAAAAAAGCTAAAAGAATGTCAGGAACCTGTCAGGGGCCAGCTTGCCGCAAAGCCAGTTTTCTGGCAACCCAATGAGGGAAGCTGACCCTGATTGGCTGCCAGAGTCAATAGGCTGATGTGTAAGCTCAGTCACAGCAGCAGCAGTCTTCTCGCTGTTCAATGTGCTCCTTGCCTGCAGCCGTTTTTGATCCTGTTCCTGTCTGTCTCCAGCCCCAGCTTGCCCCTGCCCACCACCTGTCCTGTCTTATGACTCTCAGCTCTGACCCTTTGCTATGCCTCCTGAGTGTGACTCTGGCTAGCCCTTTGTCTTTGGTTTCTGACTCCTGGTTCCAGCTCTTGGCTACACCTTCTGACTATGACTTTGGCTTCTGATGTATGGCTCTGACCTTTGCCTTTGCTCCAGGACACCATCCTGGCAGGATTCAGCTCTAACTGGTAGGCGAGACTGTTGCTCAACCATTAGGCAAGACTGCCTATGACTCAGTCTCTAGCAAATGCAACTTCATACTCTCGGTATCCTGAAACCTCTCACTTCCAGAAGTCGAGACTAGATAATAATTGCCCTGTTCTGTTCATTCCCACTGAAGTATCTGGCAGTGGTCACTGTCAGAAGACAGGATACTGGGTACGGTGGTCCATTGCTGTCATTCTATATAGCTGTTCTTATGATGCATTGCATTAACAAAGGCAGCCAAATGTGAATGTACTCTGCTGAAATAGCTGTTGGCCGCTCTATAATAGCAGGACTTTTGCCAGTAAGTCTTTGTAGTGTAACAAGCCCTATGGCAGAATCATATTCAAGGTGCTGTTGTGAAAGGCAACATGATAATGGCACGCACAGCTAACTAAAATCCAATATTGAAAATAACTTTACACCAAATATGTTGCTTATACTGCACATGTTATGAAAAAAAAATAGAGAACGAAATGAAACAGAACAATATCCTCTATCTCCTACTAGTAATAGGATGTAGATGATACCACAGATCACTGGGAACTTTAATTAAGGGGACTGATTCTTATGTAGCAACATCAAATCATCTCTGTGGTGTATTTTTGTTTTTTGTTTGGAAGCCTGATCTTTGCTATACCATCTGTAACTTATGTAAAAAGCAAGTGTAAGCAGATGTAGAGTCGCTGATAGTTTAGACACATCCCTCTTAAATCATATAAGAACTTGTCATCCAACATTGGCTTTGAAATCACTAACTGTTTCTGAGTGTAATAAAAGTTGAGGTTGCTTTGCATGGCAGAAAAGCATATCTGAAACTGGTGATAGCACCATCTCAACGGTATGTCTGATTGCTTAGTTTTTCTTCTCATTGTCTCCTGACTGTGGCACCAGCAGTGTATCATCTCATAAAATGGTTCAATTTTCATGAAGATTGCTGAGATAAAAGCAGTTAACACAAATAAGTATTTGAAGGACAAAATTGATATATACTATGTATTGGATTCATGCCATTGCTTTTGCCTTTATTCATAATGGTTAAAATAATAGCTATAATCCTTTATACAATTTCAGAAATGGTGTTTAGGCAGTCTTTTGATTTGCCAAGCATGGCTCCAATGGCTCCAATCTTTTCTCAGTGTTAGGATTTCTGAATAAAAATGTTCCAGTTGCATTAGGTTTTAAAAGCATTACACAACCAGTTCTTGTTCTTGTAGGTAATGTGTTTATTAAATGATATATAAAATCATTATCTCACCTGAAAAAATCATTTGGTCATTTTTACTTCATGCAATTATTGTGTCCTGTGTAGCAAATAGGCAGACCTCAGTTCAGTTTTGGATTTGAAAACAGCCAGACACAAATGGTTGCAGCATGAGCGACATCAAGTGCATGCCAAAACATAGAGGTAGCTGACTGAGGTCAAAATGAGTAAGAATTATGAAACATTGAATTATCTATTTCATGATTTGATGAATAGCAAAATCTGCATTTTTTTTTAGCAATTTAGCATGTTTGTATAATTTCAGTGGGAATGATCATGCCAACACTTAATACCTTAAAGTCACTGTGAATGCTCATTCATCCATGGAGTGCATCTCAGGCTCACAATATATGTGACAATGAGAATTATCCTTTTAGTTTTAAATTTTGGTATTACAAATGTGTGTTCCTTTTGTCTTATTCATTATTGGTGCAATTGTGTCTGCTAAAGGCTTGAACCCTTAATTCCTTGAATACATAGAATGGGAGTGTGATTGGGTGGACTAGGCCCATATGCCCCCTGCTGGAGGCCTCAGGGTCCTGCCACACCTGTCCCAGAAGAGAAGCAGTGGAGCTAATTCCATCGAACTGCCTAGAGAGACTGCACTGGAAGCAGCTAATCAGGAAGGGAGGCTGCACAGGGCTAGCCCAGGGGTTGGCAACCTTCAGCACATGGCCCATCAGGGTAATCAACTGGAGGGCTAGGAGACATTTTTTTTACGTTGACTGTCTGCAGGCACAGCTCCCCACAGCTCTCGGTGGCCACAGTTCACTGGTCCTGGTCAATGGGAGCTGCAGTTTTGTTAAAGGGAGACTGTGGTGCTTGGCTGCTATTCTTAGAGTCCCAGGGCTGGGACCTGGAGCAGTGGATGGGTCTGGGTCCTCCCATAGGCCACTGGGGAAGTGGCCTACAATTGGACAACCATAAACTCCCAGAAGGGGATTTGATCTACTTAGTGGCCCAGCTGGAGAGCTGGGGCCAGAAGGACCCAGAGAGGGTGAAACCATTGCCTCCAAGTGGAAAACAAGGGGCTATGGCCTGATACCAGGGCCAGGATTGTTTAGACTGCAGTTGTACTCGACCAGAAGGGATGCGTGTGAAAAGTGGGTGCCATGCTGTTACAGGGAAGGATTTGAAGATTTGGGGTAAAAATTTCAAAAGGTCTCCTGAATCATTTTAGGAGCCTGACTGATTTAGGGGTATTTTTGGGGGGGAGGGGAATGGGGGACTCAGTACTTAATATCAATTAATATGTTTCAGGATTTATGGACACCAAAAGAAAAAAAAATCATCTTGCCTTGTGGCCCTAAGCAATATAGAAAGTCTAACATAGAAAGGGCTGCTATTCAGTTTTGTTTTATGTTCATTTGTACTGGTACTGAAAATAAGCAACAAGGGATACCAGAGGTACTAAAGCACTAACCATTTAGAAAACAAATACATCATTTCCTTTTCAGCTGGAGGCAGGTCAGAATGCTTACTGGGGAAATCGTTTCAATGGAAGAAACATTTGTGACAGACTGATGGTAACATTACATGGCCTTCACTTTAATTGATGTAATCTGCATATTTTATGATTGTCTAAGATTTGGCTACTGTATAATGAAAGTTTTGCAATTCTCAGAGTCTGTGCACAAGGTTATGTCTTTTTGCATAAATCTAGGAGCATAAAGGGAATTGGAAGAGTGCTTTTAATTGCCAAGGATGATTTGGATGATAACTCAAGTACAAATTGAATATTAATTCTTAGTGCAGTAAAATTAGCTGATTTTTTTGGAGATTGCTGATACTTATCCTTTCATGGAGAATAATGTTCTGTGTTTTGAACTGATTAAATTATTTTAATGTCACAGTTTAAAATTTTCTGTGACTGTCTGCTACAGTCCAGCCAATAGGTTTCTCCCTTTCCTCTGGAGCAGAGAGATAACATAAATAACCAATCAGATGAAGGATTTTGGGGTTTTCCAGGCATGACTCCTCTTCATTTCCTCCAATCTAACTTTGATTCGTTCTTATTAAGGAGTCTTCAGAAGAAAAGTGACCTGCAACCAGTATGAATGTACTGACTGGCGGCATGAACATAGCAGGCCATGGAAAAAGGCCTGATATGGCTTTTTCTCCAAGGAAAATCCCTAGCTTTCATGTTTCCTATATCAGTTGTTTGCACACTGGTACTCAGTACATTCTTTGCTGTGAATTCTCCCTGCTTCCATTGTTGGGCCATATGGCGGGTGGGTCCAACGAAGCCTGACATGGAGTAGTTCTCAATACATGTTGGGTTTTTGTGCATTTTGCCAAAAACCCAATCATCTGTCTTTGGGCAAAGTTGCTTGATATTTCTTAGACCTTATCAGTGAATAACTTTGCCTAAAAATTTGGGTTGAGGGTGTTTGATTTTCCTCTTCAGCATCACGGACAACCCAATCCTGCCCACAGTCCTATACCACACACTTTCCCCCCACCTCTCTTAGATAAAATAGACTGTACGGAACTAATCTAGCCTCTTCCTGCCTTTCCCTCAATACCAGTCCCCCTTGGCATCTGTCCTCCATACCGGTTCTCACTCTGGTGCCCCGCTCCTTTGTAGCACCCACCCCTTTAAGCTGGGGATGTGGAAAGAACTGCTCCTATGACCCAGATGCCTTTTGGGAACTATTCAGCAGCCACAGTGACAGCCTCCATACAGTGCTGCAGGAGTACAGAACGTCTCCTAAAAACTGGAGGCTCTCAAAGGGCAGCTTCCTGAAGAGCAGCTCAGGTAAACAGCTGGTACTCAGCCAGCAACACAAAGAGTGCAGAGAGAGAGTCTGCTGAACGCTGCTTCCCAAGCTGCCTCAAACTTTCTTTTTCTTCCCTTCTCCTCCTGTATACAGCAGTCAATAGTTAAGGAGAAAAAGAAATTATCTTCCCCTCCCCCATGCTTCTAGGGTAAAAGTTGGGAGGCAGTGTTTCCCTATAATTACACCTGGATCTTATTTGAGTCTCATTTTGTGCAAAGTGCTATTTTAGAAGATATTGAGAGACATACCTTGCATGGCTCAGAGCTCAGGTTTCATTCACATAAGAAAACAGAAGTATGCATATTTACCTGAATTGTCCATGACATCTTTGGTCCTTGGACATAGAATCATAGGATTGGAAGGGACCTCGAGAAGTCATCTAGTCCAGTCCACTGCATTCATGGCATGGCTAAGTATTATCTAGGCCATCCCTGACAGGTGGTTGGAGATTTTTAAGAGCAGGTTAGACAATGATGGAGATTTCACAACCTCCCTAGGCAATTTATTCCTGTGCTTAACTACCCTGACAGTTAGGAATTTTTTCCTAATGTCCAACCTAAACCTCCCTTGCTGCAGTTTAAGCCTATTGCTTCTTGACCTACCCTCAGAGGTTAAGAAACACAACTTTTCTCCCTCCTCCTTGAAACAACCTTTTACATACTTGAAACCTTTTATCATGTCCCCTCTCAGTCTTCTCTTTTCCAGACTAAACAAACCCAATTTTTTTCAATCTGCCCTCATAGGTCATGTTTTCTAAACCTTTAATCATTGTTGTTGCTCTTCTCTGGACTTTCTCCAGTTTGTCCACATCTTTCCTGAAATGTGGTGCCCAGAGCTGGAAACAATACTCCAGCTGAGGCCTAATCAGTGTGGAGTAGAGCGGAAGAATTACTTCTTGTGTCTTGCTTACAACGCTCCTTCTAATACATCCCAGAATGATGTTTGCTCTTTTTGCAACAGTGTTACACTGTTGACGCATATTCAGCTTGTGGTCCACTCTGACTTCCAGATCCCTTTCCGCAGTACTCATTCCTAGGCAGTCATTTCCCATTTTGTATGTGTGCAATTGATTGTTCCTTCCTACGTGCGGTACTTTGCATTTGTCCTTATAGAATTTCATCCTATTTACTTCACACCATTTCTCTAGTTTGTCCAGATCATTTTGTATTATAATCCTGTCCTCAAAGCGCTTGCAACCCCTCCCAGCTTGGTATCATTCACAAACGTTATAAGTGTACTCTTTATGCCATTATTTAAATCATTCATGAAGATATCGAACAGAACTGATCCCTGAAGGGCCCCACTTATTCTGCCCTTCCAGCATGACTGTGAACAGCTGATAACTACTCTCTGGGAACAGTTTTCCAATGGGTCCCGAGTGTGATAGGATCCCCTGGGTGCAGTCTGGTTCTGTGGGACTGCTGTGCCCCCTTAAACTCTACAGCTTGGGCTGTCTCTCATAATGCTTTACTAGTGACAAGCAGCAAGCCCCTCCAGATACATGTGGTGCCCCACACCCAGCTAGAGTGCATGAATGCTCCCAGAGCCACTCATGAATCTCAGAGAAAGGGACCAGCCAAATCCCCCAAGCTCCCAGACTTGTACCTCAGAAGTATACAGCATTGCAAATTTATTAATTTGTTCACCACTTCATCAATGGGAAGTGGACGTACATCAGCCTTTGTAAACCTGAGCAAACACCCTTACCAAACACTTGAGGCAAACTCACTGGCAAAGATAAACAGTTAAACAAATTTATTGACTACAAAAGATAGATTTTAAGTGGTAGGCAAAAGTCAGAGTGGTTACCAAAATAAAATAAAATAAAATATGAGCACTCAGTCTAAACTCTCAACCCTATTAGACTGAGTAACATCTAGATTAAGCAGTTTTCCTCCCCCCACAGGATATTGCTGTTCATAGTACACAGGTTGCACCCCTGAAACCTAGGCCAGTATCCTCTGTTCGAGCTTTCAGTCTTCTGAGTGTCCTTGTTGCTAATTGCAGCATTGGTGGGGGAGGGAGAAAGGCTCCGCATGGGGCCCTGTCAAGGTTCCTCCCCCACTCTGAACTCTAGGGTACAGATGTGGGGACCTGCATGAAAAACCTCCTAAGCTTATCTTTACCAGCTTAGGTCAAAACTTCCCCAAGGTACAAAATATTCCACCCGTTGTCCTTGGATTGGCCGCTACCACCACCAAACTAATACTGGTTACTGGGGAAGAGCTGTTTGGACGCGTCTTTCCCCCCAAAATACTTCCCAAAACCTTGCATCCCACTTCCTGGACAAGGTTTGGTAAAAAGCCTCACCAATTTGCCTAGGTGACTACAGACCCAGACCCTTGGATCTTAAGAACAATGAACAATCCTCCCAACACTTGCACCCCCCCCCTTTCCTGGGAAATGTTGGATAAAAAGCCTCACCAATTCGCATAGGTGACCACAGACCCAAACCCTTGGATCTGAGAACAATGAAAAAGCATTCAGTTTTCTTACAAGAAGACTTTTAATAAAAATAGAAGTAAATAGAAATAAAGAAATCCCCCCTGTAAAATCAGGATGGTAGATACCTTACAGGGTAATTCAAAACATAGAGAACCCCTCTAGGCAAAACCTTAAGTTACAAAAAGATACACAGACAGAAATAGTTATTCTATTCAGCACAGTTCTTTTCTCAGCCATATAAAGAAATCATAATCTAACATGTACCTAGCTAGATTACTTACTAAAAGTTCTAAGACTCCATTCCTGGTCTATCCCCGGCAAAGACAGTATATAGACAGACACACAGACCCTTTGTTTCTCTCTCTCCTCCCAGCTTTTGAAAGTATCTTGTTTCCTCATTGGTCATTTTGGTCAGGTGCCAGTGAGGTTACCTTTAGCTTCTTAACCCTTTACAGGTGAGAGGAGCTTTTCCCTGGCCAGGAGAGATTGTAAAGGGGGTTTACCCTTCCCTTTATATTTATGACAGGCCCCTATACTCTGTTTTATACCTTTAGTCCCATGTGCTTGGAGACCACACGTCCAGGCATGTCTGGTGGGCATTGCAGAGACACAAGGTGAAGCAATACTTCCCCTGTGTCCCCTTAAGTGAGTCATTGAATTTTAACTCCTCTGCTGGACAATGGCTAGTAATCTGTTCAGCACCCACCCAGGCATTGTTTACCTCCGTTGTCATTGTCTCTGGAGAGCTAGTATCTGGGTACTTCCCAAATCCACAGCATATTTTAGTGACAACCATACAACACAATTCTCATAACTTCATATGCATTAATGATATACATATGTAGAGAGAACAGGGACTTTCAGCAGATCATAACCTTTCCCCTATACTTCACATGACTTGTTTTATATGCAATATCATCATTATATATAAATCAGGAATATGGGGATTACAGGATGCTTCTCCAAGGTATAGAATGTCACACTGAGAATGAGCTTTCTAGTGAATTGATATAATTGGTCTAGTCATCACGCATTAGAAATTTCATAAGCATACTACAGAGTTTGCATTTAGACTCATTTACAGATCATAGTGAACTATGAACAAATTGCAATTTTTCCCCTCATAAAAAAGTGAGTTACCACTTTTATTTGAGATCTTTGACAAATGTGTTTTTTCAAACAATTCTATTCACATTTGGTAAGTGGAAGTCAGATATAAAATTACACAGTAACTTAAACTCATTTTACAACATATTTGTCTGATAAATCCATACTGCATACTGACAACTTATGAAGATACATCCAGTACTGGCACTGATATCTGAATCTGAGGGGGGAGGGATAGCTCAGTGGTTTGAGCATTGGCCTGCTAAACCCAGGGTTGTGAGTTCAATCCTTGAGGAGGCCATATAGGGGATCTGGGGCAAAAATTGGGGATTGGTCCTGCTTTGAGCAGGGGGTTGGACTAGATGACCTCCTGAGGTCCCTTCCAGCCCTGATATTCTATGAATTTATTCCATAAATAAGCATAAAAGTAGGTAGGTAGGGAAGGGACTTAGAGAAAATTCACACCTTTCTACTGGTATGTGATATTGTACTCTTCATAAATAGTATGCAGAACCTAGCTGAATGGAAAAAATGTTTGTAAGATAGTAAAACTCTTCCCCTACATCCCAGAAGGAGGAACTCTTTATACGATGAGTTCCCTCCATCAGTAGCTATTTCAAGAATTTGACTTATCTCTAACTATTTAAAATAACATTTTCCTTCACATATTCAGGAGATAATACGAGATTTCTTTGCAGTATTTCAATTTGCCATTGTTTCCTGTATTCTGGTAGTCAAGGCGATAGTGTACCACCACTATTTGTTTACAGAATGAGGTAATGAGTACTGACAGCTGCTTAAGGCTTGGGTCAATCCAAGTTTAAGAGCTGATATTTTGATCAGTTACATGTAAATTAATCAGCATTTGCAAAGACATGGAAGCCTTGGCTTTGACACCATAGGAAGATAAGACATCCAGAATGTGGTTTAACTAGGCTGCAACTGTAAGTAGTACATTTGGGAGCTATCTGCCAATGTCCAATGCAGGTCATCCTTCCTTTGTAATCTGTTCCACCTGGTGGAGAACTACTGTCAGTCCCTTTCCTCATGAATATGGTCTCAGATATGTTGTAGGGATCCCATTACCGTCCCGTCATCTGAAGATTAATGGGCTGGGGAAAAGACACTGGATCCTTGCTGTATCATTCATTAGGAGCCTCAATTCCATTTCCCAGCTTCTTTAGGGGATGCCTTCTCCTGATCTGTTTCCAGTTCAGGTTTCTGATGGAACCAGACCCCTTTCTGAATGTACTAGGCACCTGCAAAGTTGTGACAATGAAGTTTACAACCTAACCTACTCTCTGTGTCCCTGGGTGCTGAGAGGAAAATGAAAAAAACAGCCCACGAAGAAAAAAATATTTCCTAGTCCCAAAAGGGGACTTTCAGGATGTCCATAGCAAAGCCCAAAAGACCTAGTCCTATTCTAATACCGAGGTGGGGAAAGGGGGAAGGTATTCTCCCAATGCAGAAGGTGCCCTAGGGCAGAGGAAGGGATTTATATGCCCTCCCTTTGGGTGTGTGGGAGCAGACAGACTTACATTGCCCACTTCTGTACAACCAAACAGCCACAGACAAACCACCCCTTCTCAAGCCCATGAGGAGTCTGAGTGCCCCCAAGAGGGTAGGCGTGGGCAATCCTTAAAGGGGCAAGTGTGTTTTTTCTCCTGCTGACCCAGACAAAGCCTCCCCACTCTTTGGCTACAAGGCAGGATGGAGGGAATCTGATCACAGAAGGATGGATCAGTTGCAAAGTAATTGTGTTAAACAGGATGATCAGTTCCAGGCTTTGCATCTTGTTCTGGTCCTGGATTCTTGATTGAAGGCCTTGCCACTTTCACATGGCTCATCAGAAACGCAACAATATTGTTGTTCAGTCATGCATGAAGGACAGAAGAACCACTGGCACAGAAGGATATAAAGCTGCAAATACAGGCATAGACTATATTGCTCCGTCGGGCAGCTCCATATTTTGCAGCCGAAGTGACTCCTGAGCTCATGATTGGAAACATAAGCCTTTGGAGAAATGTTTTATATATTGCCTCCACACTGATCCAGGAATATAATGAGCAAAGTGGCTGAAGTATTGCACTTCTTGCTAGATGAGCCACTTATAAATGCTACATACAGCTCATTTAAATACTAATCAGTAAAAGTACCTTTTTAAACAAATGTGTAGCATAGCAGGCAAGAATATTAGAAATAAGTTCTATATTTGAAAGCTAGCTGCCTTAACTTTATGTGGTTATATTATGACTGCTGTTCTGTAATAAAGGTACTAGTAATGAATTAGCAGATAACTGAAAATACTGTTACCCCTTTTGATCTGAGCAGCTAGCCAAAAATTGAGGTCTTTTATGTTGTTCCAGTCAGTAGGATAAATTGATTATGGAGTCAGGGACTTTGTGCAATCTTTTTTATTTACAAGGAATGTACAAAGTCCTGTTGAACGCAAGAGTAATGAAACAACAGGAGACAGTTTCTCTGTTCACAACCTCTGAGCTTCTCTTAGCCAGTGCTACACATGCTTGGCTAGGGCTGTGTGTGTAGCTTCCTTCTGTTTGTGTGCTTCTCTCAGCTTGCCTCCTCATACCTACTCCCCCGCTTCCCCAATGCAATACCAGAGAAGCCCCTGTATGACCTTTTCTTTGGTTTGGAGCCATTATTATTTCATAAATCAGCTAAACTGTATCTGTTATCTTAAATGAAGGGTGGCAGTTACACCCACCAGCTTCAACAAGATTTAACTCAACTTATAACAATATTAAAAGTTTCTTTAGGGAAAAAACATTCTGTAGTGCTAGATGTTCCTATAGGTATACACCACTGGGTCTGCAGCAAGCAGGATGCACTTTGTGTAGAGGAATGTGGTTCTCTGGATTCAGCTTTTAGAATGGATTGTTTCAAACTTTCCAGTTTCCTGAGTTGAAAATACTGACTGTCTCCCACGGTCACACTATTTTTTTATTTTAATCCTTAAATAGTTGTAATTAACCAGCAAGTGAGACAATTAGGAGAGATGTCTCTTTCTTTGTTGCTGCTTCAGAGCAACAATCTCTTCCTTTAAAGAGAGGCTTCTAATATCAAAATTCAGCCTCTTGTCAATGAGCACAACAAGTTTGGTGTTTAAAGATTCCTCATCTATTTTCATGAGCCCTGAACCTTCATAAGTCTATTACACTTTGTGTATGTGATGGGCAATCATAGAATCATAGAATCATAGAATATCAGGGTTGGAAGGGACCTCAGGAGGTCATCTAGTCCAACCCCCTTCTCAAAAGCAGGACCAATCCCCAATTAAATCATCCCAGCCAGGGCTTTGTCAAGCCTGACCTTAAAAACTTCTAAGGAAGGAGATTCCACCACCTCCTATGCAACGCATTCCAGTGTTTCACCACCCTCCTAGTGAAAAAGATTTTCCTAATATCCAACCTAAACCTCCCCCACTGCAACTTGAGACCATTACTCCTTGTCCTGTCCTCTTCTACCACTGAGAATAGTCTAGAACCATCCTCTCTGGAACCACCTTTCAGGTAGTTGAAAGCAGCTATCAAATCCCCCCTCATTCTTCTCTTCTGCAGACTAAACAATCCCAGTTCCCTCAGCCTCTCCTCATAAGTCATGTCTTCCAGACTCCTAATCATTTTTGTTGCCCTTCGCTGGACTCTTTCCAATTTATCCACATCCTTCTTGTAGTGTGGGGCCCAAAACTGGACACAGTACTCCAGATGAGGCCTCACCAATGTCGAATAGAGGGGGACGATCACGTCCCTCGATCTGCTCGCTATGCCCCTACTTATACATCCCAAAATGCCATTGGCCTTCTTGGCAACAAGGGCACACTGCTGACTCATATCCAGCTTCTCATCCACTGTCACCCCTAGGTCCTTTTCCGCAGAATTGCTGCCTAGCCATTCGGTCCCTAGTCTGTAGCTGTGCATTGGGTTCTTCCGTCCTAAGTGTAGGACCCTGCACTTATCCTTATTGAACCTCATCAGATTTCTTTTGGCCCAATCCTCCAATTTGTCTAGGTCCCTCTGTATCCTATCCCTGCCCTCCAGCGTATCTACCACTCCTCCCAGTTTAGTATCATCCGCAAATTTGCTGAGAGTGCAATCCACACCATCCTCCAGATCATTTATGAAGATATTGAACAAAACCGGCCCCAGGACCGACCCCTGGGGCACTCCACTTGACACCGGCTGCCAACTAGACATGGAGCCATTGATCACTACCTGTTGAGCCCGACAACCTAGCCAACTTTCTACCCACCTTATAGTGCATTCATCCAGCCCGTACTTCTTTAACTTGCTGACAAGAATACTGTGGGAGACCGTGTCAAAAGCTTTGCTAAAGTCAAGAAACAATACATCCACTGCTTTCCCTTCATCCACAGAACCAGTAATCTCATCATAGAAGGCGATTAGATTAGTCAGGCATGACCTTCCCTTGGTGAATCCATGCTGGCTGTTCCTGATCACTTTCCTCTCATGCAAGTGCTTCAGGATTGATTCTTTGAGGACCTGCTCCATGATTTTTCCAGGGACTGAAGTGAGGCTGACTGGCCTGTAGTTCCCAGGATCCTCCTTCTTCCCTTTTTTAAAGATTGGCACTACATTAGCCTTTTTCCAGTCATCCGGGACTTCCCCCGTTCGCCACGAGTTTTCAAAGATAATGGCCAATGGCTCTGCAATCACAGCCGCCAGTTCCTTTAGCACTCTCGGATGCAACTCATCCGGCCCCATGGACTTGTGCACGTCCAGCTTTTCTAAATAGTCCCTAACCAATCGAGGCCCTTTGGGGTGAGGTCCCCTGTTGGAGGACTTGCAGTTCTACCGCACCCCACCGCAGGAAAGGAGCAGTGAACATGGGTTCTGCAGGCCTGCCTGGAAAGGCTGCAGGGAAGCACCCAAACACAGCACAGCAGACTCAGATAAAAGAAGCTGCAGGGCTTGAGCAGCTTGGTTCTTGGCTGGAGTCAGAGGGGTAGGAAGGGGCGTTCCACTCTGGCCAAAGCGAGCTTGATGGGCTGCATTAATGGACACAAATCAGACGTCAAGAATTATAACATTCAAAAACCAGTTGCAGAACACTTCAATCTCTTTGGTCACTTGATTACAGACCGAAAAGTTGCAATTCTTCAACAAAAAAACTTCAAAAACAGACTTCAATGAGAGACTGCTGAATTGGAATTAATTTGCAAACTGGATACAATTAACTTAGGCTTGAATAAAGACTGGGAGTGGATGGGTCATTACACAAAGTAAAACTATTTCCCCATGTTTATTCCCCCCACTGTTCCTCAGACATTCTGGTCAACTGCTGGAAATGGCCCACCTTGATTATCACTACAAAAGGCTTTTTGCCCCCCGCTCTCCTGCTTGTAATATCTCACCTTAAGTGATCACTCTCGTTACAGTGTGTATGGTAACACCCATTGTTTCATGTTCTCTATGTATATAAATCTCCCCACTGTATTTTCCACTGAATGCATCCAATGAAGTAAGTTGTATCTCATGAAAGCTTATGCTCAAATAAATTTGTTAGTCTCTAAGGTGCCACAAGTACTCCTTTTCTTTTTGTGAATACAGACTAACACGGCTGCTACTCTGAAAAAAATTCCACTGAGTGGCTAGGCACCTGTAAGTTAGGTGCTGCAAAGCTTAGTGTTGCAACATCCAAATCCCTTTGATTTGGGCCTTATTCAGGAGAGCATCCTTAATAAGGAAGGGTGGCTAAGCATTCACTTAATTTAAAGATCATGTTTAAATCTCTCTCCATATAATGGGACTTAAGCATGTGGATAGGTGCTTTCCTGAATCAGAACCTCAAACTGGTTAAGCCTATAGTTAAGCATGAGCTTAATCAACTTGCTGAATTGGGCCCTGGAAGCATAATCCACACAATTGGAGCAGGGATCATACTGCTCATGCATGTCCCATTGTGCATAGAGAAGCCTGGACAGGAACTGTTCCTTCTGCAATTCCCTCAGAAGTGGTGCAGCTTCCACACTGTTTACAATGCATGGCTGTGGCTTAATGCCAAAGGTCTGCCTTTTTTAAAATATGGGACTGCTGTACATTCCACCTTGGAAGATATCTCACCTTTGGCAACAAAGGGAATTCATTCAGACTTGTGAATGAGGGTAATGACACATCCACTCCCAGTCTTTATTCAAGCCTAAGTTAATTGTATCCAGTTTGCAAATTAATTCCAATTCAGCAGTCTCTCTTTGGAGTCTGTTTTTGAAGTTTGTTTGTTGAAGAATTGCCACTTTTAGGTGTGTAATTGAGTGACCAAAGAGATTGAAGTGTTCTTCGACTGGTTTTTGAATGTTATAATTCCTGATGTCTGATTTGTGTCCATTTATTCTTTTACATAGAGACTGTCCAGTTTGGCCAATGTACATGGCAGAGGGGCATTGCTGGCACATGATGGTAGATGTGCAGGTGAACGAGCCTCTGATCGTGTGGTTGATGTGATTAAGCCCTATGATGGTGTCCCCTGAATAGATATGTGGACCCAAACTTCTGAACACTATAGGGCATTATTTCCCTCCGCCCGCACAGCTTCCCGCAGCCCCCATTGGCCTGCAGCAGCGAACCGCAACCAGTGGGAGCCGTGATCGGCCGAACCAGCGGCTGCGGCAGGTAAACAAACCGGCACAGCCTGCCAGGGGCTTTCCCTGAACAAGTGGCATCCCAAGTTTGGGAAACACTGCTATAGGGGAACAGTACAAAAAGGTTTGGGATCTGGGGTATACCTACTGTTAACCTGAAAGGCAAAGTAAGGGCTGGCATAGCCTAGAGGAGAGTGCTTGGGTGGCTAACAGGCTGGTGATGTCAGGGAGCTGCCACCCAGTTAAGCACATGTAAGTCTTCCTCATGCTGGAGGCAGGGGGTAACAAGATGACTCAGCCTTGGGTACCCAAGAGCCATCACAATTACATTTGACAACAATGAAAGATTCTGTTTTATTTTGTTTTTTAATCTACAGGGTCTCCTAATATGTCTAATGTAAAATTATGTCTGTTTATTACTACTAATTTTCAAGATGAATTCTGATCATAAATAATTGGCAATTTCATTAATTGCTTTAGGACTGTTATCTAGCTTATTAGCAGTAAGTTCTAGCCTTCTGTGGGACTGTTTGTGGTCCTAATCAAGCAGGAGACTAGCTTTTAAACATCTGAAAAAGGTATTAACAAGTTTGTTAAAGACAAGAGAACTTGTCTATTCTTGATATAAGTAAATATAGCTGGAGAGAGATGAGTGCATTTAATACAAGTTTGAAATCAGGTTAAACAGTGTATGACCTGATTCAAAGTCAGTTGAAGTCAATGTGAATTTAGTGGTCAGAGTCTAAGAAAAGTGGAACAAGTTGTTAACATATTCCTAACATTTAACGTTACCTGAATCTGTGGGTCCTGCACTACACTAGTGAAAGCATAAATTAGTTCTTTTTAACATTCTAGTCTAGGACCCTTAACTTTCCAAAGGACACTTAAGTGTATTGTTTTGGTTTTTTAAAATAATTTCTTAAATTTGTCCTTTCGTAGCTTTTAATAGATTTTTGTTTGTTTCTGTTTTGTCACTGAATATCTGGCATGAGCTGGTGAATTATTTGAATGTGGAGATACCAACTAAGTCTGGACCTTGCATCCTGTATTTTCCAGAAATCACTTTGCCTTTATTGTACACCAAATGAAGCCCAATACATTCAGTAATGGGGTTATGGGAAGTTTGTCTTTTTTTGTTTGTCTGTCTGTTTTATGGGCCTCATTAGCACCAATAAAATGTGAGATGATTTCACATGCAAAATTAGTAGACGCATGATCTTTAATATCTGGGATGTCTTTTCCCTTGCCACATTTTATTTTTCCTATAGAAATTAAATACGTGTATTTGCCAAATTCAAAGAAAATGCTACTCTCCTTTTTTTGTACGTATACTTCAATCTTTTCCATATATAATTCCAATGTATTGACAGAGGGCAGGACTTTGTTACAGAGCTGTTTCTTTGTTTTCAGGGTCTCTCTTTTTTTTAAAAAGTTCCAGTGTTTTAGAGCTACTGGCAATGTGCAGCAACAATACTCTTCCACAGTTCTTTATTCTGTTGGACTGAAACTTCGTTTACCTTCCCATGCTTGGAGGGCCCTCATCTATATGGAACATGTTTTGCAGTGGTGACTGAGACAGAAGTTTGTCTGGAGCTAAAATGGAACAGAAACTTTTAGTTTACTATGTGAAGTATAATATTGGGTGAACTTGTCGGGTAAATTGTATTTTTTAAACAAGAATCTTGCAAAGCTAATGTAGCAGTGGTGTCCAATCTTCTCTCTCAGGCCACTTGTGGTCCTTGAAGATCTAAATTGTGATTGAACTTGCAATTGTTTAAGAATTGAAAATGTGTTCTTTGAGCTATTCCCTGCCCTGCCATTTTTAAACTGAAGTGCTTGAATCAGCCTCATTGGTATGAGGAGGAAGGAGGAGACTGACTTGCTAAGCTACAGGGTCCCCAAGGAGAGCAGGATAGGAGCTTTATTGGCTCTGCCTGAGCCTGGGATAGCGCCTAACGAAAAATAGCTCCCCTCTGCTACATAGCCACCTATGATAGCTTGGTAAAAGGAGGACATGTGGAGAACCAACAACCAGTTATGGCTACATTGACCAAATATCCAGTTTTGGCTGGGACAGTCCCCTTTTTAAGACCTGTCACTGATGTTCCAACTTTTTTTGGCAAAACTAGCCATTTGTCCCATTAGCTCTTGCCAACTGATTAAAAAAGTGGGGGGTGGTCGGGACAGAGGAACATTCAGGGAGGGTGAGTAGCAACATTTGGGGAGAGGGGGGTGAGGCGGGACAGGAGACTGGCTGATGTCTCTGCTATGCCATGTCCCTCCAATCAGGGAGCGATGGGCTGCAGCGTGAGCATGTGACACCCCAATCACAGGGCAGGGCAGTCAAGGCCCTAATTCAAACTCTTTTCCAGCCAGACCATGGAGCCATGACTCGTGGGCCATGGAGCCTACTGCGCCACCCGGCTGGTAAGTGACTGACCGGGTCCCACAGAATCCGCTGGTGTTGGGGCAGCAAGCATAGCATGCTCCCTCCCACTCCAAGTAGGCCCCGGAGCCCCCACCCTGGCCTCATGTCCTCCCCACCCACCATCCTTTGGGTCCAGTCCCTGGAGCACTTTCCAGTCCCTCTCCACCAAGACCTGTCTGGCTCTAGTCACCCGCTTCTGCCAAATCCCTGCAGGGGTGCCATTTAGGTGAGGGTGGTGGGGAGGCACCTGCCCCCTCCCTGAGTTTTGTACCACTGGCCGAGAGTGACCACCCATGCTCCCCTATTGCTCGCTCCTCTTCCCCCTCCCGATACCAAAATCTGAAATGGTGCCCCTGCATTGCGGCCTTCCCCCATCTTCCAGGGCTGTTCTTTGCAGTCAACTTGGTCCCTCCTGCTACCTGGAATCTCCTTCCTGACCCTTTGCTATTCTGGCATGTCCCACTAGCTGGCTCATAGTCAATAGCTTCACCACCTGGCTCTGAGCTCCAAAGTACTCACCGTATTTTGCTGCCCAGATTCCAGCTGATACCCATTCCTCTTCCCAGCCCACACCCCCCATCTCTGCTACTTGGCTCAATTGTGGGACATGGAGAAATGTTCATGGTGGACGAGCAGTGACACGAGGTGGCTCGCACCAGCCCTGCATGTCCCGTTTTCAGTTTAGGGAAATATGGTCACCCTAGTTATGGCTCTCTAGTTCCCTGCTTCAGCCTAATTTAGCCTAGGTTGAGTTAACTTGCACCAATTGTCTGGCCTGCATGAGATCATACGTCAGCTGCCAAGTGCAGCACACACCAGCCACTCTCCCTCCCGCCCTGGACTGGACCTGGTTTTAAAAGGGGAAAATGTTTATCACACAAATTTCCAATTTTGAACACTTTCAACCAGTTTTACCCTGACATGACCCCTGTGCTGCAGACCACAGAGATAGATGTATAAGAGCTGTCTGTGCTGCCTTCACACGAAGGGAATGGAGGGTGCCACAGAATCTGCCCCAAAGTATTGATTGTGGCCCCTTGACCTTTTGGAAATAACACGCTTAGGCTTCAGACTGAAAAGCTTGGACGTCACTGATATATAGTCAGGAAGAGGGTTTTTTTGTTTTGTTTTTTAATAGATGCCAGCCACAATGTGAAATGTGGGCTCAACTATGCTTTCATCCAAACCCCACAAAGATATATAGATATATGTATATAAATAAATAAATAAGAAATATGTATTTATTTATAATTCCTTGATGAATACTATGCAGAAAATGGACCTTTCTATTTGTGAACAGGAGTTAAAGAGAAAGGTAACCAAGTGAATTAAATAACTAAGCATGTCTGAGAGATTGCCTTGCTCTCAGTTCCTGCACACTAACAGGGCAATTGGTGTAATCTGGGGTACCTGAGCTTATGTTCTCCAGACTTAAATATCAAGGAGCTGATAGCTGGGTGTTCTCAGTGATCTGTGTCCAGGAAGCTCACTTCCCTTCTATACCACCCCTGGGTTGGGGGGTGGAGGGGTGTGTGTGTAAAATATTGTTTGCGGTGAGGATTTTTAATTTAACTTTGTTTTTAAAGTCATTTGTTGTGGAAATGGTTCACAGGAATCTTGAGACTTTTGTAACTGAGTACATTTTATAAACAAAATCAAACCTTAAAAAAATAAAAATCCAAGGCCAAAATTCTTGGACTTGGGTGCCAAAGTTGGACCCCCACATGAATCAGTAGTGACTTAAATAAGGTGCCCTGAGCTCCCCTGACTTCTGAAAGGCAGATGCATAAGTATGCATTTGGGCTTGTAATTCTGGCACACATGTTTGAGAACTTTGTTACATATATTTCATAGAAAAAGAGTTAAGATTCCACAAAAAACTTGACTTGGCCTCCACCATTATATGTCTCTAAGTATTCTATCAGCTTCTCAATTTGTTGCATTCCTTAGCATATTTTCATAGTTCATTATGTTCTTCTCTGTCTTGTGTGTGCAGTAGGTTCTTATAGCTTTGACAAGTCAATCCACCTTTTGGTATGAGTTTCCTCATGTATAAAATGGTGGTGATACCTGTGAGTTCCATAATACTTATGAGCTCCACAAAGCTGGTGAAGAAACTTATAAATTCCTTTGGGACTTGATGAAACTCCAAAATGTTGAAATTTCCATGGTGCATATAAGCCCCATGGTACATTCTCAACCATATCACACTACTCCTGTGCTCTATGTTTCTTCCATATCTGAAGTTCCTAGCTACACCATTTTGATGTAGCTCTTTAAAAAAAAGTTAGCTGACTTTCTCAATAAACCTCAGATTAATCCCCCTGAATCTTATTTGTCTCCACATGACAAACTTCAGGCAGGAAGAGGCATTTAACAAAGAAAAGAAAAAAAACCTTAGAGTAAGATTGGTATTTGGCTTAGTTACTATTACTTACTGTAGCAATTGTATAGTCCTTTTCATCTTCAAAGCACTTTGCAACTCATTAATTAGATAATGTTTTTAACCTTAACTAGGAGTTGCTTCTGCAGCACCATAAATTGAAGCCAGAAAGATTTAAATTGGAAATAAGGGGCAAATTTCTAGCAGTGAAAGTAATTAATCATTGCAACAGCTTATCAAGGGAAATGATAGTCATTGTCACTTGAAGTCTTTAAATTGACATTGGACACCTTTTCAAAAGATAACTTGTGACTGAACTAGAGTTTATTATGCTCAACAGCATACATTTAAATAGGGAAGAATAATTCCCTCCACTACACCAATTCCTGGATGAAATACAATGGACTAAATCAGTTGCAGCTCCCACTGGCTGCAGTTTGCCGCTGCAGGCCAATGGGGGCTGGGGGAAGTGGCGCGGGCTGAGGGACATACCGGCTGCCACGTCCCACAGCCCCCATTGGCCTGCAGCGGCAAACCGCAGCCAGTGGGAGCCATGATCGGCCGAATCTGTGGATGCGGCAGATAAACAAACCAGCCCGGCCTGCCAGGGGCTTTCCCTGAACAAGCGGCATCCCAAGTTTGGGAAACACTGCTCTAGATCATGATGAGATAGACCTAGCAAAAAAATATTCAACGACCTCTATCCCAGCTGGGCTTTGAGGTGCTGCTGTTCTTGGCATCTTTTGTGTCCCTCCTACATGGTTATATGTATGGATATGCTCAATCCTGAATCACTTAGTCTCATGCAATGAATGTGGAAGCAAGGTTGCCGTGGTGCTCGCAGAAGTTGTGATTTCCTAATCTGCCTTGTTTTTCCCTGAGCTGTATGACTTCCTCTCCTTTTATTTCTCCTCCTGCGGCCAAAGAAGTATAAACTTCTGCCGTCCATCCCTGATGTGGGATTGGATGTGCGTTTGAAAATTCAGCCACTTTCCCTCTCCCCCAACCCAGGAACCTGGCCTGCATGCCCCTGCAAGAAATATTGATGATGATACCACTGGAGGAGATGCACAGCACTATCTTCTCCCTGCTGCTCCTGAGAATTCACTAGTGAGAAAAGGCTGCTGCTGGGAGAAGGCTCTCAGCCTGGCAGTGAATTTTGAATTTCTGGGAAGGAGTCTGAAATAAAGAGTTCAAACAGATCGTTTCTGAGTTTATCTCATTGTTTCATCCTTCTCAGCACTGAATGTTACCATGCTACAACACATATCAAACTTGCTGAGTGAGGTATGCAACAGTAAATCGTTATTAATACATTAGTCCATTTTGTTTTTTACCTGTGCAAAGCTATAATAAACTTCGTGATCCAGACACATTTTCCCTTTACTTCATTAGAAAAGAATCCAGTTCATTTTTAAAACTCCAGAGAGTGTTGGTAACTTTCCCTAAAAGAGTCTGAGAACTTAATTTTTGTGTTTTGTTTTGTTGTGAATCAAAGAGAAATAGGACTGAAGTTTGAAACAATTACTGCATGGTTTCATAATGTTTTGTTATAGCAAAATCTAATTCTGTTGAAATTCTTCATATCTAATTATTCTAATGGGTGAAATTCATTGTAACATCTCACAACAGACTGTCTCATATACTCTCATTGACTATGTACTTTTACATGGGATCTCAGTGGTAAAGTTTTAATGTCACTGACACTAAAATTCTGATCTAGCGTAAGAGAAATTCTATCACATGATGGACTCTCACATACCTTTCTGTAAGACTTTGTTCACTTTTAATAATATGCAAATAAAGAAGAGCCTCACCTTAAAAATTAAAACATGCCATATAATCTTCACCTACCAAAACACCAGTATGAGAGCAATATACCTCTTGATAACTTGATTTTGTTTTTATTTCTTCAGCAGCAATTGAACAAACTCACTCTTCTAAATACTGCTGAGTTCATATTAATTTTCATGAATTGAGCTTGTAGATCTGTGCTCAGACTTCAAAGAGAAAATTTTGCTATGTGATTTCTAAAACATACATGTCAATATAACATTTTAACTCAAGTGAAGCACAATTTCCTCAGCCCATGTGCTACCATGACTTAATGTGTGACTTTGGGGACGTTACTTAACTTCTCTTTCTATCATTGTTTCTCCATCTATAAAAGGGGTTATACTTGTCTAGCACAGAAGTAGGTAGGATTTTGTCTAAAAATATATTTAAAAGTTGAGCTTTCAGCCTTAACTCTTAATTTCCTTTCTTCTGAGTCCCTGCTTTCCCAACTGAAATATTGCTTATCAGTATATTTGTTTACAGTGCATTTTTATAGTAGTGACAAACTTATCCATCATGTTGTCATAATAAGCGGTAACCTTATCACAAATTGCCCATTAATTTGCATCTTTTCAGTGAATTATATGGAGCGCATTGTAGCGATATTTGGTCTTGTATTGCACTCTCTAGCTAAGGACCTCAAAGCACTTCGCAAACACTACTGAATTATGACGCACAACACTGCTCTGATGTAGGAAAGAATTATTATCCCCATGTTACAGATGGAGAAAATGAGGCACAGAGAGGTTAAGCGACTTGCCCAGAATTGCACAGGATGTCTATGGGAGAACTGGGAACAGCACCCAGATCTCCTGACTTCAAATCTAGAGCTTTAACAACTGAAACATCCTTCTCCAGAATGATACCATGCAATTTTCAGAAAAGTTATAGCACTGTTTTGATGAGAACTCAGTAAATTACTCAGATCTCCATATCTTAAAATATTCTGGCCATAGTAAAACTATGTGTGGATTTAAAGCCTTTGTACAGTGAAGGTTCATACAGCTTGTCTGTCTCCCTAATGCAGTTTCTGCATTAGAGTTAATGATATTTCAATATTTCTGAAGTATTTAGCATTTTTCACTGTACTGATTACAATCCGTTGTAGATTATAATTATGCTGCTTTTATCACTCAAACACTCAAGTGATTTTTAAACCTTCAAGTGGCTCATTCCAGATTTTTATTTCTCAGTGTTTGAAAGTCTGCTTAGATTATGCCCTTCTGTCACATTAGCTGTAAATGCTAAATCAATGCAAAATGAATAGATTCTTATTTCTAAAAATAACCTTTTTCACAGGAAGAAGAACTAAGGAAAAGTGGGGAAGCCAAATATTCACACTTGAGCGACGAGCTTCATGTTCTAATTGAAGTGTTTGCTCCACCTGGGGAAGCTTATTCACGTATGAGTCATGCCTTGGAAGAGATTAAAAAATTCCTTGTTCCAGTAAGTGGCTCATAACATTTTTTTTTCTAATTATCTCTAGTTCTGCTACATTGAAATCATTCATTCTTTAAATCCTACCTGGTTCAGGAAACAATTTGATCTCCTGAAGATTCATTCTATGAGATGCCCAACAATCCACTAATTGTTCCTTAAGTATCTTCTGTGTGTGTGGTTGTTGTGTTTTTTTATGATCATAGGTCATGGACCTCAGTGTAGAAATATGCCTCTAAGATCCTTGAGTATTGTATATTTGTACTGGCGTTGTTCGCATGTGCTACATTTTATATAAATGTCTTTATACAAAAGATTCTGAATTTACATGCAAAACTAAAAATACAATAATAACATTTTATTTGGCAGTGTTTACATGAATAATTCTGATCAGCTCCAATATTACTGCAGTTCAGAAGACTAATCCTAACTCAGGCTTGAATTTCAGAAACCATCGCTATTCAGAAAAGGACTCCAGTGTGTGCTTAAGTGCTTTCTGAAACGGGGGCCCAAAATTCTAGAATACTATGTAGCAGGACAAATGAGGGATGGAGGAAACTAACTTTTCTTTTATATTTGTATTATACAGAACTACTTCAGCTAACCCAAACTCCTTGCAATCTGAACCAGAATTATGTCCCTTTTTGCCTATTAATTTCTTTGCAACTATTTTAAATTTCAGTTGTCCAAATGTATTCACTGTACCGCATGACATTTTGATATTCAAGGTTTTACTTTATATATAATCTGCATTAATGATGATTTTGCAACAGTGTTGTGGCATGAGCTACATACCAGAAAAGCTGGGTTTTGTCGAGTCTGATCTGAGGGCATAGATACTGTGAATGCAATGAATACAAGAAAGAAAAGGAGTACTTGTGGCAGTTTAGAGACTAACAAATGTATTTGAGAATAAGCTTTTCTGAGCTACAGCTTACTTCATTGGATGCATTCAGTGGAAAATACAGTGTGGACATTTATATACATAGAGAACATGAAACAATGGGTGTTACCATACACACTGTAAGGAGAGTGATCACTTAAGGTGAGCTGTTACCAGCAGGAGAGCGGGGGGGGGGGGGGAAGGGGGAAGGAAACCTTTTGTAGTGGTAATCAAGGTGGGCCATTTCCAGCAGTTGACCAGAATGTCTGAGGAACAGTGGGGGGAATAAACATGGGGAAATAGTTTTACTTTGTGTAATGACCCATCCACTCCCAGTCTTTATTCAAGCCTAAGTTAATTGTATCCAGTTTGCAAATGAATTTCAATTCAGCAGTCTCTCATTGAAGTCTGTTTTTGAAGTTTTTTTGCTGAAGAATTGCAACTTTTCGGTCTGTAATCGAGTGACCAAAGAGATTGAAGTGTTCTCCGACTGGTTTTTGAATGTTATAATTCTTGACATCTGATTTGTGTCCATTTATTCTTTTACATAGAGACTGTCCAGTTTGACCAACATGGCAGAAGGGCATTGCTGGCACATGATGGCATATATCACATTGGTAGATGTGCAGGTGAACGAGTCTCTGATAGTGTGGCTGATGTGACTGGGCCCTATGATGGTGTCCCCTGAATAGATATGTGGACACAATTGGAAACGGGCTTTGTTGCAAGGATAGGTTCCTTGGTTCGTGGTTTTGGTGTGTGGTGTGTGGTTGCTGGTGAGTATTTGCTTCAGGTTGGGGGGCTGTCTGTAAGCAAGGACTGGTCTGTCTCCAAAGATCTGTGGGAGCGATGGTCGTTCTTCAGGATAGGTTGTAAATCCTTGCGGATGCGTTGGAGAGGTTTTAGTTGGGGGCTGAAGGTGATGGCTAGTGGCGTTCTGTTACTATCTTTGTTGGGCCTGTCCTGTAGTAGGTGACTTCTGGTTACTCTTCTGGCTCTGTCAATCTGTTTCTTCACTTCAGCAGGAGGGTAATGTAGTTGTAAGAATGCTTGATAGAGACCTTGTAGGTGTTTGTCTCTGTCTGAGGGGTTGGAGCAAATGCAGTTGTATCATAGAGCTTGGCTGTAGACAATGGATCGTGTGGTGTGGTCTGGATGAAAGCTGGAGGCATATACGTAGGAATAGCGGTCAGTAGGTTTCCGGTATAGGGTGGTGTTTATGTGACCATCGCTTATTAGCACTGTAGTGTCCAGGAAGTGGATCTCGTGTGTGGACTAGACCAGGCTGAGGTTGATGGAAATTGTTGAAAACATGGTGGAATTCCTCAAGGGCTTCTTTTCCGTGGGTCCAGATGATGAAGATGTCATCAATGTAGCGCAAGTAGAGTAGGGGCATTAGGGGACGAGAGCTGAGGAAGCATTGTTCTAAGTCAGCCATAAAAATGTTCGCATACTGTGGGGACATGCGGGTACCCACAGTAGTGCCGCTGATTTGAAGGTATACATTGTCCCCAAATGTGAAATAGTTATGGGTGAGGACACAGACACAAAGTTCAGCCACCAGGTTTTCCATGACATTATCGGGGATAGTGTTCTTGATGGCTTGTAGTCCCTCTTTGTGTGGAACGTTGGTGTAGAGGGCTTCTCCATAGTGGCCAGGATGGTGTTTTCAGGAAGATCACCGATGGATTGTAGTTTCCTCAGGAAGTCAGTGGTGTCTCGAAGATAGCTAAGAGTGCTGGTAGCGTAAGGCCTGAGGAGGGAATCTACATAGCCAGACAATCCTGCTGTCAGGGTGCCAATACCTGTGATGACGGGGCATCCAGGATTTCCAGGTTTATGGATCTTGGGTAGCAGATAGAATACCCCAGGTCGGGGTTCCAGGGGTGTGTGTGTGTGCGGATTTGTTCTTGTGCTTTTTCAGGGATTTTCTTGAGCAAATGGTGTAGTTTCTTTTGGTAACCCTCAGTGGGATCAGAGGGTAATGGCTTGTAGAAAGTGGTGTTGGAGAGCTGCCTAGCAGCCTCTTGTTCATATTCCGACCTATTCGTGATGACGACAGCATCTCCTTTGTCAGCCTTTTTGATTATGATGTCAGAGTTGTTTCTGAGGCTGTGGATGGCATTGTGTTCTGCACGGCTGAGGTTATGAGGCAAGTGATGCTGATTTTCCACAATTTCAGCCTGTGCACGTAAGGGGAAGCACTCTATGTAGAAGTCCAGTCTGTTGTTTCGACTTTCAGGAGTAGTCCACCCAGAATCCTTTTTGTAGTCTTGGTAGGAAGGTCTCTGTGGGTTAGTATGTTGTTCAGAGGTGCGTTGGAAATATTCCTTGAGTCGGAGATGTCGAAAATAGGATTCTAGGTCACCACAGAACTGTATCATGTTCATGGGGGTGGAGGGGCAGAAGGAGAGGCCCCGAGATAGGACAGATTCTTCTGCTGGGCTAAGAGTATAGTTGGATAGATTAACAATATTGCTGGGTGGGTTAAGGGAACCACTGTTGTGTCCCCTTGTGGCATGTAGTAGTTTAGATAGTTTAGTGTCCTTTTTCTTTTGTAGAGAAGCAAACTGTGTGTTGTAAATGGCTTGTCTAGTTTTTGTAAAGTCCGGCCATGAGGAAGTTTGTGTGGAAGGTTGTTTTTTTATGAGAGTATCCAGTTTTGATACATCAACCACACTATCAGAAGCTCGTTCACCTGCACATCTACCAATGTGATATATGACATCATGTGCCAGCAATGCCCCTCTGCCATGTAGTTTGGCCAAACTGGACAGTCTCTATGTAAAAGAATAAATGGACACAAATCAGACGTCAAGAATTATAACATTCAAAAACCAGACCAGTTTGGTCACTCGATTACAGACCGAAAAGTTGCAATTCTTCATAAAAAAAAATTCAAGAACAGATGCCAACGAGAGACTGCTGAATTGGAATTAATTTGCAAACTGGATACAATTAACTTTGGCTTGAATAGAGACTGGGAGTGGATGGGTCATTACACAAAGTAAAACTATTTCCCCATGTTTATTCCCCACCACCCACCACCCACTATTCCTCAGATGTTCTTGTCAACTGCTGGAAATGGCCCACCTTGATTACCACTACAAAAGGTTTCCTCCCTCTCCTCCCCCCCCGCTCGCTCTCCTGCTGGTAACAGCTCATCTTAAGTGATCACTCTCCTTACAGTGTGTATGGTAACACCCATTGTTTCATGTTCTCTAGGTATATAAATCTCCACACTGTATTTTCCACTGAATGCATCCGATGAAGTGAGCTGTAGCTCAAGAAAGCTTATTCTCAAATAAATTTGTTAGTCTCTAACGTGCCACAAGTCCTCCTTTTCTTTTTGCGAATACAGACTAACACAGCTGCTACTCTGAATCCAATGAATACAGAGTAAGAGTTGATTCAAATTTTTCAATAAACAGCAAAGGAATACAAAATTATACTAATAAAAGCTCTGTCTTCCAACAAGAATGCAACAATGCATTTACTATATTTTGAACCCATATAATACAAATCAAATAAAAAAAACATTCAAATACTCAAATTGATTACAGCATAGGCTAATCATTTAGAGACTTTATTTTCTTGTTTCCTTTTTTTTTGTTTTGTTTTGTTTTAAATTGTTCTTTTTTTGGATACAGTATTTAAAACCTTATATTTTACAACCACTGAACGTGGTGGGTTTTTTTAAATGAGTAACTTGAAAATGGCTACATGCAAACTGTGAGACATTTTGCTTTAAATAATCAGAATTCACACTAAGTGTGACAACAAAATATACCATGTTTGAAACAGGCCATTAAGTTGTCATTTTTCATCCCACTACTATATTTCCAGTTTGGAAATATAAATGATGAAATCAAATGACCTTTTACATGCTCTTATACTGGTACAAATTCAATGAGAAGTGAAAACAGTTTATTAACATAAATTTTGTTTCCAGATTGATCATGCAATAAAGGGGACTGAATAAGAATATAAGTGCGGTCATAATGGGTCAGACCAATGGTCCATCTAGCTCAGTATCCTGTCTTCTGACAGTGGCTAGCGCTAGTTGCTTCAGATGAATGAACAGAACAGAGCAATCATTGAGTGATCTATCCCCTGTTGTCCAGTCCCATTTTCTGGCAGACAGCGGTTAAGGGAGACTCAAAGCATGGGGTTGTGCCCCTGACCATCTTAGCTAATAGCCGTAAATGGACCTGTCCTCCATAAACATATCTAATTATTTTTTAACCCAGTTGTACTTTTGGCCTTTACAACAGTCACTGGCAATGAGTTCCCCAGGCTGACTGTATGTTGTGTGAAGAAGTGTTAGTTTTAAACCTGTTGCCTATCAACTTCATTGGGTGACCCTTAGTTCTTGTGTTTATGTGAAGGGGTAAATAACACTTTCTTGAGATCACTCGTGGTTTTATAGACCTCTATCATATCTGTCCCTTGTTATCTCTTTTCTAAACTGAACAGTTCCTGTCTTTTTAATCTCATCTCATATGAAGCTGTTCCATACCCTTAATCACTTTTGTTGCCTTTCTCTGTCTTTTCCAGTTCTAATGCATCTTTTTTTGAGATGGGATGACCAGAACTGCATGCAATATTCAAGGTGTGGGTGTACCATGGATTTACATAGTACCATTATATTTTCTGTCTTATTACTTATCCCTTTCCTAATGGTTCCTAACATTCTGTTGGCTTTTTTGACTGCCTTTGCACATTGAGCGCATATGTTCAGAGAACTACGCACAGTGACTCCTATATCTTTCTTTAGCGGTAACAGCTAATTTAGACCCCATCATTTTGTATGTATAGTTGGGATTGTGTTCGCCAATATGCATTACTTTGCAGTTATCAACATTGAATTTTGTCTGCCATTTTATTGCCCAGTCATCCAGTTTAGTGAGATCACTGTGTAACTCTTCAGTCAGCTTTGGTCTTAACTATCTTGAGTAACTTTGTATAATCTGCACATTTTGCCAGCTCACTGTTTCCCCCTGTTTCCAGATAATTTTATTAATATGTTGAACAGTGGTACATTACAGACTGATGGGGGAACCTTGCTATTTACCTCTCCATTCCGAAAACTGAACATTTATTGCTACACTTAGTAACTAGTTAAAAGATAGGACACAAATCCATGAGAAGACGCTCCATCTTACCCATCACTGCTTACTTTGCTTAAGGGCTTTTGTTGTAGGACCTTGTCAGTCTTTCTAAGCGCTATATATACTAATTCACCCTTGTCCACACGCTTGTTGACACTGTCAAAGAATTTTAATAGATTGGCAAGGCATGATTTCCCTTTGGAAAAGCCATGTTGACTCTTCCCCAAGAGATCGTGTTCATCTGTGTCTGATCATTCTGGTCTTTACTATAGTTTCAACCGATTTGCCTGTTGGCAATTCAGTCATGATAAAATATTGCAGGGCATATCAATGCAGCAACAACAAATAGACAATGTACCTTGGAATGACAATTTAGCTGCAGCTAAATGATGTAGATGTGCCAAATTTCAGAGAGTGAATTTTTATAGTTAAAATAATCCCTGGTTTGGAGGAGTTTATAATGTAGGTGTGGCTGATAGCACTGCCTACTATTAAGATTGCTTGAAACTTTCTATTGCAAGACTCTATTTTCAGTTGCTTATAACTTTGCAAAACTATAACCATTTGGACTGAATTTTTCCATGCTGGGTGTCTGTCTCAGGCTGATTTTGTATGTTTGTTTGTTTGTAATTTTAACCAAAACAGGCAAGCCATTTCGGAGAACAAGGCTCCAGGGCATCATTCAAATGCCTTTATCCATGAGACCGTGCTTTCTCATTCTACAATCTCTTGCCTCATTCATTACACGCCTTCCAACTTCTGCAACCAATTAGGCAGGAGTCCTATGGGCAATAGCTTCCTCTACCACACAATACTGATTCATCCCTCGAACATGTCTATTCTGTGCAACGAATGGACAGGCCTACACGATGAGCAAGGGGTGTGATTTCCAGATCACGTACATGTACTTATGCTAGTTCCATTACAGCTACTGAGACTATAAATAGTAGCGTAGCTGCTGTTAGCACAGTCAGTGGCCACACAGCTTAGCTGCGCTGAGTACAAACCTGCCTGAACTCCAGCAGTATGTACTCGGCATGGCTAAATTGTGGTGCTCCTGCTGCTGCCCATGCTACCGTGGCCACACTATTATACAAACTCATGGTCTCATCAAGCTAGCACAAGAATATGTGCCTGAGCTGGGAATCACACCACTAGCTCATAGTATAGACCTAGCCGATGAGACAGGAGTACTGTGGAAAAACTAGTATGTGATCTTGTAATTAGAAACAGTATCATAATGCACAAGCAACCTTAATTCTGGCATTTCTAATTTCAGTGCTTGACTTTGCAACCTTAATGTTTGTTTAACATAATGAGGGTGTGTGGGGTGGGGTGTGAGAGAAAGAAATTTACTGTAAAGAAGGGAAATAGTAATACTTCCTTAACTATGGGCCAGATTCTGCAGCCCCTGTTCATGGTGAGTAGTATCATACTCTGTGAGTGGTCCTATTGAAACAATACAAATAAGCAGCAGAGAATTTACTGCAATAATAGTCCTGAAAGGAGCCTTATTTAGCTTGCTTATTTTTCTTGTACATACCACTTACAAA